>NW_021940541.1:2715927-3315927 GCF_001715985.3 Manacus vitellinus
GTGCCCACTCAGTGATGGGAAACCAGTGCCATAAAATATTGTTCCTCACCTTTTGTCAGCCTCCAGGCCAGAGTGGGGAACAAAAACACAAATAAAAGAAGGAACCTGATTTTGGTCTAATTCCATCATACCCACATGATCTGGATAGTGCTGGGACTGTGGATTAAAGAACTGAGGAATATTTGGAAAGGTGCTGACCTGTAGCTGCCATGAAATGTAGGTTGCTACGTGTGACATATTAGCTTTGTACCCTTTTTTTGCTTAGATTTTTCCCACATCACCATGGGGGAACCTACTATAGGGTCAGAAAACACTCTTGGTTTCCACTCCATGTGAGGAGAAAAAGAATGGAACTGGAAATTAAAGCATTAACACAAAGTTACACCAAAAGAGTGAGAGAAAACGGACAAGAAAGGGAAAGATGCAAGTTTGGAGAGTTTCAAGTAGCTATCTTTGAAGTTTTTTATGTTCCTCTCATCTTTCCTGGTGCAGCCCATTGGGAATCTGAGCATGGAAGTTCAGAGCTCCATGTTCACAAAAGATGAAAGGCAGAGTCATTCAGTGGTGAGAGCTCGTTTCTAAAAGCGCGTCCAACCCCACGTAAGTGCAATTAAATTATGGTACATGATGTTGCTGGTTAAGGGGTAACGTGGCCCTCAGAGCTGTACAAGGTAAAAATGAATAATAAGTTCTGGAAATAGTCATAGATCACTGAACTTTGCAACGTTGGTGGCATCACTGAAAATGAGCGACTGGGGATGAACTGGGAGAGCGTGCTGCTATAAATTACACAGACACATGCTCAGGTTCATCAGCAAAGGTTTAAAAAAGGCTCTTTAAATTAGCTTTCTAATTGATCAGGAGCAGTTCTGACAAAAGATAGGAAAGGATTTGAGCAGTTGAAGTCTGTGAGCACATTCTGGACCTTGAAAAGTCTCGGTGTTCATAAATGAGGAGATATTCATAATATTTCTCCAAACCTGACTCATCCCACTGTATGTCAGCTTGTGGAGAAGCAGAAGCCAGTGACTCAGGAGAAGGAAATGTTAACTCATGCAATGAGTACAAGAATTAAGATGTTTTCCTTTCTTTTTCGTAAATATTAGGAAATGCAAAATAATGCAAAGGGTTTTAGGATTACTTTTGTTTGCTGACACACTGTACATTTAGACGAGCAGCGAATAATGGGTGTTTATTCTGCAGCAATAGCTGTGTGAATATTGAACACCTGGAAACATTTTCCTTGTTTTTATCTGAGCTTCTACCAGCATTGCAGAGCACAAAAGCAATGAGGTTTGTTCTGTTTGGTTTTGAGTGTGTCTTCTTTCCTATTTAGTTGCAACTTCATTTCCGAAGATGAGCAATTTTCCTTTACTTTCGGCCGTGCATGCTATTATGGTTTAACTCTATGGACTAGTTCCTGTGATTCTATGAGCTCTGGGACTATCCTGGTGCCCTGAAGAGTGAAGGGTGTGATGATTCCTGAAGTGGACATTGTCTCATCTCCAGCCTGGGACCAGCTGGAAGCCCCCTGAGATCCTGCTGGCTGAGCTTCCCCCCTCCAAAGGCACACGCAAGTTCTGCCAAGGCTGCTTATGTGCAACTTAAATGCAAGAAAATGAAATAAAATAACCCCTTTGTCTGCTAAACAGATGAAGATGAATAGTCGTAGCAAGCATCAGTGGCCACACTGTTATTTTTTCTGCCTTCTGAGATCCTGTCATTGCATCGAAGGTTTAAGGCAATTCAAAAGGCATCATATTTAGGATTTCTAGTGAAAAAAGCTGTAAAGGTTCACACTTCCCTGCCTGCCTTGAGGTGGAATTACACAGGGTAAGCAGCAGGATGTGTCTTCATTCCCTGGTTTAGGTTCTCTCGCTCTCCTGCCACTCACAGCACTCTCAAACATCATTAATCATGTCATGATAAAAGTTGGCTCTGCATATGTCTTACTGTGCTCCCAGTTCGTTCTGTAGCTCGTTACACTTAACTTCTCATAGGTCAAATGATAAAAGGAGATGAAAGAGGAGGCATTAAGGGTTCTCCTGTCTCCTCGTGTCCTGCCATCGCTTATTTCTACCGGGGAGAACAGGAGATAATTATAATCTCAAAGTGGGAAAATAACTGTCTACCTCCTAACTGCCACCCTGGGGAGCGTTTAAGCACTACTTAACCACAGGTTAAGCATTGCTGGCTTTGCAGTAAAGTTTAAGTACAACTTGCTTTGAATAAGTACAGGGTCTGCTCTCATGGAAGCGCTCTGAGGGCAATCATCTCCTCAGAGACATCAGCTGGTAGGATTGGCTGGCACCTGAACTGCCTGCAAAAACTTGTTCAGCAGTTGAGTTGCTGAAGAGTTCAATAATTTAAAAATGGAGAAGACATACCAAATTATCAAGGTAATTTCCTGAATATGGGTTTAACTGAATTTTCTGTGTCTGCAGCAAAGCAGTGCCCAACATTTCCCTTGGGAGCCATCCTAACGAATCTCATTGCTGGAGAATTTTCCCTTATACTCAACCTAATTTTTCCCTGTCTTAATTTAATCCCATTACTTCTGCTTATGCTCCCTCTTGCCACACTAAATAATTCAGTGCCAGTAATTAGGTGCAATTATAGATGCATCAATTAACGTTCATCGGCTACAATGCTACGGGAAGGTCCATAAGACCTGGCTGAATTTAGAGAGTTCCAGGAACTGATGAACATGGATGAGGAGATTCACTCATCTGGTCCCTTCCAGGCTTTCATCCCGTTCCCACTCCTGCTCTATATATAGCTGGAGTTGCTGGGCAGAGCAGTGGAGATATTCTTATCAGCTTTCCATTATTCTGATGACACTGAGCACATCCATCCCCCGAGCCAGTAAGGCCCGTTTAGGCCAATAATTAGCAAGATATATCACCAACATGAGTGTGGATATGAAAACACAGACACATAAAATCATCATTACTTGTAAGAAATACTTCAGTTGGTATGAACCCATTTAAAGTGTTCAAAGAAGCAGTAGAGCCAGTTCAGTTAATGTCATTATTCCAGATACTGCTTGGATGATTTTTTACCACTGAATTTTTCTGTGTAAGGTTTGGCATTTTCTTTCCTTTTGACAACACAATTTTCCTCTTGTTTCCTGTAACAGTGACTGTGGTATGATATATATTTGCACTGCTGAACACTCAGCTGGAAAAGATTGACTGTAGCACTTTGTATAAATATATTTGATGCACAGATGTTCTAAGAACCTATTTTGCATGCCTGCCTGACTCGCTTTCCTTTCCATTTTAAAGAGGGATTCCACCTATTTTATCCATCTGCAATTCTTTTCTCTTGCCTTTAAGGAAAATAATAAATATTGACCTGCAGTTTTATCAAATCATAGAATGATTTGGGTTGGAAGGGACTTTAAAGACCACATAGTTCCAACTCCACACCATGGACA
The DNA here is from genome assembly GCF_001715985.3 of Manacus vitellinus. NCBI lineage: Eukaryota > Metazoa > Chordata > Aves > Passeriformes > Pipridae > Manacus > Manacus vitellinus. The sequence goes on from NW_021940541.1 coordinate 2,719,367, forward strand.
GGGACATCTTCCACTAGACCAGGTTGCTCCAAGCACTGTCCAACCCCTTGGACACACAATTTGGATTAATGGATCCTGGAACAGCTCTCGTTGGCACCTGCCCTGGTTCCATAAACCAAACCCACCCCCCTCATCCTTCTGAGTGAGGAGGCACTGCCTCGGGGCTGCCTGGTGGCACAAAGTTCTCTGATCCCTCCACATTTTTAGTGGCATGAAGTTGCTGAAACTTCCTCAGGAAAAGCCACAGGAGAAGCACTGAATAGGATTGTCCCCAGAACTGCCAAGTCAGTCGTTATTTCCTGCTGTTGTCCCTGTGTTCCATGGTTTGAGGGGCACCAGGCACGGATGTCAAAGCCTGTCCTGATTCCAGCTGATGCCCCTGGATCTTTCCAGAGAATTAGAGAGCAGTTTTATCCTCTCCCTGGAGCTATTAATATGCTTCCAGTTCAGCAATATAACGAGTTCTGTAATACTATTATTCCATATAAATTGGCTTATTATCCTTTTGCAAAACCTAAAGATCTGTGTTTACCCTTGTTGATATTTCAGCAGAGACCCACATGACCTTTTTCAATAAATTAAAGAAATACATAAATTTTTTAAAAGTAGCACAAGGAAATGAATGGGAAATGACTGCTAATTTTTTTTTCTTCATTTTAGGAAAAGAAAGCTACTCCAGCTGGAAAGAAAGCAACCTCTGGGTGATTTTACCAGAGGGGTTCTTATGTATTTTTTTCTGTATACTATCACCAACATAACAGACAGCCTTCTTGCCCTAGAAGGGGAATGAAAAGGTGCTTAAACTTAATGCATTTTAAAATAATTAATCATCTATTATATATGGCCAAGTTCAAGAAACAGTAAATTGCTTTTTATCTTTTATCAGTGAAAAATGTAATTTCAGGCGTGGGAATGGATAAATCTGGGTCAGTGGATGGATTTTCTGTGATTTCTCTGACATTTGAATAAATTAAAAATACACTTTGAACACTGGAAAAAGATCCATCATTAAGTAAAAGAAATTTAGGAATTGGGCCTTCAGTTTGCTTCTCAAGGCATTGGGTTCAGTCACAATGTTATAACCAGCATATTTTTAATTGTATTACGCTCTCTGCTACTATTTTAATTGTGGCTTTGGGGCATGTAAGAAGAGGATTTCTCTGGTATTATTTATTTTGGCTTTTCCTTTCTGAAAGTCAAACTGTGACTGTCAGTTTTACTTTTCCTGTGTCGTGGCTCTGCCTCACTTTGACCTTTGAGGTGAGCATCCTTGTCCTGGTCAGTCAGAATTAAGTCATGAATCCATCAAATTTCAGCAAGCTTAAATTGTGCTGTTTCCTGAAAATCCTCTCATGACACTTGTAATTCTCCATCTTTTCTTCCTTCTGTTTCCCACCCAGTATCTTGCTGCCTTTTTTGAGCAGGTACTGTCCTGGTCTAGATGCAGCAGCATAATTGGGCCTTTGTCATCTTATTTTATGACATTATTGGTCAAATATCTGCCAGGTGCAAGGATTCCTGCTGACCAGGAGACATCCCTGCAGCCTTCATCCCTAGGGCTGGACTTGCTGCACATCAGAGTCAGCAGAAACTCATCAGACTAACCTGGGGAAAGCAGGGATAACAAGGAGCAGGGATAACAAGGAGCAGGGATAAGAAGGAGCAGGAACAGGTAGGAAAAGAGCCTCTAAGCCAATTTACCTTCCCAGGCTCATCACAACATCCAAGGCTGTCCCAGCTCGTGCTGAGCAGAGTAAGGAAATCCCACATGGCACGTTTTGGGCAGTAGCACCACAGCTTCTAACACAGGGTTGTCTGTCATGTCTTCATTTCTCCTGGATCTTATAAATATAAGTTATTCTTAATGGCATGAATAAAAGGTTGATTGGAAGGCAGAAAAAAATGTTAGGACTATTTTCCATGATGCTTTTTGATCAGCACTGGTTTTATATGTTCTTCCAGATCATATCCTTTGCTACCATGTGTATTTACTGTATTTAAGTGTTATTAATATGTTCTTTGGTCATTTAGACAGACAGAAAGGCAAGGTAGGGAGAGATCATTTTATCCAGTGAAATGTGCAGGAATATTTACCCAAAACTAAACTTGAGGGTCTGGAAGGAGCCCTCCCACAGCCAAGATCAGCTGTGTCCCCAGATCTGGGGTTTATGAGGCATAAAAAAGAACATCTGTCTAATTGCTGTCTAATCCTTTGTATTGTTCACTTGAAACAGAAAATAAAACTCACCTGAGGCTTTGTCCAACCATCAGTTAGGGAAAGCAGGACAGGAGACAGACTGAAGGGGTAGGGGAAGGAGAGTGTCAGAGTGTCCTTAGTGCTTCATGGTCTGGTTATTTTCCTGATAAATAACTTGTGGTTTTGTCATCACTCCATGGCAGGTTCTCTTCAGGCCCCCATTGCATCTTCAAAGGCTCCATTAGCTGAACACCTTGTTTCAATTATTTTTGGAGGCTGTTGAGAGACCTGTTCTAAAACATGAATAAAACACCTTTTCCCTGGTTTGCTGGCTACCTGAACCAAGCAAAAAAACCTTGAGAAGCATTTCTTCAATTGTATTATAGCTTTTCCTTGTACAATAAAATCCCATTTCCCCTGAACTCAGACCTAGAATCCCCCCAAAATTTGGACTTCACACTTACAGGATTATACCTTAAAGAGGCTGGAGGATTTTATTCTTCCCTCATTTAAAGAGTATCAGACTGTTTGTCATCTACTGATGAGATATGGAAAAAAAGGATTTTGAATTTCTTGGTTATCAGGATATAGTAATTATATTCTGCTTTTCCCATGGGATGAGCTTCTCCTTTAGGCTCCAGGTCCTGTGCAAGGGTAAAGTTTTCCTGTGGAAATGCACAGGTTTGGTTGATGTAAAAGTGAATCTGAACAATCCCGTACAGAAAGTGGGAGACCCCTGGGGGACCCAGTTCCACACACACCAACAAGGAAAAACACCGTTTCTCCTCCATGGACATTGGATATTAGGAAAAATTTCTTCCCAGAAAGGGTTGTCAGGCTGGAATAGGCTTTCCAGGGAAGTTATGGAGTCACCATTCCTGGAGGGATTTGAAAGACATGTAGATGTGGTGCTTGGGACATGGTTTAGTGGTGACCTTGGCAGTGCTGGGGGAATGGTTGGATTTGATGGGCTCAGAGGGCTTTTCCAACCTTAATGATTCCATGATTCTGTGATCCCAGGAATGGAAGTGGATTTGCTCCAAATGGGAAAGAACAGAGCTTTAATGGAACTTTAATCTGAATAGTTTCAAAGCACCTTTCTTATCCTTGGCTAAATTGAAGCAAAATAAGAAGGAAGCTGAAGTTTCTTCCTCATTTGGAACTCACAAACTACCTAATTCCAGAAAATGGTAGGTTTGGTAATTTTAAGACAGATTTCCTGGGGAGTCCCTAAGGGCAAACTTTATCCAAGCAACAGCAGAATGATAGATGTGCTATTTAGGACACACAGCTCCACATCTGTGGATATGTCAGTAAAATAAGATTAAATTAGGAGAAATTCTTTTCAATTTCCCTTGGGTTTTGGTTGGCTCTCCAGAGACAACGAGCTTCCCTGGAGGTGAGCTCTAGGGAACAACTGGAAAAAATCAGCCTCCCAGCTGAGAAAGGGAGACAGCACATCTACACTTAAAGCTTCCTTGGCAGGAAACTGGAAGTTGCTAAGGGATGGATCCAACAAAAGAATCCAAAACTGAAAAGGACTTTGCTGGTTTGGCCCCTGTGCAGGAGGTTCTCCATCACCATGTTTGGACTTGGTTGGTTGAGAGTTTCCATCCATAATCATAGAAGGTTGGAAGAGGTCTTAAAGCTCATCCAGTTCCACCCCCTGCCATGGGCAGGGACACCTTCCACTAGCTCAGGTTGCTCCAAGCCCCGTCCAACCTGGCCTTGGACACTTCCAGGGATGGGGCAGCCACAGCTTCTCTGAGCAACCTGTGCCAGGGCCTTCCCACACTCACAGGGAAGAATTACATCCTCTCCTGCTGCAGCAAACCCACAATTTCTCCCAACATTCCCTGGCTGCTGATTTTCTCCTGCGAAGGAGAGAGAACTGCTCAGGGGGAACCTGAGCGGTGTGGGGTGAAGAGTACAGAGGAGCCCACTGGAAACAAGCTGCAGTCATTAATATGGATTCCAGGGTAATTTTATATTTCATGAGCTTCTTTTCTCTCTCTCCTCAAGCCCCCAGGAGATGGCAGATGTTTTTGGGTATCACGTGGAGAGCAATGTGTCTTTTTTTTCATTTTTTTTATTGTGAAGATTCCTCCTCACTTGAAAGGATTACGAGGGGAAAATCTCTCTTTTGTTTTTTGTTTGTTTTTTTTTTTAATCCAAAGCCTAACTCAGATCTTCTTCACCAAATGCAATCAACATTTCTGAAAAGTTTGCCTCACGGAGCCCTTTCCCTTTTGAAGGAATGAACTTGTTCATTAAAAGTGGCTCCTCAGGAAGTTTGGATCCCTTCTCTCCTCCAGGGTTGCAGCCCATGTGCAATAAAATACCAGGATCAGTGAACTGCAAAATGTTTGTGCTGTTCTACGTTGTACATTTATTCCATACACATTATTGTCTCCTTCTAAACCCAAATTCAGAGCAAAGCACCTTGTTAGATCAAATCTATGCATGATATTTGCAAAATTAGGTCTAACCCTGCAGTTTGTAACTAAAGAAAGGTATTAAAAATAAAACTTCTGCAAAAGCCACGTTGAATTTCTTCTGGCAAAATCCAACATTATCACTGTAACAATGGACAAGATCACACATTAAATCTCTATTTTCCTCGCTATGGCATTAATCTTATTTTAATACTGAATCTATTGAACTTATCTATAATTGTCCCTTCAATTTCTTTTTTTTGATTTCCTGCCTTCCTTTAACAAGAAAAAAAAAATCTCTCTTTTGCATACAGATATAAGGGTGGGAAGATGAAGTACATTTTTTTTTCTGAAAAACTGTAAAATTACAGTGCATTAATTCAAAAAAAAGCAAGTTCAAAAGACTGGCTTTTGCCAGTGCATCTCTGATGGATAAACATGCTGGAAATGGGACCTTTTCTTCAGTCTGCTCTGGAAGTATTTTAAAAATGCTCCATGACATGGAGATGGGGACTAAGGTTGGAAATCATGGCTGGATGGGATGTGGTCACTGTTTTACTGACATTCAACATCCATGAATTCCCTTAAAATGTGGGCATTCAGTGTGGGTGAATCAATGTTCCAGGACAAATACAGCAATGTTCAAGGATAAATACAGCAATGTTCAAGGATAAATACAGCAAAGGCACTCCAGAAGAAATGTCAAAGTTCTACCAAGTCTCCTCTCTCACCCGACTTTTATTTTAGCTTAAAATGTAAGAAATAATTTACTTCTTAGAAAATATGGAGGACAATTTATAAACTATTCATTTCCCCCTACCTTGCTGTTTAAGGTGGCTCTATTCTTTTCCCTCCTATTTCCAGGGAGGGGAACAGACAGATCAAACCCTGCTGAATGAAAGATATATGAATGATAAAATTGCTGGAGAATCTCTAATGTACATGTTCAAGACATCAGGCTTCAGTTCCTTTTGAGTGGGAGCAAGGACTCTGCCTATTCCCATGTCTGACGGACATGGCAGGGTTTGAAACATTTATTTTAAAGGACAAAAGCTAAAAGAACTTTTATAGATTTCAAAGTAACCAGGAATATTTTACAGAGTGTTGTGGTTTAATAATCATAAAGAAAAGAGAAAGAGAGGAATAAAACCCCAGATGAACTAGTGATGCCCAATAGAGTTTCTCAGCCTGTCCCCCAGCAGCAATTGGTGACTTCCAGCCAGTTCTTCCACTTATATACTGGGAATGATGTTCTAAGGTGTGGAATATCCTATTTAGACATTTTGAGTCCCCTGTCCTGGCCATGCTTCTCCCAGCTTCTCGTGCAGCTCCTCCCTGGCAGAGCCTGGGACACTGAAAAGTCCTTGACTCAGGGTTGACTGTCCAAAATCCAAAATATTGCTGTGTTATCAACATTGTTCTCTCTATCCCAGCCAAAACCAGATGATGAGTATTATATTTCCTAAACCTAATGGGAAGGGTCCCCCAAGCCAGACCTTGCAATATTGGCTGCACAGAGGAAAACAATAATTCATTTTAATGTCGCTTTGCAATTTCCCTCTGCCTTCTCACCTTCAACTGATGCTCAGCAAAATAAAATGATTGTGGATGTAGCAGAAAAATGCTTTTAGTACTTCTCATAAAATGAGATGCATTAGGCTCTGTGAGCTTCTCCTAATGGGTATAATAGGGAGAGGCAGACTGAAGCCCCAGACTAATTTTGCAGTGGGGATGTTATACAATGAGATATGGAACAAAGAAAGAGCTGGAAGGAGGATAAGATGATGATGGAGCCCTTCCTCAGTCTGTGATGTGCCTTTGCCCATTCCCAAGAAACGAGGAAGAAAAGTCTTGTAAAAATTGTCAGTGATATGAAAGTACATTATCTGGGACACTAAAGAAAAAAGATCATAACTTTTGCTCTGTATCCTCTCTATTCCCCTCGTGTCAAATGAGAGAACCTTAAAATACTCTTTTTTGTTTTATTACTTGGAAAAGTGGAACAAAGTTACAAATGTGAAGTTTTAAATAACTGTATTTTTAAAGAAACTTCTTCTAATGGTACTTTTGCCTACAAATGTCCTGATGTGGAATATTGTGCTCTCTTCCCGGGCACATGGAGTAAAGGTTTGATCCTGTAATGCTCAGGGAGGTGCCTGGGAAATGAATAGTATATAGTAGTATTTATATATGGTGTATATATATATATACAGTCTCTATATATGTACCACTGCACACTATTCAGATATACATTCAAATAGTAGATGAAAAGAATATAAACAACAGACCTAAAAATATCTCAGTGCAAATAATCTCTGCAGAGTTGAGAGATGACTGCTGGAATTGGGATAATATGGGAAAACACAGCAAAGGACAGCCTTAGGGTAAAACATGGACACATGTATGAGTTGGCAAATATGCAGTTGTCTATAATAATCAAATAAAATTTGGATAGACTTGAATATTTCTCATCCTCCAAATTATTCATTTAAATAATTACACTTATTTGCTTTTTTTCCCCCCCTAGGAGTGAAAATTCCAGAGTTTCAGACAAAGCCCACTACATGGAAGAAAACCCCAAAACCATTAAATTGGATGTCGTTGGCCATGCACCAGTTTTTCATAGGATCCCAGACTGGTTGGGGTTGGAAGGGACCCTTAAACCCATCTCATCCCATCCCTTGCCATGGGCAGGGACACCTTCCACTAGCCCAGGTTGCTCCAAGCCCCATCCAACCTGGCCTGGGACACTTCCAGGGATGGGGCAGCCACAGCTTCTCTGGGCAACCTGTGCCAGGGCCTCACCACCCTCACAGGGAACAATTTCTTCCCAATATCCCATCTAACCCTTCCCTCCTTCAACTTAAGGCCATTCCCCTTGTCCAGTCCTTCCAGGCCCTTGTCCAAAGTCCCTCTCCAGCCTTCTTGTAGACTCCCCTTTTTCCTCCCATTGTAAAATTTTGAAATAAATATGAAAATAATAAACTATGTGCTGTAGCCCAAAATCCCACTGGGGCAGCTGGGGTGGGTTTCCCAGCTCTCATGAGAATTGAGCACAAAATTCCAGAGAAAAGATGGGGAACCATGAGCAACATGGAAGAGTTTTTGTTTGCCACTTTGCAGAGGCACTTAGACTGGTGCCTGTGGGTGTGGAAGCACCACTGTCGTGGAATTCCCACACAAGGCTCACCCCTATTCCCTTGGAGAGGATGAGCCCTGGCAGATCCAAGGCAGGAGCCCGTGATCCCGAGGTTCAGGGAGTGTGCAATTATGTGTGAGATTCAATTAAGGGCTTGTGGAGGCCTCCCTTCTTCCTTTTCGACCAGCATTTATGTAACTTCTGCTTGATACAAATATAGTTCTTCCTACTTAGTAAACTAGAAGAACAATCCCCCTCGGAATAAAAAGTTCCCCTGGAATTTCATTCCTGATGCATTTTTCTTATGTAAACAGCTTCTGGGAAGGGAATGATCTCCAAGAGGGGGATGCTTTTCTTTCCACGTTGATTTAACGGAGAGGATGAGAATTCTTCACAGTGCAGTTCATCATTCCTTAACCATGGCTGTGACATGGTCTCCTGAGAAAACACACTCATTCCATCATTCCACATCAAGCCTGACACTTTCAAATCCCATTTCACTGTCACACATTTTGCCCTGCCATGCACTCCACAATTTATTTTGACAGAAGTATATTTCCAACCCCTTTTCCCAGTGCAGTCATTTCCAACGGGTGCAGTCCATGGGAAGCACAGGTGATGCTGGGAATGTCATGCTGAGGAGCAGAGGAACAGCACAGGGTCTTGTTGAAACCTGTCTAGGAGTCCTTCTCAAAGGAGAATTTATAAAAGATATATTAGAAAAAAATCAAACCATTAAGTTTTCATATAATGTAGAGTGTTTAGAATTGTAAATTTTCTCCTCTTTTGCAAAATCCCAAGAATATGCTTAAAATTGTAAATTATTTGACCTACAAAGCTTATCATCATAGATATTTAAATGGTACGACAGAGCTGGTTCTCCACCCCTACTCTGTTCTCATGAGGCCCCACCTGGAACTGCATCCAGCTCTGGAGTCCTCAGCATGAGAAGGATGTGGAGCTGCTGGACAGAGTCCAGAGGAGGCCACAGAAATGCTCTGAGGGCTGGAGCCCCTCTGCTCTGGAGCCAGGCTGGGAGAGCTGGGGATTTTCACCTGGAGAAGAAAAGGCTCTGAAGAGACCTCAGAGTCCCTTCCAGTGCCCAAAGGGGCTCCAAGAGAGCTGGAGAGGGACTTTGGACAAGGCTTGGAGGGACAGGACAAGGGGGAATGGCTTCCCAGTGCCAGAGGGCAGGGATAGATGGGATATTGGGAAGAAATTGTTCCCTGTGAGGGTGGGGAGGCCCTGGCACAGGTTGCCTAGAGAAGCTGTGGCTGCCCCTGGATCCCTGGAAGTGTCCAAGGCCAGGTTGGATGGGGCTTGGAGCAACCTGGGCTAGTGGAAGGTGTCCCTGCCCATGGCAGGGGGTGGGATGAGATGGGCTTTAGGGTCCCTTCCAACCCAAACCCATCTATGACAGGCACAGACAAGTGGAGAGGTGCAGAGATACTCAACCATTCTAATACATCCAATCAAAGCCCAAAGAAAAACTGAGGACCTAAGGTGGGCTGACATAAGGAATTTAAACCTGCCTCTCTGTCCTGTATCCCTCTGTTTGAGGAGGCCTTTCCAGGACCTGCCCTTGGATTGCTGAACTGTTCATGACACCAGCATTTTGCACATTACCTTTTACTCTCCTGCACTTAGAGGAATCAAATGCTTATAATGGCAAATTGGGAAACTGGGAAGTGATGTCGTTCCTTCAAGAGAAAGGGCATTTGATCAGGAAACAGTGACTTGGGGCAGGAATAGAGATTTCAGTTTTGGAAGGTGCTTTCTTCTGCCCCTGCTGGGTGAAGGGACAGGCCCCTCTCTCACCATGGAGGACACCTGGGAATGTCTCACTGAAATGGGCTTTTACAATGCCAGATCTTTTCCTCAGCTACTTCTGATTATCAGTTTCTGTCTTCAACAATAGTGCTTATTACAGTGAAGGGAAACCTTTCTTCAAGGGATTTGTGCACAGACCACAGATTAAGCACACACATTGATCATAACTATGGGTTATGATTAAAGTAAGGTTTTAAAATGTAATTTAGAGCTTAACATACTGTCTGAGTTCTTTTTCCTTGCAGATATTTAATGGTTTGTGGGTTTTCAGCAAATAGGAATCATATTTAAAGAATAAACTGAAAAAATATGCTTGAATTTCAATTATCTTTTTACTCTAGTTAAATTTTATTTTTTTTATATAAATATGTAAAGAAATCTGTAAATTAAATAAATCTTCTTATTAGGAAAATGTTCTTCCCCCAGAAGGTGGTTGGGCACTGAACAGGCTCCCCAGGGCAGTGGTCACAGCCCCAAGGCTGCCAGAGCTCCAGGAGTGTTTGGATGATGCTCTCAGGGACAGGGTGGGATTTGTTGGGGTGTCCTTGGCAGGGCCAGGAGCTGGACTCGATGATCCCTGTGGGTCCCTTCACTCTGTTCTTCAGAGCCAGAAAACACACTGGTTGGACTTGATGATCTTGGAGGTCTAATTCCAACCTTAATGATTCCTTGATTTTTCTTTGCACAGGGAAGCAGAAAACCTCCAGGTTGTGTTTCAGTGTTTCCTCTTCCGAAACAAACAGGCTGAACTGTGCCTAAAATAAGCACAAGCTCTTGAGCTGAAAAACAACATCAACCAGCTTTTTAGAATCCAGTTAATTATTAAACGACCCATGAAGATTCTGAATGCATGGCTGGCTTTTGTGAGCTTATCTGATAGACTTTCTCTCTGGTTTGTACAGATAACTTCAATTCCTCCTCTTTTCTCAAAAATATATCCATATTCATATATATCTATCTCATATATCTATGAATAGATGAGAACATGTGTTCATTTTGAGTAAGGGGTACTTTGACGAGGCACAACAGAGGAATGAGAGCTCCAGAAACGTTAAAAGGAGAATAAGAGGATTGCAGATAAGTCAGTTTTTGACATTAAATAAAGGTCAAATTCAATTATCATTAGAGGTAATTAAGAAAATGCTGCAGGCCAAGTAAACACAGTGGCCAACATACCAAGGAAAACCAGGTGTATAATCAGATGGACCTTAACACCAAAACACATTTGTACTAACTAAAACAACCCCATTGCATGTGTGTGTAAACATTTGCCAACTTTCTAAGCCCAGCTTCAAGGGATCAGTTCAGGTCTGTTCTTTCTGCTTTGTACCTCTGGTCTCTCCCCATATTTTTTTCGTTGCTCTTACCGAGCAGTGACAATCCAGAGAAGATATTTATCCTTCAACTCCCAGTGCCATTTGTGAGCAAGGATCCCAAAAAGCTGCTGCTGTTACTCAGTGCTGTCCCTGTGTGCTGTCCCTGATGGGGGACAGCTCAACTCGAAAAAGCACAGAATTAAGTGTGTGCTAATTTTTCATTTCCATAATGAGCTTTTAGAATTCTGTGCGGAGCACGAAGAAAAAACCCTTTCAAATATAGAAGTGATTTCCATGACAGGCCTTCCTGTGGATTGATTGCCACTCTGGCAGATAAGCAGCATCCCTTCAGTGCAGAATCAGCCAGTGCTGCTATCACAGCCCTCAGTCCTGCTCCATTACAAGAGTTCTGTCACAGGGACCCCTTATCTGCTGCTGGGTGATGGGCACGGCTGAGGAATGAAATCTCTCGTGATAGAAGAAATGGAATAACTGGATTGTAAATAAATCCATTTCAGACACTTAAGGAAGGCTAAAACCTGTGATTAGTTCTCCAGAAAAGGAATTATTATTTGTTTGTTAACTGGAGCCTGCCAAGTAGGTTATAAAGTGAACCCCAGTTCTAAGGTGAAATGACAACTGGAATAGAATCAGAGTTACAGACTATAATGATTAGCCCATCATTATACTCCTATTATTTTGGGAGGTTCCAAATATCATTTCAAAGCCCTGCTGAAATCAGTGAGTACACTGCCAAGAAAAAAATGAATACTCCAAAGGGAGCCTCACTGTTACTTAAGTATTTTAAGTACTTGTTTTGATGCAAGGAATATTTTCCAAGGAAGTTATGGGAGTGGAAAATTCTTGTGGAGAAAGATGGGTTATTTTTTATCATGGCTACTTCAAAAAATCAATTTCTGAGATAATACATTATGCTTAAGGAATCTGGTAAAACACAGGGTAGAGATGTACACTCATGTTTTCCTCTTTTTGCTACCATACTCTTACTTTACTCATCTCCAGCAGATCAGTAGGTAAGTTTGGTCCTCATCCTCTTACTACTTCAGCTGTTACTGTTCTCTGATTCAGGTCTTAAATATTGAGTATTTAAGTATGCACACACATAAGTATATATACATCTGTAAAAGTATTTAAGTATGTATATATATAAAGTATATAAGAGTATTTGAATATAACAATCAAGTTTAAAAGTGGAAGTTTTGTGTGATTTGCTGAACAATAAGTTGCACATATTACATGGCCTTGGAATGAGCAGAGTCAGACCTGCTACTCCACCAGTTTAAATCAACTCAGCCACAGAAGAGGGCTCTCCTGTGAAGATGGGGAGACCTGAGAACCCCTTCCAGTACCTAAAGGGGCTCCAAGAGAGCTGGAGAAGGACTTTGAGCAAGGCATGGAGTGACAGGACAAGGGGGAATGGCTTCCCACTGCCAGAGGGCAGGGTTAGATGGGACATTGGGAGGAATTCTTCCCTGTGAGGGTGGTGAGGCCCTGGCACAGGTTACCCAGAGAAGCTGCCCCATCCCTGGAAGTGTCCAAGGCCAGGTTAGACAGGTCTTGGAGCAACCTGGGCTAGTGGAAGGTGTCCCTGCCCATGGCAGGGGTTGGAATGAGATGGTCTTTAAGGTCCCTTCCAACCCCAACCATTCTGTGGCTGTGTGATTTAATTACCATAACTCTGCACCCTTGGCCCTCTACTGCACTGGCTGGAAAATGCTTTCAAAGCAATATAAAAATTCTCCTTTGAACAATACCCTATAATAAAACTAGGAATTTGTTACAGATTAAAAAGAACTTCTAGGGTTTGATCCTATAGTTTGTAGAATAAGTAATTTTACATTCATGCTTCAAGGTATCCTCATTCTCTTCAAGCAGATGTTGAAATGTAGTTATAAAGGCAACAAAGTTCCACCAGTTTCCTGAGCCTTTATCTGCTTTTTTTCCTGTCATTTTTCATATAATACAGGCATTTAAATGCTCTTTAAATACTGATCTTCCTTTTGACTGGCCATTGATCCTAATGTCTAAATCCATACCTGCTTTGGCAAGGTACATCTTGCTGTATATTGATAAATCTATATTTTTATGGTCTGTTATCCAAAAGAAAACAAAGTTTAATGTGATGCATAAGTTTATGTTTGATTTTATTTCTAGATAAATAACAGTGGAGCTAAAGACAATCCTCTTGACTGACCTCTGAGTTATAATTTCACAACTGTGTATACACATTATTCTCACATTTTCCATGCTTTGTGAGTCACAAAAAATTAAGCCAAATACAGATCCTGCATAAAATAAAAATGTGGGATTTTCATTATTTTATTTCTGTTGTAGAACTTTTTTTCATCATATAAATAATCTTCATTGATTTGTTTGGTGCTTAAATATACTCTGACAAGATCATAGAATCGTTAAGGTTGGGAAGGACCTCCAAGGTCATCAAGCCCAACCAAGATCTTAACTTGTAGGGAGACAACTCTCCTGTAGCACTGATGTCAGCTGCTGGTTTATTTATCTGTAGAATGAGATTTTCTCAACCAAAGAAAGACCAAAGAGGTCCCATTTCAAATGACACTGAGAATACAAGGCCATGGTCATCATGGGCTATGACCAAGCATCTTTGGTGTGACCCAAAGAAAGATGCTGCCCATGGTTTTTCTTCCTAACACAGCTATTTTGACATAGAATGAAGTTCTGTTTAAGGCTGCTTAATGTACTTTCAAATGTTTTTTCCATCCCTGGAAGTGTCTTCATTAAATCATATTAAACTCAGCCTCAATAGCATCTTGTGGCAAAGAGGCACGAACGCCAGCTATGCATGAGATGAAAAATTAATTCTGTTTTATTCATAATTTCAATGAATTTCTGTCAATTTGGACTTTAGGCAAGGCATAAAAGGAGATTGGAAAAAATAGTATATAGTAACATGCTGGGGTTGAAATTAACTCACAAACTACTTACCTAATTATTTCTCTGAGTTGCAAACACTGGTTTGAGTTTGAAGAACACAAGAAAAGAAGCGTTTGCTGCTCTGAATGCTGGCAAATGGGTTAATCTCCCAAAACATGATGCACAACATGTTTCTAAGAAACAGCTTGAATCAGAGAAGAGCAAGAGTTTGATCTGGAGCAAATGGGAGTTAAGAAACAGCTATACCAGAAGACAGGGGTGGTTTCAAACCCTCTTCTCTCCAGGGCCAAGGCACTCGAGGAGCTGGAGCAACACAAACTTTTCAACCCTGCCCAGGGAGAAATCCCTCCACTGATGCACAACAGCTATTTTTTGCTGCTAAACACATGAACTGAAGCCTGTTTGGCTTGTAGGGAAAAGTGCTGCTGGTGCAATGCTTGTACATGTGAACCTGCTCCCATGGGGGATGGCTGCAAATCAATTTTAAATGTACTTTGCAACACAGACCATGTAGACAAGGAAAGCTGCTGGAACAGCTCTAGCACTGCCATTGCATGGATTAAAATCATTGAGAGGAAACTCCATGGCTTGATGCTGTGGCACCCAGAGCCCTGTGATGCTCCTCAGCCTCTCTGCTCACAGCCCTTTAACTCCCAGATCCAGTCCAAGTGCCCCATTCAGGGATTGACCCCATGTGTGAACAAGATGGGGGTGTTGTGGCCAAGTCTGGATTCTCTAACAGAGCAAAACTCTACACAGAACAGTTCCCTCATTTTTACATCTCTCAGCAGGGCAAATTTGGCCAAATAATGGGCAGAAGCCCCCAGATAGGAGAGGTCAGGTCTGTGTCTCACTCCAGCTGGACATACTGGCTTCAAAATGTGATGCTCCATGGGCATTGTAACCCTGAGAGATGCTATTTCAGGGTAAAACTTGATAAAACAGTGCAAGTTAAATCATAGAATCATAGAATGGTTTGTGTTGGAAGGGACCTTCAAGCTCATCCAGTTCCACCCCGTGCCATGGGCAGGGACACCTCCCACTAGCCCAGATTGCTCCAAGCCATGTCCAACCTGGCCTTGGACAGTTCCAGGGATGGGGTAGCCACAACTATTCTGCATAGGGAAATAGGTTATTTACCCCAAGGACCAGCACTTTCCTTAACTACAAAAGGAATGTGCCCATGCAGTCCCTAGTGGTGCTCTTACAAGAGCCTTGTGTGATCAGCAGCAATAATTCAATAATTCCATCTTCAGGAACTGCTCCTTATTATTGTCCATTTTCCTGCTAGGGTGACCAACTCTGTCTGCATTTCATATGTTTTTCTCTCAGTCTCTGAATGTGTTCTGCTTTTCATGTTGTTTTTTTTTTTAATCTGATTAATAGGGTTAAGCTCTACTTTTATATTTTCTTGTCTAATGCTTGCTTTTGTCCTATCAATCAAGTCACTTTAGGCAGTCCAGCACAGAGGAGCTTATTTTCCTCAGCATTAGTTACTTCTGGCATTTTTCATCCTTGCTGCTCTTTACAACTTATTTTGCTTTAAAGGTTACATGGAGAGCCTGTTTTAAGAATCAGTGTTTTAAGAATTTCTTAAACACGATGACAGCTGGACAATATTTTATCTAAATGTTTTGATAAAAACAGCAGAGAGCTGGGTCTCCCTCTCTTGGTGTCAGGAACACCCATGTGTCAGCTCAGTTCTGCTGTAACCCATGTACAGGACCACTGTATATGCAAATGTGGAGAAAGGGTAGACAATAATCCTTAAAAAAAAGAAAATTATGCACTGTCAATGAAAAACAGAAAGGGTTTTCTTGGAATTACTTGTGCCATCACAAGTAAAGCCTCATCCATCAGGCTGGATGGGGCTTGGAGCAACCTGGTCTCGTGGAAGGTGTCCCTGCCCTTGAAAGAGGGATGGAATGAGATGAGCTTTAAGGTCCCTTCCAACCCAAACCATTCCATGATTCTATGATTCTATGATCTTTCCCTGTAAATTGGACATAGAAAGAAATAAGCTTCTGTCATGTCAATGACTAAAACATACCCTAAACAAAGCTTTGTGATGGTTAGAACATACCAAATGTTCTATGGCAAGAAAATGGCATGGAAATGGCAAGATAAAATTCCTAGTGGACATATATATTAGAATTCCTTCTCCTCTTACCCAAATATTCAACATATAACCTTAGAACCTCCAGCACCATAAATAAAAACAGTCCTCTAAGTTGGCGTTTCATTTAATTTTTGAATTAGAATGAAATGAAAGTGAATTTAATCACCCTATCCTGTTTTGGAACAAATAAAGTCATTATGATTAATGTTACTACACAAAAGGCTGAATTAATTTTAAATTAAATCACTCTTGCAGTAAGTTAAGTGTCTACAACCTAAGAGGGAAGCCCTTTATAAAATGGCATGGCAACTAAAAGGTCTCTGGAATTACTGACACTGGCCAAGGTGCAGTACATGGGCAGGAGGCAGAGCTTGGGTGGCCTCAGGAGAGATTCCCTTTGCAGGCAACAGAATTTTTCACATTGATATAGATGTATTTTTCTTAATGAGATGAGATGGGTTCAGAGTATGTGAATCTCTAATTCAATTAACAGATCACAGCTGTATTTCCTACTCAACTTTGGCCTCATTTTCTTGTGTTTTCTGCACTGGCAGGTCCATCAGTTCCATCCATTTCATTACAATTTTAATAACTACTCTTTCCTTTTCAAAGAGTCATAGGATGGTTTGAGTTGGAAGGGACATTAAAGGTCAACTGGTTTCACCCCCTGCCATGGGCAGGGACACCTTCCACTAGCCCAGGTTGCTCCAAGCCCTGTCCAACCTGGCCTTGGACACTTCCAGGGATGGGGCAACCACAGCTTCTCTGGGCAACCTGTGCCAGGGCCTCACCACCCTCACAGGGAACAATTTTTCCCAATATCTAATCTGAACCTACTCTCTTTCATTCTTTTGAGGTGGAATGGTGAAGATCTGTGAGTGGTGGGAATCTGTCTTTTGTCCTTATTTGCTGTAACTTAATGTCTCACTGCATCAAGTCTTATTCTTAGCAAGAAGGACTTTGTAAACCTGAGCCTGACTGACATTTTTGGTACTTGTGTGCATGTTCTAAATACACTCAGACCAGTGATGCTTAAAGCAGTTTACAAAATCAAATCCATGAGTGGTAATAAAGAGTCCTTCCTCCTTTTTGAACAAAAAATATGATTAAAAGTACCAAAAACTAGTGGGCTTATAGGTTAGTTCTGATCCATTAACAGCAACTAAATAATTTTGAGGCCAAATTTCTGGTTTAAAAGCCATTTCACTGCATTCATCATGTGAAGGGCTGTGGCCAGTCCTGGGATTCAATGAGGTGCTTTGATGGGAGTCGAACAAGGTTGTTTTGTGACTGTGAAGCTCCAGCGCCTCATTTGGCTCCTCCCTCTGCATTTCATCAGCCTCCAAACCCAAATCCAAACCCACTGTGACATAATATTAATTGAGAGCAAACATAAGCAACCGAGAGCAGCTGGATCTGAATTTCAGCAGTTGTTTTCCCAGGGACCAGAGGCAGCACAACACGAGTTGTGATCCCAACCCTGCATTTGGGAAGGGAACAGTCGTCCTCTGCCACCCCATCTGCACAACTGGCTCTTTCCCTGGCACAGAGCTGCCTTTGTCCAAGGAGGGCAAACACAGAATCATTTTATCATCCTGGGATTCGTAATATGCTCCAAATTGTTTCAGAAAGAGAAAACTTTTTCAGAGATTTGAAACGGGACATTTTTTTCCCAGAGATTTTTGGCGATTTGCAGAATCTTTCAAGGAAAATCCTTGTGAGAGGTGCAAAAGGAAGGTATTTTCAGACAAAAGTCAAACAGTAGAACCCCTAAATATAGTAATGGCTGTTGCTGAATTCCCTCGAAGCTTCACACAAGAGCAGTGAGAGCAAAGCTCTTCTTATCTCTTTGTTTTAAAATGCTCAGTGGTTTTAGTGTTTATGGCTGATCCTCTCCAAGGGATAAAATCTCCCCCTTTTCTATTCAAAATTCTGAAAGCATTAGAAGTTTTAAAAGATTCCTGTTCTTTAATAGGCAAACAAAGGAGGAAAAATAGGAAGTGACTCTGATTTTATGATAGTCATTTACACTGGAGCTGTTCACAGTGTATTTATCTGACAAGAAGCCATTACTTTTCCTCAGAGGATGCATCAGGATTTCAACCATGAACAGAATCCAACAAGCCAAGGAGGAGTTAGTTCATGGCCTCTCATGGAAATTAGTATCTATCCCTTCTCTCTGTCTCTTGTGGTTTGGTACCAACACACACCTTGAGTCCCACTGTGTGAGAAGGTGCTGATTCACATTATGATTGTTGGAAAAAACGAGGAATTGTTGTTTCCCAGCAGGCTTGGGGAGGCTTGAAGAAACTTTTGGCTGATGCAGCAATTAAATAACTGTAAGTCACATTGATACTGTATGAAGCCACATACCTGACTATGCCCATGACATACCTAGGAGTAAAAAACTGCATGTCATCAGCATTTCAAAAGAAACTCAGTTATAAGTTCATGAATTCAGAGAAATCTGTTTTCCTGACATTTAATGTTTTATTGGATACACACAACCCAGTGAATATAAGCACAGGAACACTGCATCACCTGCAGTGGAAGATCTTTCACAGCACTGAATGTTAATCTCATTATAAAATTGGTATAGATATATAGAGACAAATATATACAAAAGTAGATAATAATAGAGCACCTGTAGTTATTTTATTCTTTAAAATAATTCATTTTTTAAATGGTTAAATGCATATTAAATATTGCAGGTCCTATTGCTTTGCAAAAGAACAAGACTACATTAACCTCAAGCAGTGGAACTTAAATACATTGATTATATACTAAAAGATGACTTAGTGAGTGTGTTCTTCTTTCATGGGGAAAGATAGGGAATGGTTTGGAAGTCCATATATTTTTTTGGTGCAGTTCAGGTGTAGGAGGACTAGAAACTAAAGCAGTGCCCCTCAGCCATCCCAGGCCACCCCTGGGATGGACACACCATAAGTGCCTGAGCAGCACCAGGCTGCTGCTGCAGTCAGAGCACAGATATCCCAGGGAGAGTCATGGAATCACAGAATGGTTTGGGCAGGGACACCTTCCACTGGCCCAGGTTGCTCCAAGCCCCATCCAACCCGGCCTTGGACACTTCCAGGGATGGGGAATGTCCCATGAAATGCACAGAAAAAAGGGATCCCCTCCCACTCTGCACCCTACCCAGAGCTTATTTAACTTGCTGAGGGATTATGATGATTTCTATGAACAAACCTTCTCTCTCCACTGAAGCTGCAATTGCTCCTCACACAGGGCTGGGCTTCAGCAGCCCAATATGTCTCTTCATTTGAGGAACAAAACAAATCCTGGATTTGATGTCTTTTCCCTGCTCCTTGTCCAATGTTAGCACTTGGCTGGTTTCCTCAGACAGTAGGAACATACGGACATAGCCCGGAAACACCGCCCAGGATCCAGAACATAATTAGAGCAGAACAAAACACTGCATTTCACAGCTCCTGGGAAAGCCTTTCCATCAGCATGGAGGGGAAAGGGCCACATGGAGCAGCCAGCCCTGGGAATGGAGTGTGTAAAAAACAGGGGGATAAGAGTATCACCAGCTCCCAAGGGGCAGGAAAACTCTTTCCTTTCCCTGGACACCCTTCTGAAATAAATCAGGGTGCTGACTTCGGTCCAAGGGCATCTTGTGGCCAGGCTGTATCATTCCTAACAGGCAGAAGTACAGTGCCATTACAGAAATTACATTTATAAATGAAAAAATTTGACAGAAAAACCAGATTTTCTTCGGTAGCAAAAGCCACAATCCCAAAACCCACTGCACACCAGATGACCCTCTCTCCTCTATTGTTCTAGGACTGAAATCCCAGGGTTTTAACACCATCAACTTATTAATTTTATAGAACAGAATTAATGTATTTCTCCATTCAAATGACTTGTAGCTGTGAAGTCGTGTTTTCATCTGTTTGCTTGGTTTTCCCAGGCCAGTTTCAATTCTAGCATGGAAAATAGCCTGGAATAGCCCAACAGCTTCCTGGATCAAGACATACACCTGCCCCAAATCTTGCAGCTCGCTGTGAGTGCACCCTGAGTATGCCATGTGTAAGCACACAGGCCTTGTCTGAATACATTCATTGTGGAAAAACTTGTTCTGCTGGTTCATTGTATTATCACAAATGTTTTCGCTGACTTAACTCCTCTGATGACTCACACAGAGGCAATTGGGCTCCCGGAATAAAACACTGTTGTAGCAGTTTTTTCACATAAAAGGCAAGTGTTTCAGGGCTCCTGCCTCAACAGGGGTTTATTTTTAATGTACATAATACATGTTCAGTGTAATCTCTCGTGCGTTGTCCGGAAGCTCCAAGTTTGTATGCAGCCAGGAAGGATGATCTCCCACTGAATCAGTCTGGAGGAGGAAGCTGCAAACCTTAACGGGCCATCTAAATTTGGAGGAGAAATAAATTTGCCTCCTGGGACAGCATTATCTCTATATGGTTTCTATGGTTGCCAGTTCAGGTCATTCTACTCCTCATGAAGTCTCTCTCTCTGCAAAAAAAAAAAAAAAATCTGATTTTTTTAAAAAGATGAGTTACTGACATATTCATATTGTAGCATAAATCTATTTGACAGGAGTGATTGGCATTTTTCAAGCCATGCGACTACATTAAGTGGACACATTTGTGAGCTTTTGTGAACAGATGAAGAAATGCTACTTATACCCCAATTCCCACGTCTCCTGAACAAACAAAAAAAAGAGGTATAAGACTTGCAACAGGAGAATGAGATGATCCATAGGAAGGAGGTGGTGGCTGTGTTTGAAGGAAGCCAGTTCCACCTAATGAAGGCTGGGATAGGGCTTGTTGCTCTGGACCTATTGAAGCCATCACTGTTTCCTTTGGCACAACACAAGCAGAAAAACACAGCCTCATGAGGATGATGAAATATTGTGATGAAGTAAATTAGGAAAAGAGAGGGGCTTATGGTAAATATATATATATATATATGCAGGCTTACTTATCAACCCTGTTAAGGAAAAGAGTTCTGCAAAATTCCAGTGCTCTGTAGACTCTCTAGGAGACATTTAAGAATCATTTAAAACCAGAATTCTGAGGCTGAAAGGAACAGCTACTTGCTTTGCAGTTGGATACTTGATTTCAGAGTCTCTAAGCATGAAATAAGGTCGTGCCTTTGAAACCAGACTGGTGGGAGATACCTGATAACCGTGGGACAATGGAGCAGCCCCACAAACAAGGGGTGAAACGTGGGCTGGCCGATGCTCCCAAGGACTTGGGAGGGCAGTGTCATGCTGGGGATGAGGCTTTTGCATGCCAAAATCTCTCTCTGGAGCTTCAGATCCAGCAGGCTCGAAAACCTGATCTCACAGTTTGAAAGGAATTGGGCGGGGAGGTCAAATGAGTGAGTGGAACAGCAGCTCCAAAGAGCCTTCAGCACCTGAACTGAAAACAAAGAGGGGTCTGTTCCTCTCCTGAGCTCCCTGACAGCAACAGGATTTCCTCTAGCATGAAGGATTTGGGAAACTCAGATGCATCCAATACAGGGAAGAGTCTTCCAGTGATACTGAAGGTGTGCTCAGGAAAGAGTGAGTCTGATCCTCTTTGTGCAGGATCTGGAGACATTCCTCCGGTGAGAATGAAGCTTTTGGAAAATAACTGAAAAAGGAAAACTGAAAAGCTTCACCTGCACCTGCCAGACACTGGAGAACAGAGACATAACAACCAGGAAATACGAGGTAAAGGTAAATTCAGAATTATGGGGGGAAAGGTCCATCTGTTGAAATTGGAATGTTTGGATATTGGTGGAAGCCTCGGACACTCTAATTGATGCCTCAGTGATGTGAAACTGAACTATAAAAAGCTCCAATTGCATTTTTCTTTTAGCTAATACTCAGACTGAGAGGATGAATGTGAGCTAGTTAAAATTAGGAGCTATTTGCCACCGTGGAGAAGGAAATGGATGTACAAGGGCCCAAGTTGACTTGTCAAGGACCTTGCTCCAAGAGCAAGATTGCAGCCTGAGGCTCTGCACGTTGCCACTGAGTTATGAAACAGTATTTCTAAAACTTCAGCATCTCGCTTCAGATTTAATTAATTTTCCTCTCCTTCAAAGTTCTAGAAAGAAAATAAAACCATATCAGAAATATAAATGCTGTTACTATGGGCCTTTTGTTTCACTCCTGCATATCTAATAAACTCTCAGATATATTGTATGCCTGAAACAAAGCGAGTCCTCTTGTGTTCGGGAGAGATTATTCCCACAAAGGGGAATCGCTTTGTCAAAACAATGAGAATAAGAAAGTTTTCAAGATTAAAATGTCAGGTAGATAAACACATTACTTTGAACCATATTTGTATTCCACAGCTCCTTCAAACACGCCGGCAGTTATCTTTCAAAAAGTAAACACGCGTGAAATCTGATCAGCTCTTTATTGTACACGGAATAAATTATGCACGGCATTGTAGGAGACTCCTATATGGCTCATTTACACATCTTTTGATAAATGTAATATGCAGATTCCAAGTCCTTTGTGAGGCATTAACCTCCCTGCATATTGATGCTGTTATTCTGAGAGATGACAGGCACTCAAAGACCTTTCTGTGTCTCTTTGAAAGGCAGCAGGGCCCTTATTGGGGAGGGACTTGCTCAGTGATGTACAAATGACCTTTCTTTAGACTTCAGGCTTGTCATAAATTTTCTTCTCAATGTCAAAGAATGAAAGGTTTCAAGTCATTTTAATCTTGGTATGAAGTGGTCAGGATAGAAGACCTGCCTTTAGTGCACTATTCAGGAGGAAGTCAGTGCTAATCCACCAGCCACAGGAATTACTGGGAAGTTATTTTACTTGTGCTGGATGATAAAAATTCACACTGAGAGGCCAAACTCTTTGAAGATAAATTATTTGGCATACTTATCTCAGTTTAAGACACCTGGAAAGGCTATTTTAAGAAAGGAAAGAGCTCCTTAAGTATCTCAATTCGGCACTCCAGTGGGGCACCTTCAATCCCAACTCATCAGATGCTGCAATGAGGATCTGGAAGCTTTTCCCAAGTACCTGTGCAATGGTAATTTTTGCTAATACCTTGTCTGATAGGCCTGAAAGCCAATATAGCATGTCTTGCTACAGAACATTTACTGATAAATGGGATTGAAATTATGTGTATGCTTTTTTTTGTGTGCAAAAATGTTCCTTTTCCTTATTTGGCAGAAAAAAAAAAAAAAGGGATGCTGTACTTTAAAGGTGAGGTTTTGTGGATTTTTATTTTGAAAGAAGCAAATCCAAGGGAAATCTGAAGGCTTATTTAAAGTGTTCTTTGTATTTAAAGTCAAGGCTATTTATTCTTACCTCCTTCTTGTTCCTATTTAAAATCAAGGCTGGGAAAAAAAGACCTTTGGCGAAGGAAAAAAAAGGAAAAGACGCATTTTGTGAGATGTTTGGTGGTGGGGTCAGAGCATTTTCCAAACATCAGCCCACCTGCTGTCCTGAGGGGCAGTGCAGCACTCGGCAGGCAAGACCTGCTGGTCCTGGAAGGTCCATTTATCTGTGTCTCCAGGTTTAGTGACCTTGGCTGGATGAGCTGCTGGAGGAGTGAGGACACAGCCATGGGATCCGTGGGCTGGGAGGAGGGTGCAGGTCCTCACCTGTGCTCTCTGGTTACATTTGAGCAGCAGAGAAAGGGTTGGTGTGAAAATATCGGCAGCAAAAGAGAAAACTGGCTCCAAACTCAGCAAACTGACCTCTGAGAAATCTCCTCCTAGCTCAGCCCATCCTGTGGGATGAGCCCAGCATGTGGGGGCTGCTGGATGCAGGGAGAGTGGGAGTTGCTGAATTACACAAGTCCCCTGCTAAATCAAACAGCTGGAGGGCTGAAACAGGAGATGTCATTTGCTTGACAGTGCAATGATTATTTCACTTGACAAGGTAAGGAAGGACTTTGCTGCAAAACATCCCCAAGCTGAGACCTCTTCTCTTGATTCCTGGTTTCATTCTGGCTGGGAGGGATTGGTAAGGAATTGAGGAGCTGGGGAGGGAACAGAAAAGTAAATGGCTTTTCCACAAGTCCTTTGAATATTTGAAAAGTCGAGATATTGCTGATAATTGAATAGAAATGTTCACAATGAGCTGGAACTTGGTGAAACCTCCAGACGAATTAGATAATGCTGCTTTAGTAAGTTAGTAAAGGAGACTCTTAAAAGCCACAGTACCAGGATGTCATTGGCTTAGTCCTCATGTGGACATGAGAAAAGCTACTCCAGAAGGGAGCTTTTCAGCCTAATTAAGTCTCACTCAGACTTCCAGGACCTTGAAGTCCTTTGTGTGGCTCTAATACAGAAAACTGACAACATACTTCCCAAAAACCCCTCTATTAATTGTTAGCCACACAAAATTCTCGTTTTAAGTTTGCAGAAATGTAATTAGAGATTTTAGCTGATATTCTTGGCTCTGCAGTGCTGTTCTACAGATAAGAGTAAGTTCCTTGTCCTTCCTCCATTTGCAATAAAGCTGTAGCTGAAGTGCAAAGCAAGAGCAGGAATTCCATTAAAATCAGCATCAGGACAACAAAAATGTTATTGGCTCAAAAATCAGAGGTTTAAGATAATTATATGTATGCAGATGTATAATAAATGAAGCCTTATTAATTATTCTCTGGGGTTTGAGTGTGTGGGATGCATTTACTCAAAAAACCTGAAAGCACACACACACAGCTGTCAAGGCTTGGAAGAGTCTTTTATCATCAAGCAAAAAAATGAAGCAAATAAATAAAGGAAAAAACAAGAACAGGAAAGGAATGGCCAGAGTACAGTCACTCACTTTTAGAAGCATGATTTTAGAAAGGTGAGCCTTGGCAACACTGGTGCCAGCAAACCCCATTCCCAGGGGAATTAATACCTGGTGTCTGCTTGGCTCCAAATTAATGGGAAAGGATGGACTTCAAAGGAATCAGAGTGAAAAAAACAATTAAACAAACATGCTACTTTCTGCCAAATCCTGGATTAATGAGCAAGATCAGCCTGTGGGCCCCCTGATTTGGTAGAGCACTTGATAACTACACATTTCCAGTTAAATCTACAGCTCAGAGGATGTGTTTGGTGCTTGTCTCTGAAGGGAAGAATTACTCACACTCAAAATTACTTGCTGGCTGCTGGCATGGAAAAAATATTCTTTGTGTTTCTCTGCCCTGGACAGGAAGGCTTTCAGATGATTATTTTAGGTACCCATATTTTCCCGTTAAATGATATAGGAACATCTGACAATCTTTTTATGTATGAATTTACACAATGCTCCTGTGAGATGAATAAATGTGATTAATCTATTTTACAGGCAGGGAACTGAAACAGAGAGAAAGCAAGGATCAGATCTGTGGAGATCCTAAAATGCCCAATGACACTCCAAAGTTTGAAAGAAAAAATATCCATTCCACAAACAAAACCCCCAAGCTCAGTCAGTATCTTATTAAAATCTTTCAGCATCTCACTTGGTGGCTTCATCAACAGACTGTCCTGGACAAGGAAGGAGATGAATCTCCCCTAAATAAGCAGAACCAGAGAACAAGATAATCTAAATTCTATCACCTTTAACATCACAACTGCTACTTCACCACTGCCCATCTGTCAGCAGCACCTACAGCTCCAGAGCAGGCAGCTGAAGTAATTAGCTTTATGCTCCTGATTAACAATACTCTAATTTCAGTGCAACAGCCAATGAGGTCTTCAGACACCCAGAACCTCCCTCAAATCAGGCTATGTCACTTATTTTTGGAAAGGTACTCACAGACTACTTGCTTATATTGTTCTATCCTGACCTACTTTGAAAGACATCTCTGAAACAGCTTATTTTTATGGCAATAATTGAGTAACCAGACATAAAAATAATGCTGTGGTGCCCATTTTCTACAGTTGTGCAAGCACTGTAAAAATGTGCCTGGTAACAGGAAAATATAAATTAGTCCTTTGTTCCAGAGGGAGAAAATTGTCAATAAAAGCTAAAGAATAGAGCAACTTTTTATAGTCTACAATGCAAAAAACACCCTAGAATATTTTATGTTGTAAAACAAGAATCGCTGAATAGTTTGGAATGGAAGGGATGTTAAAGGAGGTTCAACCCCCTGCCATGGGCAGGAAACCAGGTTTTCCTTTCCAAGAAGGAAAGCTATAATTTAGGAGGAGGAAAAAGCAAGGATTGTCTCTTTGCTGATTCTTTTGGTATAACATGTTCTTTCATGAAAAACTTGCTCAAGACAGAGTAGCTTGGGCTCTTCCTTCTGTCTGTCCCTCAGTTTGGGAGTAGCTGAGGAGGAGCAGAGGATGCACTGCACCATCTCCCTCAGAGCATCGTGCCTGTTCAAAAACACTTTATTGCTTCAAAGAGGGTCCTTCCCCTTGGATATTATAGCCAGAGGAAGCTACAATAATTTTTTTTTGCTTTTGTTTTTAGCTATCTTATTCCCAGATTTAAAGCTGCATACTAAAAATCCCCACCAAATATAGGCATGGGAATCTGTGCCATCACTATGGCTAAAATAATTTAGGGGAAAAAAGTATCCAGCTCGAATTCCAGGTAGGATATACAAATTGCAGCTTAATTCATGAAGATTAAAGTGCTGCATAATGTACCTATTTTCCCACCCACTCCACAAGCTGAATGCTAAAGAAGGACTTGTTAATTATGGAGCTTTGCAGGCAGTGGTACGTTCTTTAATTGATTTTCTGTTGAGTGCTGTATCCAGCTCTTGGGTCCCCAGCAAAGGAAGGACATGAGTCTGTTGGAGTGAATCCAAAGGAGGGCTATGAAGGTGATTAATGGGATGGAACACCTCTGTTTTGAGGAAAGGCTGAGAGAATTGGGATTGTGCAGCCTGGAGAAGAGAAGGCTTTGGGGTGACTAATTGTGGCCTTTCAGTGCCTGAAGGCAGACAACAAGAAAGATGGGGAGAGACTATTTACAAGGGTATAGAGTGACAGGCCAAGGGGGAATGGCTTCAAACTGAAAGAGAGTGGGGATATTGGGAAGGAATTCTTGGCTGTGAGGGTGGTGATGCCCTGGAACAGGTTGCCCAGAGAAGCTGTGACTGCCCCATCCCTGGAAGTGTCCAGGGCCAGGTTGGACGGGGCTTGGAGCAACCTGGGCTAGTGGAAGGTGTCCCTGCCCATGGCAGGGGGTGGAATGAGATGAGCTTTGAGGTCCCTTCCAACCCAAACCATTCTGGGATTCTGTGACAATTGATCTGTGCAGCCAAGTGAAGAGACCCCCTTGAGTTACACTCCTGACTAAAATTATCACAAATAGGAAAAACACAAAATCAGTAACCAAACCCTGAATTTACTGGTCTTGCCAGTCTCTTCAGAGCCACGGAGCTGTTTGAACAGCAGCTCATGATGTATGTAACAATCTGAAAATTAGTCTCCCGTTCCCAAGCAACCACTCATTTGGAGGGTGGGCTGTGGCATTTTCCCCTGACCTTCCTGAACTAATGGCAGTTGTAAAAAGCTGAGGGGAGTGGAGTTTTATTCTATTTCTTCAGTCAGCATTTTGTACAATGAACAAAATCAATACAGGGCAGAATCTACATGAGGGTTTGGATGAGTGAGCTGTGCTGTACAACAAAAAACCCCACTGGAAAGGTCAAGTAGTGAAATAGAAAGGCAAGACCACATGGCAAAACCTCACCAATTTCTTCAGGAAAACTTTCTCCCTTTAACTCTTGCCTTCAGTGATGGCAGTGCTGACTCTGGTTGCAGTTTCACAGCAAGTGCTTGGCAGAGTCATCTCACATTCTGCAAACCCCAGGGTCTAACCCTTGGGGAAAATTTTTACATTTTCTCTTCTCCTGCTAAAGGGGGATCCACTGGCTTGTATCTCATCTGATTAATTAGTAGTATCCTGCCCTGTTAATTATGCAAAAAATCACACCTCATCGGCATAACACAATGTACATAAAATCCTCCCATGAAAAGTAGGGAGAGTTCATGTTCTACAAACTCTTTTTTTATCCTGCCTTTTATAGTGCTCGATAGCAAATTACACCAGATCCAGGCTGAGGATAAATCTAAGTTGCCTCCAGCAAAAATTTGGAGATGGGCAATCTCCATACTGCAGATTTGTTGTCAGAGAAATGCTGCAAAATATTGAACTGAGCACTTGGGAAATGTGCAACGCTGGGTAAAAACAGGGGTTACAGGGAAAAGCTTGGACTCGGAATTTTTGCCTGCTGTGTTGAAAGGTCATTGTGACCAGCTCAGCTTTAAATGTGTTTAAATGGTCTGAAACAAAACTGAGAAAACAGTGACTCTGCAAAGGGAGTTGTGGGAAAATCGAGGGATGATTTGTAGTTGTAACTCTTTAGCACCTGATTGAAGCGAATGGAAGCTTTGTTGAACTCAAAAATGTAACAAAAGGCCTCTGTAAGGCAGGCATCCATGTGCAGGACCTACATCCTCTTACAAGGACAGGCTGAGAGAATTCAGATTGTTCAGCCTAGAGAAGAGAAGGCTCTGGGGAGACCTTAGAGCCCTTTCCAGTGCCTGAAGGGGCTCCAAGAGAGCTGGAGAGGGACTTTGGACAAGGGCCTGGAGGGACAGGACAAGGGGGAACAGCTTCAAGCTGGCAGTGAGTAGATTTAGATTAGGTATTAGGGAGGAATTCTTTCTTCACTGTGAGGGTGGTGAGGCCCTGGCACAAGTTATCCAGAGCAGCTGTGGCTGCCCCATCCCTGGAAGTGTCCAAGGCCAGGTTGGACGGATCTTGGAGCAACCTGGGCTAGTGGAAGGTGTCCCTGCCCAGGGCAGGGGGTGGAACAAGATGGGCTTTGAAGGCCTTTCCAACCCAAACCATCCTGTGATTGTATGATAAATCCACCTGAAAACAGCCACCTTTTGCTTTTTAAGAAAACACTATGAACCTGATGCTCCTGTAGCTGATTCGATTTAGCCCAAGCTGGTTTTATCTCTGCCCACACCTGAAGGGCTTTGCAAGAGCAAAGTCAGATCCTGATGGTGAGGAATTTTTCACGTCAACTTCTAAATGCCTTTGAAGTCAATGCTGTCAGAGCAAAGAAATTAGTCTTGATTATGGCCTGACTGGCTGAAAGAAGCCAGGACACCCCATTTGAACCCTGATGCAGAGCCCAGGCACACAGAGGTTACAGGAGAGGCACTTTCCCCTGCAAGAGGGGCCTGGCAGCTGCCAGCTTACTGCTGTAAAGTCTCTTATGCATGTGAAATAAGTTTGTTGTGTCAATTTGAGGTGAATAACAGGCAGGGGTTTGGTACAGCCACTGGAAAAGCCACCTTGTGTAAAGCAATTCATCCCAGTGCAGCAACAGCAGCAGAGTCTTTCTAAATATGATTTTAGTCTGGCCCCCGTGCACTAAAATACATTGAAGACCCTCTAAATATTAAAATAAAAGCTGAAACCACGTGCAAATCTATACTATTTAAATAATGTCACATTATCTTGTCCATGGAAAACCCCAATTTTCTTTTACTTTTTTTTTTTTAAGACATAAAATTCAGGTTATTTGTAAAAACTTCGGAGTGGCAACGTTTTTATTCATTATTTTTGACCTGACAATTCTACCATTTAAAATCAGACAAGGGATATTATCTTTGTAATAAAAGGCTATCGAGAATCTAAATGAGAAATCAAATGCTTTTTCATGCTGGTTTAGTTTAGATTAGAAAAACTTGAACCAGACATAAACCTGAATTGCTGAAGCATGGAAAGGGAATCACAGCAGAGTGATAAATATCTGAGTTGTGTTGTTCTAGGTGCAGATTTGCATTAACTCAAATAAATTGATCCATAAGCTCTTCTAAAACTTAATTAATGCTGCAGAACAAAGCTGGAGATCAATTATCAGCTTGATATCTTGGCACAGATAAATTTGAACTGAATTAACTGTCCAAAAGTTTATGTTATCAATATCATGGTGAAATGATTGCTGTCATGGGGTAGAAATGGATCCCAGTGCAGCCTGAGCCAGAATCCTCTGTTATAACCAGATGCTGGAAATGCAGGAAGTAGATCCATAAACTCTAATTTTCCTTTAGCAAAGAAAGAGAAACAAGAGACTAGAGATGTCAAGACATGGGAAGTATTTTTCTAAGCCTACTCAGGAGCAAACATGACTAATTTTTTTTCAGAATGCTGAATTTACTGGTGAGCTGTGGATAACACTGTGAAATTGGTAGTTACTGTTAATAATCTGATGGCAGTATTGAATTAGTGAGACAAAGATGTAATTTCTATGTATCTGGTAACTCTTCAGGTACTTCATTTTTGCTTCTTTCTTCTGCTCCTTCTTTAGGCTGAATTTTCTTGTGGGTTTCCAGTGAAATTAGGCTTTTTTAATACAAGTTAGTATGAAATGAAGATAAGAAAATGTAGAAATGGAGATTCCCTGGTTAGGAAGTTCACACATACACATGAAATGTTCAGCTTGCACCAAGATGAGAAGGTGTTCTGGATGAGATAATTAAAAATTCTCTAAATTCCTTGATTTACTTCAATCCCTACATCATTTGTAATGAGGGCAAGCCTCAAAAGTCCTATATCAAAGCCTCCCAAATGAGATTGATGACTCCACTGCCATCATTCCATGTAAGAAACATAAATTAATAGAACATCTCCTAGTGTAGATCTGAATTTTGACATGAAAGACAAATTAAAGCTGTTTCCAGTTCAACTGGTGCACAACTTGGCAAGGATGGATGGATGGATGGATGGGTGGGTGGATGGGTGGATGGATGGATGGATGGATGGATGGATGGATGGATGGATGGGTGGGTAAATAAAGGGTTCTGTGATTTCCTTTTTAGCTGCCAAACAGCATCTTGTGGAAGCTAAAAACAGATGAGCATTTGTCTTGTCATCAGCATCATTTTCTCCATGATCCCCAATCTTTCTAAAATCTTGACATGTTTGCCACCTCCCTTTCACACAGCATTATTTAAAGGTAATGGCTCCACTGGAAGGTTTTCCAGTGGTATTTCCTTTCCTTTAAAAGTGCTCAGCTAATGGTGTAGGAGGCCATGAGACCGTCCTGCCTTTCAACCTCTGCTTAAGCAAGGCATTAAAAACTTTCCAAGACAGAAACAGAGTATCCCAGAGATGGATTTTGATCTCTTCAATCAATTATATTGATCAAACACTGCACCACTTTAAATTCTGAGTCAGATAGCCCTAATTTGTTTATAAAAGGGTCTCTTTGAAGATAGTCTTAATTAAGTAGAAGGAAAACCAGCATGTCATTAATGTGAAGAGAGCCATATAGACAGCTAAATAAATATCCCATCACCCAAGACATATGCTGGTGTTAAAGCTTTCCAAGAGAATGATTAGGGAATCACTAAATACAAAGGTATTTGTCCTCTGATCAAGGACTTCTGCTGGAGTCCCGAGTAGATAACAGACAGCTTGGTTCCTGGCTGTGTCTGTCCACTGCATGGCAATGAGTGTGTGGTGCAGTGCACTGGAAAATTCACCCTCAGAAATGTCATTTATACAAACGTTTGTGCACTGCCCAGCACCAGGGGACCTGTTCCCGGGGGGGCCTCGAGGAGCTGCTGCTGGAAACCACACAAGTCCCGGGGCTGGTGGGGGCTGCTGGAGTCAAAAGTTCACTCTGCTCAGTTGCCTGTGGCCACCACCCACGGCGAGCTGGATGATAAATTAAACACAGCATCTCCTGCTGAGCTAATAACTGCTAACAAAGATGGGAATAAATAGGATTTTGCCTCTCCCATGCTGCTGCTTTGTGCACAGTGGGCATAGGACCCCTGCAAGCTTCACTACACCTTGTAGTAAAATACTACAGACTTAAAATCTTGCCCCTCAAAAGTTATTCCTGTCATAGAGCGTTTAAGTGTTGGTTGATCATGATTTGTTACTTCATTTTTGCAGTTCCTTTGAAGTCATCGATATCCCCGGTTCATTTTGAGGCAGAGTTAGCTCAGGGGAGAGAAGGAGTGGATCATGGACTCAATTCCACAGCTAACAGCTTACTGGGACTCTGAGCCTCTAACCCTTCATCAAGGAAAACTGCTGTCCTTAGCAAGACAGGGGGAAAATGCTCCAGGATACTTCTTGGACTTGTTTTCATCCTGATACTCATTATTTGAAGATTATATATCCAGTGAGTGCAATAACAGGGGGTTGTTTTTATGTCTCTGCAAAAGAGTCATCTCATCTCAGAAAGACACAGAACAGAAAGGAAAGCCTTTCCCACAAAGTGCAGGGAATTGCTTCCTAGCTACAAGACCAGCTTGTGGAGCTTTTATTTCCATTTCTCTTATTAACTATTAATAATGATATATGCTCTTTGAAGTCCACTCTGTTTATACATAAAAATCACAATGTAACAGCAATGACGAGGCATAAGGTAAATCTGGGTTTCTAAACAAAACATTTTTAAATGATAAAGCAGTTACAAGCAGAGAAAATGCAAGAAAAAATTGGTCACTTGGGATGCTCTTGCTGACTTTTGGGACCATGAGAAGATTGCTGACTAGATTAGATTAAAATCACTGAAGCACACAATTAAATTTTCATGCAAAAAAATTAATTTTAAATATTGATGACAAGCTTTTCTGACAAACCACTTAAAAAATAGCTGTGGCAGCACACTGGTGTCAGTGCAATAGAGTGACACAAGTGAGGGCTATATGGCCAGTGATACCCCTTCAGTGTGTCAGCAAAAATCATCTGCAAATCCAGCTCTGTTCCTTGGATGGGACTGGTGTCATCTCTGAGGGGCAGATTCTCCAATGCTTGGTCACATTTTGCTGTTATGTTAAAGAAAGTTTCAAATAAGAGGCAGATGGTGAATAAGATCTGCAGCTAGGACACAAGTTCTTTGCACTGAGCCTTCATCTCAAACTGCTGAAGATTTGAGAACTTTTCTCAAGTTCTCATGGGTCTAAATGATAGAGGCCTTCCAGAGGAGGCCATGAAGGTGCTCTGAGGGCTGGAGCCCTTCTGCTCTGGAGCCAGGCTGGGAGAGCTGGGGGGGTTCACCTGGAGAAGAGAAGGCTCCAGGGAGACCTGAGAGCCCCTTCCAGTGCCTAAAGGGGCTCCAGGAGAGCTGGAGAGGGACTTGGGATAAGGCATGAAGAGACAGGACAAGGGGGAATGGCTTCTCACTTCTAGAGGGAAGGGTTAGGTAGGATATTGGGAAGGAACTGTTGGGTATGAGGGTGGGGAGGCCCTGGCCCAAGTTGCCCAGAGAAGCTGTGGCTGCTCCATCCCTGGAAGTGTCCAAAGCCAGGCTGGACAGGGCTTGGAGCAACCTGGGCTAGTGGAAAGTGTCCCTGCCCATGGCAGGGGATGGGACTGGAAGATCTTTAAGGTCCCTTTCAACCCAACCAGTTCTATGTTTTTTCCTGACAGGCAATGACTTCCCTGATGGGATGGAAAGGTTGTTTTTAAAGGCAGCCCTTGTTACACTCCAAAACTAAACTCTCCTGCTCTCTGACTGACATCTCCCTCACTGTGCCCTAACTGAGCCTCCAAGGACCATGGAAAAACACACACAACAGATGAGAGTTATGCAACTTCTTGTTACAGCAACAACCTCTCCCCTGCTGCTGACCGGGGAGTTTGTGCCTTTGTAGGGCCGTGCTCTCACTGCTCCAGGTCTGCTCCGCCTGATTTGGCCAAGTTCTGATTCAGTAGGCACAAGAAGGAGCACATTAGGGGCAGAGAAGTTACATGCAGGGAAGGAACTGCAGGTAGCAATAGCTCTTCTGTTTTTTTTTTTTCCTTTTTAAGAGTCTCAGGAACTGTGAATGCCTCAAACGGTGGAACTTTTTTAAGTACGACCCAAAAGGTAAGAGAAGGAATGTTGTGTTGGCTAGAAGGTAAAATGTAAGGGGGAAAAAAGCGTTTATAGGGGTTTCATACACAATTATTTCACATATGCTTTAAAAACTAAACTAGAAACAAAGGGGAGAAATACTAGACTGAAGGAAGGAGGGGAAAAAAAAGAGGAGACAGTCCTCTAAGTGGATGCAAAATGGTGGCACTGACATTGATGCTGTGCCACTTTCTTCATCTCATGTGTCTCGAAGAAATCCTCAGGAATGAGCTCCATGAAAGTCAAGAGAACAGGAAAAACTAAATCCTGTGGGAAAACATGTCGGTGGTGGGGATCTGACAGCACCCCCATTGATGGACTAGAGACCACCTAATGCTGGTGATGATGAGCCAGATTTCTAACTCTGGAACCTCTGGACATCATCTCTTTAATAAAACTCAAGAGATGACTCTGTCAATGGATTTGGGCAGGTACAAGCAGGAAAAGGTTCATGGTTTCCTTAGTGCTACTTTCCTGCCTTCAGTCATCCACACTTCACGTGAATAGAAAGGATGAAAGTGTTTATTTTGTAACTCAGAAGGAAAAAAACCCAACATCCAAATCCTGAAATGAAAGGAATATGCATTTTCTGAAGCAGAAAGTGATGTCTCAGCTGATCATTCGAATGTGAACCCAGGTAAGGGGTTGATACAGTTCAAGCAGACTTCTTCCTCCCATTCCTGCAGCAGCTTTAAGAACCCCAAGACCTGCCAGTCATTTAACCTGAAACTGTGCAAACTGAAATTCTCCAAAACTCACTGTCAAAGGCAACCAGCACTGCCAGTGCCACACACTGAGTCAAAGGAACCTCCCCACAGAATCCCAGAATGGTTTGGGATGGAAGGGACCTTAAAGCTCATCTTGTTCCAACCCCCTGCCATGGGCAGGGACACCTTCCACTGGACCAGGCTGCTTGTGTTATGTTAGTTGCTGACAATAACTCAGTGCCAGTGCCTGGATTCTGCTGCTGAACCTCCAGAAAAGTGTTAAGATCAGAGAAAATCCTGTTGGGAATTTAGCTCCAGCCTCAGGGGCCTCAGTGGCTGCCCCTGGTGCAGCAGGACAGGCACGTGCTTGGAGATGGAAACACTGAGCTGCAGAGGGCTGTGGATTGCCCATCGTGGGTCACTGCAGTCCTTTATGATCTTGCTGCCAATTAATTTCCCTTAATACATTCAGGAGGAAATCTGGGAAGTGCTGCTGCTTTCTGGACACATTCCTGGGCACTCACATGGTTCTCTGGGTACCAGAGCCCAGAAGATGAGGTGATAAAACAAATGCATCTTCTAGGTCAAGTCTTGGCCACTGAAGTTGATGGCAGAAAACTCTTTGACTTTCCTTTTGCTGTTTCAGTGGGGTCAGGATTTAATCAGGAGGAAACTAAACTTTCTATCTCAGTATTAAACCAAAAAAAAAAAAACAAACCAAACAAACAATCCAACAAAAATTGCTCTCTACCATTGCACTCCACTGAAACTGTGAGAATAGCAAAGAGCAATTAACAGAATATATAAATATATAATTTAGGTTTTGATTGATGGCCGGACTCAAGAAAAACCCTGGATTTTTTTTTCCATTGAGGTTAACGGTGCCTCATTCAAATACCTTAAAAATAAATAATCTACCACTCTTCTTTTCTTATTGCAATTTTGTTGGCATTCCCTGCAATGTGAGCTAGTCCTTTCCTCTGTTGCTATGGAAGTCTTGTCTTAAGGCTTACCAGAGAAAAGAGTTTAAAAAATGTAAATGGGAGATTGACTCAAAGATATTGATTGTTTCTACAAAGTGCATCATGATTTCATTCTTTCCTTGCTATATATCTTTTTTTTCAATGTCATAATAGACTCGCAACATAAGTTTCAAAGTTATAACAGAATTTTGGCATCTAAAAAGAATTATGTCAGTAATTATACAAGATTTTTATAAAAACTGTGTGCAGTGGAAGTCTTGAGAACGGGAAGGAGACTTGTGAATGAGGAAAGAATGGTGCACAACTCACTGGCTTTATCAATCCAGGGAGTAAAAATAGCCTGAGTTTTCGAAAGCCTTTTTTTTTATTTATGTCCTTTGTGGAATAAAAAGAGGTTATTTCAAATGATGTAAAGAGCTCAGAATTTTCTGTTAGGAATGATACTCAGAAAATTAGATTTAAAGCTAAGCCCATTTTGATTTAAACACTCTGGACTGATGAGAAGTGAGTCTTACTTCCTATTTGTAAACTTAAACCTGAAGCTTTGGAGTAAGTACCCAGAATCTTCATTTTTTATATTCTGCACACATGGCTTGGTTTCTGTTGCGTTTTCTGGTTGTTTTTTTGAAGCAGTAAATGTCTTAATTCCATGAGGGAAAAAAAATAGAGCACTGAAATTGAATTTTGAAAATGTAGGGGATAAATTAGCAATGAATCTTTTCATGCAGGGATGGCCACTTGAAGGCAGGTAGGAAGACAATCAGACAGATAAGTAAGCAGATAGATTGAAAGATTTATTCAGGGATTGGAAAACCATTTGGAGCAGTCTCATGAACTGCCCTGGAATCACAGCAAAACTGTTCAGCCAGAAATGTATGAAGGGACTAAAACTAGATTTTTTAACATTTGTGCAGGGAATCCAAAGACTTTTGGCTCCTGCAAAATATGGACTATTTGCAGCAATTAAATTGCTCTGTTACTCTTGATTCTATCAGAAATGTGGAGCAAACACTTAGAAAAATGGAATGGGGGAGTCTCTTTGATAATCAGATTTATGTTCTTAAGCTCCTCATCAACTTCTGAAAACGGATTATGAGCAACTTGGTCACTTAGGTAACAGTCATTTCTTGGGAAAATACTCTGAAAGCCCCAATCACCCAGGAACAGCATTAGACATCACTGGAAAATAAGAGAAAAAGGAAGAAAAACCCATTCTCTGGCTTTACCATGGCTTTTGAAGATCCCAAAATCACAACTCGGTGCTACTCTTGGAATCTCTTTGGTTTCTCTTGTTTGTTTGGACACAAATTCATGCCTGCAACCTTATTTTGTTCAATCACCAACATAACAAACAAGTTTTTATGCATGATTTGCTCATTAGTGGCTGCTTCAAACATCCCATCTCCCGGTACATAATCCAATTTTTAAGAATAATTGGGAAAATGATGTAGTGTAATTAGCATCCAGAAATCTGTTTTAATCCGTGTGGCTCTAGGTCAGCTGGGGAGAAGCAATTTCAATTAGGCATTAATTGTCTGGGGGGGAGGGGAGCAGGGGGTGTTACACAACCCTGCGGTGTCGCCTTGGCCGGCCGGGGAGCGAGATCTTCCAGAAAACTCAGAACTTGCCAGCGCGCTTCGCTTGGCAGAGCTTTTCCCCTTTGATGTATTTCCGATGGAAGGATCTGATCTTGCACCTTTTGAAGTCAGAGGGAGTTTAGCAGTTCCCTTCCCCGGGGGCGGGGCTGGAGCTCAGATCCCGGGGGTAACGTGGGCTGAGACCCCGCGCTTGGGACCGGGCTCATCAGAGCATCCCCGGCTCCTCCGGGGGTGGATGTGGGGCAGGCGTGTGTGAAAGTGCGGCGCTGATGGTAATTCCCTGGCCACAGACCAATTGCAGGAATGTCACATAAGTAAAATTCACCCCGGAGCCTCGGCTGGGAGAGCTCTTCACGGCCAGGCTGGGAATGCTGCTGCTAAGTGGACTCGTTTGTGGCACTTTGCCCTGAGATCTGTTTTCTTTTATCGGGATAAGCACCTGGCAAAAAAAAGAGTAGCGAGAAAAACTTCCAACAAACAAATGCAGGCATTATTAAGGTTGGAAATATCCTTATAAACCTGTCCTGTGTGGATAGATGGAGATTTTTATTGCTATGCAAATGGCTGTTATGTACAAGTCTCACAGGCTGCAGTGGAGATGAATCATTTAAATTGACTTAATCACTACATATTCTGTTAAAGGGTTATCTGAGAATCTCATTAAGTATCACTGCTAATGGTTGGAGTGTTTAGGACATTGTTTTAAAACTCAGAAGTCACCAAGTTTACATCTGACAGGGAAATAAACCCCTGGAAGCTCAACAGCCTGACTTTTTATTTTGGATGCTTCATTTAATAACTCCTCGGAGAAAAAGAGTGACAGCACTGAGATTTATGGTCTCACTTCAAGGTATTCCACAATTCATCTTGAGAAGCTCTGAGCATTTTCTTAAGCAACTTAAAATAGAATGACTTAGGGCTTATAAGTATCTTCATTTCCAACTTGTTGCTTGTGCGCTTTTCAATTACATACGTGGGGATGTACCTGGAATTCACACCACAGAGAAGTCCCACTAGCTCCCATTTTTCCCTCTGTATTAGCTTTAATTGTACTGGCTAATACAAGGATTTAGGGGATCAGCTTGGACAATATTTCCTAATGATATAAAGTAACACAGAAGCACAGAGCTTGAAGCAGAGGATTGAATTCTCAGGCTTAATGAGATACGGGGCTTCAGCTTATCTATTCAAGCAGGGATTTTTATTGACAGAAGGAGCATGAATGCAAGGTTTGGAAATGAAGTGAATACAGCAGCTCCTCAGAAGATCACCTTGACTGCAGCTCCCGTGGTCAGATGCCCACTCTGCCAGGAAGCTTCTGCATTATCCCCATCCTCAGTCCAAATCTGAAATCCAAAGATTGGAATTCATCCTTCCAATTTCTCCCTCTGCAGACCAGCTGGCACACGGACCTGCCTCTGTCCTCTCAATCTTCTTTTCCCTCCTTCAGTAATTTTCCACTTTGCACCCCCACACACCTTCTGCCCTCACTTGTTGCAATTCTTATTGGTTTTATGCAAAATGGACTTAATCCTCCCAGAGTTGCACCCCTGTGCCAGTGAATGTGATGCAGGAATGCAGATATGTCATGGAATAAAAGAGTGGTTTGGTTTGGGAGGGACATTAAAGCCCATCCAGTCCCACCCCCTGCCATGGGCAGGGACACCTTCCACTAGCCCAGGTTGCTCCAAGCCCCATCCAACCTGGCCTTGGACACTTCCAGGGATGGGGCAGCCACAGCTTCTCTGGACAACCTGTGCCAGGGCCTCCCCACCCTCACAGCCAACAATTCCTTCCCAATATCCAATTTAAACCTGCCTAATGCTCATGATTTTCTTCCCTGCTAGAGATCACGTGCATGCAGGTGTGTTTTGCAAACTCAGCACATTAATACAGTCTCCCTGCCAAAACAATTTTATTGCTATGGTACCAGTGAGGCTGCTTTAGGCTTGGCTTACCTCGAGGGGCAGGATTTGGGCATGGAACTCCCCAGGTCTGTGATGGGCACGGCACCTGCCTTTGGTGATGGAATGGTGCAATGATATTAAACAGCACAAAGGTGAAGGTTTGGGGATCGGGGATTGCAGCTCAGGCTCTTACAGTGGGGGTCCCATGGGGTGCTGAGCACCCTGCGCTGAGATCAGAGCGTTCAAAGGTGACAAAGCCGATCCCATCCAGGTCGTTATTCCTGGCCATCACAGCGCTGTTAAACCCGTCGAGAAATATTCAAGTCCTACCCCTGCATTCCTTCTCGGCTTTAAAACTGATGTAAATTTACATGCAAATGAGGTGCAGCCCTCAAGCTTTTGGCAATTTGCCACTGCAGCCTTTGATATTGCCCCGAGTAGATGGTCCTTTATGAGGAAGCCATCAGTCATCCCACAATACCGGAGGAGGATCATTGCCCTGCATGAGCTGCATAAAGATGGCACTGCACGTTGCTGTACTACCCAGAGCAAAGAGAGGAAACAATTCTGCTCCCAGGGTTTGCTTGGCTGCTTGGTTTCTTTTCCAGGCTACTGAGCAACTGCAGAAATTGGATTTACAGGATTAAAACAATGGGGATTTTTGGAACTGAAGTTCAGCGCTCTCATGTATGTGCAAGTGATAATCCTTGGATAAAAAATGCAATTTAACTGTCTTGTGTACATTCCCTCTTTTCAAATATTGTATTTCTTCCCATGTCACTGCCTTGCTGGTTACATATTCTTCTCTGTAAAGAATGTCACAGAGAAAAAAAAATCCTGGGGGCAAAATCCCAGGTCTGGCCCTCCCTAATAGATAACTCGTCATCCCTCCAAAAATGTTTGGGAGAAGAATAACTGTGTAAGAGTTGCTTGAAATTCCTACTGTTTACTGCTTGATTGCTTCTTTTAGTGCAATGTTAATAATGCAGCAGTGGCCAGAAAGGGTCGATAATGAGGTAATGTGTATTTATGGGCTCTATGTCCAAATGATCCTCAGTGCATGGTTATTTGAAAATAAATAGTGTATTGATTGGAACAGCCATGGAACAAAATGGTGTTTCAACATGTGCTGATAGTTGATAATTACTTAGAATTTTTTTTTTTTTGGTGGTGTTAATATTTAGCTCTTTTGTATAGAAAAGCAAATCCACTCAGAAAAATATGATCATCTCTCTATCAGTTTGAAAATTCTGCCTCTGATGAAAATGCAATATTCATACCTATTTCCCATATCTGCATAGTCCCATTTCAACACAGTCAATACCAATTTGAAAGAGGTTTTAAATGGCATTTAGTGTAGCCACTCTACTAATATTCCATTAAAACCACATAACCTTCTGTCCTGGGAAAAATCAACAGAACCCAAGAGCTGCAAGCAGTGGAATTTATAGGGCAAAATATCCAGCTCTTAAAACTCTCAGGTCTATGGGTGAAATCTTTCATGGCAACAATTTTGGTAAATGAATGAAAATTATTTGAAAGATGAAAAAAAGGATGAAAAACCCATGAAAAGAACAAATCAAGGGAGCTTTATCAGATTCTCCTCGGTGATTTGATGGACCCTGATCTCATATTCAGTTTTCCTTGTATTCTAAAGCCAACAGATAAAATTCCTACACAGA
Source organism: Manacus vitellinus (assembly GCF_001715985.3). Classification (NCBI taxonomy): domain Eukaryota; kingdom Metazoa; phylum Chordata; class Aves; order Passeriformes; family Pipridae; genus Manacus; species Manacus vitellinus. Next base: position 2,760,030 of record NW_021940541.1, read on the forward strand.
GGAAGAGCTGATATGGCTTATTGGGTGAATATCTGACTGAAAGAATGAATTCAATTTTGAAAAAGCTGGGATGGGTTGAAAATGTGGAGTTTCAATCAGAAAACATAACGACAACTTGCTTGGTTTTTCATGCCAAAATGACCCATGAAAAATTAAAGATGATTTTTAAAACATTAAATATCATATTCTGAGCTGCAGGCAGTAGGATTGTTGGGATGTTTTAACCAAATATTTGCTATTGATATTTACCAATGAAATACTAATCCCAAATATTTGGTGTTGACTCTTGCAAAGGGATGTAAATATTGACCTGCAAAGCTGATCTAAGCATGAAGAAGATACTTTGTCTTACAGTCAACAAACATCACACTTACTCACTTAAACCTCTAGTCCCCTGATTTTGCAGGGAGGAAAATGTAGATTAAAGCAGTCTGAGGATGTATTCACTCTCCACCAACACACCCAAAATGTGACACGCATCCTCCTCTACTTGCCTTTACCCTTTAGATCCTTTTCAGTGAGGTCCCAGCTAAGAAAACCACAATATTGTCTCCTGTAGGCACTTTTTTTAAGTGCCATTAGAGTAATAAAATCTATAGTGGTCTGTCCCTTGGCCTCCTTTATAATTCATAAGTATTTTGTAGTTGTGATCTTTTATATTAAGAACTTCCAAACTCCTAAACTATCAGGTTCAATCCCATTTAATTGCTTGCCTGCAGCACCAGAAAGGAAAAAGATGAATCATTTATTCATTTATAAACCTCCTCTACACAGCACATCCAGCTCTGTAGACTTAAGAACAACTGTCTTAATACCTGTGAGTTTAACAAGAAAATGTTTATAACACAGAGCTATAAGCACTTACCAAGCAATTGAGGTATTTTTTGCCTGAGAGCAGCAGATGAATGTACCATTTTGGCAATTCAAAGGACAGTTAAGGGTTTTTTTGCATGGGAAGGATCAGAGTTACAGGGCATTTGTTGAGGCAGTTGTAAAGCCAACCCAGATTCTGTAATTGCCAGTACAAATCTAACGTGCAGCCTGCAGCAGTTGCACCACTCCAGCTCTGTTTATTGATCCCTGTGATTCAATGTTTGTGCTCATGGGCATAAGTCAGCACTTTGAGCAGATCAGCACGAGGGCTGAAGGATCAATGGCTCCTTCCCCCTCCTGAGCCATTTTAATTGGGGTATCAAAGGTGGAGTAATCTTTTCTCAGGTCAGAAGACGTATTTGAAGCTGGGACAAAGCTGTGTTATAAAAGCAGAGAGACTCTGCTATGCAGATCTAAAGGGAAACCTTCTAATTCCAGGAACCGACCCCAAAGCAGCAGTTGGTGATGCTGAGCTCAGTTTAAATTGTTACAACAAGCAACTCAATAAATAAAGTGGTTCACTTCCCTCACCTCTCCCTTGGCAGCAGTGGAGAACAGAGAGGCAAACTGTCTCTGCAGGACAATGGTGCTCCAGGGAAATTATTAAGCTCAGACTCAGAGTCTTTATTTTGACATTCAGGAGCAACCCAGAGCGCAGACATGTTACCAGGAATGTGAGGGCTGAGCTCGCTTGAACTTTAGCTGTGTCTTCTCTGTCTCTTTTGAAAAAATCTCTCCTTCCTTCCATCCACCAGCATGTTTAACCAAGGAGAAATAATTCCTGGGGAGAAAATAAAAAAAGCTTCTCAGAACAGCTGCTGGCTGCTGTACTTAATGGAGAGGTGTAATTAGGGAGCTGGGGTGGCAGCTTGTCACAATTCAGAATTGCTCTCTGTGGTGGGGTTGGCTTTTTTTTCTCTTTTGCTTAGAGGTTTGTCACCTCTGCCTTTGGCTATGCAGGATGTTAAGGCTTTCACATTCCATGTGGAAGATTGGTCTACATCTTCTTTGGATTTTCTGGCAGATATCCTGTGGAGGGAGCACACGTGGGAGCCATGAAGAGAGGTGGAGGGAGAAAGGGGATTTCTTCAGGGCTCCTGCACTGGTCTACATCAAGAGAATGCTCTTGAGACTCTTTGGAGTGATTTCTCCTACCTAATTTGGGTTTTCTCCATCCTCTAGTCCTAAGAATTCTACCAAGGAAGTTGAAGCTGGTAAGTCCACATGCTGTAGGTTTTCTTCCTCCTGAAGAAGACATTTTGCCCTTGGGCTAATGCTGCCCCTCACAGCCAGCATCCTTCTAAGGGAACTCAGAAATGGCCCTGGAGAATCAAGGGAGGATTTTTGTCTGGGACAGAGCTTAGGAAACTTTAGAGTGCCCAGCTGGCACTCCAGTAAGAAGGACAGAAGGAACCACAACTTCTCTTGCTCCCCTTGGGATGCAAGCAAGAGATGGGGATAGTGAGGTGGGGTGGCTGGAGATCTGGATCCAGAGAGGAACTGCACTAATACAGGACACACAACTGAAGGATTTCATTGGAGTGGTGCAGAATTTGTCCCTGAGGTCCTGACTGAGTGAGGAGATGCTGCTGGCAGGAGGCCTGGGATCCTGGCTGTGCCTGTGTGGAGGAAGGTGGTGAGTGGCTGTCACACCAGGCACCTCTGCCCTGCTGCCTGCGGGGAGGTGAGGGCTCCCTGCCCTGATTAATTTAGAGGGGCCTGCAAATAAATCAAGGCTGAAAATGCATCCCTTGCCTTAGCTTTGGGATTACATTCCAGGCACATAGTTATCCAGTGGCTTTTAGACCAGGCTCCAGCAGCACTGTCTCACAGCAAGGGCGTGTTCCCTGGTTCCCGCTGAGCTGCCGCTCACCTGAGCTGGCACAGGTGGCACACCTGGAAGCAGCAGGCTTGGGACCTGCTGCAAGCTTCATTCCCTGCTTATTCATGAGGAAGTTGCTTATGGAGGCCTTTACAAGAGGCTGGTGGTGAGAGGGGAGTCAGGGAACTGTTGCCTCTCCCGTCATTCCCGTGCTCCAGGGGAGATGCTGCAGCAGCAGCACCCACAGATTCAGGGATGATTTCAGCTTTCCTTGGACCATAAAGGACATAGATGTGGAACCACAACCTAGAAGAAGAAAGGAGGTTGAGTTTTTTTAATGTATGTTTTATCAGATTTTATTTTCTCTGAGAATTGAGGGTAATTTTGCATTTTGACTGATTCATAGTAGTTTCTTGCTGTGTTGTGGGAGCAGAGAGGTGCCAACCAGAAACAAGATTGTGTTCAAAGGTGTCCACTATCAGACCTGGAGACTTCTCAGTTGACCCCTACAGCACTCTCACACAAAAAAGTAATTACAGATGATTTGATTTCTCAAATTTTCCTTCAAAACTGATAAATTGTCCTCATTTAATTTTGCATTTAACTGTGAATGCCACAGTTGACTCTCTCATGTTGGTGATATTAGATTAAGAAGGCTCTCCTTAATCAGTCTACACAAACTGGGCAGCACATCCTGCCACATTATTTACACCCACAGACAGGCAAAGATTCAAGATCTTCTTGCATACATTTAAAGTGAAGTTTGAAGTGAACCTGTGACAGGGATTTGTAAAGATGGGAGCACCGAGTGGAAAAGGAGTAAATAAAATAATTAGGGGAAAAGTGTCAGCATGGGAAGCAGGGGAGGGATGGAATAAGAGAGGCAAAGCAAAATGAAGATTGGCTGGGCTGGGAACACACAGCAGGTGTTTGGACAGCAAACAGGCATTAGGAGATGATTTTATGGCAACCCTACAGTGAAATGAGGGGATGCTGCAGACGGAGGTGAACTAACAGACAGAGATAGGTGCCTTTAAAAATTAACACACACAGAAAGAGGTAATGGGAGGTAGAGCTGGCATAAAACTGCAGAGATGGATGGAGAGGCATCAACAAAGAGGACACTGGGAGGAGGGAAGGAGGGGGAGTGTATCCTGGACTCCCTGCAGAGAAAACGATTATCACTGTTAGATAAGTGTAATAGTCCAAGTCCTTGAGATACTGTTATCAGGAGAAGGAGCTGGAAATACAGCCCGAGATAAAGGAGCTCTGACACAGCTCCTGTAACAGATCCCACCTCTGTAAGGTGATGCTGAGGAGCTCCAGATTGATCTGCTGCTGCACCTCACCGGGTGTCATCCAGAATTCAACACCCTTTGATGCTCAGACACTTTTCGTAGCATTTTGTGGCTAAAACAAGGAAACTTTCTGGATTTACAGTTTTTCTCTGAAAAACAGGATTTGAGCAGGTGACCTGGAAGTGGTTTGAGGACAGAGATGCCATGAGTTTGTTCTGATTTGCTGTGAAGTGCTTATTCTTCTGTTTTTCCCCATTTGGGAACCAAAATCTGAGATATTTTCAAAGGTCTCTCCAAGACTGTTTTCCTTGCTTTGTGTATCTATCTATATATGTATATAGTTAGATCGAATCTATAACAGGTATAATTTTATAAATATAAATTACACTACTATAAACTGTACTTTGGTACCTCTGCCCTACCATTTTTGCCTTTGGTGAGTTTATTGCTTATTTATTGCTTATCATTTTGCCTGTGGTGCATTTATTTTCCCTTTCTTTTCTCATGTATGTGGTGACCCCAGGTGTTTTCACATCTGTAATAGCATTCATTTTTTTCTCCCCTACCTGGGGCATCAGAAACCAAAAAAGTTATTGTCTGGGAAGCAATCACAGAAAATGCACTCTCTCAGTTAAAGGTATGGCTCTGCCTGATAACTTTGTTATCCTTCTGTTCTCAGCACCGAGCCAATATTTGGTGTCCTGCAGGTTATTTCCATTAGGAAGAGACAGTGATGATGGAGTTGTGTGGTCCTCTGGTGAGCCCCTATTTGTTTCCAGGGCACGTTCTCACTCCCATTTCCCATTTCCAGTGGGGCTGGAGCTGTAGGAGACCACTCACCTCAGCTCCCCCTCTACCCAATGTTCTGTACCAGCACTGTTTTCTTAGCTTTCCCTTTTCTGTGTCCCTCAGTGGTGTTTCCTTGCTGCCTTTTCTTGCTGTTTCTCCCATTTTTGTCTTTCTTTTCCTCCCAAAGTGCCTCAGAGATCTTTGCCCCTGTGTGTGCTCAGCACACAGTGGTGGTTTGCAGGGAGGCTGCTGGTCATGAATTGCTGGGAGATCTTGTTGTGTTCATTATTTTTCTAAAAGATAAGGTGGTTTTTTTTCAGCTAGTGAGTTAAATTAACCAGAGTTAATCCCACTGACAAGAAGACATCTGATTTGATGCCTGATCATTGCACCTTATTACAGGTAATGATAGTGGTAGGGGGGCTTTATTGCCTCTTCCTTTCACTTCATAGGATGGTTTGGGTTGGAAAGGACCTTAAAGCTCATCTGTCATGTGCAGGGACACCTTTCACTAGCCCAGGTTGCTCCAAGCCCCCTCCAACCTGGCCTGGAACCCTTCCAGGGATGGGGCAGCCACAGCCTCTCTGGGCAACCTTTGCCAGGGTCTCCCCACCCTCACAGGGAAGAATTTCTTCCAATATCCAATCTAAACCTACTATGTTTCAGTTTAAAGCCATTCTCCCTTGTGCAGGGAGGAAATTATTTATTTATTTATAAATGTATTTATACATAGATTCAGTCTGAGTAGCCAAAAAGAAATGTCTTCTGCCAAATGGCTCCTACTGAGGGAACTTCCCAAAGCAAGGTGGGAAATCCCTCTTGTAAATCATGGCTCAGTATGTAATAAATGTCAACTCAATGTCTGCTTTGCAGTAAAAGGTTGCAACTTGTCTATGAAACCATCCACCAGAGTAATCCTCTCTATGGCAAACTCTCATAATTCACATCAAGGGTATCTTTAAAATAATGCAAAAAAGCTGAAGATTTGTGGTTGTGCAGTGAGACACTGAAAGGTTGTGAGGAGAACAGCCAGCTGGTCATATCTCATCACCAAATCCATGCTGACATGGCCATAGCACAACTGTACTGGATTTTGAGCTTTATCAGAGATACTAGAAACTTTCTCAGGTTTTCAGATGAAACAATAATCCTGTAACCCCCTTTTTCCCAGTTTCTGGCTGAAATGGCTTGATTACATTGTAGGTTTTCTGCTCTCTTTTTGTGGAAGAGTTTGACACTTGTATTAAAGTAAAACAAACTCGAGGATGGAGGTGTTGCAGCCAGTTCTGAATGTGATGAAGTCAAAGATGAGGTGATTCCTCTCTTGGCTGGAATGTTTGCCATGCTCCTACCTTGGTTTCTGCTAGGATTGTCTCCTATTCTCACAGGCCTCCTGGTATTTGGCATAATTCCTAAAATAAAATATATTAAAAAAGGAAAAGAAAATGGTTGGAAAAAATCAGCACTAAATAGCTAAGAAGGGAAACCACTAATATTTAAGATGTGGTTTGTGTTTATTTTATAATGAAGAGGAAGAACTCCTTTAATGAATTAACAACTGAGAGCAGATTAGACCAAAAATACCCTATTGCCACTGTCTCTAATCCACTTCTAATAATGCACCAAGCTACCATGGAGCACTTCAGACCTGAAAAAGCCTTAGTAAGGAGCAGAAGGCAATTGTCTGCTTCAGCATCTCCGACAGGGGCATGGACACAATCCAGCTACAATTGCCTTTTATTCCATTCTTTCTAAGCTCTTCACAGCCCTGCAATAGTTTGGGCTGTTAAATGGAGTCTGCAGGTGCAGCCAAACACCCAAAATGCAGAAGCTTCCACTGAGGAGGAAATGTATTCCAGGGTGATAGGACTAAGATTGTCCTTCTCTGGATTTTTGCAGAAACAGAACATGTTTCAACATTATTAAAATAATTCAGATCACTTTGCCTGAAAAAAATGTGGATCTGATTACTGCTAGTTTGCATTTCTTTTTACTTAAGTTTGGAGAAGGCAAAGCTCTCCAGTGAATTAATTAATTTCACTCAATTTTGACAGACTGCTTAAATCAGCTTAGAAGTGCCACAGCTGAGTAAACCCATCCCACAGCCCGTGATTGCTTCTCTGGGAAGGACCTGCTCAATACCAACAGCAGCTGAAACAGTGCATTAAGGAGAACCACTTAATTAAAGAACTCTTGCAAGAGCAGACAAGGCTAAAGCCTGTTCTGTTCCTATAACAAATTGATGTGAGGTCTTAAAAAGTGATAAGGAATTTTTTTCTTTACATTCGTACATTTACCTTCATGATCCAATGGAAGATGTTCCACAGGGTCCCAGATCTGATCCCCCTTTAGCTTTCCAGGCTCACAACCCACAGACAGAAGTTTGCAGCTGTCTTTTTCCAAGGCTGGAAGTTATTTTGTTGGTATGTAATTAAATTAAAATGTTTAATCAACCTGAAGTTTTCAAAACTGGTGTGTTATGGATATTTATCTCCCACTTAATGCATTTATGTAATTATATATATTTTATAATATGCATTTCTATATAAAAATACTGCACACTTAGCCCTCTAATATTTATTTCACTCTTGAATGGTCCATCAGCCTTTCATGTGACAACCTGGCATGAACTTGATCCCAAAGAAAATGTACACTGCAAAAGTTCATTAAAAATGTATATCCCTATGAGAATGAGCTGTCAGGCCTCTGGACCAAAAGTGTCTTCCCATATTGATCTGAGTGGACACAATCTGTGGACCAGCTCCTGTGAAATACTAATTCCTTCCTTTCCTGACATGTAATAATTTTCTTTTAAGTGCAGCAGAATTTGAAGATGGAATCACAGCACAGTTTCTTAAGCTAACAAATCCCTCTGCCTATAATTTCTGCAGAAAATATTTTCATGTGCTTTATCATGAGGCAAAAATTGAAATGCAGTCACCTACAACTTAGAGATGGCACTAACATTTGTGTTTTCCTTCTCAGTGCTGTGTTTTCCCATGTTCCAGCACATAACTGGAGTCATCAACCTTGTTGACCTTTTTAAGTTTTGATTTTGTAGAGATCTTCCATTACTGTGAATGCTTCAGAAAAAACAGCATTCCCAGCAACACCTGCAGTCAGATAAACTCCTGTCATCTCCCAGTTCATCCTTCCCTTTTGAATTATTTATGAAGATCATGAATTTCTTAGAAAATCAAGCAGCAAGACACCGAGAAGTGAAGAGAGCCCTTTGTAAGTTTGTACCTGGGAATTAATTTACTTACCTGAATTGGGAAGTGGCCAAAGGGAAGGTGTGCAACCCCATACACTACACAATGAAATTGCTTCTTGTTGCTCGTTGTTGCAGGTCAAGCAGGTTACTGTGCCTGTAAATTCCTTTTATATAAGACCCACTTGCTGCAGACGACAAAGTAATCAAACCCTGCTCACCTTGGGAGCCTCAGAAATTCCCACAGGAAAGCAGAGATGAGACAGGGTTTGTACCTTCAGCAGCTGATGGGAGATTTTCCAGCTGCTCCACTGAGGCCAAGATTTCACCCAGGATGGTTTTGAAGAGGTTCTGTCTAAAACAGACCCAAAGAAATGTTTCAGCAGCAGGACATGGTGCTCAGAGGTGAGAGTGCAGTCCTGGGCTTGCTCTGATGCTTCGTGGCAGCATCTGCGTTTCCATAATCTTATTTGGAAAAAATAATCATTTCTGGGTTTAAGCTGTAATGGGAGAACTGAACAGCACAGGTAATTCTAAGGTTGTGATCTGCTTCTATTCCATTATCTAGGCAATTCCAAAGTTGTAGTGGGCTAACAGAATGTTTTGTCTCTTCTTCTTTTTTATTTTTAATCCTGTGGGTTTGTGTTAGAGATCAGTGCAGCCTCTCAGGCTGCAGATCTGTGTGTTTCTGAGCAAAGCAGCTGATCTGTGGGTTTACCAGGATGGAGGGCAGAGGAGCTGCAGGGTGGGCTGTCCAGGAGGCTGTGTCATCCCCATCCTTGGGGGTTTGAAGGGCTACTGGGGGAAAGCTCTGAGCAGCCAGGTCTGACTCTGGAGATGAAGCAGGGGTTGGACCTAAGCCCTCTGGAGCCCCTTCCCACTGGGGTTATCTAGAATCCTGTGAACTGTGTGGAGAAGATCTTTTACTGAGACATATTACAGATATTATAAAGGCTTGCTACTAATTCATGTGTACCACTTTTTTTTTTTTTTTGGCTGACCTCTGAGAGTCCCGAATGGATCCCTGAAAATATGAAAGGGAAAACATCAAGTTGATCCTGTCTGGAATGATCTATTTATTTTGGTGTGCCTGCCAAGCTGAGAGTCACAGTCCCATCTGTCTTGCAGCACTGGCCAGGCATCCCAGCTCATCAAGGCAGGCACTGAACAGAGACTGAAATGTAGCAGTGCCAGAGAATTTACTGCTGAGGTAAAAGCTGGGAAAACATGGGTGACTCTCACAAAAGTTGACAGAAATACAAGGTTACTGTGAGGATCACAAGGGCTGCCCCAGGACTTCAGTTCCTTGACCATTATTGAGGTGTTTGGTGTTTTATTCTCTGCAGGAGTGACAACAGAGGTGACCTCTGAGGAGAGAGGAAAATTAAGTCTCCTTTTAGATTCTGAGAGGGGAATTGTTTCAGTCCATTAAGCCTGGCATGGAATGCAATTCCAAAGAGAAAGGTATGACCCTGCAGCAGCCAGGGCTGTGCCAGTGTTGAAGCAGAGGCCAGGATCAGCCTCCCTGTGATGGTTTGTGTTTGAAGCAGCAGTGAAGAGCTGCCAGCACAGGGCTGCGAGCAGGGAATTCATTCTGCTGGAGCAATGAGCCAGAAAAATTATCTATGAAGAAGGATGGTTGTAAGTGAGGTGGTTTGGGATTTGTCAGGGTCACAGAGAGATTTCTAATAGCCCACGACAGATGTTAATCAAGACCAATATGAGCACTTTGCAATGTGCAGTTAAGAAGCAAAACTTGTGCATTTGTTGTCTAAGAAAGACCTTAGAAATGTTGTACAGGATAAAGCACAGAATTTGACTTCAACTCCAGCAGAGCTTACATCAAATGACATAAACTGATTGTAGGACCTCTGTCTTCTTTGTGGGCTGGAATTAAATAAACTTTAAGGTCCCTTCCAACCCAAACCATTCTGTGATTCTCTGATAAACTTGGATAATATTGCTTCTGGGAAGCAAAGGCAATATTAAATGATTGCATCTACGTAAGAGATCATAACTTCATCTCCCTCTCCTTATTCCCATTAAATTATTTAGGATAAACTGTTGGTGATACAGTGCTGATGATGGAATCCCAGTCCAGCAGTCCTGCTATTCAGGACTTATGGACAGCACAGCCAGTTACAGAATACATTTGTATTTTGCTACTTGAGCCCAATTAATATCAAATGGCTTGTTAGCAATTAAATAGCTTATGTTTAAATATTAAAAAAGCTTGGGAGACAAATATTTGAGGGAAAAGGCTATTACAGGTGCTTTCTCAGTTTAGATACTTGGCACATCAATTTATGAGTCTCTTTTATTACATTTTATGAGAAACAAAAATGAGTCAAAAAAGCAAAAGCTTTTTCTTAGTAAACAAATTCTCTTGTTTCTCTCTCCTATCTTAAATATTGTTCTTTAGCACAGTTTACAGTAAATTTGATGTGAGACACCCTACCTCGTTCCTTGTTCCACACAAGCAGTTCCACTGGGTCTCCCTTGGCCATCTGGGTCTCTGTGGTGGATGTCAGATGAGGAGCTGGGTCTGTGTGTCTCAAGGTCCTAGTCCTGCAGCTGAAGGCAACTGCAACTTCTCTTGCTCTTCTCTCACTCTTGTTTACCACCAGCCCAGAGAAGCTGTGGCTGCCCCATCCCTGCAAGTTTCCAAGGCCAGATTAGATGGGACTTGGAGCAACCTGGGCTTAGTGGAAGGTGTCCCTGCCCATGGCAGGGGGTGGGACTGGGTGGTCTTTAAGGTCCTTTCCAACCCAAACCAGTCCATGATTCTATTATTAATGATTTACTCAGTAAATATTAAACAATGACTGAGGGCCCATAGGGATGGACATTGTGGAGGTCTGAAAGATATTCCTCATATCTGAGTAATGAATGAATAGCATTAAAAGGGGGCAAATAAGGCTTCTGGTTGTCTGGTCACCTATAAAGGTGTATGTAAGTCTCCTATTGCCTCTCAAGGAGCCAAGATTTCACCTGTGTCGTAGCAGACCTCTGGGAAAGAACTCCTTAACTGCAGTAAATACTTCAGCCATGCTTAGAATTCTAAAATCCATGCAAAAAAATATTTGAAATTACCAATCACTATTTATATTCTTAATATAATGATATTCACAGAATGATATCTAAGAGAAGTTTAAAGAAGTAACGTGATGAGAGGAAACCATTGTGGGAAAAATTGCTACAACATTGTGAAGGACAAATAATACACAGTTCATCTCCCTGTTGCTGCAGAATGTTTATCAGAGAGACATTTGCTACCCACGTTTTCTTGGTGATTTTGCAAAATTGCAGTGTCACTCCCTTCTTCTTTTACAGTTAATCCAGTTTGTGCATTGTCTGCTGATAAGTAAAGAAATTTCAGCAGGCTGGTCTGGTGGAAGTGTCCCTGCCCATGTCAGGGCAGTGGAACAAGATGAGCTTTAAGGTCCCTTCCAACACAAACCATCCTGTGCTTCTATGGCTGCAAAAGGCTGTGGATATTTAGGATTCATAGTTGGGTCCACTAATGGGAATTCTGAGCCCCTGTTCATCTCTTGAAAACCCCTGCCTGTGACAGAGAGCTTTTTGGAGATCCAATAGTGGGCTGCAGCCAAAAGGGCTCTGACTTGTATTGAGGAAAATTCTGAGTCTCTGTGTTTCCCACTGATTTCTGTATTGTTGGACGTGCTCAGTATTTTGCAGTGTCATGTTCTACTATGGGGGGGGAAGTTAGTTACACTCCATATAAATATTTAGTCACTTTTTGTAATGTTTCTGAAATGCAAGCCAGCAAACTATACCCTCAGTCCCCTTCTCAGTTCTTTCTCCCAACTTTCTAAGTTCAATTTTCTCTCATCATTGCCCTGTTCTTAATTCCTGGATTACATGACAGAACAAAAAATATGTTCTTGTTTAGTCAAGGGAAAAATTACACAAGTGTTTTTACTGCATGTCTTTGTAAGTAAAGTGTCTTCATACACATTACAAACATAGAGGAATTCTACAAAAACAGTACTGTGGTATTTATTAACATAATATTTTCTTTCCCTTGATTCAGTGCTGATGCAAAAACCCCATCCTTGCCCTTAGGTTTAAATCATGCTTTAATTAGGTCGTTATAAAATCACCTGTGACTTTATTAATCTTGCAAAAATAATAGTTGTTTTCTGTACATGGTGGCCTGAGAATTGTGGTTTATATTTGTTTAAACTGCTTATTTTGTTACATTAAGTGCTTGAACTAATTAAAGACATTTTTGGGGATGTCTCAGCTTTGGCCTAATAAATGAGAGGCACAAGAAGGTACACACAGACACTTCTTATTGCCCATAAATCTGCACTTATTGCAACTGTAAACTCTGGAATGTAGTTTTATGGCTCCCATTTCATCGAGAACTATAGAGGCTGTTACTGATGGCAGATATTTGAGTAAGAGCAGTTTTGAATTTTAGGTTTGATTGCTTTTAACTGTGAATTATGCTGAAGCTGCTGTAGTCATTATCTTAAAAACTATTTAATTAAATGTAAGTATCCAGCTGTGTGTATTTTTAAAGAGCCAAAATGCTTTAAGATCTTGAACAGAAGAGCAATATATATAATATATATATTTATATCACAGGGTTAGCAAAAAACGTCCCCCCTCAGTTTTCTTAGAATTTTCTTACTCTGGGGTATTTCATTTGCAGCTTTAGTGACTGTTTTAGTCTCTATTTCTTGTGTGTAATTTTAATTTCTGAAATAATAAGCAGGAATTAAGGGCAGGACTCAGCCAGCACGATCAATATGCAGCGTGCCTTGGGCAGGGAGAGGAATGGAGACTGGAATCCTGTTCTGCCTACAAAAGAGGAGCAAGTCTAATGTGCCCTGACTCTTCTGTCCACTGCCACCAGACAGGAGCTTTTTTCCCCTCTTCATTTTTCTTCTTCAGTCTCTCCCAGTCCTAATTTCTTCCTGTCTGAGAGACCATTGTTCTCCTTCCATTTCCACTGCAGTCCCCATCCTTGTGCCAGATCGATACCAGAGCCCAATCCAAGTCTCTCTCCTCTCATTCCCTGTTGTCTTTACTTTTTCACTGTACCCACACTCTCCCTGCCTGGGTACCTGTCTTTCCCTGCCCACCTTTTAACTCATGTCATCACTCTTGGATTCCTCATTTGTCAGTGTCCTTAATTTTTCTTTTTCTTCTACAGAATGAGCTTATCTCTTCTCTCCCCTCCCTTCCCCTTCCTAATTTCTCAGAATTCTGTGTCTTGATCGCTCCTCTTTTTCCTCATTTCAGTGATATCCAGTCTCTTAATTCAGCCCTGTTCCCCTCAGATGTGTGAATCCGCAGCTGGTTACTCATACCAGCAAGAGCTGAGCTCAGGCTGCTGCCCAGGCTTCAGGCATGGCTCTGAGTTAATGTTGTGAGTTAAGGAGTCAGCATTAACTTGGAATGTCCTGGCTTTTGACTTCTCTTTTCACAGCTTGATGTTTTTGTAATGCTTTGTTTTTCTGGTACTTCAAAAAAATCCAGATGGGGAATAATGAGACAGCAGAATGTGTAACCCTGGCTTTGGCAAGCCTGCCACCCCATTGCCACAGCAATCAGAGCTGGTTAAAGGTGTTGTCCTGGCTCCTCCTGAAGCACTGCCCCTCCTGGTGCCACGTGCCAGAAAACCCACAATTTGGTGTCTCAGAATTACAGGATTATTAAGATTGGAAAAGACCTCCAAGAACATCAAATCCAACCTGTGTCTGATCCCCACCATGTCACCCAGCCCAGAGCACCGAGTGCCACGTCCAGTTGTTCCTTGGACACCTCTAGGGATGGGCACCCCATCACCTCCCTGGGCAGCCCCTTCCAATGCCTGAACACCCTTTCCAAGAAGAAATTCTTCTTGACATCCAACCTGAACATTCTCTAGTGCAGCTTGAGGCTGTTTCCTCTCCCCCTGTCCCTTGTTCCCTGGGAGCAGAGCCTGACCCTCTCCCAGCTCCCCCCTCCTGTCAGGGAGTTGCAGAGCCAGAAGGTCCCCCCTGAGCTTCCTTTTCTCCAGGCTGAGCCCCCCCAGCTCCCTCAGCTGCTCCTGGTACTCCGGACCCTTCCCCAGCTCCATTCCCTTCTCTGGACATGCTTCAACCCCTCAATGTCTTTTTTTGTCGTGAGGAGCCCAAACCTGGAGACAGGATTGAAGGTGCAGCATCACCAGTGCTGAGTACAGAGGGCAAACGATGAACATCTAGTGCCAAAGCCAGCTCAGCCACCTCGGGGAGGTGGCAGCTGTAGACAGGTCTCTCAACAGGGAACACATGGCCTGCCAATGGTGCCAAGGAACAAGAAGAAAGAAAAGCCAAATAACTGAGGTGACAAGCTGAGAGACAGCCAAGAGGGAAGGGTCAGCCCCTGGGCAGAGCAGGGAATCGATTCACCAAACTCCAAGATGCATCTCACTGATTTTCTGCAGTACCCTGACAGAAACCAGATACTACAGTGATAGCTAATTTAAAGGTATCAATAGACAGTCACACTCCAATCTCCTGATTCCCAAATCTTTTCCATAGTCACACAGTCACCCTGTCCCTCCCCAGCTCCACAGTATGCTGAAGCTCTGTGATATCACACACGTCTGCTTTGAACCGTGACAGATTGGGGCTGTGCAAACCATTTCCAAGGTATGGTGCAGCTTAGGATATCCCAGGAATGATTTCAAGCAATTACATACATGGATGCAACTTTGCACAAAGGCATTTTTTTTTATGAGCAGTGGAGATTTACTAAAGGATGGAGCTCTAAGAGTCACCACTGGAGCAGTACAGATCAGCAGGAGGCTGCATAGCTGCCCTGTATTCAAATCCCACCTCAGCTGCCTAGAGGAAAAAAAGATGAATTAAAAAATGCTTGATTTGAATGGAATTTCATCATCTGGATGTTTTAAATGGAATAGAAACAATTTGTCCCTGGAAGGTTCAAAAAACATGTAGATGTGGTGCTTAGAGGACATGGTTTAGTGGCAGTGCTGGGTTAATGGTTGGACTCAATGGTTTTAGATGTCTTTTGCAACCTTAATGAATTTATGATCTCAGAAAATACACGATAACGTAATCAAGGGTTAAGGTGTTGTTGAGTCCTCCTGAAATGCAATTAGAGAGATCCTATTCATGTTGTGAACAGCATACCTTTAATCTTAAACTATTTCAGAAGCTCCATTTGTGTGGATTTTTGCTTTGCATTTGCAGGAAAGCTCCAGTCTAGGTTAATAATATAGTGGCAGTACTTCACAATGCTCTCCAACATACAGAAGTAGCTATTAAACTGTCAACAGCACTAAAAGATGATATTTTGATGGCAATGGATAGGAGCCCCATCTTCCTGCTCGTCCTACTCAACATTTCTGTAGCTTTCAAGCACAGTCAAGCATAATTTGTCACTGACTTGCATATGTGACATTGTCTGAATAGGGAGTCTGAGCTACAACTGTGTCAATCAATTTTTTTTTGCAGGCAAAACTCCCGTAGCATCACCAGAGAGCTATTCCCTGTCCTTCTCTCTACCTCCTGCACTCATTCCTGTTCACCATCCACCTGGAGACCTCTGGAGGAGCTGCAGGACATGCCAGCTTCCCTGCTGAAGCTGTTCTGCTCATATTGACCTGTATAATCCCCTTCCCAGCTGCAGCCAGAGATATCATTATATGGACAGAGCAAGCAGCAAATTCCATCTCTGACGGGAAACGTTTCCAAGGGCTGAGTTGGCCAATATCTGCCTGGATATCTCCTCTCTTTCAGCATAACCTTTCCTTCAAAGCTGCACATATCCTAAAGGACATTTCCAACATTTAGTGCAGGTGAAAACATATTTGTTGGCTGTTGTTGCAAGCCCACCATAGGAGGGGGTGACCTCAGCAGTGATCTCTGTAATCACCACCTCGAAACCCTACTGCACCTGCAATCTGGAGGAAACAGCAGATCCTGGTTTGTGCCAAAATCTAGCAGACAATCACAAACCCTTCTGTCCCTGCTGCAGTTTTAAGCCAGTGATCAAAGTCTTAAAAGTCACTCAGTCCCATCTACATCAAACACCAATTAAACTTGTGTTTTTCTCAGTCTAAACCAGACTAGAGTCAGAATATCAGAGGCAGAAATAAGTTTTACTTCTAAGTTCTCAGGCAACATCAAATTATTTCGTGTCCTTGTGCCCCAAGTTGTTTTTCTTTCTTGTCTTAACTGGAATAATGAGAAAAAGGTGGGAGGAAAAGTGCATCTACCTGGGTTGTTCCAGAAAGGCTCAGCAGCAAACATTTTGAAGTCTGCCATGAAACATTCATCAGCCTCATTTGCATTACAGTGTAATGGTTCTCTGGGTGAAATCTTGAAATCATGGCAAATTTTTTTGATTTAGAGATTACTAAAATCACTCCATGCAGCTTGATAGGAAGGTACATGCTGGAAACTTCAATGAACCACATGAGCACAACACAATGCTGAAAGGATTTAAAGGAATTTGTCCTTATGTTCTCTGCATTTTAAGTTCTGAGTCCAGTCATTTTTTTACTGTTTGTTTGGCAAAGGCATATTTTCTAGAAAGGTATCTCAGAAATGTAGAGGTCACTGGTGTGCTCAGGACATTTTTGAAGTAAGTAATCAGTGTTTCCAAAAAACTATGTACCTCAAAAGTACTTCTGTCTAAGGTATTTTCTCCTTGTAAAGCCCTTGGTGCACTGTAATCAAGTTAACTCTCAATATCTTTTTTGACAGCAAACCAGCTTGAATCACATATTTTTAAGACTTTTTTTCTTTTTTAAGTTCAAATAACTCTTTCCTACAACTCTGTTTAGAATAGGAAGGTCAAAATACAATATTCCAGTGCTGCTGTTAGCAGTATCAGATAAAATTATATAAATCTTTGTTTATAATGCATTATTTAACTAAATAGATAATTGATTAAAAATCCTACATTGCGTCCAATTATTAGTTTCGTGATCAACTAATCAGAAGGAAGATTATTTTGTTATTATTTTCAGTTATTGTAGATTTGCAGACAAATGCTGAGGAAAATAATAGTGCTACTGCTGATTATTTAGAATACTTGCAATAAAAATTAAAATATCACCTTCAAAACCTTTTAAAAATAACGCTCCAATGTCTGGCTATTTTTTTAAAGTGAATTATGAATTTGCTGGCTTTCACTGTAGTTTTTTTTTTCCCCCATATCTTGTACTTGAAACGGGAACATTTTGGAAGCCAGGTGTTAGCTATTTAAAAGTCCAAGAGGTCATTCCAGAAATATGTGTGCACTTGGAGATTTCCTCGGGAAGCACTTGGAAACAGGGAGCCCAGTTCAATACTTAAGTGAAGAAAATGAAACATTCATGTGCCTTAGGCAGATATTGTTGCTGCAGCCAAGCAGGTTGAGGAGGCACAGCTGAATTTGTATTCCGTGCATTTAGGGATACAAATTCTCCCCAATCAGACTAAATAAATCAGCAGGCCCAGGCTTTATCATCGCAGATAACCCTTGTTAAACCAACGAGTTGTTTTTTTTTTTTTTTCCCCGGAGACAAAGGCTGGAATGAATTGCTCCACTGGAGCTGCCAGAGCAGCGCGTTGATGCGGGAGGCGGGAGGGGGAATTATTCATGCCCTCGCAGCCCGAGCTGGCACGTCCTGGCTTTCCCTGTCACCGCCGCAACAAGTGGCGGCTGTCCCCATCCCATGGCCCTGGAGAGCCCGGGATGCCTTCGGGAGAGGGAGCAGCTCCGCAACCCCGCAGTGCCCGACACGCCCGGCTGGACTTCCAGGTTAAGCCCTGTGCAAAACCGACTCGGGGAACGCAGTCCTCTGTAACTCAGATGTACCTGACCATAAACTTTGCTTCTTGGGAGAAAACGGCTTGTTTCGGTAAGTTGGTGCAGCTTCTGATGTTTTCTGAGCCTGCTGTAAACTCTTTTCTCTTTTCATACGTCTTTCTAAACACACTCTGCATTCTTTCTGATTTTAAAGGAAGCCTAAAAAGGCAGGAAATACCTTTATTTTTAACTCCAGAAAGTATGTAAGCAGTACCTACAGAGCGGACACAAAAGTTATGATCAAGCCTTCCTAAATTATCTTGTACTAATTAAATTTTCAAATCCCTGTAGCACCCTACTAAAACAAGGTGTATTTATGTTCCAAGCCTGATTTTTCCCAAACTGAGACTAACGTAATTCAGTGTCACATGCAAGAATCTGAAAGGAGTTTTATTTTCCATAAGAAAAAGTTAGTTTCCTGTTGGAAGTGTAACTTGTGTTGTTGCTCTTTATTCAGTTAAATACATTCCTGACTGGGTTGGGAACAGGAACTGAGACCTGCATTAAATCCTTACCATGCATTAAATATTCTGTTGTGTCATAAGATAGTGGAAAAACTTTGGTAACGTGGTTTTCCTAAGGAGAGGAAGGAGATATATTTTGTATGTAAAGGGTATGGCAGCGATGAACTAAAGGAAGTTTCACCACTTCTTTATAAAGTGAAAAACTTCAAAGTCTTTTGCTTTATTAATCATTATCAGCAAACCTACCTGTATTGTTTGTTTCAGCTGTCTGAGTTCTGTTATTTTCCAGTAGTGGTACTGTCAGCAGTGCCTGAGAGCTCTCAGGTAACTCAGTATTTGGCACAATTAAAAAACTGATATAAAAACAATCAGCTCCCCAGAGCAGAGGCCACGGGTAGGAGCATGAACGTGAAATGAATCATGAATGAGTCGATTGTGGATAACAAGGCTCTCTCTCTTTTTTATTTGTTTTTAATTGCAGAGTCCAGATTCTGCTGCTTCTGCTTTATTTTCTTTGTTTTGATCACAAAGGCATTTTATTTTGCATCCAAAAACCAGTCAAAATTTTGAAGGGATAAAAGTATAGCATAATGATATCTGGTGCTGACAGTAATTAAAAGCCCTGTGTTTTAAGGGAAAAAAAACAATCCAAGAGGTGAAAATAGGGATGTGTAAACAACAGGAGATATGCAAACAATGGATGTAATCCTGCACTCCTTAATCATGGGAGTAATCCTTATTCAGAAAAGTAATCCTGTTGCTTTGAATAGCCTCCCATCAGTAGGTGCTGTAGCACAAGGCCCAGCTTTTCCAGGGAGATAACAGTGTTTTACCTGGTTTTGTCTGCAGTGCAATTTTAGCAACACGGGTTTTAGTGATGTGTTTGAATGCATTAGTGATAATAATATTAAATTAGCCTTTACCAAATGTTCGGTTTTCCCTCTGCAAGTATGAAAGAGAAAAATGGGATAATGGATTAGATGTGTCAGGGAGAAGGTACAAACCCCACGAGTTTTATTAGAGTTGTGGAATAGCACTGCTCACCCTGTTGACCACATTTGCAAATCACTTTTGGTCCATGAGATATATAAACTTCGTGGGTTTTTTAGGGTTTGTTTTTTTTTTTTGCAACTTGAGCAAAAAAACCACTGTGACACCTGATATCTCTTAAGTATCTCTTAAAGGTGATGTTGATGAATACTGTTTATCTTATTTAAATACATGGGGTTTGTGGTAACGTCCTGTGAATATTTTTGCTGCTGTTATGGTTTGTGGTCTTGCCAAAATAACACCTGCAGTTCTGCTGTGCAAATAACCCGTTTTTATTTAGATGTGGGGGTTGTGTTGCCCGTTTTTATCAGCCCAGCTCAGCATTTCTGAGCTCTCCCCTTCCAGCCCGTGTCCTGCTGCCCTGTAATCCAGGATGGGGCTTGGGAGCACCTGTGTGCCCTTCCCCAGGCAGTGCATCTGTTAATGAGGGAAACTAATTACTTAAAAGCTTTCAGCACAATGGGGTTGAGAAGTATAAATAGTCATGAACTGCTCGTGGTGCCCTGCAAGCTGTGAAGCTGTGTCTGTGCTGCTGCCAGCAGTGGTGGTGTGGGTATGGATGTCACCCTTTGCAGTCCTTGCTCTGTTAAGGTGCTTCCTGGGGTGGAATATTCTCTTGTGTGCACCCTGAAGGGGCCAAAATAGAAGTGAAGTAAAAATGCAACAGTCCCAGATGGTATAAAAAACTTAAGTGAAGTTGGTATTAAGTACTCGTTTGGCTTTTTGTTGGCTGCAGTGGGATGTCAAAAATGAGCTGATTTTCTTTCATCAGCTGTAAGAGTTTAGCAAAGACATGCTGAAGATTTTGGTCATTTATATTTGGAAATGAGGTATAGTGGATTCTCAGTGTCTATCTGCACAGAGATGCAGGAACAGTTTAGTGCTGAGACTACATGGCTCTTATGGACATGAGGGTGCTGGAGGCAGTAAAATGTCCCCAGTGCCAAGAAACTGGAAGGCCAGACTGGCAGCTCCTGCCAGGGAGAGACTGGAGTGGTCCTTGGCAGCAGCATTTCCTTTCTTTTACTCCATACAGAATCCCAGCAGGAGCATTAAGTCTCTCCAGGCAAGTCCCCTTCTGTCCCCTGAACCCTGCCCCTGTGGTCAATTCCTAATCCTTGGAGAATCCCACAAGCATTGGTAGCACATCAACTTGAATTTTATAACCACAGTTTGGAGGATACTTTTTTATCCATCCATTCTCCTTTATTGAATTTTATAAAAAAACTCACAGGCAGCTATTTTTGTTTAAAGATCTCCCTCTGGCAACGGGCAGAGGTCAAGTGCCTATTTTAAATTTTTCCAACTTTTGTGAATTTTAGAGGTGGTTGTTCATGCAAATTTATCGAGAAGTCTTTAAAACTTGGCTAAAATGTGCTCATTTGGTGTCAAAAATCATGTGGGCAGTGATGTAGAGCAGCCTGAGTTGGTTTATTTTTTTTTTGTGTGTGTGTGTAAGAGGTGTTTTCTGTGATCACTGACATGACATTCTCATGTCTCTCTTCATTAGGGTTGGGGTTGGTGGTATTTGGTTGAAGGTTGGACTGGATGATCTTGGAGGTCTTTTCCAACCTGATTGATTCCAGGATTGGAGGATGCTCATGTCTCCCTGCTTCCCACACAAGGTGGGGGGATGTGTAGTCTCAGCTATTTCCACGGGTTAGAATCTCTGTGAGAGCAAATTTCTGGGTGTGCATGTTGGAAGGGATGGTAAGAACAGGTTTTGCACGGTTTGACAGCATTCCCAAGGGAATGTTGATGTATTTTGCTGCTCTTTGGGGTTGGTGACACACCAGCAGTGCATTGTGGCTGTTCTGCCTGGCTGTGGGTGTTGCTCTGGTGGATGGTCTTTGCTGCATCAACATAAACACGTGTTCAGATTTCCCACTGAAAAAGTTGCATAAATAGTAGTTAGATGATATTTGAAACAATACCAGCATTCAGTTCTAAATCCAAATACTACACAAAATAAAAGGCAAGTTTTAAAGCCCAGGTAGAGGAACTATTCTGGCTGTTGTTTTGCAGCTGAGAAACTGTGGCAGAGAAAGCAGGAGGACTGGAAAAGCCAGGGTGCAGCCTGCACAGGGTCTGGATTGAGCAAGGTCTGTGAGTGTGGTCCTGGGAATATCAACCAATGACTTGATTGGTCCCCCAGGTCACAGCCACGTGGCAAACTTCATCTAACACAGCATGGTGTGGACACTGGCTGTGGAGAGGAAGATGTGTCCCATGGTCCAACCTGTCCTTGTGATGGGAATTGCCATGTTTGCTGTGTGTAGGACCCTGGGGACAGCAGTGCCATGTGTGTGTGACCAGGGAACAGTCACAGCAGAAGGGAACCACAAGATGTTGTGGAACAAAAGATTAAACCAACATAACTACCTTAATTACAGGCTTATCAGCAGCTTCCTAGTGGCAGAAGCCACGAGGAATGCCCAGGGAGGTGGTGGAGTCCCCATCCCTGGAGCTGTCCAGGGAATGACTGGACATGGCACTGAGTGCTCTGGGCTGGGTGACAAGGTGGGCATCGGGCACAGGTTGGACTTGATGATCTTGGGGGTCTTTTCCAACCTCAAGGATTCTGTGATTCGAAGCAGAAAAGCTGTGCTGGTGTGACTGTACACGTTGCACTTTAATGTATGGCAACAGCACAGGTGAAACTGCAATGCATATTCTTAAAATAAAGGTTTTTACTGGTTCTCCATGTGTTCCTTTGCTGTAAATCCCAGTCTGAGAGCAGCCAGGTCTGGAGGAGCAGAGTTAGTAACAGTCCTTACCCTGTTTGTGGTCCAGCACAACCCCACCAGTGTCCCCCCAGGGCAGGTTTCAAGGGTGTTGAAACATTGCTCTTGTTTCTTGAGACAGTTCTGCCTCTGTATCTCTGAAGAGAGGGAGAGGTGAGCAGAGGACAGTCACACTCAAACCTCTCTCTGTGTGTGGTTCCAGGCTCAAACATGCCTCAGATTTCCATCAGTGATGTGCAACACTCATTAATCACAGTCCTGTGTAACACGTCAGTCATACACCTGACACTCCACTGGGAGCAGCTGGGAAAATTTTGGGAAATTACTGTCAGGAATATGCAATGACCACTATTTTGAACATGGATTATCTTTCCTCCCCTCTGTGCAAAGTATAAACAGCTCTCTTTGAGTGTTGTGTCTTGTTGATGGTACGTTACCATTAATAATTAGGTTCCTGCATAGGGATGTATCACAAACAACTGAAAATATGCCTTTGCTGCCTTTATACAAACCTCTCCTGATGATTCAAGACCATCAGTGCAGGATTTGTAAGGGACAGAGCACATAATGGTGCAGAACAAACATACAATAAACAAGGATGAAATTACTGCCATTTACTTTTGCCATCTTTTGGAAGATGAAGAATTGAGTCAAGAGAATGTGGATACAATTTCCCTTGTGTCTGTAGTATAGCACAGGATAAACATATGGAAAAAGAGAAGTGTTTTTAGCAGCAGAAGACAGAGCAGAAGGTAACACTGGCTGCACAATATCTTCATGCAAATTTATTGAAAAGTCCTTAAAACTTGGCCAAAATGTGCTCTAGAAGGGTTCAGCTCATTTGGTATCAAAAATCACGTGTGCAGCCATGTGGAGCAGCCTGGGTTGTTTTTTATGGTGCATTCAAACTGCATATGAAAGAGGTGTTTTCTGTGATCACTGACATGACATTCTCATGTCTCTCTTTGTCAGGGGTAGGGCTGGTCAAAGGTTGGACTCAAAGATTTTGGAGGTCTTTGTGGGTGCTCTGGAGCACCTCGGGGTTTGTGTTTCAAATCTGTTTGGATTTAATGGATTACATTTATTTTTATACTTCATTGATTTAGACTTCTGGTGTCTCTTAGCAATGCAAACATATAAAATAAAGTTGGGAGGTCGAGTACAAAACGTCTGGGAAGATTGGGAAGATACCTGGCATGGCTTGGCTTGGGAGTTCCCATGGGAAAGCAGGGCAAGGCACAGCCCATGGCCACACACAGTGGCTCTCTACACTCTTCTACCTGCTGTGTCTTCTGAAACCACCAACTGATGCTTTTTGGGTGCCAAGGAGGAGCATTGAAAGTTATTTTTAATTTTTTTTCAGTAATATCAAACTTTAATGGGCAATGTTCCTCTGCAAAGCCTTACAGGAAGGGGGTATTTTTCTGTGTGTGTAGTAAGTTTTTGTTAACAGGTCACCTTTATTAAGGGTAGATTATACTGAAAACAAGGTTTAATCAACGTTATGTGTCCAGTTCTCACTTTGCTAAAATTTTGTTCAACTATCTTTTTGCTCATGTGACTGAATAAAAATGAGACACCCAGTAAATTCCTGACCTTCATTAGTGATACTGTGCAGTACTGCAAAGGCAGAGGAGCTGTCTGCAGGGAGGGTCTGTGCCAGCCTGCAGGTAACTGCACAAAATATCTCCATTTTTAAAAAGGGAATGGAAGAAATGGGATTTCTTTCTCACTTTCTTTGTCTGGAATTGGATGTGGACACTCCAGTGTGCATTGTGGCACGGGGTGTGATATACAGAGAGGTCATTGAGGATGGATCTCTTGTACAATCCTTCCCATGTGGGATAAAAGAGTTGATGTCATTATGCAGCCTGAGAACTGCCTACTGGCAACAACCTTTGCCTGGTGAGCCCATAGCTAAATAAACCAAACTCTTATTTCCCTATTTTATCCTCTTTTTGTTATCTTTTATTTCAGAATTTCTCAAGGCTGAATTTTTTTTTAAGGCAAATGCTGCCTGCTTCAGTTTTTTCCCCTTTTTTTCCTCTTTCAGTCTTCTTTTTCTCTCTGCATATTGCCTTGAACAACAGCTCATGACCTACTTCTGTCTTTTAATTGCTGCTGCAATATGAATTTTAATTCCAACTGGAGTCCAGATGTATTGAGGGTACACAGCACATGCCAGAGCTGGTGCCATTTATCTCACAGGCCAGTGTTTTCCAGCCCTTTGAATTCAGGGACCCCTTAACCTCTCTGAAAAAATATCTAAAACCATCATCACACATTTCACTGTTGTCTGGTGATGGAAAATTGAGATAATAATTGTTAATCTAAATGCTAATATGTATTTTCTCTGACAGCTTAGTTTGTTTTACTGTTCTTTAACCTTTGACTAAAAATATTAATGGAGATGGATGTGAGTCTTGTGTTTGCATCCCCCAGTGCCCAAGTGAACCTGGCCATGGGCACTGACAATTTATAGGAGGTTATGTCTAGGGGTTTTTTATATATATTATTATACTTATATTTCTATTATTATACTAATATTTTTTTCCTCTTTTCATTACTATTTTTTGGTAATTGTGAACATGAGAAGACAAGTGGGTCATTGAGAACCATAGGTATTATACATGTGGTAGAGATCACAGCTTGATGAGCAGGGTATTGGGCTTTACATGCTCCAAGAGAGTTTTGTGAACTTTGTTCACAAAAAAATCTCTTTATTCATTTCTCTGCACTTGAGGAGAAACACTGGCTGCATGTACTGCATTTTGAGCATCTCACAAATTCCTCTATCAGTGGATATTTTGCTATTTTGCTTAGCTAAGATTTCCCTTTTTTTACTCCCTGAAATGGGTAGTGAAGGCAAGTTATCAATATGTCTTCAATGAAATTAATTCCACCAGAATTAAAGCTAAACTCGAGAAAGGCTTTAATTTGAATCATTCTATGACTGTAGCTTGTGAAGGACTCGGGGATCCTTTGGGAGGGAAAAAAATAAAAGCATCTATAAAAATGTAAGCTGGTTTAGGCTTGGTGAGATCAGATCTTGAAATTCTGGGACACACTAGGTTTTGTGGCTGGGAGAAATCCAGGGAAGGACAGCCTATGGGGGAGGATCCCTGCCTTCACCATTACAGTACCCTCTTTCCCATAGATATTTGCCAGACCCTGTTGCTTGCTAATCACTGCCAAGGAAGGATTTAACAGCACAGATGCATCAAATCATTATCCCAGTGATGTATGACAGGTATGATGTTTTTGCAACCTGTTCTCACAGCCGACATAACGTTACTGCCTGATATTATTACTGATATTTGATGTACAGTACAACTGTACTTAGTTAACTCCAATGCATTTTCTGCCAGAGCAGGAAGGAAAATCACCTTCTTGGAGAAATGCCTCAGAGCAGGATGAGTGAAAAAAGCAGATAGGAGAGTGTGAGAGGCAGAAATTTAGCACATTAATCCTGAAGACCCTCCAAAATCTGCGGAACCTTGTAGCTGAGATTTTGGAATACAAGGCAGCAGTTTAGCTGTGAAATAAAACTCTTTAAAGGAAACTGTCATGATATTACCTAGAAACATTTTAGAACAGCAGCTTAATCCAAATGTTTATGGGTAAGGTAGCAGAGAAATGCTTCTGTGCTCAAAGGAGAAGTACTTTTATGTTTGGGAAAACAACCTATTCCTCCACCAAAGGGCTGAAGATGTGCCTTAAACACAACATTCAGCCATGGCCCAGGGAGTCATCCCTGATACAACCACACTTATGTCTCCTTCATACCTACATTCACAGTGGCACCACAAGACCATTAAATAAAGTTTCATCTTCTTTTTGCATCCTCTGTGGAGGCAGGAGACCGAGTTTTGCATTGGTCTCTTGACTCCCCTTTGAGTGGTTGATGACAATTTCTGTGCTGCCATCCTGCCCACAGCCAAAACCTCCCTCAGCAGCACACAAAGCCTTCCACCAGCAGCTGAGTTATTAGAAATAGC
Organism: Manacus vitellinus; assembly: GCF_001715985.3. Classification (NCBI taxonomy): domain Eukaryota; kingdom Metazoa; phylum Chordata; class Aves; order Passeriformes; family Pipridae; genus Manacus; species Manacus vitellinus. The sequence continues at coordinate 2,786,101 of NW_021940541.1, forward strand.
TTTCCTGTACTTCTGTCCTGTGGGAAATGTGGGCTGGCTTGGTTATTGCACGTGGGAGGAGGATGCGGGAGCCAAACGCCGCTGCAGGTCCCTTTTGTCTCGCAGGTGGAAAGATAAAAGGGCTTGTAAAGGGGTCTCTGAGCCCTCTTCCATAAAACCAGGGGGGATTTTCTTGCTCAGGGCCCATGGGGGGTTGTGAGAAGGGCCTCCACTTGCATTTCCAATGCTGCTTTCACCCTGTGAGGCTGGAACAAGGAGCAAGGGATGCAACAGGGCAGGAGCACAGCTCCTGGAGCTCTGGGCTAGTGGAAGGTGTCCCTGCCCATGGCAGAGGGGTGTAATGAGATTGTCTTTAAGGTCCCTTCCATCCCAAACCATTCTGGGATTCTGATTCCTGCAGTGCCTGTTTGAGGCAAGTCTGACTCCCAAGTTTTGTCATTCCCTGCAAACCTCTTCCAGGTTGAACAGGACTGCACTGGGAAGGCTTGTGGAAGCCTCCAAGGGAACAGGGCTGAATGCAGGGTTGATAGGCTTGTGGGAAGTGAAAGAGCTGCTTCAGTGGCTCCTTCCAGGAGCTTGGGAAGCAGAAAAGTCAGAAAGAGCCAGCAGGGAGAAACCTGAGGAACAGCTCAGTGAGCTGCAAGGAAACCTGGGCTGCTGCCTGCATTTTACAGGGTGGGAAATGAAGTCCTGCCCTGGGTCTGGGAGAGGCAGATAAGGGAAGAGTGAGGAAGGGGGATTTTCTCACGTGCTGGTGCTGCCTTTCCAACCCTCCCAGCCTAGAGGGTCGTGGAGTGATTTAGTCTCAATCAGCTGTGCTCATGTACTGTTGGGATCTTCAGTGAGCTGCCCTGCCTCTTACATCCAAACTCCACTTTATTACTTCCCGTGTTCTTTCTCTTCCCCTTTGTGCTCCTCAGGTGGCAACTGTGTCTCAGCTTGTTTTCAGAAACCAGCAATAATATTTCCTGAGCCCATTCCTTTCTTTAATTCGTTGTTCTGGTGTCTGACACATCCTGCTCATACAGAGCTCTCCCTGGACTCCAGAGTCTCTCTGCAGTACAAGTGTCTTGAACACCATTTATTTTAATCAGGGTTTCCAAAATTCCGTAACACTTCAGGCCAATTTCCACAGTAAGTCTGAACACATTCAGCAAAAACATGTGCAGCCAGTGATCAGACATAATTGCCAACAATTTCACACCCACAGAATCCTTGCTTGCCTCTAACATTCCCAGAGCCCCATCCTTCCCACCACTGCTTCAAGCAGGAGTCTCCCAGTTGCTAAGGGGATGGAAATTTTTATGCACTTCTATATGAAATAGTTTCAGCATAAAGTGGAGAAATAACCAGAAAGATGTATGGGTAATGTTTTCTGTATTAAAGTGGAAGGACGAAACTGCAGTGAGAAGCAGATCTCCAGAGGTCTGGAGGCCAGGTTTGATGCAGGTACATCCAGGCGTTCAAAATATTACTTGATCCGTGTCTGCTGCATTTCACTGGAGCTCTGACAATTACAGGCTGTCACAGGAGACTTCCACTTCTACTCCTGGCTCAATTACTGTCTCATGCTTCTCATAAATTACCACTGCTGTACATAAAGTCAAGTTCATTCTCCTTTTTCTTTAGTATTCTAAGGAAAAGGGAGAGGCTGAACTTCTACCACCCAGCATCAAACTGAGCCCAAGCCTCAGATGAGCTCTTTATTGCATTTAAATTAAATTTTTTTTGGCAAAATTGTGGTTACTGATGGCACTGAGTTTAAAAAAACAGCTTCCTATGCTTATTGGCCATTCCCAAATTGTTGCTATAGGAGTACCTAGTACACCAAGGATTAAAATAACAAATATAGCTAATCAACTTAGGTCCTCTTAAAATTTCACAGACACAAATCAGTACTAGACACAACACTTAAGGACATCACTAGATTATATTATTGCTACTGTACTTTCCATACTGCATTCTGTTCCTTACACAGCCTAATCCTTGTTTTCCTTTTTCCCTCTTCTCACATTTACCTTAAGCTCTTTGTGACTCCTGGTTTCTTTCCCAAGAGATTAGTTGATTGCAGCTCAATAATGTCTGAGTAGTTCCAATCATTCCTTGCACTTGCTGTTTGTAGTGATCTGAGTGTGTCTACACACAATTCCTGAATTGTGTCCAACCCTGACACTCAAATGTGTCAAGCAGGCTCTACTTCCCTTGTAAGTGTTTCCCTTCTCTTGCTTCTCTGCTTTTCCAACTGGGATTGCACAGCCTGATTGCCAGAAAGGGTATCAGCAGAGGGTCATCTCTGGAAGTGCTCTCCTGTTGAAATGAAATTCCTCCAAACCTGGGAAACTGTGAAGTGCACACACAGAGCTACTGGAATATGGGATGAGTTGTTCCCAAATGAATTATGGAAGTGCTTAACTGAGCTGCAGGAGAGAAATGCCTCCATTCAGGCGGTACCTCCAAAAAATTCCATATCTGTTAGAGATCCCTGTATACTCCTATGACTTTGCCCCTCTTCCAGCTCAGGTGTCTCCCCCTCTGAGACACCCCAGTTAGTTGCATTTGGGCTGATGTCTGGAGAGGTGGGAATGGATTTGGCTTTGTGATGTCATGGATTGAGGTATGAGAGAAATGGCAGGGAGGTTGGGAGATGGGAAATGTTTTAGAGTCCTGGGTAAGGATGTAAGGATTTGACTCAGTTTAATAGAGGAAGAAGCAGTTGATTCATGTCTGGCACTTGTGCACAAATCCTCTCCAGGAAAAAAATATATCTGCTTAATCAGTTTGACCAAGGGTGATAACACAGTGTTAAAAAACAGGTGGCAATGGGATGGAAACCTCATGGAAGAGATAGGGTTTAGCAAACAAGGCTGTATTCCGTGTTACCTCCTCTGGCTTGACAACAGCAGAGGGAATGTCTTGACTGCACTTCCTGGCTCTTATGTTTTAATGTACTTTATTAAAGTACATTAACATTTTTGTTGTCCTAAATGCATGAGCAGCTCCTTGAGGAAAGAATTCCTTCGAGCAGTGGATTGCCTGCCCTATTCCTTTATGTGCTTTCTTTCCTCCTATGAACCCTCTATTGTTTCCCTGCCCCACGCTTCCACCCAGCTAATGGGTTTGTTCTGGGAACAGGAAAATACACTTCTGAATCTCAGGTCTAGAGTCCATCTCCTGTTTCTTTATCCCTCTAATGAGCCATTTATGTATAATTAGAGAAACGACCTGAGACACCTATTAAGAAGGATTTAGCTGTGGATCATAAAATCTGTAAAGAATCATAGAAATATGGAATGGTTTGGGTTGGAAGGGACCTTGAAGCTCATCTCATTCCACCCCCCTGCCATGGGCAGGGACACTTTCCACTAGCCCAGGTTGCTCTGACCTGGCCTTGGACACTTGCAGGGATGGGGCAGCCATAAATGGCATCACTGATGCTCTGTTTCAAGAGGGCTCATTAACTCCCCAGCACTGTTTCTGAATATGAAAAGTCTTCCTTTCACAGTGCAGGATTTTTAACTGTGCCCTGGCTAAGGATTACCTCAACCTGCTATAAATTGAGATGTTTCACTAATTGGTTTCTTGGTTCATTAGCCAAATTGTGAATATGAGGGAAATGGAAAAGGCTCAGAATGAATTTCCCTTGCAATCCTTAATTTAAATGGTGAATAATAATTTAGTGTTGAACAAAACATGTTATGTGATTTGCTGTGATGGAGGTAATTTTTTACTTAGGAATCATCTGCCACCTCTAAATCTTTGTGGGAACATTATCCTCAGCTCTGCCTCGTTCTGATCTGATGTGACACAAGGTAGAAAGTATAATCGTTAGAGTATAATGTAATAATCTCAAAATTTATACAGAAACACTTTGTCATGGGAAGTTTCTCCTCACATATTATTTTAAGTATTGAGATAAGAGGCAAAAATCTTTAAAAGTCAGCTTTAGGGCCATGGATGCCATGGCTCTATTTCCATTTCAGCCATGTAAGTAACAAAAATATATAACAAAAATACAATGTGTCCCCAGTTTACTCTTTCCAATGCAGGGCACTCAGCTAAAAATCAAAGATTAACTCTGAGCAGCTAAAAGGAACACATTCTCCTGATTCACAGAAGCCACTGCTGTAGAATTTAATCTGTTTTATGAAACCCCAACCATTGATTGTTATGGCATGACCGTGGCACGGGAGGTCATTTGTGAGCACTGAATTACTGGTTGCGTGACAGGGGAAAAAAGAAGGCTAAAAGCAAGGTTAAATTAAAGAAGCTGCTAGAAGCTATTTATGTGAGATGAATGGATATTATCCAAATTAATGACAGGAAACCTCCAATTAGCTGAATATTGATGCAGAATTACAGCTTTATAAGGTAAATACATGTTTTCTCAAGCCAAAGGCGTGGGTAAGGGAATGTTTATCCTGCAGCTGTAATGGGGGTACAGGTAGATGAACATTTTCTGTGTATTGGGGCACTGTGACCTCACTGCTGTTGCTGACAAATCTTTACAATAAATCTGTCATTGTTTCCTAACATCAATAGGAATATTAAACTTCTGACCTTGCTCTCTAGACTGTTATCCCAGAGTATGGGATGGGCAAAAGCCTCGACTTGCTGCTTTGTGTTTCAATAAACAGCTTAGCTTTTATTTTAGGGCAGAGGTTTCTTCTTCAGCCCAGTGTATGTTGTTTTGGCATCAGTAAGTGTGAGGGGGAACCTCTAAGCTTGTTTCTGTTTTGTTAATTTATATAATTTCTCTGCAAATATGCATCAAGGAGAACTGTGGCTCTGAACTCCTTTTGTTGTGTTTTTTTTTTTTTTTTTTTTTTTGGTGATTTATACACCATAAATAATTGTGTAATGGAGTTATTGGATCAATTTACTCCTTGGGAAGGGTAGAATTTTCTTTGGAATTCTCTTTATGTGAAAAGGGGGTTGTCCAAGGCCAGGTTGGATGGGGCTTTGAGCAACCTGGTCTAGTGGAAGATGTCCCTGCCCATGGCAGGGGGTGGAACTGGTTGGGCTTTGAGGTCCCTTCCAAGCCAAACTATTCTTTGATTTTATGATCTCCCAAGCTGTGTCCTCTCACGGTAAAACACTGCAGTTCACATTCATGAATCCTTGTAGTACACCATTAACTGTGTATATATGGTCTGCAAAAAAGCAAATTAAAAAACCCAAACAAAAAAAATCCCACCCCAAATTCCCAAGACCTATTAAGGTCCTATTTTCCTAAATATTTCTAAAGGATGCCCACAGTGTCTTTTATATAGTGATGGGAGCACAATAACAGCACCAGGCCAGAGCAAGGATCCTGTTACAGCCTTATCCTGATTCTGGTCATTCAGGTTCACAATTTCATTGCATGTTGTGCAGAAAAATTATCTTGTAACATTCCCACATCTCTTCCTATGCATCTTTTGAAGATGTTTGTTATTCTTGTCCATCTCTACCCTATTCCCTCTCTTTTGACTTTTGCTGACAAGTCCCAACTTATTTAGTGCCAGTATTTTCCACTAATGTTCCTTTTTCTGGGACATTCTGGGAAAATATTAGTTCTTAGTATAGTTCTGCTGTTTTAGGATGCAAACTGTGTTTAAGGAGATTTAGAGGCACTGCTGTACTTTATTTATTTACCTGGTTTACTGTATATTTTCCTTGGTTCTTGGCTGTGCTCCTTTGTCAACTTGATCTTCTGTCATTTCCATATAATTTATATTGAGTTTATTTTTTTTATATTGTCCACTGATGTATCTTAGTCCTATCATATTTTTGAGATGCCTGTGATATCAATATCCCTTTTTTCCAAATTAAGCTGGCATTCTGGATTACTCAGCATTTCTATACTATATATTCTTACTTGAACTCACACACTGTATTGCTTTGGTTGCTATTTTTATGCTTCAGGTACAAATGCAGCTTTCCTTGTCTTCACTGTTCTTTCAAATTATTTTTTTTAAACCCGAGATTTTTCTCTCTCCACTCTGTCCAAAAATACAGAGGCTTTTATAACCAACTTTTCTTCAGCTTTTAGTTGGTGAAAAAACCATAAAAACCCATGAAAAAAAAAATCCAAGAAAACTCTCTCAACTTTAAAAGCATTAACTGTGCTGTTCTATTCTGGTGTAGGTGGGCAAGGCTTTCTTTGCAGTCTCCTCCTTATTCTCCAGGGTTTTCCCAGTAAACTTCTCTATTTTCCTACTTTCCATTGCATTTTCCAGCACAGGGACTGCTTTGGAGTGGGATTGGGTTTTTTTCTGTGACAGTGTTTCTTGTTTTTTTCCTGTATCCGCCTTGTCTTTCCCAGTTTGTCTGACTACCTGAGGAGAGATTGATCTCCTCCCGAAAGCTGAGGGATATTTCCAACACACCTAATCGAAGACAAATGCTTATATATGTAGTTTGATCCAGATAAAGCACCAGCCCACCTTTACTTTCTTTCATTTTTCCCTGCCTTTGATCCCCCCAGCTGTTTATTTTACATTTCTAGCAAGAGACATTTAGTAAAGGCTTTGGATATAAGATGAATCCTGCAATCAGAGCTTTTCCTCATATTGTATTTTCAAACTGAAATCCTCTCGAAAGGTCACTTGAAGGCTTGAAATATTGGAGCATTTAGATTGCTGTTGATTTTTCTCGCAGTGATTGACTGGCCATCAAGCTCATCATGCTCTTCTACTAAAAACAGAGTAACTGGTTATGTTTTATTTCCTTGCAAAGAATTTTTCCATGTAGCTGCCAGTGGAAATGCACTGACCAAATGGTGCAGAGGAAAAACCATTTAATGTATGTGCTGTAATTAAAGGAAAGCCCTAATCCATTTATCAGTGCTTATGATGGGGGGTTCATTTTCACAGCCCATGGGAGTGTTTGAGTTTTTCTGCACATAGCCCAGAGAAGCTGTGGCTGCCCCATCCCTGGAGGTGTCCAAGACCAGGTTGGACAGGGCTTGGAGCAACCTGGGCTAGTGGAAGGTGTCCCTGCCCATGGCAGGGGGTGGAATGAGATGGGCTTTAAGGTCTCTTCCAACCCAAACAAATTTATCATTCTATGATAGCAGTCTCTGAATGATTAACTCAAACCCATATCCCCAGTGAGGGGACATGATGACCTCTTTCATTCTGGGGGCTGGTTTGCATGAGGTGCTTTTTCTTGAGTGAATTGTATCAATATTCCTGTTAATAACATGTTTTTAGTTGTACAGCTGGCTGTGGGTGTGTTGTCTGGGACAATGTATTCATTGGTTTGGTTTGATATCCTTTCACCAAGTTTGGCTGAAATAAGGATTCGAGTTCCCAGTTCTCCAGGCAACCCCAAATGGTGGATAATTTCAGTATAAATAGCACTGAATCAAGGCAGGAATGGCAGAAGGTGGTTCTTTTATGAAACAAATACATTAAAAATATAGCCCCACCACCATCATACATGCAAGGATCAAATTGCTTCTAAGACTTTAGAAAAAAGTCATATTGAAGGTTTTGGGTAGATGGCAAATTCTTCCAGCAGTGACCTGCCTAGACATGAGTTTGATGCCATTTTAATTATTCCTTTTTAAGCAGCATGATGAAGTGTGTGAACTTGCATGTGTCATCTCAGTACTTTTTTCTCTTTGCCATCAGTACATTTCTGTTGGTCCACTCTTAGTTCATGCCCTTAAAATACTTTTCTTCTTAACTTCCAGGCTTTGATGATCCAGCTCTGCATTGACACAGTGCAGAGTGTTTGAGTTATGGTAGAAAAATGTTAATAACATCCAGGGAGGGTTTTTTTTTGGCTTGGGAGAAGATAGATCATGTAAATGAGGCAATCATTGCTGAGAAGCTCACTTAAAATCCTTCATTTCTCCAGTACAAAGAGCCAAACCTTTTAAAGGAAATGGAAGATGTGAAGTGCTTTATGGAACTCAGTGGCAGAAATATAATAGCTCCGTGTATCCCCTTTATGCAAGTGTGGGAGTTTTTTGTAATGAGTGAAAAAGTAAATTATATATTATTTTTGCAAGAGAATTAACTTTTATTTATGTAATCAATGTTTATTATAAGTTACGGATTTAGAGAAACAGATTTGAAAAAAACCATACTCTCTTGAGTTTACAATGGGAGTGATGTGCTTGATTTTCACCACAGTGAAATAAAACCTTATCCTTAAAAAAAAAAAAATAAATTCTTCAATTCTTACAAACATTCTTCAATTCTTATAAATATTCTTCAATTCTTATTAAATGTTCCTCAGTTCTGGATAATCCTGTATCATCTTCCATTTGGCAGCCTCACAGCAGCTGTTGGCTCAGTGTCTTTTGATTAATTCTCTCCCTGTTCCAGGGTGTATTATACCTAGTTTGTTTAGTGAAAGGGAATATGCTTCATATTTAAAAATCCCTTTTAATGCAGTTACTGCGTCTTTGCAGATTTAATTAGGTCTCAGTCCCTTCCAAATCACAGAAGTCAGAGGTCCCATCTCACTTGTCCCTGAGGCATCATTACAAAAAGTCCCCAGACAGAGTTGAGTTTCCAACTGATGACTTTACCATATAGGGGCTAATTACTCCTAATCTTACACGTTGATGAGGTTGTATTTTATGTCTCTGAGCCCCTGAGACTGTGGCTGCCAAATTATCCGCTCCTGTAAAACACGGGTTATTTCTCCATTAAACGGGCTGGCTTCACAAATGACAATCCCTTCCTGCCAGGCTCTTGCATTTTAAACCCTAATTATTCCTGGCACACGGTTCCATCCGATGAGCCCTTGTTAATCCACGGTGTGATCTGGGATAAGATGGTGGTGCCTGGCTGGTTTAAGCCAGGGAAGGGTGAGCAGAGCGAGGGAGGAAAGCCGGGCCCTGAGTCCGGGGGGATGTGGGAGCTGCAGCTGGACTCTGTGCCTCACTCAGCCCTGCCTTGAGTGCTGCCTCTCATTTTATGAGCAATAACCCCAACAGATCTTTAAAAGAAATGACTCAACACTTTCACCTTCTGCGAGGGGAAAAAATGTCTTTGGAGTCTGTAATGCATGAAAAGTGTTGGAAGCCTAATCTAGTATAAGCTGCCTTCAGCCAGCCCTTTTAAGCACCAGGGAAGAGAAATGAATATCTAAAAAGCAGCAAATAACTACAATTGCACTCTGATTTCATGGTTACATGTGCTAGAGGTCAGGAACACAAAGCTGTTTATTTCTTCACACAAAGCAGAGGCTGTTATCATAACCTGCTGCAGGCACAGGTATTGGGAACTCTTCAGGCAGGGAAATCTTGTATTTTATTACAGCACTGCTTCACACCACATAACCTCTCCTCCCTGCTTCTTCCTCTGGTAGTTCTGACCCAGCCTGGTGGAGCTTGGGGTTGGCTCCCAGAAGGAGGAGTTTATGCCAGGAATCCAAGCGTGAATAATTTGGGTTTAGTTTATACAAGACCTTAATCCAGCTCTGCCAATAAGTAACCACTAACTGGGAGCTTTGTTAGAAAAGAAGAGGCTGGGAAGAGTAAGTTTTGGAAATGGTGGAACTTTTCCTTGTCTAGTTGCAAGGAAGTCAATAACACCTTGATTTAGCCACTACTTTTTAAAAAGCAACAGGGACCTAACCTGGTAGTGCTCTTTGGGGGGAAAAAAACCAAAAACAAAAGACAAATAACTCCTTCAAACAACAACAAAACCCCAAACCCTCCACCTTGGAAATCCTGGGAAAATCCAAGTGTTCTTACAATGGCTTCCACAGGCAGAAACACCAAGGTATACCCAGGGTACAGAAACGTTTTGAGCTCATTTCAGTATTTTATTTAAATATAAAAAGACCTAGATAAATTAGAAAAATCCACCTGCTTGTGAATTAATAAACTTTCCTTCGATGTTGAATGAAACATATAAATCTATGTTTTTATATCTATCAGCATTGAATTTCGGGCCAAGGTGTTAATTGCAACATTCCTCTAACTAATGCAGTGACACATTTGGAGCAATAAAATGGTTCTAAATCAGTGTGACATAGAGCAGACTGATCTTCCAAAATGGTGCATTCAGTTTAGAGTATAAAAAACATTTTTGCCCTTTTATTTAAAATAACATGAGTGGCCGACATTTTTGTTTTCTTTTTTTTTTATGTCATAGATAACTTCTATTCCACTAAGCACCCACAAAATATACATGCTTCTGAGTGTACTTTAATTTTCTTTTGCTTTTTAAAAAGGCACTGTGCTGAAAGCCTGGGTTTTAATCTGTTTAAGGAGGACAAAATCTTTAACCCAATGCCCTTGCAGGTATCCCTACAGTGTTTCTCTCTCAGGTTGGCTGCAATTGGTTGGATTTTAATTTACAGTAAATACTGCTGTTGTAAATATTGGCCTTTTCTCCTCAGTTCTCTTGAATAATGCAGTGCTCTCTAGATTCAATCCCTGTGTGTACACATCTGTTTATCATTCTCACCATCCAGATTGCAGGGAAGTGTTATGGGAAAGAAAATACAGGATCACTAAGCTCCATGGCCCATGGTTTGAAATAAAACTGGCTTGTTTTCCTGCTCATGGTGGGACAGCTCTTGGAGTGCTCCCAGCACACATTTATATGTGTCCCAGCAAAGACCAGGCTCTTCTCTGTTTTCCCTTTGGATATAAAAGTCACCAAGGTAACTTTTTTGAGCGGATGTAAAAAAGGTCCATTACAAGCTAAAACAAAGAGCAAATAAAACAGCCAAAAGCCCATCTCTTCCTAAAAAAACCCTGCATATTAACCAAATTAAGTCCAAGTAATCCAATAAAGATGTCCACCTAAGTCCAAGAAAATCAGGAGAAAAAAGAAGATGTAGTTGTAGAAAGGAGGAGGAAGGGGACGTGCTGCTCAGAGGGGAAGTGCAATTGTTATTTCTGGAAGGAGGGACAGCACAGTTGGTGGCAATGAAGTACTTTCCTGGCCTCTCACACCATCTGCAGTGGGTTTGTGGCTGGGAATTCAGCCAGGACACTGTTCTAAAGTGGGAAAGTGTGGCACCAGCAGCTGAGTGACAGGGAAGGGGGTCCCCACAGTGATGTGTTAGTTACCTGAGCTCACCCTGGCTGGAAAAGGATGGGAACTGTATTTGCACCAGGATTCAGGAGTCAGGTAGAACACTGTGTTGCTGATACAAAGAATTACTAACTCAGTTAACGTGACTGGCAATGACTAATCCACTGGCACAGTGTGTGTCCATTGCAAGGAGCTCAGGTTAATAATTACAGCCTATTCCACAACATGCCCACTTTTTCCAAGGAATTTTTCTTTGGTGTTTTTGCTTGGCTTTGAGAAGGTGAGGGAGGAGAGTCGTGTTGCATCATGAGAGAGTTCAGCTGGGAGCCAGCCTTAAATGGAGAGGGGAGATGTCAAAATTGAGGGCTGTAGCAGTGTAGACAGGCTGTAGAATTTTATATCCTAATTTCCAGCTGAAACTTTCCTGAAAGAAAATTCCACCTGAGCTTCTTTTCTGCCAAAGCATCCAGGCTTGCACTGGCTCTCTGCACACTCCCAGTGCAAAGTTCACTGCCCTGGGCTTCAGACAGACCATCAACTGGTCACATCCCACCCGAGCACGGGTGTCACCAGCAGCTCTTAACATACTCTTTGTTAAGCTTGAAAATGCTTGGGAATGTCCTACAGGTCATTTTGCAGCTTCCAGCTGCAGGATTTAATGGCAGTTAATGTTAGAGAGAATATTGATAATGACCGAAGAGGTTTTTGAAAGCACATTCAGCAAAGTCTGTCTCCTGTAACTGGTGGACCTGAAGAGACCTTTGGGATCAATCCTTGTCCCAAAGCACTCAGTGGAAATGCTGAAACTGAGAAGGGCCAGGATTTGGCTTGGGGAGCAGTGCTGGATGAAGAGTGCAGCTAAATTATTTAATGGTTTATGTGCTGGCTCTGGATCAGACATTGTCGTGGAAAAGAACAACTGTAGGACAAACCAAGTGGGGGTGGTGGGAACCATCCACAGCCACTTAATTCTGCCTTTGAGAGGGGGTCACTTCAGCATTTGGTTACACTGAGCTGTTCAGTTATTCCTTCTCACTGCATTATTCCGTGTATTCTCTGGGATAAAACCTGGGTATCCAATGCTGTGCCTATCATAAACACATTTAGGAGGGTGACTAGTAATGATTTGCTACATGACTTTAAACAGGACAGATGTTGTACATGATTATGTCTAAGGTACCAGTTATGGCATCATTAGATTGGCCTCCAGCAGTTAACTTTTAAGTCCCATAATTTTCATAATCTTAGCATGAGATTCAATATTTATTTAGAGACTGAAAGCAAAAGTATTAAATTGAAAATACAGGCTAAAAAGAAAGAGGTCATTTCATGAGGGCACTTGGTGTGTCCAGCTGGAGAAGAGGAGACTGAGGGGAGACCTCACTGCAGGTACAACTTCCTCAGGAGGGGCACAGGAGGGGCAGGCACTGATCTCTGCTCTGGGGGGACCGGGGACAGGACCCAGGGAATGGCCTGGAGTTGTGTCAGGGGAGGTTTAGGTTGGATCTCAGGAAAAGGTTCCTCCCCCAGAGGGTGGTTGAGCACTGACCAGGCTCCCCAGGGCAGTGGGCACAGCACCAAGGCTCAGGGAGTGTTCAGATGATGCTCTCAGGCACATGGTGTGACTCTTGGGGATGGTCCTGTGCAGGACCAGGAGTTGAACTGGGTGATCCTTGTGGGTCCCTTCCAACTCAGCACATTCTGTGATTCTGTGACAGAGCCCATGAGCCAAGACCCAAATATCACCCTGGTGCTCCTCCCTCCTCCTCTGTCTCCTTGGCCATTCCCTCTTCCATCTGCCCCCCGTCTCTCCTCGTTGCTCCCAGGACAAGGAGCAGCACCCCCCAAGAGGGATGTGTCCTGCCCAGCTGGTAGGAGTGTCCATGGATCAAACATGGGAAACCCAGTGAACCTCTCCCTGTGGCAGCCTCTCATTTTTACAAAGGCATTGATTTTCCTGGGGAGCTCATTGGAGATGAGCCATCGACCCTTCTGTCACGTTGTTTCAAAGAGACCACAAGCTCAAAAGCCCAAGGCTGGACATAAAAAAGGATAGGGCATAAATCAAATTCCTCCTGGAAATCAGGCTAAAATCTGATCAAAGCAGAGGGCACAGTGTAAAAGGGTTGTCAGATTTTTTGTTCTGTGTGTTTGTTTTTCTTTAATTGTTTCACATGCAGTAAATAATAATTAGGAAAAATAATAATAGTTAGGAAAAAAACAGGACTTCTAAAACACAGGGGCAAGTTTTTTGCAAGCACATTTGTGTCATGCTATGCAACATCCTCCTGCCCAGGAGAAAGTGGCCCTTTGTGTTTGTTCCTGTATCAGTCTCAGTGACATCATCATTAAAATGTAAAGGTATGTGAATGACTTTATTCACAGAAGTATCCTCTAAAGGGTGAATATTTTGAAAATAACTAGTCACATATTGAAATATTTTTCCAATTGGTCTTGCATCAAAGTGTGTTGGGGCATGTGTGTATATTTTACAAATGCAACCCTGGAGAGCAAGGAAGACCTGCAGCAAGTAAAGGAAAATGCGTTTTCTTCTCAATCAGTCACAGCTCTGGTGTCGCTGAATGCAATAATTTGGGATCTGAGCTTTTAGTCTTGCACAAGAAATGGAATATACAAACAATCATCAGTTGTGGTGGTTGCTAGGCAGCAGGTTAGTGCTCCTTGAAAAGCAGCCTGGTGGGGCTGGTGGGTGCAGACAGTTCCCAACCTGGCTCCTTCCCATCCAGGTGACACCCACAGCCAAAGAGAGCTTGAAAATTCTACTTTTCCAGCATTTAAAAGATGAAAAGTTAAAGCTTTGAGGGCTTTAACGTTTAAGCATCAATCCCAAGCTTTTCTGCACCTCCATTTCTGAACTGAAAGCCTGAGTGATTAAAGAAGAAAAGAAAAAAGGCAATTGCCAATTATCTTCTGTTGAGTCTTGTGATAAACCCCAAATCCACCATGCCCTGTTTTATGATCATATGACAACATTTTTGTTTTAATCTCTGGCATGATCTGTGTTTCTAAACCTGTTGTCATGGAATTCAAAAGGGATAATTCCAAGATCAAACAAGTCATGGATGCACAGTAAAAGCATGTGATGAATAGAGATTTGGTTTTTTATTTTCCCTTCAAAAGGTAAATGTAGGTAATAATTCACCAACCGAAAAGTTTTATGTGGTGGAATAATTACTAAGTTCAGCTGTGTGAAGAGCTGTTAGCTTTAGAATTGAGGCAAGTCAGTGGCAACTCAAACTAGGGAGAGCTGCATAGAATTCTTAAATTATGCAAAATAGAACTATTTATTTGTGATCAAACTAGTGACTTAGAAACAGAACTTTTTAGGCTTTTTAGTTATTTAAATCTTAGCTATTGTGAATGCTGACTTTTTAAACTTGGTTTTAGCATCCCCTATCATCAGGCAGTTTCTGATGTCTGTAATCACAGCACTTAATGGGAAAGTCTTTCCAGAAAGAAATAATAATCCCAAGTATTACACAAAACCAAATGCTTCTATTGCACAGAAGTAGCGTGAAAAGTCTCTATTAAAGTTGGCATGGCTGATCGTTCGGTGTCAAATTTGGCTCATGTGAACATCTTGTTCCTTTGTTTTGGGAACAAAATGGGAGTAATAGAGGTGTGTGTCGGAATCACTGCTTTGATGCCTCGACAAAAGCATCTGTACCCGCAGCACACATCATTTTTCTGGACTCACCACTGTATTAAGAGTATTAAAAGGGGAAAAAAAAAAATCAATAAATACCATTGTTAAGCCAAAGCATCATGAAAAAATCCCTGCAGCAGGACATATATTGAGTCATAAAATGCGTAAGAGACAGTGCACAGGTTTTCTCTTGTCCTCCCTACAGTTTCTTGTCTTAAAGTTAAGCTCTTTCAAAAGCAGGTAAGTGTAGGAAATATTGAATCCCTGAGGCCAAACAATTACCTCAAGCTCTTATTTCTTATTATGCACAAGCAGCTCTGGGCTAATTTGTGCAATTTGTATTTGCCACCAGTTCTGAGGAACGCGGGTGGAATTTTTATTTACAGAATCCATTTGCACCATCAAAGTCTCTGTGGGTTATGACCTTCACATAAATATACATAATAGCACAAAATAACTCTTCATAAATATACTTTTTGGCTGCAGAACTACTTTTCCTTTGTTTGCTTATGCATTGTGTTTGTCATGTTTGCAGTCACTTAAGAATTTTCTGGCCATCTCAAGCATTCCTGAACTTCCAGAAATGGACGTGGACCCTAAAATGTGGGTGCCTTAATGATGTGCTGGGAAGGGGACTCTGAGAGGGGTTGGAGGAGTCCTTCCATCAGCTCCTTCTGTATGAAATGTTTCTGTTAGTTAAATTTCTTTTGAAAGGACATTAGGTGGTCAATAAGCCAAATAATGTGACAGTAGGTACTAAGGAATCCCAGTGCAAGGCTCTGAAGCAGGAATTGTATTCAGAATGCCTTAAAATTGGAGATAAGTGGAACCCAGAAAATTTAAATTTGGATTTAGCTTGGACTTGCCTCCTTTGTTTGCCTTTATCTCCTGGCTACTTTCTTTTCTGGCACATCTAGTGTTCATATTTAAATGTTTTATTCAAATTTTTGTAACCCTAATGTATCTCTGACATGAAGGAGCTCCAGAGTTTGCCTTGCTCTTGGTTTTAATCCTCTCCTGCCTCCTGTTCCATATTGAGGACACTTTCAGAGCCTGTCAACCCGTTATCTCCATCTCTGATTGCCATCCATCTGCCTGGTCCCACGTGGTCCCAAATATCACCTTCAGGACAAAACCCCTTCCTGTGATTCCTGACCCCACAGAAGGGCTTGTTTAGGCAATCCCAAATAACTTTTTCCTATGAACAGTTTTCCAAAAGAATAGGATGGCCCCGAAACAGGAATTTTGGCAAAAAACCAGTGTCACCTCCCTTGTGCTACCCTTTGCCTTGGTGTGAGCAGAGAGCACTTCATACAGGAACCAGAACTTCCCAGTTTTACCTAGAGAGGACTCCTTTTCTCCAAGGAGAATTTGGGTTCTGTTGCTGCTCGTGCACAGCCTCCGACTGCTTTGCCAAATCTTTGTGTCCCAGTTACAGAAATTCTGTCTCACAGGATCCTGGTGAAATGTATGGAAAATACGGGATTGCTTTCAGCAGGACAAAGGGATGGGTGGAAGCCAGTCCCACCAAAGTGGAGGAACCATGAAGCTTCAAGATGTCTCTTGTTCATCAGCAGTGGGGAGCTTGATGACTTGCTCCTTGTCCCTAATTTTTCCTCTCCCTGACACAGGAACCTGTGACATTCATGGCATCTCTTCTGTTTCTACAGTGAAACTACTGAAAAAAAACTATGAAAGAGAATTATTTGACTATTGAACATTGTTATCCCTCACGATCCACCCCAGTTCTTGGTATCCTCCCTCCATACCCTGTTTTTGGGCTCCTCATTCCCCTCCTACCACATTTTACAAAGATGCCAGCAGAGCTCCATCAGGGAGCTCCAGGGACAGCCCATGTTGTTTACAGTGAAGAAATCAAGCCTATGCCAGTTAAATTTTCCTGTGCACTCCCATTTGAGCCCTTGGCCTGAGTTATGTCCACACAGTTGGGCTTTAGAAACTTCAGTGAGTTAGTCACTACTTCTAGGGACTGAGATTTGTCAGCATAAGCCTATGGTCCCTAAAGAAATGTAGGACTGTGTTCTTCCCCACACCTCTGAAAATTGAACAAAATAAATGTTTAATTTATAATAAAAATAAAACTTGGAGGAGGAGAAAGAGAAAAGGGAGAAAGTAAAGGATTTTCTTAATTTTATCTCTGTGTGTGTGATGGATTTGCTGGGGGTGATTCCTCCCTTTAAATTATTAACTGAAGATAAAGAATAATAGCAATGCATAATGAAAACACATTTCTTTTTCTCCTTTGCATGGGCTTGAAGATATAATTCTTGTGCTCCTTCCAACCCCCTGATGGGCACCTCGTTTCTAATGGCAAGGATAATGAGAGATTTATGACTTCTGGCTTTTTGATAGCAGAGCAGGACTCATTTGTCCCTTCCATGGTGGATCCTGTAATCATCTCTGCAGGCAGCAGCTACAGCTCCAAGGTGTGTGAGCAGGGAAAGATAATTCACTTATCAAAATCTCACGATGCCACTCGTAACAGAAGAAAATCCATCCTGACATCTTAGAAAAAATATTTTTCTATTTTGTTTACATAATGAATCCTGTTCAGGCTGAAATGATTTCAGGCTGTTTTGCTTACTCTGATTTGAAAGCCTTCCCAACAAAGCTGCCTTAAAACACTGTCATCTTTGTGCCACTGTGTTCAAGTGCTTTCCTTTGTGGCAAAGTGCTTGTTTGTATTGGTTTGGCTTTTTTCATGACAAGAAAGGTTTCAAATAAAGAGCTGGCAGCTGCTTTTTCCTTCTTTAAGCCTGTATCATTTGACCCCCATTGTAAGGATGTGCAGGGTACTTTTTATGAGTTCTGCAAAGATTCTTTGAGAGGACTGGGAGACTGTCCCTGTGTCATCCTCTCTTGATGAGCACACACTGTGGGTTTTAGCTGTGTTTGAGCTCTCTGGGTGGCACCCTGTGCTCCTTCAAGTATCTTGGTGAAAATTACTGCCTGGTCTTACAGGAAAGTTGTTAAATGTCAAATCCTTCAGAGATGAATGTCAGGTGTATTGTTATGGGACTGTAAGAGAGTAAAATCCTCGTGTGGCTGTGGGGCTGCCCCCTGCCCCGCCCAGTCCCATCTTCACTGGGCTGCTGCCTTTGGATCATTGTCTGTGCAACACCTCCCCTCTTCCTGGACTTTAACATCCCTTCTGAAGGCTCAGGGTAATGTCCTTGAAGGACAACAAGACTTTTACCCAGAGAAGCTGTGGCTGCCCCATTTCTGGAAGTGTCCAAGGCCAGGTTGGACGGGGCTTGGAGCAACCTGGGCTAGTGGAAGGTGTCCCTGCCCATGGCAGGGGGTGGAACGAGATGGTGTTTAAGCTTCCTTCCAACCCAAACCATTCTGTGCCTGTTCCAAGGCTTTCTGGAGATGCATCACTATCTCCACTAGCAAGTAAATGCAACGTTTGCTGGTAGATACCATATAAATTGATTTAATATCATCAGGGATTCTGATAAAAGTTGGAATTTTCAGCATTCATCTGTCTCTACTTTTAATATCAAGCATGTGAACTTCAGCTTCGCTGTTCAGTTCTATTTTAGATGACAGCAGTCTTTGCAATCTTATGATATTCCTTCTTTATGACACATGAAGAAGACCAGAAGACATGGATTTGGTTCCGGTGTTCGTTCTGCCTTGGCTTTCATCTCAGATGTATCTGAAACGTCCGGATGGTTTTTCTGGATGACTCACTTCAGATCTGAAGGAGCGAGTGATGATCTCTCCCAGCCCTTTCTGAGAGGGAGCATGATGAATCTTTAATGGTGACACTTTTGTCCTCAAGGCTTCCTCAGGTATTTGAATTAAAGAAGTCACAAGGAAATTTAAGCAGTTTTAATGTTTTAAACAGAAGGAAGTATCAATTACTTCCTCCAGTAGGAATAATGCACAGAAGGAGGAAAAGGCTTTAAAAAGAAGGTTTAATGATGTTAAAGGTATTGTATTAACAGGGTGGTTGCTCTGATGGCTGACCCTGCAGCCAAGCCAGTGGTGTCCTTTTGCTCCCAGGTTCCAAATAGGGAATTTGAGCATTTTTGGATAATCAACAGTGCTGACTAGGGGGCTGTAGGGATCCTGACTGCCATGGACATGGGAGGGAGCCCAACTCTCTTCACCATTTTCATAGATGATCATTTAAGATGAACCAAAAAGATAATTTTTCTGCAAAGTGGAGAAGTTTTCCTCTTTTCAGACAGTGTTCATGTTCTGCAGTGCTGTTTTATGGCATTTTGAGGGAAGTGCTGGAGGTTCCTGGAGACTCTGGAGGAGTTCATTGGGAGGTGATGCTGGTGGCTCAGCAGTGATGGGGGATGTGAGCAGTGCAGAGCAAGCAGGGCTTGGAGCAGAGCAGAGGAGACCAGAAGTGCTGACACACATTTGAAATTTGTCAGCATGTGAATAGTAAATGAACAGAATATGCAACTTTCATGACAAAAACTGGAGATGAGGCCAGGGCCAGTGGTCTGAAGTCATTCCACCTCTGCCCAGTGTCACTCTGGGTGTCAATCATGGAATTGTTTAGGTTGCAAAAGCCCTCTAAGATCAAGTTCAACTGTTCCCCCAGCACTGCCAAGCCCATCACTAACCCACGTCCCCAGGGGCCACTCCACAGGTTTTTTGAACACTTCCAGGGATGGTGATACTACTGCTTCCCCAGCCAGCCTGTTCCAATGCTTGACAACCCTTTTGCTCAAGACATTTTCCCTGAACTCTAATCTAACCCTCCCCTGACACAACTTGGGGCCGTTTCCTCTTGTCCTGTCCCTTGTTCTCTGGGAGCAGAGCCTGACCCCCCCCAGCTTCCCTCTCCTGTCATGAAATTGCAGAGGGAGAAGGTCCCCCCCGAGCCTCCTTTTCTCCAGGCTGAGCCCCCCCAGCTCCCTCAGCTGCTCCTGGTGCTTCAGACCCTTCCCCAGCTCTGTTCCCTTCCCTGGACATGCTCCTGCCCCTCAATGTCCTTCTTGTAGATAGTTTATCATCAAACAACATCCCCCAGCAGGCAGCCTGTATATGTCTAGAAAACACCTGAAACATTGGTAAAACAGCATTTTCCATGGACTGTTTCTCTGTGTGTCTCAAGTTTTGTACAAAACCTCAGCTGGCTCCACACTGGGCTGTCCTGTGCATGCCAAATATTCGCAGGACGCTGTTTTTCAGCAGCACCCTCACCTTTGCAATCGATCTCTGTTTCAGCAAGCTGATTTACAAGTACATCTTTTCTGAATCATTATCTGAGCCGGCTGCCAGTTGGCCCGAGGCAGAGATCCAGGCACTCGAGACTGGGAGAATCGGTTCCAGCTGCACTCCCTAATTAGGAAAACCCTGGTCTGGAGCCGGATGTCCAGATGCCTTGCCAAGGAGCGTATCATTTGGTTCAACAAACAGCGTTTTGAGGGGAAAAAAAAAAAAGAAAAAGAGGGAAGATGTAACAGGACAAAGGTCACCTGCCAGCAGTTGCTTCTCTATTCCTCGTTTCATCTCCCGTTAGTGTAAGCTGGAGAGGTGGATCGTGGTGGGAAGGGAAGGTCTGGGGAGGTTAAACAAATCCATGGGATTTCAGCTTGGATAGAAATAAGTTTCTCATGCTCCCCACAGAGATGGAAAGTACTTGAAATGCCATTTCTTTCGTGCTTTCGCACCAGGGAAAAACTGAACTTTGCGTTTCGTTGTGTAACAAGAGTTCCAGTGCAATGTGTTTTGTCAGCAAGGAGAATTTGAAAACCTGGTATGTGACACATCTCAGCTAAAGCCTTGTGCTCCCCGTAGTGTCTTCATTTCAAACACAGACTCAAGCTCTTTTTAAAGGTTTAGTTTTTTTTTCTTTGCTTGTTCTGGTGACATGAATTAACAGACGTGAAGCTTCCAGGAATAGATTTAATAATATCAGGAAAAATACTGGTGCTTTTGCCACCAATGCCATTTAATCTGTCTCAGCAACGAGATCAAGTGACTTGCCAAAAGTTTGAGTGTTTTCCAACAATAGGATTCCTATAGTAATATGAGAATGTCGTTGCACAGGATATGGTAAAAAAGGCAGTGCAAAACTCCACTGTGAATGATTTAGCAAAGAAAATAAATATTTCCTCCTCTTCTTCTTCCCACCTCAATTATTCCCATCTTTTCTGCTCCAGAAACAGCTACTTTTTAAAGTTAGATAAGCAAGGATTAACCAGTCTGTTCCAAGGGATCTGTAGGAAATTGGAAGTTTCTACCTACAGATTATTGCTAATCATAGGAGATTACTTTGATAAGAATAATTTACCTGTTATATGAAATCTGCAATGTGGACTTTGACAGCTTGTTCTTCTTTGGCCCTTTAGTGTCAGTCTTTTGTGCTGGAAGTACATTTGAATGAAATTCATGGAAAACCATCTGGTAAAAGAAGCCTGCCTGGATCTGATTTATCTCTGGCCAGCCCTCTGGATTTCCTTGTGCACTGGTTGACATTCACAAGTTGATGTTCTCCTGTTGTAGTTTCCTGCTCGATCCGAGACAACTGTGGGTTTCTTACTGTAAAGCATTTGAGGAAAATATTGATAACTCAGTGGAATTTGTTGCTTTATTACGTAAGGTTTTTTAAACAAAATTTTGGATTTTTTAAGATCTTGTCATAACTCAATCCAAGAATTTCTTCTTTATCCTTCTCTGCAAGTTATTCTCTATTTAGCTGTTTTAAAAAGTGAATAAGACAGCACATGTGGCAGCTCTTCATCCTGATGGCATTCACATGTAACTCATCACATTACTGGCACACTGAAAATAACCTTTCCGCGAGGCTCCCCCAGCAGTTACCCCTATCCCACTGCTCGTGAATCCTGATGGATTTTTTCCCTTGCTGTTTTTGTGCTCCTCTCTGTGCCCCACGACAAGGTGAGGTGCTCCAAGGGCATCTCGCCCATGTTTGGTGCCAGCAGTTACCAACATTAGATCAGGTTCACTGATTGCAACTCTGCATTATTTCTTTGCCAAAAAACATGTTGTGGGCCCTCTGCTCTGGCTATTTTCTGTATTCTCTTTTTTTCCCAAGCTGTGGCTAATGAGTCCAGCTGTTTGCTCTGCTGCTCAGGACTCTCTGTTGCTCAATGACAAAAACCAACCTCTTTTTTCATGCCAACCACGGATAAACACAGTGCCATTGGCATCTTGGAGTTCTGCTAGTAAAGTGTTAAAGTATATTTTAGTGTACTTTATTAAAAAAAAAGGTTCATCAAACATCCTCTAAGTGTTTTGAGATGTGGTAGGACTGAAGGAGATCTCTTGATCTCTTCTTTCCTCTCTTCCCTTCACCCAAGGAGACAAAGCCATGAAGCCTGTTATGGTGAGTACGCTTAAAAAAACACTTCTTGAAGTGGAGCTGAGTTACATTCCTTTGTTAATATATTGTTACATATAAACTGAAATTCTGCTTAGCAAAAAACTTCTGTGGCAGGCTGTCTAGGTGAAAGAAAAATAACACAAAAGCGCTTAGCAGTGGTGTGACATGTTGCTGTAAAGCAATAGCCAGGAATACCAAGAGATTTCAGTCCAAATGGAGAATTTCTGAAAATTAATTTTGGATGCTTGATACAAAATAGAAAGTAACGTAATTTCTGGCAGAGGGGTTGACAGCAGACGTAATGCATCATTGCAATGGCCCAGCCTGTGTGTTAAATGGAAATTAGCTCCATGTAAAAAGCTGCAGAGAGAGTAGAGTTCACAGAAAACAAAAAAATAACAAAAGCAGAGGCTGATGTACTGGTGTAATAGTTGCCCTGAACTAGAAACGTTCTGATGTAATAGAACCGGTGAATATGGCTTGAAATTACTGCAGTTCTTTAAACGTGAAGGTGACTTAGTGCAAATGAAATGGAGCTCACAGTGTCCAACCCATTCCTGGGCTGGTTTGTGCTCCCTGTTCTGCAGACAGCACAAAAGGGATGTTTGTTGGAATCTGCGTTTCCCACCTTCCCTGATACCTCCACCCTCATGCCTGAAGCCATGGAAATCAAAAGCAGAGATATTGGAGCTTTGGATCAGCCCTGAACACATTGTGAGACTGTCCACATCCTTGCAACAGGATCCCAGGGGTTGTTCAAGTGCCTTTCCTCCAAAGCAGGAGAAACAGATCCCAGGGCAACCAGATCATTTACAGGAGCTCTTTCCCTCCTGCTTGCACTCCGTTTAAAAGCACATTTTCTAACTCATCTCCTCCAGAACACTGGAAATAATGTTCCTTTCTCTGTGTTTTTCCCCAGGGGTGACACAGAAGCAATGGAGCACTGACGGTCACAGGACATGCTCAGGCCTTCAGCAGGAGAGTGCTGGGGGGGGCACATCGAGCTCTACCAAGGTAAAATAAATAAATTCTGTTTGGATAGCAGTCAGCAGAACGCATGAGGGTTTAGAAAACAATCACTGATTGCTGAGCAGTGTGTTTGGACTTGGTTTTGTTTAGCTAGGCTTAGCTTAGGCAGCAGAAAAGCCAAATAAAATGATGGCTAAGTGTTGTGATTCTGTGCGCTCTTGGTCGGGGGGAAAATTGCCTGTTTTGTTGGGGAAAAGAAGTTGTTAAAAACACCCCAGGAGACTAAATCAAGTGGCATCCCAAATATCAGTACACTCTGCCTGAGATGTTCTCAAGATAAAGCCTGAAGCTTTCAGATCCTCGCAATTACTTTGTGTAAGTGTGGATTTTTCTCACAGGGTGCAGTGAAGCTTGAAAGCTCCCAACGAGCAAAGGATCTGCTGGTCAAACCTTAAGGATCCATTTCTTTGCCAAAGATTGGGAGGAGGAAATAATACAAATATCCAAGCAGAAAAAGGAAAAGCAAATTATTTAAAATACTGGTGCAGGAGTTGTAGCTAATCAGGAGCGTTTTTGACATGCCTTTGGACTCTTGCAGGATGTCTCCATCTGTGCAGCCCTTAACAAAAGGAATAAATGTCAAATTAGCTACTGGAGCATGAGAGATGCATCCAAAATAAAGTCTCTCAAGGAACATTCTTCTTTGGTGCCCTGTAGAAATCTTGGGGAAGGCGAGAGTTTTGGAAGGCATGCAAAGGTCTTAAACCTGGAGGCAGAAGTAAATGAAGTGCAGAAAATATGAGGCAAATGTTGTTACAAACCATGAAAGAAACAGAGAAGGAAGAAAATGCTTTCCCTGGGGCTGTGAAATTATTGAATTGTCAAAACCACAGGCAGCTGGTTTAAAGAGTTGATAAAATTTATTTGGCATTTCACCTCGTTAATAAACGCTTGATCTACCTCTACCCATTTGGGTTCCCAATCACCTCCTTCTAAAGAGTTACAAGGGAGCCCAGTTTTGGTGGTGTTTCCCTGCACGGAGGACAGGAACACAGGAATGCTCTCATAGGATCTCAGGTTTGGGTTAGAAGGGTCCTTAAAGATCATCTCCCCATGTGGTTTGGTGCAGTGTCCCAGCTGTGGCACCAAAGCCCTGACAAGGATGACCCTGGTATCTGGGAGGCCACAACACTGCCACCCTCACAGTCTGAATAATATTGTGTTCTGTGAAACCCTTGTTGAGCTGATTATCAGATGAGAGACGCCCAGATAGGACTGGGGTGAGCTCATAACAAGCAGGAGTAAATGGCACCTAAACATGGGCTGAGCTTTCATTATGGAGCTGATCCTCAGATCCTGCATGCCAATTCAGTGTTTGGGTTTTTTATTTCCATCAGGATCAAAAGATCTGGGAGCACAGGGCAAGAGCAATCTAATCAGCCAATTTACAGCAGCAATGAGATTAGGCCAGATGCTTTATTGCGTGTGACTTATGTGACCAGCCACGTGGATAATAATAGCAGGAGGTTTTAAACTCAGGTTTACTCTTTGTCAGAGAGCTGGAACATGAAAGCACCTCCTTTGACTTCTCAAGTGAAGTAATATATGGAATATCAAGATAGATGTTTACTGTCATGGAGGGAAAATGAATCTGGGCCACTGTCAATCAATCTTGGACATAGATTTTTTTATATCATTGGTAGGTATCACCAAGTAATTATAAGCAAGAGGGAACTAATTAATTAAAATAGTACCCAGAACTCCTATCTGAGTAATGGTACCACTTTTGTGGGAGGGATCATGGAGAAGTTTCTCCATGCTTATAACTGATGAGGTTGTAGAGCTGTGATGACCTTTGTGCCCACAGGTTCTCTGCACCATGTGATGTCATGCATAATGACCCATAATATATTTAAATGTACTTCAGGTTCCAGCAGACCATCATGAAAGAGAGGTTTAGAGTCTGAAACTGGCACTTACCTTTGCCATGTCCATTTTTAAACAGCTACAAATCCCAAATGTGGTGACAGAATAAATACTCAAAATAATAGTGTGGAATACACAATTTAAACTTCTTTAATATTTTTTTTCATTGAAGCCTCCAAGACAATTCAGAGCTGATTTCAAGAACGTGTTCTTAAGTGACAAAAAAATTTAATATGAGTAGAAAATTAAGAAGAGATATTGAACAAAACTGTCTGTGATTGAACAAAACTGGTGTGATAGCTGGTAGATGAGAAACAGTTGCACATAGAGTATGTTGATAATTTGAATCTTTTCATTTGCAGGAATCTCTGTCTTCACAAAATACAGCCTTGATTTCACCAGTAATCATTTCACAGATGATTGATGGGAATAAATCCAAAGGAAAGCAGCCTGCCTTGCCTATGCAGTCCATGATCCCCCAGCCCAGTGCTTGCCACACAAAGCAGTCTTCGTCTAATCAGGGGTCAGTCAAGGTTACCAGAGCATTTTTGGTACTTCCCAGCAGACTGGAGGTTCAGGCATCTTTAGAAGACACCAAGTCACCACTGGACTCTCACATCACAGAGAAAAAACGGTGTCCCAAGCAGCAGAACGGGTTTGCCTCCATAACTGTGACAGCCAGGCGTGTGGCTGTGGGCTCTGGGGACACAGCATGTGGCCCTGGGGCTGTGCAGGACCCCAGCATTGTGTCCCCCACCTCCAGCAGGGTCCCTGCTCTCCTCCCTCAATGGCCTCCACCAGGCCACACACCCCAACGTGCCTCTCCAGGAAAGGTTTCTGAGTCTTGCCCAAGATTAGGTGAAGAGCCACAAAAGCAGCTTTTTGACCCTGGAATCAAGGAGACTGGCTTGGGCCTTGAAAGCAGTGATGGGATGGAGAAAGTACCACCTTCATTCCTCTCCTGTGTCCACCTCCAGGTTTCTCAGCGGTGCCCAAGTACCATCTATTATTTCGACAAGTCCCTCGATGTGTGCATTGCCCAACCTCGAATTAAATGCCAAAAAACATATAGATCCACGTTATCCTTCAATATAAAGTGCAGTTTGTCCAGATTAACAGCAGATGGAGTAGATGGCATAGCTAATGGAGAGCCCATGGAGGAGACAGCTCCAACAAAGCTCCCAGGAGCAAACAAGACTCCACTCAGATCAGACTTGAGTGCAGACTTCACAGAAAATAAGGTAATTAATAAAGTGAAAACAAAGGAAGGCTGTTTGGGTAGCAAATACCCTTTGCAAAGTGTCCTTATCTCAGAACTTCCAGCATTTGTGGATATACCCAGAGGACATAATAACGTAGTAGCAACAAAGAAGGAAGATGATGAGCATTCTGGCAGCTCTCACAGTCTGTTTTCCCTCCAACTTCCTAATTCAAGTGGTGAGCCAGGTAAGTGATTTCCTTAAACCTCAGTCTGGTGGAGCAGAGGTTCAGGCTGGAACAGACCCACCGCAGTGATTTTGTGTGAGCAGATAACAGTAATGCTTGTTTCTGCAAAGGCACAGTGAGTCAGAGCACAGCCCAGCTTTCAGTTCCAGGATTGCCATGAATATTTGCCATGCTGCTCATCAGCTGATAGGGAAAACTCCACCTGTGTTTTCTGCACTAAACCTCTACTTTTAACCATCTATTACTGTAATTTTTTTTTTTTCTCCCTGTAACATGCAAGTGCTTATCCCCTGAAAATAACTAGGTCTTTCTTTGAATAAGGGCTGAATTTCAAGGTGTGAAATTTGGAAGATGACTGCACTGAGCTCAGTTTTGTGCTCCTTGCAATCAAAAATTATCTTGTTTTCAGCTTTTAGTTTAGAAGGCTACAGTAACAAGCCCAGGGTTTTATAACTAATGGATCCAGGTAAATGGTTTGCAAATCTTGAACATATTTGTTTCCAACATTTCCAAGCATTTTGCAAGCATAAAATTTCCTTTGCAACATTGCTCTTGGGGAAGGGAGAGGTGCCCTGGGGATTGCTTGGTGCCCAGAGTGGTACAGCTCCTGCTGCACTGGGTATTTTACAGTGCAGCTGTTTTCCAGCACATTTGGATAACCACAGCTGAGTTTATTGACTTTCCAGGAAGGGAAGGTGGATGGGAGGAATGTCAATGAGCAAGTCTGTTTTTCAGCAAAAGCACGATGATTAAAACTTACCCCCTATGTATCCCACGACCTTGGGCTACATTTAATTGCAATTACCTTGTTCTTATATGGTCTTTTTGGTCTAAGGGTCAGTGTATGAACATAAGCTACTTCCTAAGATTCCTCTGTAGCTTCATCTTCCCAGTGTGCACATGGAAAAAAAAAGATGAGAAGCTGCATCTTGTCTTGAGGGCTGGACAAGGTACAAATTCCTTGAAGTTACTGCTGCTCTCCCTTTCCCATGCCTGAAATCAATGACACTGATCCTGCAGCTATAGGGATGCAGGAGCAGCACCTGAGAGAAAATATCCCTTTGTGTTTCCAAGCATAATCCATGCTGCGTGTTGTTGGGAGGGAGATGGCACAGAGGGAAGCGGGAGAGGGAAGATGCCAACCAGTGCTAAAGGGTTGGAGGGAGAAATGTAAAGGGATGACAGCATCAAATTAAGCTTTTCATTGCATACATCCCAATTTCAAATAACAATGTCCTCCTGAAGTTTCCGTAGGGAGTGTCACGTATTCAAGGCTTTGTTCAAAACCATCTAAGGTGTCCCTGTGATATTCCACCGAAACAAGGAATAAAATAACACTGAGCCTTCCCTTGGCTTGGTGATACCATGGTGGCCATGGAAGAATTGCTTTTACCAGAAGCAATTAGAAAGTGAAATGGGACACTGCTCACGGTTCCACAGTTTTACTGAAAAGAGGAAATCAGTGAGGTAAGAAGCTGAGAAATACTGGTTTCTGAAAAAGGACTTCCACCATTTGTGTACACAAGAATATAGGTGTAAATAAACATGGGAAGTGTTACCTTTTTAACTGCTTCCACCTTTTGTGTGAGCAATAATGTAGAACGTAAAGATATATATTTCTCTTGCTCGAACCCTTTGTAACATATAAGAAGGTGTTTATCAGCTTACTACAACTTTCCTGTGTGAAATTTGTATAAACAACCAGAATAATGCTGCAAAACAACAGCCTTTCTCCCCAGGATCACTGAAGTAATGAGGTCTTGCACTGCCATCAACCATTAAAGGTGACAATCATGAGAAACCTGGTTAAACACACGAAACATCCACACTGCTCATTAAAATGAAAGGCAATTGGTATGATTTTAACCTGGGAGGAATGACAAAGTGAGTCCCCTTTAGTTCTGGGTCAAATGAGGGAGAGAAGTGATTAATATGAGATTAATCATAGAATCATTAAGGTTGGAAAAGGCCTTCAAGTCCAACCATCCTCCAGCATTACCAAGGCCACCACTAGCCCATGTCCCCAAGTGCCACATCCACATGGCTCTTAAATCCCTCCAGGAATGGGGGCTCCACCTTTCTGGGGAAGAAATTTCATATGACAACATATTCCCAATTATTTTAGATATTTTTCCCTCCAGTATTTACTAGCTCATATCCACTCATGTTAAGCTTTAATCTGCTAAATGTTTATGCAATTAAATGTTTGTGAAATGAAATGTTTAAAAAGAAGGAAGAACTAGCAAAGAAGGGGCAGCAAACAACTTTTGACACCATGTTAGTACTTTAACATAGTTATCTTGTTGGCTGAAGGAACTGCAGAAAGCACTTTGTCCATCACATTTCTGATGACCCAGAAAGTTGGAGTTTATATTGGTTTGCAGCTGGAGGCAATACCTTCCTGCCAGCAGAAATACAAGTGGTAATAACATCACCATGGTTAAAAAAAAAAAAAAAAGAAGAAGAAGAAGAAAAATTACTTTCAAGGCTACACTTCTGTGTATGAAATCTGTAAATGTAGTTTCCAGGATGTACAGGCTGCTTTATTAGGATCTGAATTGGAATGAGCACCCAAATACTTCTCTGCTTTACAGGTGCTGGGGCCAGGTTTGCTGTCTCCTAAAGGGCCAGTTGAGTCACGGCCTCTTTGGAATGTCTTTTTCCTAATTTTTTGGTGTGACTTCACTAAAGAAATGATAACTCTACTTACAGGATTGTTCATAGTATTTCGTGTTCAAATCCAAGTATTCAAGTCTTGGCTTTACACAGACCTGGATAACCTAATCTAAGGCCCTGCTTTCAGCAGGAGGCTGCTCCAGGTAATCTCCAGAGTTATGTATTTCCACCATGTGCCACATATGAAAAGGATATTTTAGGATTATTAATGAAATGTAAATTTTGGGCTATGCTCATGAGTGGTTATTATATGTAGAAGTCCAAATCTCTCAGACTCAGTGTTCAAAGCCGTGTTTCGTGCTGTAGCATCCCAAGGATGGAATATGATCCCGTGATTTCATCACTATGGACTGTATCTTCTACCAGCTCCATTGTTTTGGGTCTCTACATCCATCATCTGGCAAAAAATTGAATTCCAAGTGCTGCAAAATCCATGTTACATGTGAAGTCAGACTTGAACTGCGGGAGGCCGTAGAGTAGTGGGACTTAAATGTGTTTATTTTAGTGAGTGACCAGCATCTACATCCCCTGGGCAGCTGGAGGAGCGTGTGAAGTGGCCCACTGAGAGCCACAGGACCCCCCTCAGAGCATGGCTAAGGGGAAACCCTGGCCAGGCTCCATGGGGTCCTTGTCACGGGTGATGGATGTGCATCACCCTCCCTTTGGTCACAGCTTTTAACAAGCTGTCAGAACCTGCTAACGCTGCTTTTCAGGGAATGCTGCAATTTCCTTCACTGTCTGCAGCTGATGTCTCATAAATACAAGGTAAGTTAAAAATGAAAAGATTAGTCTTGTTTCTGCTGAAGACAGGAACATTTATAATCTTGATTTCTCACTTACATTTCGTGAAGTGTATATTCCACATGAATATCTAGTTTTCCATCCATCTTTTACAGTCTATTACCTACTGGGCTCTATGTTGAATTATTAAAAAGGGGCAAAGAGAAGAAAATGGGACAACTTTAAATTCCTTTTGACCTCTTGATTAAACAGTATCATCACTTTTCTATGAAAGATTATAAATGCCAACGTCTGAATTTATCTGTTTAAGCTTAAATAACTGTAAACCTCTTGATGCCTGAGCACCTTCACAAACATCAGCTATTTTCTAAACCAAAATAGTTTCTGCTAACAGCTACAGTTTTATTCTTCTTTTGTTGTCATATCCAAAACTGCTGTGCAGAGTTATTAAGGAAGAACCACTGAGGTGGAGAGTAAATCCAGTTTGGATGGTGGGTGCTGTGCTGGCTTCCTCAGCTCTGTGTTGAGATACAGAAGATGGTCAAGGAGGGTGGGGGGAGATGAAAAAAGGGGCATGTCATGAATCACACTCCTATGTAAACATCAGGATTGTGGGATATGTATCAGCACTGGTGTGCAGCAGGACCAGGGCAGTGACTGTCCCCCTGTGTTGGACTCTGTGGGAGCCTCAAATCCTGGGGTCAGTTTTGGGCACCTCACAAGAAGAGAGACATTGAGGGGCTGGAGCGTGTCCAGGGAAGGGAATGTAGCTGGGGAAGGATCTGGAGCACCAAGAGCAGCTGAGGGAGCTGGGGGGGCTCAGTCTGGAGAAAAGGAGGCTCGGGGGGACCTTCTCTCTCTCTGCAACTCCCTGACAGGAGGGGGAGCCGGGGGGGTTGGGCTCTGCTGCCAGGGAACAAGGGACAGGATGAGAGGAAATGGCCTCAAGCTGTGCCAAGGAAGGTTTAGATTGGAAAATAGGAAACCAAAAGAGTTGTCCAGCCCTGGCACAGCTGCCCAGAGCAGTGGTGGAGTCCCCATACCTGGGGGGATTTAAAAGCTGTGTAGAAGTGACTCCTGGAGATGTGAGTTAGTGGTGACCTTGGCAGTGCTGGGGGAGCAGTTGAACTCAATGACCTTAAAGGTCTTTTCCAACCTTAACGATTCTGTGATTCCATGAGTGAGTCAGCAGTGGAAGGTGAATGACACAGACAGGGGATGGTTGTAATGGACATGGTCAGCAGGAGCTGTGGGCACTGGGAACCAGTGGGGGTGTCCGGGGGAGTTGTTCCTTCTGCAGAACTCTGGAGTGAAATGCTCAGGAGGGGAAGAAAACATTTACATCAGTGAACAGGATAGATCAGAGAGCTGGTAATGGAGTTGCTTATATCTTTTCCCAAAGAGAATGGCAGGTGACTTGAAAGCATAATTCACTTAATTAAAATAACCCTAGTCAGTGAAGAGGGAAAACTGAGATGGGATCTGGGCTTTTGGGGTGTTCAATGGCCCCAGATGATTACAGGCTTGTTTCCTTCTTAGACAAGAGTTTTATTAACAAGTGCTGAAGTCAGCGGCATGTTTTCTAAGGGGTAAATAGCTAGATTTTAATTTGTTTCAAGAGCTATTTTAATTTCTTTATGCAGTGCTCAGGTATGTATATACATACTCCTACTGGAGTAAAAGCAGAACAGCTGGTGCTGTGGGACTTTGAGGTGCTTCTACCTGCAAAATAAAAATATATTTGTGCTTTAAATACACATCGAAGAGCCTCTGATACTTGAGATGTTTTGCATCACGAAAATCCTGTAGGTCACTTTTAAACTAATATGTACTCCTGGTAATCAGAATGGGCTAACTAGGAAATCTGAAGACTATAAGTGGTATTTACTTTCCATTATTAAATAGTATTTGAAATGTTATGGTGAAAGAATGTGGCCTATCTGGTGTTCTCACCTCGTCTTCTGTATATGGGAAAGTCACCATGCAGTAAGGCAAGCACAAGATTTGTGTATGTGTAAATAATATATATATATATATATATATATATATATATATACATGAACAAGATATAATTAGAGGAAAGCTGTTCCTTACAATATGGAATTTATTGTATAGAAACTTGAGTAGCTCCAGCTGATGCCAATTAACTCTCCAGCCTGTGAATGTGTACAGCAGCAGGGATGGTGAAGACAGGAGAAATATGAAATATGGCACACAAGATTTTACTTTAGCTTGCACCTGCTAAGCACAGAGAGCCAAATCTTCAGCTGATGTCAACCAATAGAAATATCTGCCTTCAGAGGGGTGACACTGATTTACATCAGCCCAGAATCTGGCCAGGGACGTTACTGACTTGGCACTATGGACACAGCAGCTGGTGCCGACTTGTTAAGAACAAAGCACCACATGCCAAAAAGCCCATTAAAAAGCGCTCCTTTGATGTTTCCCTTCATCTGGTATAAATTTAAAATGGAGGAGGCTGTCAATTTTCCTTAGTCTAGACATTTTGTGTCATTGGGTCTGTGTCACACTGCAGTGTGACCTTCATGTACTGCGTCACATGCTCAGAAATTGAGAATTCGATCCTTTCAGATGCTGAAAACTCAGTGGGGAATTGGCAGTCCTGTTCTGGGTGACTCTGGAAGATGCTGCCAGGCTTCAAGACAGACCCCAGCCTGTGGGATGGGCAATAGCAGTTGTCTGTGTTTATCCTGGAGCTTTTTTATTCACTTTTTGGAAGTAAGAGGACGCCTCTTCTCTGCTGGACCCTTTCGCATTTATGGAGTACCAAACTCTTGAGCTTTATTTTTTGTTTCAGTTACCTGCTGCCGGTTTCCCCATCCTCTGGTGCGACCAAGGAAGGAGTGATGATGTCTTTGAGTGTAAGAGAAGTAAGGGATCAGCGTGGAGGGGTATTTATTGTTCCATTTATTTAAACTATGGGACTCAGAAGAGTTGTGTGGCCTGCCCTTCATATGGATAAATGTCTACCCTTGGAGATCTTAGACAACAGATGAAAGCAAGAGGGATGGATGATGTTCAAGTTGTGTTAGTCAAAGCTACCCTTAAGCTGTTTTTCAGTGATGTCACTGTGATGGCACACTGGCCCAGGCTGAGATTATTTTCCTATATGATTTCTCTGTGGTTTAAGGCAATGAGCAGCCAGGGATGGTTGGGGGGATGGTTGGGTTTTCTTGGTTATTCTTTTGTTTGGGATTTTTTTGTGGATGCTTTTGTTTTTCTAAGGGCATGATCATAAAATAATTTGGCTGGAGTTGAAGGAGCTCCTAACCTTCAGATGTCTTTTGGGGATTAAAGGCCCAGTTTTATGTTATGGGACATAGCAATGAATGTGTTGGATAGAAAGGTCATTATTTCTCGAGAAGACAGAGGGATGTCTACTCTGTTAATGATGTTATGGAACACATTTCTATGAGTGAAACACACAAATTAGAATTATTTTCCCAAAGATCTTTGTATTGTCTGAAGATCCAAGTTGGTTTGGCTTGTGAAAGTTAAGGGTTTGATTCTTCTGCTGTTTTCCATCTTCGTTAGGTTGGACTTCATGATGTTAAAGATCTTTTCCAACCTACACAATTCTATGATTCTGTGATTCTATGACATTTCTATCTGGGGTTGTCAGAGTTGGTAAAAATGTGAGACAGTTTTGGAGTGAAAGACTCTGGAGGGTGCAAGTCACTCGTTAGCACTCAGGGCAAGCGGCAGCAGATGGAATACTGGAATCATTAAAATAATGATTAAAAGAGTTGGCTATGTGGATTCAGTGACTGCATTATGCCACTAGAGTAAAGGGCCTCATTTTGCCCTAATTCACACTTGGTTTAAACCAGGAACAACCCTTCTGCAGTCTGTGAAATGAATACTTGGCTCAGCCTGGCTGCGGTAAATTATCAGAAAGAGCTGAACTAGGTGCCTTGGACATGATGAGAATAACAAGTGGTCGATACATTTCTTACCCAGCAAATCACCATTTAAATGTCCTGAATCATCCTGAACATTTTTTTTTAAAGTCACACTGCATCAGATTACTCCTTGAGTCATTACAATAGTGCCTGATAGCTTCTAGCATGACATCCTGGAAATGCAAACATGGATTTCTGACTCCGAGGTTTTTGGTTCGTGGCTGTTACTGGGAATGTCTCACAAGTACAGCAGCAAATTTCAAAGTATTTTTCAATAACTGTTTCCATGGTTCTTAACAATATGAACACACATCCTCTCACTCTAAGGACCAGTTGCCCGGGAGTGTTGCGTCTGTTAAAGACACAGGTCTGGCACAGAATGGTCGAAAAAACAAGGCAAGAAAAACTAGGATGATTCAAAGCATGAGTCTAAAACCTAAGACTGATTGTCTTAAATGAGAAAATAATTACCAGGTGCTCGACCAACCTCCAAATTATGAAAGGTTTAATGAAAAGGAAATATTTTTCCTTTTATTCTGTCCCAGCTCATGGGAAGCAAAGGGGCAAAATGTTACCAAAACATGGAAACGCTGTAGTCGACCAGCTGGATATTGGGAGCTCACTGGTGCAAGCTGTCAAATCGAATCATGGAGGTGGATTATTAGCTGCCCACTGAAATGTTCTGCAGCAACAATACACTGTCATGATTTGAAGTGTAAGATGATCTCCTGCAGGTGCCATTGATAGAGTCATAGAATCATTAAGGTTGGAAAAGACCTCCAGGATTATCAAGTCCAGCCTTCAACCGAACACCGTCATGCTCACTGAACTATATAACTTAAATTTCAGTGAAGAAATGTTTCCTGATGTCCAACCTGAACATCCTTTGGTGCAGCTCGAGGCCATTGAACTGCACCATTTTGCTGGTGCAGCCCTTGCAAGTCCTTCTTCCCACCGAACCTCTCCGTGCCAGTCGGAGTCGGTGCCACGTCCTGTCCTCAGCAGCATATCTGTACCCGTGACCTCCCTGAAATAAGTGTCATTCTCTTGTTTGACACCAAGAAAGAAGGCCAGTTAGTTATTTGTGAAGCATTTAGAGAAAATAAATTAGCTATCACCACGGAGAGGCTTATTGTGAGGGGCTGTTGATTAGTTGGTTATGGGATTGTTTGCTCTGAAGCCAAGTGTGGGACTACACTAATTTTGCCAAAAGCCTTCTGTAAACAAACTGTTTCTTGACATCAAGAAGCTCTTCCTACTTTGGACTGATTATAAGGTTTGAAGCCTAGCAGCTCTTAGGTACACTTGATAAGCTTTCTCTTATAAATGATTACAACTTCCTACAGTCAAATATTAGTTTTTGCCAAAAGAAAGCCTTTTTCCTTCTGAGAAATGTGTCCACAGCTGTCAACATGGTTTAAAGAAAACCCGAAAGAGAGAACTAGGAAAAAGATAACCTTTTTTTGTTAGAGATAATTTTTTAATCTAGACTCTTAGCTTGAGGTTTTATTGATATAGCTGAGATAATTAAGCTTTATCCCCACCAGGCAGGGCTGTTTGAAAAAGAATTAGTGCAGGTACAATGACACTTTCATTGGGAGTAATGGGCTGTCTGATTCTCTTGCTTCAAACTTACAAAGTAACCTTGACTTTGGATCTTGACAATTCCGGGAACGGAGTTGAGGACACGACCCAGCCCTGTTTCTCAGGATCCAACCCCAGGTTTTTGTTGAAAGGTAAATCAAGACCTTGTTTAGCATCACATTTTGAATAGGGAGCACGGGCAGAGCTACATTCCCAGCAATTCAGGTAGTTTCCATGGGTGCTAATGCTTAGCAGCAGCTGAAGCTGCCTCTTGTAAACGAGTCATTTGACAAACATCAGGAGGCAGTTTGGGACATGGGGCTCATTGCTGGTCAGCAGAAAGTTTAGTAAAAACATCTGAATTTTGTAGCACTCCTTGCCGACTGCAGCCTGTTGACTGATTAGAAGTGATGCCTTTTCCTCGGCAGCCATGTGAGACATAAATTATCCGTCCTATCTCGCATCCCTTGACAAACACTGAAATAACGAATAATGCTGTCATTGCTCTCAGTGTTTCCATCTTTCTGTGTTACCAGGCTGCCGAGATGATGGGGGCTGTTTACTCATGTCTAAGATTGTGTGGCTTAGCTGTGGCAATCCTTGATTCATGATAAGAATTGAGTCATCAGTCTTTGTCATCGGGAGTCTTGCTTTGGATTAGGGATCGTTGCTCGAGGCACATGTGGGCTCTGTGCAACCCACTCCTACACGTTCCTGGGTCTAAATCTTGAAGAAAGCAGAAGTTTCTCATATTTGAGGAATGTTAATTGCTGCTGCTCTCTGCTTGGGGTATTGGCAGCATCAGCTCCCACCATGGAGGTCCAGGAGAGCTCAGCAGCTCAGGACATGGGGCTTTTATTAAATTAAAATAAAAAAACCCAATGAGTGGTCTGGAACAGAAAACCTACCTACAGTGGGGATGTCTGATCTCATTAATGACACACAGTGGATCAGCACTGTGTGTCTCCTTCCCAGCCACCTTGTGTTGGGCTGACTTGGTGGCCGGGGAGGATTCGTGGTGCTGCGGCTGCTAAAATGAACTTCGGCCAATTTCAAAGGAGCACTTTGTCACAAATCGTCAAAAATCCCCACTGAAACACTGTGAAGAGTCTTCTATGCAAGTATGAAAAGCTGCATTATCCTGCTGTAAAGTGAAAGGGGAAAAAAAAAAGGCAGTAACAATGGCAAAGGGGATGTTTGCCTGGATTGTGTGTGTCTCAAGGAAAGGCAGGTTTAACCTGCTGTAATGCAGGGTCACTTCCCGTTAGCAAAACCCCCTGAAGGGAGAGGAGGGAGAATGTAAAAAGATACTTTACAGTAAAACAATATACTTCTTTTTCTCAGAGATCAAGGATTCGTTTTTTGTTGTTTTTTTTTTTAAAGGAGTTTTTGAAAACCTACCCTTGGTTTCGCAGAATATTTTTAACTCCTCCAATATGGTATGGTTTTCACTAAGCCATTATTTAAAAATTGAGCTGTTGTCATCTTCTTTCTTGCACGGGACAAAAATGACCTTTCTCCAAATGCAATTATGACTTTGTTCCTTAAATTTTTTTCCTGAACTTTTACAACTAGGATCTGTACTCGCTGAATTTTATTAATGGAGTCATTCTGTTCTCTGTTTCTTTGAGTTTTGCTCTCCTGTATCTCCCAAACCATTACACTTTCATGTCTTTGTTCATTAGTTTTAAAGTCTTTCTTCAGCTGGGATAATAGGAAAACCATATATTTCTAGTCATCCAGTTGCAATTCTAGCTGCTCTCAGAGGGGCATATACATTTCAAGTTTGGTTCGTGGGGATTTAGATATACAATTCCAGATAGTCTTAATGAGAGTAACAGTCCTAATTCCCCACACAGTATATTAAAAATGGGTCCAGAATGTACAGAGTGAAACACTGTGATCTTACCTTTAAGTACCTTTGCCTTGTTCTTTTTTTTTTTCTCAATATCATTTGCATCTGTGTTCGTTAGTGAAGGTAATTGAGAGCTGCCCTGAGGATGAGGGAGCTGATCTTTGGAGCCCTTGTCTGGTTTGCTGTGCTGTGTTTTCCTGTGGATTCACTGCACCTGGGTGTACCTTTTGAACAGAAAGGTTAATTCAAGAGGGAGTTGGAGGAAAGAATTTAGCAAATTGACTCTGTTATTATTCTGATTGCCTTCAGTGTTAGACAAGAACAAGACACACCTTTTTTATCACCTTAATTAACTAAAAAAATTTAAAAATCCCCCCATACTGTGAATCTAATAAGGATTAAGATTTAGTTATGATATTAGAACAAGATCTAAGGAAGACAGTTTTCATGCAGGAGGAATGTGGTGGTTTTATACCTGAATTTCATGAGGAATTGTGCTGGTTTTAGTTCTTTCTTAGACATCCTTTTGTTGTCACAAAACACCAAGAAACATCCATCACTTTTTTCTAATTTGAGACCCCATTCCTAGTTTTGTTGGTGCGTTTCTTTCTCTCCTAATCCATGTCTTTACAGGTATTCCCCAGACCTTGTGGGGTGAATGCCAATGGTGGCATTTCTTTTAGCAGGGAAGGGTGCAGTGAGGAGGGAGGGTTGTCTCCACTTGCAATGCATTAAGGCATTTCTTGGAGCTTAATTCTCACTTCCTGAAGGTTCCTGTACTTACACCTGGAAGCCAATATCCACAAATAACTGGTCTCGTAGTTAGGAGTAAATGGAGTGTGAATACTCTTCTTTCTTTTGTTCAGATCAATACACTGAGAAGTTAGAGAGGAGAGATGTGAGAGTCTGCTCCTTCACTCACTCTGGTCTCTCCTGTTTTATCCTTCTTCCTTACAGCCCATTTTGACCACCCTGACGATTCCAGCTGGAGTTTTGGGTACTGATGCCCAGCAGCAGCAAACGGTCCCTCCTGGGGACACAGCCATGCTTTGAGCTGTCTGGCTGTCTCAGTGAAGAAGCTGTTTGGCTTCACAACACACACACATTTGTTGCACAGACCATTTCTTGATATGAAGGCAAATTATCTCCTACTTTGATGTAGCCATGGACGAGCAGAAACTTTTCTCATTTCCAGTTTCTTCTTCTCTCTGTTGTCTGCTGGCCAGTAAACTCTTTCAATTTAAAAGGTGATTTAATGAGATAATTTGTTTTCCATTCATGTTCTTTCTGTGGCTTAGCTCCCCTCTTTTTTTTCCCCTCTATCCATCTAACATTTTGGCTGCCTTATTGAAAGGACTTCCTCCTCTGCAGTTAATGCTACCTGCTGCTTTCTTCATCTTCTCCTACCCCACTGCATGTTCCTACCTCCTCCCACAAACACTCTGTGATGCCCATAACCCATTAATCTGTCCCAATATTTTTTCCTCTCTATGTATCCTAAGATATTCATGGCAACACAGTGTGTGACTGCAGGTACAGGATCAGTCAGGGACTGAAGGAACAGGTCACTGTATATGCATGAACTCTGAGTGTATGCACAGAATTGAGTCTGTCCAGTCTGCTGAGAGCATTTGTATCAAAACTATTTCCCTCTGAGAAGAGAGTTCAGTTTTGACAAAAGATAAGGCAAATATTTGCAGTGCATGAAAAGCAAGGAGAAAAATAAGTTATATCAGAGAGGAGAGGGAGAGCTTGGATGCTACCCCAGAATGTGAGAGCTCTGTATGCACCTCCTTGCTTTGAGCAGATTTCCTGTAAGGCTGTGGAATTGCTTAGGATGGAGTTCATCTCAATCAATGAAATAAAGGACTGTTTTTTTTCTGTCTGTGGTGATCTTCAGGGATCCCTCATTAGAGGATCCCCTGAGAAGCTGACTCTGTCTCCCTGTATGAGCAGTTACAGAGAGGAACTTTAGATGTTATGATTCGAGTTGATGATCTTAGAGGTTTTTGCCAACCTAAACAATTCTGTGATTCTGTGTTCAAAACTTTCTGATCTGCATGGTAAGGGAAAACCAGTAAATGCTGTGTCTTAATGGCTCTGATTTCCTCAGAAATACAGGGTAGTCAAAAAGAGCCACTCAGACCACTAAAATGCATAGGAGACCATCATTTTGTTGCAAGAATATTTCTCATCTATTGTGAGTGGGTTAACAATTGGGAAAGTGAACTGAAAACTTGCCACACTGCAAGATCTGATTTCAGTGAATGACTGTGAAATAAGAAAGTGCCTAAGACAGAATCATAGAAACACAGAATCATTTAGGTTGGAAAAGCCCTCTGAGATCATCGAGTCCAACCATTCCTCCAGCACTGCCAAGCCCACCACTAATCCATGTCCCCAAGTGCCATGTCTACAAGGCTTTTAAATACCACCAGTGCCATCTCATCCTTTCTCATGGATTGGCTCAGAGGAGAAAAACACTTCTAATCTTCCCTCTGTCCTCAACCAAAACATGGGAAAGAAGTGTTTAGAGAGGGGCAGCTGCTGAGAGTGAGTCAGCAGAGAAAGGAATTATGTTAAATCTACTTTTAAAAAGTCTTTGTATTTGAAACACTAGTCATTTATTGAATGTTTTGTGTTCACATTATAGAGTAGGACAATCCCTGCCTGGTTTGTTTGGCACTGTGGTTAGGGCTGAAACCAGTTGGTTTTTTTCCCCTTGTACCTCCCAGACGTCTCAGTTGCATTTTTTTTCAGAGATTTTAAATAGCTATTGATCATTCCCCCCTACATAAATATCTAGGTCTGATCCAGCCTGTAACTAGAACTGCCAATAGGCCATTCATGTACAGGATTAAAAAGGAAGAGCAGAGTTGTGCTGTGTGCATGGCCATGGGGCTGCTGCTACAAGGGACCACTGCCCAGGGGCTTACGGGGACATTGAACAGTTTCCATCTGCTCCTCCTTTCTCTCCTTGCTGATCCTGATGCCCTTTCCATGCTGTCCCTAATTTCTTGGATATAATTTCCTGATTTTTCTTTTTTTTTTTGCTACTCTACTTTTTCTCCCTTCCAAACTCTGCCTAAAATGCACCTTTGTAAATGGCCACTTGGTTTAATCAATTTTAAATCATAGAATCCTAGAGTGGTTTGGGTTGGAAGGGACCTTAAAGATCATCTCATTCCCACTCCCTGCCATGGGCAGGGACACCTTCCACTAGCCCAGGTTGCTCCAAGCCCCTCCAACCTGGCCTTGGACACTTCCAGGGATGGGGCAGCCACAGCTTCTCTGGGCAACCTGTGCCAGGGCCTCACCACCCTCACAGGGAAGAATTTTTCCTAATATCAAATCTAAACCTACTCTCTTTCAGTTTGAAGCCCTTGCCCCTTGTCCTGTCACTCCAGGCCCTGTAAATAGTCTCTCTCTATCTTTCCTGCAGGCTCCTGTCAGGTCCTGGAAGGCCACAATTAGGTCACCCCACAGTCTTCTTATTTCCAGGCTGAACAAGCCCAGCTCTCTCAGCCTTTCCTCACAGCAGAGCTGCTCCAGCCCTCTGATCATCTTGGTGCCTCCTCTGGGCTTACTCCAAGAGGTCCATGTCCTTCCTCTTAAGCAAATAAGAGGCAAGACAAAGATACATAACACAGTTTTTTGTCAGAGATATCTTGACTCTTGCATGCTGTCCGTCAGAGTGTGTATGCATTTTTTCAGAAGGGCAGTGTATTTTTCTGAATAGTGCCCTCTGAGATTGTTTATACCCTCTGTGATTATTTCTGTCAATAACTTTTTGTTACAGTACAGCTGCACAGCAATCCTGATAAAACTTGTATCAGTTACAACTTTTAAAATATATTCCTGAAAGCAGTTTTGCAGGAAATAAAAATCATGTGGACTGTGAAAAAAGTATTCTCATAATATAGGATTTGGGTGGGTTTTTTTCTGTTTCTTACAGGAACACAAATGCTGTTGGGAAGCAGAAGGAGGAGCTGCATTCTTCCAGATGCA
Source organism: Manacus vitellinus (assembly GCF_001715985.3). Taxonomy (NCBI): domain Eukaryota; kingdom Metazoa; phylum Chordata; class Aves; order Passeriformes; family Pipridae; genus Manacus; species Manacus vitellinus. The sequence goes on from NW_021940541.1 coordinate 2,827,226, forward strand.
GCATCCAGAGAGGCAATCACTGCTGCTGGCTCATCAAAAAGGAGAGATCCCTCCAAAGACACCTCCAAATCCAAAGAGATCCAAGCACAGGGTGTCCTCAAACCAAAACTGTCTGTCTCCAACTGTATGTGCAGCATAAAAACATCATCAAGGATCCTCTCGGAAGAAAACGTTCACAGGCAAAACCAGCTCCTAAAAAGTAAGGTACAAACCCTGCTGGGGTTGTCAGGAATATGGTTTCAATAATACGATGAGATCAGCCTCAAAGAAAAATGTGAAATAATGGAAAGTCAGGCCATTTTTGTCCAGCTTTAAGTGCAGAGTATGAGTCATCTGGTGAGAGATCAATCAGCTAATCTGACTGTATACATTGCTATGGTTAATAGAAAACAAGATTAAAATGAGAAGGATAGGCTTGCTTTGTAAGGAAGGTTCAAGAAAATCTTGAAAAAGCATTAAAATTGCAAAGTCAAGCAGCCCCAGTCCAACCAAGAAGCACCAGAAGTGAGGTTATTTTTACAACCTCGTTCTGATACCTTTCTTTCACTTCTGCAACCTTTTCTTTTTGACACAACAGCCTGAACTGTGATTATCAACAAGGTTTCAGCATGTAAAACATAATTTCCTCTAGTTCAGCAGCGGCTGGGATGTCTTACTTCCAACATTTATTCTCACAGCTAAACTGGAGGTGACACAAGCAGCTGTATTCATGCATAAGATATTTTTGCAGAAGAAAACTGAGATTAATTTGGCTTTAATATCAATGTGTTTGTGAGAAATTTATTCCTTAAAATGCTGTAGTGGTCATACACCCTTTTTTTCTTAATAGTTTTTTGTAGACAGGTAGGCAAAACCTTTTCATTATTGACTATAAAGCTACTGAATGTAACACCCATTTAGCTGGGAGAAGCCTAAATTCTGCTCTCAGTGCCTGAAGTTAAATTTTCCTAACTGGAAGTGAGTTTTGTTTTACAAAAAGTGAAGGATCCACTGAGATCTGTCAAAGACCAAGTTAATCCACACCTCTGTAAACCTGGCTTATTGAGGAGTTTAATTTCGTGTTCACAGGTTTCAAGGTTTATTCCAAAATGTTACTAAGAACAGTATTAGGGAGGAAATACAGCTCAGGCTTTTATAAGGCAAATGTACCCAACACAGATCATTTTAATATGTTTTTTAAGTACAATATAATATGTACAATATGTCATAAAGAGGAAAATATTTGAAGTTTATTGTAACCAAAAATTGAAATAAAACAGTAACGGGCTTTATTCCCAGATACTTAGTGCTAGAAATCAATTTATTTGGCAAGGAAGAAGTACTCCAGTGTGACTTTTCAAAATAGTTCATATGGAGCTCTTCCGAAGTTCTTTTGTTATTTTGGAGTCATTCTGTCCTCCAAATGAGAGTCTTGTCAACTCTGATTTTTGAGCACAGAGCGTCTTTTGGTCCTAATTTGTGCAGGGAGTAGCAGCCAGTGAGCATTAAAATTTAATTATAATTGTAGCAAATAATCTCTTTTTCTCAACGTGAATTGACAGCTTTCATAATAATATGCTGTAATGCATATTAAACTTTGTTGATTATTTTTTTCATGGAGTCTTTCCACTGACTAAGGAATATGTAGAAATGATAGAAAGCAAACAGTATTATCAGCAAAGCAAAAGACCCCAGTATTGTTTATGAAAGTCTCAATGTGGTCAAAAGGAAATGATATGTGATTAAAGTCCATAACAATATGTTATTTTGTGCAATAAATTGGAGTGAACTCAAACTGCAGGTCACAGCGTGATATCCTTTGCTTTCCATGGTGCAACTGTGTCTTGCTTTTGGGAAGGGAAGACCAGCAAACAGATCTAAGTGTCCAAGAGGTTTAATTACAATTATACTTCAGTGTGAGCTCTGGCTTAATGTGAAAGATCCTCTGGGTGTCACAGGGCAGGGAGTAGTACCTGTGATTAGATCTGATCTATTCTGCTTAATGAGGCCTATTAATAACACCTTGGCATTCTTATTTCAGAAATTGCCCTCTGAGTCTAATGAGGTGGAGAACCCAATAAAAAATTAGCCATGCACTCTTAACGAACATTTAAATCTCTCCAAGGTGATTCTGAATTCTGTGGTTCAGCTGACAGAATAAAGGAGCTCAAGGATGAGTGGGAGCGAGCCAGGAGGGTGACACTGTCCACATCTCGCTGGCCAGGTGTGACTTGGGAGAAAAACAATGTGCTCACCTGGCCAGAAACCAGCTCCCAGCCGGAGGAAATTCCAGCAGCCCCATGGACACTGCAGGTAAAGTATCGATTTGTTCCCTTTTTTCCCCCTTTTTCACTTCTTTTCACTTCTTTTTCCTTTTTTCCATTTTTTTTTTCCCATGGATGGTGTTTGCTTCCTGGGAACTGGCTGCAGGCAGAAGTTCCCGTTTCCTTGATTTTTCTCCTTTCCAGTGAAGTTTTGGTGGTCTGTATCCACTGCCAAGACTTGCTTGGTTGTCTGGTTGTCCAAGCTCCCCGTTTTGAGCCCCAGCTGCCATTCCTACAGAGGAACATGTTAAAATTTGGGGATTTTACAGCTTTCCAATGTCTCAAACATCCAGCACCACAAGCACCAGCTATAGGTGTGGACACGGCCCCAGGTTGGTACCAACCACCAGCAACAGATGAACTTTCCTGCCTTTAACTCCAGCACATGTTGCAGACCAATCTCTGCCTTTTATGTCCCAAGACATTCCTAAATGTTGAAGCAGCCTTTGACTGGAAAGTGTTTTCTTTCTTAGTAGATCTGCATGACAATCTAAATAAACAGGGAAGTTTGTGAGCTGTCAGTGACAAGCTGCTTCAGCGATGGGGTGAGACAAGGAAATAGGCAAAACATCAAGAACTTGAATTGGATAACTTATAAAAATATGTAATTCAAAACATATAAATGTATAAACTTGATAGGACAAGGGAGAATGGCTTCACACTGCCAGAGGGCAGGGTTAGATGGGATATTGGGAAGGAATACTTGGCTGTGAGGGTGGTGAGGCCCTGGCACAGGTTGCCCAGAGAAGCTGTGGCTACCCCACCCCTGGAAGTGTCCAAGGCAAGGTTGGACAGGGCTTGAAGCAACCTGGGCTAGTGGAAGGTGTCCCTGCCCATGGCAGGGAGTCGAAAATAGATGGCCTGTAAAGTCCCTTCCAATCCAAAACATTCTATGAATAATTTTCATCACTTTAATTATCTCCTACTGAACCTATACTGATGCCTGTCACGCTTTTTTCTTCCTTTGGATTATGTTAAAATAAAGTGGGGTTTCTGTTTCCTTTAGGAAGCCCTAGAAATCCACAATCCTCAGTTCATCTCTCGCTCCCAAGAAAGGCTGAAGAGACTGGAACACATGGTCCAGCTGAGGAAAGCCCAGCAGGGTGAAGCCCCTCCGAGCAGCCCGGGAGCGCTCGTTCGCAAGCTCTCCTCAACATCCACTTCCAGCAGGAAAAAGCACTACACCATTCCTGACCCTCTCAGTGGTGAGTTTAACTGTGACCAGCAGCGGGGCTGAAAACTTGCCACATGTGTAGTATTTCCATATTAACTTGTGGAAAAAAACACGAGGCCTGCTGCTCCTGTTTCACTTCTCTGTGCTCCAACGTCTGTCCAGATACTCCCAGCAGAAGGAAGCAGGAGCACAGAGGTGGGATAGTGGGAATGAGGAGTGGTCTGTGGTCTGTAGCAGCAGGAGGAGACCTCCTTGGGGACTTCTTGTTGTTGTCATATGTGGTCATGTTCAGAGCTGATACTAATTGTGGAGGTGACAGCAATAAATGGCATTTCATCCCTCTCCCAGCTCACAGGTGACCAGTTTGGGGAGAGAGGTGACAGGCAGGGAGAAAAGGTGGGATTTGGGATTAGGAGGCCCAATTCAATTTTCTAAGGAGCTTCAGGTGTGGATTTGCCGTTTGACTCAGGAAGCCCATGGCAGTGAGTGGGCTATGAAAGAACTCTGCTTGTGTATAAGGCTGCTAAATTGAGGCATCTAAACTCTGTGATTTCCTGATTCAAGGTGACTATGTTGTTTTATTATCCCAGAAATAAACAGTCTCAACACCCAGTGAGCAAAGCAGTTCTGAGCAGCTCCCTCCCTAAAGCACCTCTGTAAATATTATCTAAGCACAAGATGTAAAATTGCTTTTCTTTTCCTTTTCTTTTTTCCTTTTCTTTTTTGTTTTTTAATTGCCATCTGGGTGTTAATTAACTCAGTTGACTAAAGAAAAAGATTTATTTGATTGATTGGCATTCCTCTTTATAGCTTGATTTTAAACCTGTGCCTGTTTGAAGATACATTATTCCACTGAAAAGTAAATCAATTGAAAACGTTAAACAACCAGAAGAGACACCTGGAAGATTCAGGAAAGGGAATATTTGATGTCCTCAACTCAGGCTGTGCTACAAGCTCTTTCAGCAGCCATGGCACAGGCCAGGAGTTTGTCACCTATCTTAGAAGAAGTGGCAAAAGTCTCCCCCTTTTTTGTCATCTTTGAAAGTCCCCCAAACCACTCTGCAAACACTTTATGAAACAAACAAAAAAGCATGATTAAACCTATTCCTCCTTAAATTATAATGAAGGTTTAATCTTTATGCTTGTTTAATGATTAATAAAAGCATACAACTGAAATATATTAATTAATTATTCAACTAAATGACTATTTCCCTCTTTTAGTGGCTGGTCATTAAAGGTAAATTTGTCTAAGGAGAATCTTTAGTTTCTGTAACTGATCTGCCTTCATGAAGCCACAGGTAATTTTCTGTTTGTGAGATTCTAATATTTTTATAATGACAGAAGTGTCAGATGTCTGTTATTTAAGCATAACTGCAGTTAATATTGGAAACCCAAGATCCCTGGACAGGGCCCAGCTCTGTAGGCTGCAGTACAGAGGGCTGTGTAGGAGTGTGCTGAGCATATTTAATTTGCTCTGAGTCCTGACAGTTGATATTTTAGGATTTGCCCTGGTGGATGCTGTTGTGCAGAAGGATTTGTGTCATCAGTGAGACCCAGAGTGGGGGATCTTTGTTTCCTGCGAGGGCTTCTCCCTCGTGCTCACCCGGGGCACTGGATGCCTCTGTCCTGATGTCTCTGCTGATGACATCTCTGTCCCTCTGAGGTCACAGCCTTCTCCTTCCCTTCTGCCAGCCCCCAATTCCCTGCCCAATTCTCCGTGTGATCACATGGGAAGGTGGTACAGGATAGGGAGATGTGAGTGCCCATTTTATTCAGGTGGAAATGAGGGTTAAACTGCAGCCTGAGGTGTTTCCCTCGGTGCTTGACAAGTTTGCTGCACTTATTTCTCTCTGAAATAAGCTTGTTACATGTGCTGCTCTCTGGTCTTGCAGCTTTTATTTCAGTAAAATAATCTATGCCCAGAGCAATGATCTGCAGAGATTTTTCTCTACCTGGGATTATTCTATCAGCCTAAAATGTCTTTATTGGTAATATAAAATTATTAGCGTGGTTTCCCTATGCTTTGACAGTGTTGTTACAACTTTAGTTTCTTGTAAGAGAAAGAAATAATTGGCATTCATCACCATTTCCATATAAATACCAACATCTGTGCACTTTCCATTTACCTTCTCATCCTCAGAAACCCAAGTTGTTTACCATTTTTTAATTGTGATTCACTAGCGGGGTTTTACGAAGTGCTGAAAGTAATCTCAGAAAAATGAAAATGTTTATCCTGCAGAAGATTTTTATCGTCACAAGAGCTCTTTGAAGGCAAAGAACCTGCAGCTCTTGCTCTAGCCTTTGTGCTGGGTAATGGGTACTGCTAAATTTGAGAGTGCTAATTAGTCCAAGATAGACTACTCTGCTGTTTACTATGTCAGGCAAATTAGAGATCCCACTGTGACGAACTGAATAGAAACAATGTTCAAATAACTGGATTTAAATCTCCAAAATCGTAATGTAATTACTTCAGTGACAGGACTACCAGCTGTTTATAGGCCTTTAAATCTGCATAATGAACAGCCCTGTGATCTTGGTGTACACAAGCACTTTGAGAGGTTTAACAAAATTTCTCAGGCACATATGATTTTTTCATACCTTCCATTTTGCTACCCTCTGAGAGGCTGGTGGTTCACTGGAAGTGGCAATAGAAGTTGAATGTTACAGTTCAACCCCACCACTGCTCCGATCTGTTCTTCTGGATTTGTATGCAAATCCTCCATCTTTAGCAACATTTTGGAAACAAGTTTTTATCTCCTCAGTTGTGGTTCCAAACTGTTCCAAAAAGCTTCACTGTAGCCCTAGAAGCCTGGAGGGTGAGGATTGCTGTTGGTTTGGGTTTTCAAGGTTCCTCGAGCAGCTCTGTGCCAGGGAGATTTTTGTTTAGACTGCTGAGAGAGGAGGAGGTGGCAATCAGAGAATACTCCTGCACCACTAAAGGGGCACCCTTGTGGTTTTCACATGCCATTGGTGGCTGATGAGAGGTTTGCAGCCACCAGCAGCCCATGTGTGACTTTAGTTGTGCCGCTTCTCAGGTCCCTTTTCACCATCAAAGCTCGGAGCCAGCAGTTGTGCCACTGATCCTTTGGGCACTGGCATCTTGCTGAAGGCTGACAGCTCTGAATAAAGACTAAGCTGCAGCCAGGTAATTGAATTAGGGGGTGGAACGACCTATTTTGGGGATATTATTGCTCATCACACGGATTAGGTCAGTGCCTGTGAGTCAGCTGGACACGGCAGCACACTGCAGGTCACTGGCAGTGGGTGACAGTGGGTGACACGATCCCTGGGGACAACGGGAGGAGGTGAGAGTGAACGGGGTGACCAGTGTGTCCCCTCCATGACCTCACCCTCGGGAAGGAGGAAATAGGCAGCCCCTGAGCAAGGAAGTGGGCAATAAATTGGAAAATCTTCAAATGTGGAGAGTTTTCTGTGTGGGTGATAGGAAACAACGTGTCTCACAGCGGGTGACTCACGGGGCTCAGTCAGTTTGCTGGGGATCATTTCAGGGGGGCCTTGGAGCAGCCAAACAGAAAACTGAATTTTTATCCTCGACTTTTTAACCCAGGAGTAAAAGGTCTGATTTCAGCCATGATTAGAAATTGAAGCTGAAGAAGTCAGGTTTAAGAAGCTGGTGCAAATTTTACCAAAGATTTATTTGATGTTTGATGAATTTACCAAGCTCTGTCATACCTTCTTCATTAACTGCTATTTTTCAAATAAAAGAAATTATGCTTTTCAAGACCATATTCTCTAATGAAATGAAAAAGATTTAGGAAGGCCAGGTGATACGCTAATTGATTTTTTTTTTCTGGATAAATTCCATTAATATTTAAGTAGCATTTGGACAGAGTGGACTGAAATCTCCTGCATCATCCCCAGAACTCATTTAGTATGAAAACGTTTTCGCAAACCTATCAACTTTACAGCTTTTTCAGAGGTATTAGTGATTGTTAAGACTGAAATATTAAGGAGGGTCAGAAGTCTCAGTAGCCACAGTGTAGGACCTGAACAGCTGGAAAGCCCGAGAACCACCTTCCTGTGGGTCCTCCTGGGGGAAGGACCTCCTGGGAGCTTCAGCATTTCTCTGAGATGAGCAGAAGCTCAGACAGTCTCACCCTCAAACCTTTAACTAATGGCTTATGGCATGTTTTATAAATAATACCAAAATGTCATGTGTTGACTGGAGCTGAAGGAATTCATTGCATGAAGTCATTGACATGGGATGTGCAAAGTTTGGGCAGCACCCCTGGGTGTAGACACTGCTTTATATTCTCTGGATGAATTCCCAGTCGAGTGCTATGGGCACACAAATCTCAACATCACCTCAACATTTATCTTAGATTCAAGGCTAATTTATTTTTTAGGGGGCTGTTGATTTAAAAAAAGCAGTGTTTAAAAAAATGTTTTGTATCTTAGGACTTCTCTGGGCAAATGGGCTTTCGGGGAATTATTTTTTTCAGTTCAGTAAAAAAAGCAGTTAAATTAGAGAACCACCACTGCTCTTCGGGGACTGGCAACACATTCTCAAACACAAGTTTTAAGTCCTAACAAAGTTTGAGAATTTGCATTCGTGCTAGAAGAAAATGTATGTATATTCTGTATATTTTGATAAATTTTGCCACCAATTTTCTCTTTTAAGTGTTTTGATGATTTAGTGGTAAATAGGAAGTCAGGGGCTGGTTCCAACACAATCATTTCATCTGTTCTCTGTCTAAACATTTACTAACTTCCCAAGCAGGGAAGTTACTCATCCTGTTGGAGGTGCAGTTCAGCATTAATTAAAATGTATTACAAGGATGACCCATTTACATTCATTTACAACTTGCTGAAGTAGCTTCTTTCTCCCACTGTGGAAGTGTCAGACCTGGTGCACACAGGGCTGGTGGAAATACCAGAAACTCAGTAGTTTCACATGGTTTGAATAAAACACCAACAAAGTGTTTCATGCCTCTCTATCTATACCTTTATTTAACTGTGATGCATCTCTGGAAATGCTGGATATCTGCTTTGAAATCCCTTGTTTTCTATCATTCACAGTAGTTGTCTCCAAAAGTGATACAAGGCTATGAAATTTGATAAGGAGCTTTGATAAGGAACTTCTAAAATGCAATTCAGAAGACTATCAGCTTGGGCAATTGTCCACCTTATGCCCCATTTTATCTTTGCTTGGTGGGAAAGAACCTTAATTCAGGTCTGAATGATGTGCTTGGCAGGTTATTATAGCTCTGAAGGTGTGCTGCTCTTCCACTTCAAAATACACTTTCTTCTTAGTATTGAGTATTAGCAATATTTAAAGGCACATATAATCTTTATTTTCTCATTTATAACAATTTTTAATTTAGTTTTCACTTAAATTTTGAATTCTAATCCTAAAATCTTTCAAGGATTAGCCTTATTTCTGCCTGATGTTTGCATGTGTGTTTTTTACTCACACATAACAACCTGAGAGGAGCCAAAAGACACCATGAACGTTTAGCCATGACAGTAGCCTTTTGACTCCACACTGCTTGACAAAGGATATTTTTATAACCAAGGTGGATTGATTATTTTCTTGGAGGATTTTCCCCAGACTCCCTTTTTAATCCATCCCTTCAAAGCCCTGCACAGCCACACACCTTGTTGCAGGCACAGCTGTGGGCAGTGGTGGGTCTGATGCCCTTCAAGATCGTTTCTGTGCCATCAGGAGAGAATTATTCTGGAGGAAGAGCACCTGCCCAGCTCCTGGCCTCTGTGGTGCTTTCCAGATTCCAACACAGAGCCCAGGCTGTCTTAGGGGCTTGTAGGAAAAATACAGATTAGCTTTTGGTGCTGTACAAGAAGAGGTCGTGGGGCTGCAGATCCCCACGTGGGTTTTGCTTGTTCTGGTGCCTGTGCACAGGGGTCTGGAAGTGTTAGTGTGTCTTTATGCCCCATCTCTGGAAGTGTCCAAGGCCAGGTTGGATGAGGCTTGGAGCAACCTGGGATAATGGAAGGTGTCTCTGCCCATGGCAGGGGCTTGGTATGAGATGGTCTTTAAGGTCCCTTCCAACCCAAACCATTCTGTGATTCTGTGCTTAACAGCTTTTATTTAGGAAAAAGAAAAAAACAATTAGTTTTATTGCAGAAAACCTATATCTGAGAATTCCTGGAGTAAAAATTCATCGATTTGAGCAGCTGTCACTCACAGTGCACAGGAGAGGATATAAACCCAGGCCCTGCTGGTCAGTCACACTCTCTGACTGTATCACACCCCTGGAGAGGTCTGCCTTGACTTACTGTGGGAGGACTTCATGCAGGCAGTGCAGGTTTGTACTGGGGTGTCATTTCTAGTGCCCTCAGCTGCTCTTCTGTGCCCAAGGACAGGGGAATATGCAAGGAACTGGCTATGGCATCAGGGATCTCCTACTGAGGACCATATTACCATAATGCCTGAATTTGCTGTGCAGCATGAAATGCCTCCTGGTTTTGTTTTGCACTGCAAAGAACCCACAGTGATGGTTTTACGTGATTTCAAACTTACCCTGTGCCATTCTCTGGATTGGAGGACATGCCTTGTGGGAAGGGATGCCTCCTGTGGCCCTGAGCTGTCAGGATTAGGTGTGAACCTTGAGCAGCAAGGGAGGCTGAGCCTCCTCTGGAATATGCTGGGATCCACACTGCTCCCAGAAAATCAGTGACCCTGGCCCCCAATCCTGCATCAGGATCTTCTGGGTCACAGGCAAAATCTGCTCCCTTTGGTTTCAGGGTTATTTGGACAGCAATAGCATCCAAGTGTTTATTTGAGTTAATCAACGTATAAATGAACATTAAAACACTAATAAATAAAAGACAAATTATGTTTTCCTAGCAAATTGGGCATGTTGCTTGTGTGTACTGAGGATTTAATAAGAATGATTAAGTGTAGGCAACTGCTGAGTGGAGAAAAGTTTGTCCTGAGGCAGAGGAGGCTTCACAGCCTCTCTCCTTTCTCAAATTGTGCTTGGAAAACTGCACCAGTTCAGAACAGAAACTGTTGCAAAGCTCCCATTTTGATTAGAGGGATAGAACATCCCTCCTATGAGAAAAGGCTGAGAGTCTTGGGATTGTTCAGCCTGGAGAGGAAAAGGCTCCAGGGAGAACTTAGAGCCCCTTCCAGAGCCTAAAGGGGCTCCAGGAGAGCTGGAGAGGGACTTTGGACAAGGGATGGATAGACAGGACAAGGAGGAATGGCTTCCCACTGCCAGAGGGCAGGGTTAGATGGGATACTGGGAAGAAATTCTTGGCTGTGAGGGTGGTGAGGCCCTGGCACAGGTTGCCCAGAGAAGCTGTGGCTGCCCCATCCCTGGAAGTGTCCAAGGGCAGGTTGGATGGGGCTTGGAGCAACCTGGGCTAGTGGAAGGTGCCCCTGCCCACGGCAGGGTGGTGGGACAACAGGTCCCTTCCAAACCAAACCATACCATTCTATGATTCCATGATCCTATGAAGTTTACATAGAGATACAGCTTACTCCCACCTTGTATGAGCACCATCCTTTCCTATTCAGAAACCAGTTTTTGCAGAGAAGGTGTTAAAATCACCTATTCTTGAGAATCACTGACTGCTAAGATCAGTAATTATTTTCCTCTATCCAGGGAAATGGTGATTGGAATTATCACAGATCTCTTCATATTTGATCAGAGAAGAGTAATGTAATTTTCCTCCTTCTAACACTGGGCATAATTATTCAAAGCCCTTCCAGACAGGTGTAAATTGAATCAGAAATGATGGTACCAGGCCAGGTTCCCAACACTCATCAGCTGAGGACATGGCAATGTGGCACAAGGATGTGGGGAAGGTGGATCACTTGAGAGAGCAGAAATCATCACTGGTTCTTAATCTGAATAAAGGTCATACACAGCTACATGTGACAATGACAAAACCCATATGCCACCAAAATGAATGAACTCTACAATGAAAGTGGTTGCTGTGGGTCTTATCCAACCTCCTCATTCTGTAGGGCAGCTTCAGGATCAAACACAGCTCCAGATGAAGCTGTTAAATATCTTTCCATTGACCTGAGGAGATTTAGATCTGGCCTTAAGCTTTCAAAACTTCAACCAGCAGCAGCACATCACGGCTACGTGGAACAGGACCTTTAAGATTTAAATAAATGCAGATTTTTCCAGTATTAACTTTATTTTCCCTCTGCTAGATAACCTCTTCAAACCAAAAGAAAGGTACATTCCTGAGAAGGAGATGCATATGAGATCTAAAAGGTAAAAACCTCTCCAGTTTAGAGTTCACTCGTGGTTTTCTTCCACTGTATCACTTTGATAGATTTGGTGCAGCCCTGCCCTTTTAGCACCACTTTTCTACCAGTTTCAGCCAGCGTGGCATGAAAACTAAGTCCCCAACAGGTAACTCCTGTAGAAAATTCAAAAATGGAAACAGTGCAGTCACTTTGGTGTTTTGTTTTTTTTTTTTGTGATGTCTGATCTTTAACTGCATTGCACTTTGTGCCCTCATGAGCAGCAAGGGAAGCTGTGAAGGGCCACCAGGTGGAATTTATCCTGATTTTAAGAGTGCTCAATATGTGTCCCTTTCCTCTCCTCCAACATACAATCTCCAGCCCAAACGGGCTCCTTCGAGAACTCAATATTGCAAAATATCATGAGGAAAAATCAGAATTGAACAGGCTTTTTGTGCATGCAAAAACAGGACTGCTGGGAAGGAAGGTCCAGCTTTCTTTCCAAACTCCTGTGAATTTTATCGTTGATTTTAATGGAAAAAGATCAGACCAAAAGTCACCTTTTTTAAAGGCAACTCTTGTTATTTTGAAAATGGAAAGATTGTGTTCTCCTGGTAAAAAGAGTTCCTAATGACAGTGAAAAAATGTTAACAGTCTACAGTCTTATAATGATGGTTTTCTTGTATTTTAGAAAAATACTTGGAAATGATTGCTTGGTATTAATTTTGTGACATAAATTAAAAAGGAATAATGTACAGGCCAAATTCTGGTTTGAATTATGTTGCTATAAATTGAAACCAACTCCACTGAGCTCATTAGAAGCTACTGCAGAGTTACACTGATGCATTGAGATAACCTGATCACCTCTCTTTCTTTACTTTTTTTCATTCCAATATTAGAATTTCCAACAAGATTTTCAACAAATCAGATTTAATATAAAACCATTATTGTTAATAATTTATAATTCCCCTGCCATAAATCTACTTCAGGTACTTAGAGATGCCATTAATGACAAATATTGCATTGAAAGCAAACATTTCCTATAGGAGTCCAACAGATGACATGTGAACTTCACTTTCTGAATTCATTACAGGATTTATGACAATTTACCTGAAGTTAAAAAGAAACAAGAAGAAAAGCAGAAAAGGATCATCATGCAGAGTAACAGGCTGCGGGTGGAGATGTTTAAAAAGGTGAGGATTTATGGTGAAAGCCACGTAGAGTTTTGTAACCCTGCAAATGGGTCTGTAGAGGCACTGGGGAGACTGTGCTCACCATGTGTAAACCCTGAGAGCTGGGGATGGCTTTTAAATCTTGTCCTCGGGTTCAGGCACTTCTTTAAACTTGAATTAACAGCTGAACCTTCACAGAAGGATGGAATGGTTTGGGTTGGAAGGAACCTTAAAGATCATCTCGTTGGCCATGAGCAGAGACACCTTCCACTAGACCAAGCTTCTCCGAGCCCCATGTTGGACTAAGCACCTCAGATTTTTATTTTTTAAAAATCAGTAATTAATTATGATAGAAAGCTGCAGGTGCAGACTGGAGGCATTCCCAAAATGCTCCATGTTGCAGATAAGTACTAGTTTCTCCTTGATTAAATACTCTGTTCCTCCATCTAACAACACCCTTCCTGACCAAGATGGAAAAACCTGCAGTATTTGGTTATTTTTTGAACAACATAATGAGTATATTTGAAGTCTGAGAATGCCAGTACCATCTCACCTCCTTTATCACCGAAGTTTTCTACCACCTCATGTATTTTAACAGTATCTTAAAACTGTTTTTCATCTTTTTTTTTAGCAATTACTGGACCAGCTCCTTCACAGAAACACAGAGTGACAAAGGAGTCTCTTGCCCATCATCCTAATTGGATCTTGAATGCCTTTGACTGCTCGATAAGCCATAAATTAACTGTTATCTCAATTACCTGGAGGTATTTTTCTTATCTTTGGCTCTTTAAATAAAGAAAGATCATTTGTATTTCAATTGAAATTTTAAGGCAACTTTCAAGTAATCAAAGACAGTCTGAAAAGGAACACAGCTGTTTCAGAGCATCACCTTTTGGTCAGCTTACCCAGAGGAAATAATTTTAAGAATTTTTAATGCAAATATTGATTTACAGTGGTATTATTTATGTTAATCTTTTGAAAAGTATTCTTCTCTGTAGCAATAGAAGAGAGTTTGTAAGACGTGGAAGACTGATTTCTCTGAAGTATTCTATTAATTGATGTCCTGTGAGTGAAATCCTTGAAGTAAAGAAAAATGAATATTGTTATTTGTTATGTTTAGAAAGTAGTTGAAATAGCATTACCACATAATCATAGCAGCGGCAGTTTCACATTAATACTTAACATACCAAAAGGGAACAATATTTCAGCTTTCTGAGGGACTCTACTTCTGTTCATATATTGAACTGACCTACCAACATTACCAATTAAAAAGCAATATTTAAAGATTTGTTTATAACACATTTTTTTCATGTTTTGCATTGTAATATATATTTTACTCCACTTCTGTGAGCATTCAGTATTTATAGAAATGGCATATTAAGAAGTGGTGCCAAGAAGTATGTTTGCATCAAAACTGCACAAAACTCAAACCATCTGTAATGTTTCCTCCAAAAATATTTAAATCTTTATTTGTACATTCTGGAAGTAAAAACAAGCAGCTTACAAACCAATGGAGTTTATTTATGGAATAAAGTATGAGTGTAATATTGATCCAACCGCTCTGTTTTTATTTGGTGCTGTTAAATATAACACAATTATTGAAACTGCTAGAGAAGTCATGTTTTTGTACCCACAAACCCCGTGGTATAAAATATAGTAGAAATCATTTCAAGTGCTAATCTTTGTTGCCCCAACCCCTGATTGAGTGTGCTTGAAGGAGGCTGGAATTTGACCTTTGATATCTCTGCTTTATTTTTCTAATCTAGGCTGAGATGGAAGGTCAGTTTTTTTGGAAGAGGGATGTTTGTGAGCTGGGCTTTGGCCACTGCGACATCCTCCAGCTGTGTGACCTGTGCTGGACACAAGGGACCTGCTTATATTTTGTGCTCTCTTTGTTGGATTATTTAGCCTTTTTGTGTTCCAGTTAACATAGGAATAATGTTAATTTTTGTTCACAGAGAAGACAGAGACCTATTGAACAAATATGTTGCATTCCAGATAGGTATCTTCAAAAATTCATCAAGTAGTTCAACACAATGTAGAGGACATGGAAGGTAAGGTAATGCTGGCTGTGAGGAAGAGGCTGCCAGGGTTCTTCCCCAAAAAAGGTCTTTTTAACCAAGCAAGCAAAGCTTTACTGGAAACCAAAGTCAAATCTGCACCACAGATAACTCAAAGCAGAACTTGTAAAAGGAGCTCCAAGAAGGAGCATCCTCCAAGCTTTGCAGCTCAGCTCCGTGGTAGATCTGCTCTCCTGAGGGCTCATTGGTCCCTCTTGCTGCTCTTCAGGAAAAACACATTGCCTGCCTCAAACAGGAGGGTCTTTCTCTCCCTGGTGCACTCCTGGGTCTCCAGCACAGAGTGATAAATTACAGCCATGCACACACCCACATGGTCTACTAGACTGAATCTGGAGGATTATATTTCAAGCTTTCATCCAGTTCTAGATCACTACAACAGTTAGAGACATTTCCTATAGAATCAATGCCCAAACCTCCTTTGATTTCAGTAGGAACTGAGCATTTCTCCCCCTTGGTTGCTTAGTCTCTGGTTTCTTGACTTCAGAGAAATTTAGCTTTGATTCAGGAAGTCAGAACCCTTCAGGAGCATTGTTTCCTGTACATATATCATATCCAGAGAATTATCATATACATTTAAACCTGCTCTACTTTATACCATTAATCCTGCTTGTAATCTCACCCTTTAGCCACAGCAAGATGTTTTGGCATGGAGAAAAAGCATTTGGAATTCAGTATCCCTGAAGGACACAGCAAGATACTTCCTCTGTCAGGGATGTCCCCTGGTGTGGGACTGACACCCAGAGCCACCAGAAGAGAGCCTCAAAGCTTTTCCCACTTCTTCAGTGGCAGAGTGGAAGAGACAGGGTCTTCCTTGTTGGGAATAAGAGTATTTTACATGGAAATCAGGCATTTGTCCTGCAGGGATGCCCAGGAATTCAAGGGAGATGGCTTAATCCAGCTGCCATAGTGTATCCCTACTCTGTGCCCATACAACTGTATATGTAAATATACATGTATATTTGATATGCTTCTCACTCTCTGGCTGGGAATATCAGAGGAGCTGATCCTCCTTAAAAATCATGGCACCCACATGATCCTCGTGAGGAAAGGAATGATGTGAGTATTTTATGGGATGGAGAGCACAGGCTTCAGGTGGGTTTTTGCTCCTTGGAACTTTCATTGATATTCTGACCCTCCTGATGTCCTCAACACCTCAACTGACCTGGTTTCCTCTCCCTTTTGCTGTTGTTGGGTCTGGGATACCACACCAACCTGCTGCATCCTCACCTCCCCTGGCTCATGAACAACTCCACCTGCTCACAGCCTTAAGCCAGTGCACTACTCAAAAAATCTTTTGTGTTTGTATAATGGATATTTCCAAATACTTTTATTCTCTCTAAATAGAATTTTCAAAATCTTCAGGACAAATACATGGCAATTTGAGGTGGAGATTCTCTTATATAAATAAGCTTGGGAGTATAACTATTGAGGAAAATGCATGATGCAGATCACTGTCTGAGAATGTTTTACATGATGTGAAACCTTTGATTCAGAAAATGGAAAACTATCTCTGTTGCAAACCTAATTTCTCTCTTTCCGGGCCTGAGAAAAGAAGGTACCCACCAAACAATTCTGACATTCATTTCAGCTCCACAATCCAGTCATTGTGGTAGAAAATAGATGGTACAGGAAAATGTTACTTCACAAAAACAGGAGCCTCACAGGCATAGCCCTGTACAAGCAGCAGCAGCTTAGAGTTAAGGAAATAGTGCTGTGATCTCACTTTGGACTTGCAGGTACTTCAAAATAAAAAGCATTTGCCGTCAGATAAAAGAGTTGGAGATCACCAACACTGGTCAAACTCTGGAATTTTCCTTCTTATTGGAAAAACTTGCTGATTGAGTTCAAAGTCTCCAGGTGTCAGCTGTGTCTTCAAGAGGGACAAATTTCCTGCTGGGACAACTCTACAAGGATTGACATATCTGGTAATAGCCACTGGTCATATTTGTTGGGTCATCTCACACTGCTGCTCTGTGTGTGCCCGTAGAGGAGGTTTTAATAATCAGTGTTGGTTGGGGTTGAGATGTTGAGATGGTTTGGGGTTGTTAAGGCACAGAGCCTGTGTAGCTTTGTCAACACATGGACTTGGTATTGTCCTTCCAGAACACAAAGCTGCTCCATAGGGTTGGAATTTTTTCTTTATGGGAAATGAAGCCCACATGGGGAACACACAGCGGTTTAGGTGTGCAAGACATGGTGTTTGTTTGCTTGCTGGCATCATTAATTTCATCTGACAGAAATGGCTCATTAAGGGCTGAAAGTCATTGTAAGGTAAAGCACCGAGGGTTACAGTGTTCTGGGGATTTATTTAAACCCAAATATTTTCCTGTGTATGTGTATGCAAGCCATTAATTACTTCTTCGAGTTTACTCAGCTGGTCAGATGGATGAGGAGAATGTCTGGGTAAGACTTTTTAGGGGTTTTGTTGTTGAATATCTGGAATTGGTCACGTTAGTGTAATGTTTTCTGTGAGAGAGCTGATTTACAAGGAAAACAGCACACAAAAGCAGGGATAAAGTTTCTGGCAGCTCTCTCCAGAGGAAACCATTCCCTGATACAGCCATCACAGTAAGAGCTCCACGGCTAAAAATACCCCAGCTTGCCTCATCTGAAGGGCTGTTTGCCCCCTTGACTTGAGGAACAGACATGCCTGTGTGCTTTGATGGGTGGGTAATTATCTTTTCAGGAGCACTGACTGGCCACTTGTTCACTGCCAGAGTAAATCAGGATGCAAGGTTGTCCCACAGGGTCGTATTTCCAGCTCTGTGACTCCAGCCAGTGTAGTTTGTCACTCAGTGGTTCCTTGCTGGGCTGGGGTTGGGCTGGATGCCTGTGAGATGCCCTCACTGTGCTCCCCCACTGCCCTGGCCACAGGTCAACACCAGGCAAGAGGGGCTGGAGAAGTCCCAACCCCAGCTGAGACCATTCCCCATCTGCAGCCTTCTGAATAAAGGGGGTTTATTTTAAAAGTGGCACAAGCTGAAGTGCAACAAAACCAGATCCTGGTTAACAAAGCTAATGAAAATCTTTCAAATATACTGTAGGTAGAGAAACTCGATGTGTGTCTGAAAATATTAACTAAGTTTACATTTAAATATGTGTCTACTGGCATCAAAATCACAAAAATTCTTGCCCAAAATCCTTACTTAGGAGCCTGTGCTGCTCCTGGAGTGGTGCCAGTCTGCCCATCAATAATGATGTACTGGTGTGTTGGGCTCTGGAAGAGAAACTTGTCTCCCAGCTGAGCTACCTGGAGGTATCTTGGGAGATCATTGTTTGTCTCTTGCAAAGTCTCTTTAGCTGTGACAAAACTGCTGGAGGAAGCATGTCATGCATATTAGGAAAAAATTCCTCCCTGTGAGGGTGGTGAGGCCCTGGCACAGGTTGCCCAGAGAAGCTGTGGCTGCCCCATCCCTGGAAGTGTCCAAGACCAGGTTGGATGGGGCTTGGAGCAACCTGGGAGAGTGGGAGGTGTCTCTGCCCATGGCAGGGGGGGTGGAATGAGATGAGCTTTAAGGTCTCTTGCAACACAAACCATCCTGTGATTCTATGTGAGAACACATTTCTACGTTGAGAATATAAAGCATCCTCTTTTTTTAGGTCAGGAATCTTACTTTTCCTAGTTCTCTCTGGCTCCGTACCAAAGCTGTAGGAGGGAGAATTACCTAATATCCATTTAAGATGACCCACAGAATAAGATAACAAGGTGTATCATCTCTCTACCAGCTGCAGAGTGACTAAAAAGGAAGAAAAAGGGAGATGAAACTGCACAAATTTTCTCATGGTACACACAGTTATACAAAATGATATAAAATAGCAAAAGTGCATTGAACTTCTTGAGGATTGTGTTGCATAGATAGGAAAATGTAAAAGAGCTCCTAATTGCAGAAATTTGGTTGTTTTTTTTAAAAAAAATTGGTCACAATGCTGTATTTTTAGACTTTGTGTTTTAAAATATTTTTGTCTCCTACAGTATCTTACAATGACTAGACTTTAGTTAACATATAATTATAGGAAGATGCTCATGCAAACACCTATTACATGAAGACTGCTCTGAGGTTCTAGAATTACTGCAAGTCTGCAACTGGCTTGAGAAATTGGCAGTAGAAAATGGCAAAAAACCTCTTTGAAGACCTTCCTCTTCTTCCTTGGACCATCTGCTAATTCACTCTGTAATGTGCAGCTCTTGAAGCTGTGCTTGAAGAATGGGGAGACTTCCATTTCTATTTCCTGTTTCTGTGGGTTTTTTAGAACTTTTTGGTCCCTGAAGTGAGCACTTTTTATCCCCCTATATCCTCTTATGGGGAAAGTTAATAAAAACCATGGCCAAAGGATGCTCAGGGGAGTGGTGTCCAGTCTGAATGTGGGTTAGTCTTCTGATTGCCTGATAATGGTGTCTAAAAGAAAAGTCCCTCAGCAGTCATTAAATTAATTGTGATATATAACTGTGGCCAGGGAGTTGAACAAAAGCCACTGTCAGGACAGAAGTCTGGTTTTGTAGCTGGGTTGTCCTCTGGAATTGTGTCACTGCAGAAGGAGGCAGGGAAATATGCTGGAGACAGACTGTGCCATTTCATATCTGAGGAAATTATCATGGCAATTTGGTATGAAAAAAAATCATGGAATCACAGGACGGTTTGGGTTGGAAAGGACCTTAAAGACCATCCAGTCCAACCCCTACCACGGGCAGGGACACCTTCCATTAGACCAGGTTGCTCCAAGCCCCATCCAACCTGGCCTTGGACACTTCCAGGGATGGGGCAGCCACAGTTTCTCTGGGCAACCTGTGCCAGGGCCTCCCCACCCTCACAGCCAAGAATTCCTTCCCAATATCCCATCTAACCCTGCCCTCTGACAGTGGGAAGCCATTCCCCCTTGTCCTGTCCCTCCAGGCCCTTGTCCAAAGTCCCTCTCCAGCTCTCCTGGAGCCCCTTTAGGCTCTGGAAGGGGCTCTAAATTCTCTCTGGAGCCTTTTCCTCTCCAGGTGAACACCCCCAGCTCTCCCAGCCTGGCTCCAGAGCAGAGGGGCTCCAACTCACTGTCCATAGGATCATTTAGACTGGAAAAGCCCTCTAAGAGTAACAGTGCCAAGGCCACCACTAAATCATGTCCCCAGGTGCCACATCTACATGGCTTTTAAATCCCTCCAGGGATGGTGACTCCACCACTGCCCTGGGCAGCTGTGCCAATGCCTGACCACCCTTTCCAGCAAGAAACATTTCCTAATATCCAGTCTAAACCTGTCTTCCCCATAATCCCCCAACAGCAGCTGTGTCCTCCACAGCATTGCAGTGATGTCAGGGAAAGGGAGCCACCAGTGAGTTCCAGAATTCCAATTTCTAGAGGAATAACCCAGTGATCAGGTATTATATCCACATTAGTTCTTCGTGACTAATGTTGTTACAATGAATACCAGAGGAATTAGTAATGAATGCCCACTTACTGTAAAGTGGTGCCAAATCTATACTTAACTTGTAATGCTACTGGGAGCATATATATAATTTTCGTGTTTGTTATTATGTAAAAATATAACTTTGAGGGCTCATTGGTCTAAATTTAATTATGTAATGGCCTAAGTTAAACTGCATGAAAGATATATAATTATGGGCTGACTGCTCTATTTAATACTATTAGCTGATGTTACAAAACCAGCATTTTACTTCTATTTGTTTTACTTTTGAGAGGTTTCACTTACTTTGTTTAGGACCCAAAGCAAATGGAAGTTTTGCAACAGAATCTAACAGTCAGAAAAATGCCTATAATAAAGAAGCTCTCTTTCATTCTTCCTTTCATAAATAACTTGAGATTAAGACCTAATTGATTTTGTTCTCCTGTGATGTATGCCACAGTAATTTTTAATGATTTCTCTCAAGTTTCCCATTAGGAATATTTATTTTTCTTTAAAAATGCCCCAAAATATGCTGTCCTCCTAATTTGCTGTCACAGCTTTTATGATGATGGATGTTGCATTGTTCTGTGGTTTGCAGAGGGCTAGACAGGAATATTAAAAATATACGACTTCATAATTTTTAGTCTGAGTTGAATACTGTCCTCTTGTGAGACATGTAAAAAATTGTGGGCTTTTTTCTTTCTTTTGTTTCAGGGAGACAGTGAAATTTGAGGCAACAGATCAAAGAGCTCATTCTCAATGTCTAGTCTGAAGGAAAAAAAACCCCACTTATTTAATGGGTTATTTGTTGGATTTAAAGGGATTTTAGCACAGAACACCTTCCTGACATGTTTTCAGGAATGTCCTGTCTGATAGAAGGATCCTGCTGGAGAATCATCACTTCTCAGTATTGAAATTAGTAGGAAAGCTTAAAATGTTGTTTCTTCCACCATGGAGGTTTAGGGCTGTGCAGACATGACATAGAAGGTTGTTTGTTTGTTTATTTATTTATTATGTATGAAGGTATTTGGTCATGTTACTAAAACATAAGCAAGATTAGCTACTGTGGTTTTTAACTCTTCCTGGAGGAAGCCTGGAAGAGAAAAATGTTCATTGTCTAATTTGGTGTGGGGTAAAACTGGGAATTATAGAATCATGGAATATCCTGAGTTGGAAGGGACCCACAAGGATCATTGAGTCCAGCCCTTAGCCCTGCACAGGACCATCCCCAAGAGTCACACCCTNATGTCCTGTCTGACAGAAGGATCCTGCTGGAGAATCATCACTTCTCAGTATTGAAATTAGTAGGAAAGCTTAAAATGTTGTTTCTTCCACCATGGGGGTTTAGGGCTGTGCAGACATGACATAGAAAGTTGTTTGTTTGTTTATTTATTATGTATGAAGGTATTTGGTCATGTTACTAAAACACAAGCAAGTTTAGCTACTGTGGTTTTTAACTCTTCCTGGAGGAAGCCTGGAAGAGAAAAATGTTGATGTCTGATTTGGTGTGGGGTAAAACTGGGAATTATAGAATCATGGAATATCCTGAGTTGGAAGGGACCCACGAGGATCATTGAGTCCAACCCTTAGCCCTGCACAGGACCATCCCCAAGAGTCACACCCTGTGCCTGAGAGCATCATCCTTGAGCTCTGTCAGCCTTGGTGCTGTGCCCACTGCCCTGGGGAGCCTGTTCAGTCCTCAACCACTCCCTGGGGGAAGAACCTATTCCTAAAATCCAGCCTAACCCTCTCCTGACACAGCTCCAGCTGCTCCCTCAGGTCCTGTCACTGGTCCCAGAGAGCAGAAATCAGTGCCTGCCCCTCCACTGCCCCTCATGAAGATTTTGAAGACTTGAATGAGGTCTCCCCTCAGTCTCCCCTTCTCCAGGCTGAACAAACCAAGTGCCCTCAGGTGCTCCTCATATGGCTCCTCCAAAACCTTCCCCACCTTCATGGCTCTCCTTTGGACACCCTGACAGCTTTATATCCTGAGCCCCACATTCCCTGGGATATTGAGGCTGTGGGTCAGGGGGTCCTGGGGGCTGCAGGGGGTGCTCCAAGGTGGATTGGGTGTCCCCAGGAAGGCTCAGCTGTGGAGTGAGGGCACAGGAGGCTCAGCTGCCAGTGGTGTGTGTGCTCAAGGAGAGCTGGGTTTTTGCATGACCGAGGGTTTATGCTACAGGAAAAGAATGTAACTGGGGACCTTGTGAGGTTTGGGCTTTTGTGTTTTAACTGCTGATGAACTTAGGGGGTTGCTGTTGTTGTTGTTAAGGTCCTGTATCCTTGAAGTGGTGGGTTTCTTTGTTTGCTCATGCCTGAGCTCCTCTTGGTTTTTTCACCCTTGGCTCTGTTACAGCAGCCTGCAACGGGCTCTGTGTAGTTTCCCT
The DNA here is from genome assembly GCF_001715985.3 of Manacus vitellinus. Lineage (NCBI taxonomy): Eukaryota > Metazoa > Chordata > Aves > Passeriformes > Pipridae > Manacus > Manacus vitellinus. Next base: position 2,849,920 of record NW_021940541.1, read on the forward strand.
GTAAAGGAGTATATAGAGCTTAATCAGCATTGAAGCAGAGCTTACTCCCCTGCTTTGCTACAGAAAAAGGGGCTGTTTTCCAAAATTATATTGCCCATGGAGCAGCAGGATGAACTGGGCAGAGAAAACAGGGGTAGTGGAATGTGATGAGCAAGTACCACTCCCCATCAGCCCTGCTGTCCTTCTTCCAGGTAGAAATGGTGCTAGCAGAGTGTTCTTCTAATGGAAGGAACTTGCTCCCTCTCATTATGTTTTATCCCTGAGACAGACTAAAAATCCTGCATCTCATTTTTTAAATTTATAGAGAAATTCAAGATGGCTTTGTTAATTTTACCTGTGCTTGAATTTAATGTTATAGCACTTTATCATTCAAACCAGGTAGGAATTGGTTTAGTTTTTTTCTCTATTAAAAAAAAAAAAGTTATCTAGAAACATGTCAGTTTTGGGGTTGTGCAACCCACGATAAAATTAATTCAGTATTATATCCTGTCAATCAGTCATAGTAATTCAAGGTTCTCTACAAGTACAAAGGACCATGTTACTTGGAATAGCTCAACAAAACCCCAATTTCCTGAGTGTGCCCCTTGCATTTGTGCAACAAGGGAGAAACTTTAATAAATCATTGGTTCTCTAAGTCTGAGAATCGTAGAATGATAGAATGGTTTGGGATCTTTGGAAGAGACCTTAAAGCTCATCTCATTCCACCCCCTGCCATGGGCAGGGACACCTTCCACTAGCCCAGGTTGCTCCAAGCCCTGTCTAGCCTGGTCCTGAACATTTCCAGGGATGGGGCAGCCGCAGAAATCTATCCCTGTCATTGAACTGAGCTCTGTTGAATCTCGTGGGGCACCAGCTGGGCACTGGGAGCCCCTTGACAAGGATGACCAGATGGATCATGGTCAGTGGAGGGGAAACACAAGCTCTGGCTGCTTTGTCCTCTACTTGCAGTTCCCAACTGCACTGGCCAAGTCAAAGCTTTGGGATAGAAATTCCAGATGAATTCAATATTAAGGGACTTCTAGGACAAGAAGGGAAAATCATAACCAAAGCAGGGAGTTACAAGAGGAGTGGAGAGGAAGGGATGAATATATTTATTGGTAACAGAACACTGAGATTGCTGACCTTGCATTGCATCTCATGGGCTTAACAGCTTGGTCCAGACTCACTGTGATGCTCAGGACAGCACTCCAGCTCCTCAAGGAATGCTGGAGTGCACAGAGGGTGGAAACCTGCTCTCTTAGGCTTGGAAATCTGTAGAATGCAACTTCTCTCAAGTATGTGCAGCAAGCAGAATTTCTAGGCAGTATTTCATGTCAGTGCACAGCCCTGATGGATGCTATTCTGGGGAGCTGCTATTTTGTGTGTGAATGCTGGGACAGAGGTCTGTAGCAGAGCTCTGTGGCTAAAGGTCAGGCTGTATGATGCTGCATCTATGCCTGGTAATTATAGAGGACTGTAATCTGCCACTGCAGTCACAAGTCAGCGGCATCTTGATTGTGCAGAGAGTTAATGAAGTGAGGGAGGACTGGAGACACAAAGTCTCAGCAGCTGGCTGGGGGACACACAGATTTCAAAGGGAAAAGCTTTTTTGTTTTGTTTTGTTTACTCTAAGAAGGAAAAACTTCAGCCTGGAGGCCCCCAAACTGTAGATCCCTGTAGCTAAGCCCAGACAAGTCTTCTTGCATTTTGGCACATAGGGGAATAAAAAAAAAATCTGGATAATAGTCAATGCTGTGATTACAGTGAGGTTTCCTGGATATCCAGAAGGAGATCACAGCTGATCTGGGAAGATGTGAGAGCAGTGTTACAGAGGTGCTTTCTGCCCACCAGCACCTCTTATCTTGAAATTGTTCAGCTCTCTGAGGTGGCTTATCCTCCTCATTTAACTCAGACTGTAACACAGGGATGCAAATCCTGCTCTAGCAGAGAAGGGTAGCAGACAGTTCTCCTTTTCCTCCTTTTCCTTTCCCTTTTCTCATACTCCACCCCCCATAGCATACCATAACCCATCTCACAAATTCCATATTTATTTGTCACATTGCTTTCCAGCTAATGCCACAAAAGCACACGAAATCAGAGTCTGGAGGTTTTACACTTAATATATTGTCTCTTGGCTCCTTATTTTTTTTCCTGTTATCTCCATCAGTCACTGATTCCTTCTCAAAACTCCTTCTTCTTTAGCCAAGGGGAAACTAATGGGAATTGATGTTTCCCTCAGTAACATCCTCCTCCTCGCTGGTTTCTGTACTAACCCGTCTGCTAAGCTTGTTTCCAGGTAAGTTATTCCACACTGCTCTCTTCCTTATTGCTCTCTTCTGGATTGACCTTTTCAGTGCCATGCGAACTAAAGCTCCTGCATGAATTAGTAATTCGATAACCAGAGTCCAAGCCAACTGCCTGTGTTGTCCTACAGTCAAAGATTAACCGTTCAAAGTCGCGAGTGCCCTTTACATCAAATGGTTTTCACATATAAATGCAAACTGAGAGTTGAGCTACTTCAATCTGACCTATTCCAGAGACACAGTGACAAGTCAGAGGCAGGGAGGAGAGCTGGAGAGAGGAGGATTCTGGCTGCAGCCCTGCCTCGGGAATGACAATGGGTAACGATTAATGCGGGGCACATTCCTGAGCACCCTGTAAGCGTTACCAATTCTCGTATTCTCCAGCTGAAAAACGCGTGTTAAACGTTTCCAAACCACTCCCAAGGGGAAGTAGGGGCCATGCAGCTGAAAGACACGCCTGAAGTGCAGTCCTGATAGGATCTCAGAGATCCTTGTCACTTCATTCCTGGGCATTCCCCCAGCCACAGGTGACCCAGAGCCGCAGGGGGAGGTATATCATCCACATATCTCAAAGCACAGAGGTGCCACAGCAATGGGATCTGTTCTCTTCAGCTTGTCACTTGTGCCTGGCTTGCTTTTCCTGCAGAGGCTTAAAGCTCAGTACAAACGGAGCAACCAGGATGTGCCAGCCCCTCTCTGTGGTAACAGAGGAGGAAGAGTGGTGTGCTCAGTTCCCCTTTCATAAGGAGACAAAAATTAAGATAAAAAAGGACTATTTAGGTGTTCATGTGCTACTGCTATTGCAGGATGGCACAGAGTGCAGTTCATGATTTGGAAAGAAAAGCTACTTGGGGCTGAAGTGAGGAAAAACTAAATACATGAATTAAGGAAGCTAAGGAAGAGAAAAATGGAGGAGAAAAAAAAAGACCATAAAGAAGAAGTAGCAAAAGATGCAAAGGTGAAAATGACCCCAGAAGCACTGAGACACCTCCACACAACACCTTCCCCCCTCCCTGCATTCCTCTTCCCCTGACAGTGCTAAAGAACAAAGCTGGGAAGGATGGACGGAGAGCCATCGCCCGCGGGAATAACCTGGAAAATCGGGATTGTGGCCCCCTTTGAAGCAGTCACACAACCTGGATGCAATTTTCATTTCCTGCAGGGAAACGCAGCCTTGTTCTTCTGAAGTGGATAAACCAGGACTCGTAAAACTAATTGTGGGATGTGGTTTGACATGAAAAATTAAAAATCAAGGCTTGGCCTCTCTTGTGCACGTTGCAGTGAGTCAGGGGCACATCACATTACCTGCCTTTTGCCTGTTTTTGGGGTTTTTTTTCCAAGAGAATTTTGAAACAGCTGTGAAATTGTCCTGTTGTTCTCCAGAGCCAGAGGTACCTGTGATTCAGTAGTATTCCTACATGGATGTTGTTAATGAAATATTTGGGGCTCTTTTGTGATAAACTACCAATTTATCAACTTCAAGCCCATAAAATTAGTGTGCTAAAATGCAACAATTCCTTTCTGGTTACATTTTTGGGGACGAGAAGGAACTCTGATAATATCTACTTCATTCATGCTAATGAATGACCAAGATATAATTGGCTCCACATTCTCTGTTATCAAATATTGTTACTCAAATGAAAGTACTACCACTGAAGTGAAAAGCCTTGTGGGATTACTAAAACCCTACTTGGAAGTCTTTAGTTCCCTTTGACTGATTTTTTTTTCTTTCTAATGGGGAAAATAGCTCTAAAAGATAAAGATGTCCACATGGCTTTTATGGTGGCCTTCCACAAAGGAGTTTTCTGTTTTAATTTTAATGTTTTTAACCAATGTTCTGTGAGGAGCACATATGTTCTTAATGAGATACTTGATACAGTTCATTAGTTTATATTTAGGGGATGAAAAGTTACTGAGTGTAGCTGCTAAATTGTAATTGATAATGGGTGAGTAGGGAAAATTTAGCATTTGGGTATTTAGAGTTATATATAGAATAATTTCTGACTGTTCACCTGGTTGGGGGTTCCTGGGAAGGCACATGATGAGGAAAATGTGAGACTTGAGGGGTAAATGTAGGTATAATTCAAATTTCAGAGCACCCAGATGTTTAGTTTGGGGCAGAGGGGTAAGGGGTGGGAGGTACTTTTTAACTGGGCAAACCAGCAGTTGATAAGAGCCCTTCCTGCAAATGCTTCACCATCCCAGCTCTTTTCCAGGTTTATTTGTGCTATGACCTGGCATTACCATTTATCCTAGGATGTGACTGTCCCTGGGATGGCTCAGTGATGTTGTCAGGGGCAGGAAGATGGCACAGTGCAGGGCTCCAGTTTGGGAACCACAGCACTTTGTCCCCATGGAGTTTCTGCTGCCTCATTTGTCTTTGGAACTGGCCAAAGGCATAGTCTGGATCACTGAGAATAATCACCAGCCTCTGCTCCAGAACAAACCCAAATCTGTGGTTCCAAGCACCATTTTTTAAGTGGAATTCCATGACTATTTTGCATGGTGGCCTACGGACACTTATTGGGCCAGCTTTGCCAGCTGTTTCATGCACAAGGAACATGGAACCAATCTGCAGAATTAAGTGTCAATATCCATCAATATCCAAATGTTGAGATTTAGGAAGAATCTTAATGAATTAAAACTAAAAACTGCACAATAAAAGTCTGTGAGGATCTTCAGGATAAGTTTCTTTTTTTATTATTTGTTTTGTGTTTTTTGTTTGTTTTTGGCTTTTGTTGTTGGGTTTTGGGTATGGGGGGTTTTTTGTTTGGTTTTTTTTTTTTTTTATTTTTTTTTACTGCTCTACAGCAACATGTGGGTATTACATGTGTTTTGGTGGTATGTTAAGGAATAGATAATCTGCATTTGGTTATTCTCCCAGACAGTCAGTAATAATAATTTGAATGAGGAAGATTTTAAAAAATGCATCTGGTAACTCTGTGGGTGTGTTTTGTTGTTTGGTTTGTTGTTGGTTGTTTTTGGTTTTGTTTTTTTTTTTCTTTCTTTTTAAACCCCCACAATATAAAATAAGAAACAACACCAGAAACAACTCCAAAATAATTATGAAGCCAATAAATAATCGTGAGCTGTAACATACACAGATGACTTTCCAGAGGAGGCAGCCAGGGTTGAGTGTGTGTAGAAAAAGTGGGGAAACCTTGGGAGCCAGAATTGGGGGGGGGGGGGCCCGGAGCCCCCCAGCGCTGGCTGCGGGGCTCAGCTGTTCCAGGGTGAGGAGCCTTGGGCAACGGGGTTCTCCTTGCCAAATTAACAAAAAATCACAATAACCGCCACAACCTCTGCAAAAATAAGGAGGGGGGGGGGGAAGAAACCATCTTCCTCTTTTTTTTTTTTTCCCTTGTCTTTTTTTCCTTTTTTTTTCTTCCCCCCCTAAGAAGCCGAGCCCCGCTCATCAGCAGCTGAGGCAGGAGCAGGAGGGGTTTTGGAGTTAACTGCATGCAGGAAATCTCTCACATCCTGAGTCCCGGCTCGCTCCTCTCTGTAACTGTATATTATGGGGCTGCTCTCCAGCCCCAGCTGATGAAAGTTTGTCTCCCTCAGTCTGGGCTGAGATGTCAGAGCGCCTCCAGGCCGAGCAGCCGCGCTCCCCCCGTGCGCTGCCCCCGGGCCCGGCTCCCCAGCGCGCTGCCGCGTGCTTGCTGCGTTGCTCTGCCTGCCCTGCGCTGCCCCTGCTTGCCTCGGCATCCCCGGCGCCGCGGTAGTCAGCCGGCACACGCGAGGCTTTCTGGACGGATTCCGCCCCGACCGCTCCCTTTTAACGGATTAGGAGCGGCGGGGATGGGCTTTGTGCGCGGGGTCCCCCCCGGCCGCGTGCGGGAACGCGCTGGCGGGGACTGGAGGGAGAGAAGGAGGGAGGGAGGGGTCCGGCCGGGACACGCGGATTCCCTTCCTCTACGCGGCTTTCCAGCTCTTCCCAGGGAAGAGTACCCCGCACTCCCAGCCCCGCGGGTCACCTCGCCCCTGCACCCAGCAAACCCCCGCGTGGTCCACATCCCCGTACCCCCACCCACCGTGTCATCACCCTGGCGCCCCCAGGCCCCGCGGGGTCCCACCCTGGCACCCCATCCCCACTTGTATCCCAAAACCTCCGTGTTCCCTCCCTGGCACCCCCAGCCCGCGGGGTCCATCCTGGCACCCCCATCACCCCCAGCTGCATATCCCAACCCCGCGGGGCCCAGCCTCACCCCCCGCCCCACTGTCTCTGTCCCTGGGAATGGAGGCGGTGTTCCGGGGACCCCCCGGTGTGTTTTGAGGGTGCCCTGTGGGGTCTCCCAGGTGGAAATTCTATCCGCTCCATCTCCCCCCCACCCCCGAAGGGTCCTCCTTCAAACAGCCCCCGGGACTGAATTCAGGGTCTGGAAGTATTGTCAGAGTTTGGACTCTGCTTCCAGCCGGGAAAAATTGCGTGGAAAAGCCAAATAGTGATGGCAAAAGCGTCCTGGCTGGGGAAAAGTTTTCTCGCCGCTGTGTCCATTCAAAGGGAGCGCACGGCAGGGAGCGGGGAGGATGTTTTGGGGCGCGGGCTCTGGGCTATCCGTGTTAGAGAAGCCTAGGAAAGGGACTTCTCTCTTCACTCTGCAAGTCTGGGGCTTATTCCGGAATCCCTGGAGGGCCCAGCCCTCTCCTGTTCCTTAAGCAGCAGCTGACAATGCATATTTTATGCGAGAGGAGGGGAGATTCTCCTGTGTAAATACATGTAACAGCGCTGAGGGGTGTGTGTGTCCCTGTGTGTTACTACAAACTCATCCTGGATCTTTTTTTTTTTTTTTCTTTCATTGTAACTTTAAACTCTGTAAATGTTTGCTTGCCTCCAAATGTCTTGACAGTGACTTTCACTGGGATTTTGGCTCTGGACTTGCTAAGAGAAAGACGGGAAGACATTTTAGCACATTGAAATCCCAGGGTGGGAAGGACAAGGTGTTGAGTTTTGTCAGGCACCTGGGATTTATGTTAATGAGTTAACAGGAGTTGCAGCTTTGCTTCGCCTTTGTGAGGGGTCTTAATTTCTCCTTGTCAATGCTTCCATTTACACCAAATCAGTGTGTTTGGGATAAGGGCTGCAGAAAATCTTGGGTAGATGAGGAGAAATAGGTCCCTTATGGCTGTTCCTTTTTTGTGGATCGACAGTGGGTTGGTTTGGGTGGAGGCAGCACATACCCCTTCTCTGAGTGTGGGAGCCACTGTGGCTGGACAGGCCCCTCCATGGTTTGGAGGTGCACTGGGACAGAGGATAAACAACTATACATGCAGGAAAATTTGATATAAGATGCTTCAAAGCAGCTGTCCTACAATAATTAGAAGGCAAACTTCAGGGGACTTGGCTTTAGCACACAGATAAGTGAAAAGACTCCGATAAGTGAAAAGACTCGTAAGAGGGGTTGGAAATCCTGTTAAGTTGTGGCTTGGGACTCCTTGGGAATCAAGCTGGAGCTCTAAGATTACATTTTCACTGATGATTAAGCCCTGTATAAAGTTTGTGCCAGCTGTTTACATCTATAGTGCCCATCTTTGGATGTCCAAGCTTGGGCACAGTGGTGCTTGATGCCCCTTGCAGCTCAGCTGCACTTTGGGCTTGCTTTGCTACATCTTCCCTACTCCTCTTCTTCCTGTAACGTATCTATAACTTGCCCTTTTCCATCTGCAGCCAGTGTGCTCAGCTAGCATCCCCTCCTTAATTCCGCTTTTTCCTGTGGAAGTAGAGAACAGCTTTAGCTTTGCCAGAGCATGTGCTGCTTTCTTGGTCGGGGAGGTGCTGAAAGTTGCAGCCGCGTGTTTCCGCGCCGGCCAAGCTGCCCGGTGACGAAAAGTCCTCTTAGCTGTGCTGGCACGAGTCTCACCAGGCGTTCTGGAGCTCTGCAACTTCTACCTCAGCTGGCTTCAGTCCTCTGGGCATGGTGGGAGCGAGCTGAGGTGCTGCCAGGACATCCTAATTTTGACATAAACACGCGCTTAGTGATTAAGACAAATTTGAGTTACGATATGCCTGGAAAATGGGGTTTGAAATGTGGCAGGAGATGTGCACAGTGTGGGTCTGCCTGAGTAACAGCTCTAATATTAAACAGAAATTGTCAGCTTATGAGCTAGACAGCTTAAAAGTAGACTTGCTGCTCGCTTTTAGTATATTTTCTTTTCAGTTTTTATGGGTTTGCAACTACCCTTCTAGTTTTCAGTGTTATTCTTGGTTGCTGGCTGAAGGACCTCATGGACAAAAAGGAAAACCAAGTGGAGTACTGGCCCCAAAAAGGCAAAATTAGCTTTGTCATCCTTCTGAAGGGGGATATATAGTAGGATAAGATCTAAGCTTTCATACTCAGTCAAATGACTTAAAATCTATACCTGTACAAGCTTTTTGTGGTCAAGGCCTTCCTGGATCTGCAGGGTAGACAAAGTGATGGTGTGTAAATATAAATTCAAAATTTTCTTTGTGTGTGTAAACTTTTAGATCTCTTTTAAATATTGGGCGCTAGCTGGGAAAACAGCAGGAAAATGAATCATAGAATGACAGTCACAGAATGGTTTGGGTTGGAAGGGACCATAAATTATGATCTTGTTCCACCCCTCTGCCATGGGCAGGGACACCTTCTACTAGCCCAGGTTGCTCTAAGCTCCATCCAACCTGGCCTTGGACAATTCCAAGGATGGGGTAGCCACAGCTTCTCTGGGCATGAAAAAATGAAAATCCTAAAACTGGAACCCAACATTCTTTACCTTCAACTAAAATAAGTTTTGTGAAAGATTTTATTTTTGTTACTGATTGCCACTGCATTGGGTATCATGAAAAGCAACTGCAGGGGAAGAAATCTTGCCTTGTCTCTCACTCTAAACCCGATTTCTACAGCTTACTGTGTGTTTTAGAGCTCACTTACAAACAGTGTCTTCTTTCAAACTGTTCCAGTGCTCCTGGCAGGTATTTCTGGTCTGTGTATAATCACCTCCTTGTCTGATGATGACCCCTATCAGGTCCCCTGCAGACAGCCTGGCATGAGCTGTCACTGTCCATGGGGCTCCACAGCTCCATGCCAAAATCCACCAGCAGAGGATATTATGCCCACTCTTAAAATCGCGTTTGCATCATTAACCTCCTGCTCGCTGGGGAGCTCATGGGTTGTTCACTGGGGTTTTGTCAAATGTCTCATCTCTTGCTTTTGTTGGAGTTTTTGGAAAACTCTCCATCTCATGATTGACAGGCTGTGTTTTGGGTGGCTTTTCATCCTGCTTGCAGCACAGAGGCTGCCCCAGTGGAACTTCTCTAATGACACGTGAGTGAATGCAGCAGATCAGGGCTGTGTACCTGTTACTTCCACCAGGGTTGTCACTTGCTGCTGATGACCATGAAATTCTGTTTTAAAAAGGCTTATTTGGTCCCCCACCAGCCTTGTTCAGACTTCACATATCCTCATCCTGACAGATTTACCGCTAGTGTTTCTAACAGATCTCACATTGCCTGTGCAAACTGTCCAAGGAGTCCAGCTGAGCTTTGTTTTATTTTGTTAGTGTTCATGTACATCCTTTTGGGCAGCAGATTTGTGCTCCAGGGCTGTGGTGTTGCATGTGAATGATGCTCCACGAGCTGCATTGTCTGAATAACTGGACTGGTTGGGTGGGTTTTCTCTTGACTTTTGCTGTGAGAGTTGTTACAAACCAGGAACTGACATTTTTAGGGTGTTTGGAAATAGGTCTGAAGCACTGTTAGGTTGTACAACCAGGCTCTGCCAAAGCAGGCTCTCCCCAGCTCTGTGTCTCACACAGCATCCCAACCTGCTTAGGATGCCAAACTCTTCATGCTGTTCATGTTGGAGATATTTTTTATGTAATCCCTTTTTCCCATGGCTTTTCTTCCTCTACAACTTCTTGTGTTTTACTCTACATGGCCTCAGATCTTGCTCTCCCTGTTGCCTGCAGATTCTACTTGCATTTCAAGCAGCTTAGTAGCTTTTCAAATTTCTCCCAGGACAAAAGCACATCATCTCCACAATTCTGTAGGACTAAAACCCTAAATCACACCTGCAGAGGCTTCTGCTGTCTTCCCAGGGCAAATCTACAACAAATTAAATTAAAAACAGGTTGAAGGGGGCTTGGAGCAACCTGGTCTAGTGGAAGGTGTCCCTGCCCGTGGCAGAGGGGGTGGAATTGGATGGTCTTTGAGATCCCTTTCAACTCATGAAGAGCCCATAGTTTGAGTAAATCTGTTAGAGGCTTGCAGTTGATTCTTGATAGGACAGTGCAGCCCAAAAGGTCAATCCTTTTTGTTTCTGGCTAGCACAGAGCTAAGGGTTTAAATTGTCTTCGTTTTGTATCTTTTTGATAAAAGGATCCCACTAACGGAGAAAAGGGATTGTTTCTTAGTAGACCCCTCCTCCAGAATGTTGACCCATCTCTTTTTAATGTCCTGCAAGAGTTTGAGGCTATGTGCGTATCGAGTGTGATGTTGGCACTGGTGCTTCAGAGAGTGACTTGAACTTCTTCATCTAATCAGAAATGTTGATCCTCTGCTAAATCACTTCAGGTTGTGTCACTGATGGGTTTTTTTACACCCCATATAAATGAGTTTTCTGCTTTCCATGACTTGGAGTCAGGATGAGAAATATTTAGTTAGTTTGGGGGCGGGAGATTGTCCATTCACGAGGTCAACATGCTAAAACCATTCATTAGAAGAACAAACTCCTTCTTGTCCAAAATATATGATGTAATAAGGCAAGAAGTGAAATGTTTCATGGTGTGTTAGCTATGCTGGATAATACACATCCAGGCATAAAAAGCTGGATGCAGAATTTGGCACAAAAGAATCTTTAATTAGTTTATTTTGAAATATTTGTTAAAAGGAACTGTGTTAGTGCCTGGAAGTTTAGTCTAATAGTGTATGTCATATGCATTAAGTGAAAAACCTTCCTCTGACAATGGTGAAAGTTTGCTGTTTTCTTGCCTTTATTTTTTTAAATGTGTTCTAATTCTGAAAGTAGCTGGAAGATAAATAAACCTCATGTGTGACTGTTTACTTTTGTAAGAATATATTAGGATATAAACTTCATTGAATCCAAGAATTTATGGGATTGTTTTGGTACAGTCATGTAAAAAACCCATTAAAAATAAAAGATCTGGACTTTATCATAATGCTACATTTAAGAAAGTAAACATATGGGCCTGATCATGTGTGGGGCTGAGCATGACCAGGATTTCCATCCAGCAGCACTGTCTGTGTGCAGCAATGGTTCCTCACTGAAGGTCCTCTATTAATTCAACAATTAGAACACTTGAGGAGGACTATTCAGCCCAGATTATTTAAATTTGTATTGCATTCCTTTTCTGCCATTGAGGGCACTGTGGTGACAGAGAGCTGAGAATAAAATGTGACCTCTGCAGTGCACAGGGACAGAAATAGCATCTCCCTTCTGATCCATGTTCCTCTCTGAACTGAAGATCATACTCCTGTCTCCAGGTTCAAATCCACTCTTGCATTTTGACACAGGTTTCAAAGTGTGAGGTAAGCATTCCAAAAGAAGTAGGATTTATTTCTTCATCTATTGCGTCTTAAGTGAGGAACATGCATCCCATTGGAGAGAAATTTTGGGTAAATGCTTGTGGTTGAGGGGAAATGCAGGGTCATTGCAGAAGAAACCACAGAATCACAGAGTGGTTTAGGTTGAAAGGGACCTTACAGCCCATCTTGTTCCACCCCCTGCCATGGGCAGGGACACCTCCCATTATCCCAGGTTGCTCCAAGCTCTGTCCAACCTGGCCTTGGACACTTCCAGGGATGGGGCAGCCACAGCTTCTCTGGGCAACCTGTGCCAGCACCTCACCACCACCCTCATGGGGAAGAATTTCTTCCAAATATCTTGTCTAAATCTCTCCTCTTTTAGTTTAAATCTTCAGTCATCAGAAAGAAGGAGCTTACCTTGTGTGGTCTACATTCCTTGTCTGTGTGTGTGATTCTCAGTTGGAATTAATTGTCTCAGCTCCATGGATCCTTTGTACAACCTGATGCTGATGTTCTGTGCTATCATTTAAGGTCTGTTTTGCACCTTCAGAGGATGTGTAGGCAAGATGACCAAAGCTGTGTTGGTGACCTGGGAAGACATCCTGCCCTGAGGAAACCATAAAAGCAAATGTTCATTACTCCTGTAGCTCATCTCCTGAAGGAATGTGGGAAAATCAGGGGTTATGCACTGATCCAGTGCTTATGCTGACACTTGCTCTAAGGCCACACACATAAACCTGAGCAGGATAGGTGGCTTCAAGAACATTATGTAACTCTAAGTTCTCTTTTCATTCATGTTCTAAAGACCAGAAGAGAGACTTCAGTGACAGTTTATGTTAGTACAAGTGCAGTTAATTTTTCTCTTTCTGCTGCTGTGTAATGTGAGTAGCAGGTATTCCCATACAAACAAAAACTCGTGATGGATGTAAACTCCCCAGTCCAGTAGCTCATTTTCTAGGCTTGGGAAAGAACTACAAATCACTTCCCATGCATTCTTACCTAAATTAATACAGAAATTCACTTCAGCTGGATTGGCTGTGTTTTCAGTGTGATTTCCCAGAGAAATCTGAATGAATGATTTGTGTGCCTGTGACGAGCACAACTCCAACTCCCACTCAGTGGTGCGTTTCACTGATGATTGTATCCAGGAAGGAACATCCCTCAATTCAGCTATGCTGAGGGCTCCTTGTACTCGGGGAGGGAGGCCAGTAAATCACTGGAGAGAAGGATTGTACTGTACCTTTTGAAAGACCAGGAGGAAATTGTGTTTTGGAGAGTGATTTGAACTTCATTCAGTGAAAGTAGTCTTTCATGAGGGTTTGGAGGGGAGGAGCTGAGGAGGAACACTGGATCTGGATTTTCATATAATTATCTGGACTCACTGCTGAAAAGTGAATATATATTTAGTGCCTTTTTCTTTGCCATTGGAGCACTAGGGATTAGTTGTACCTGTGCTTGTAAAGCAGAGGTTATTATTTCTCCCCTTCAGTAAATGCTTTAGGTAGGTGCTGCCTCGTTGGAACTGAGGGCTGAGTTCATAATCAGAATAAGAGTCTGTGGGACTGGGATCCTTTGGGGAAGGAGCAGCACTTTAGGAAAAAGCAGATGTGCCCCAGTAGCACCTGTGTTGAGGTGATGCAAAGATGGGACATCCTTCAGTATGGCACGCTGGAAATAGCTGTGGGAAAGCATTGAACAACCTTTGATGATTTTTATCCATTGTTAGTCCTTTCCTGCTTGTTTTTACAAGAAGGAATGGCTGGGAAAACGGGCATGGTAGTGCATCAGGACTTGGAAAAGCAGCAGCTTAAAACAGGATTTTGCAGCAAGAGGACAGAAGTTGTCCTAAGCTGTTGTGTCACGTCCTTTCCAAAGCTACTTTGGGTTTGAGTCTTGCATTTATAACTTGCTCTCTTTTGTGAACTCCAAGCACCGAGCTCTGCCTTGGAGGGAACCTCTCTATACCCCCCCATCACCTGGTGTGCTGAAATGCCCTTTGGTTCAGGGCTCTGCTGCTTTATTTCTCTCACATTTTGAAGTGTTCTCTTCTAGGAAAAAAAAGACAACTCTGTCTTTGGACTGGTTCTGAATAGTAATTCTTCAGTCAAACATAACAGCATCACAAATGAGGCTGGACAGCTGTTTCCCAAATATAGTCTCTGTATATATTCTATACACGTAATAAAGCTGGGTTTGGGCTATTTGAAATGTTCTGCAGTCTCCCTGCCCCCTCCTGCAGTCAATGGCAAATGTTGTTCTCAAAACTCCACTTGTCACATTTTGTTCTTGAGAACAGGGAGGATATTGAGATATATACTGGCTTCTTTCCTTGAGTGCATTTCAATATGTATTTTGTATAATGAGAGCCCAAATCCTTCTCACATTACTTATGCTTTAATCACACTGTGCTCTCCCAAGATTGCTCTAATCGCATTTGCATCAGCAGGAGGAACTCTCTGTGATGAGCAATATTTCATCTGCAAACAGAGGAGACAGATCTCAGGCTCATGAGGAGGAAGGAACCGGCTGTCCTGGATTTGTAGGAGCACAGCTCTCCAGCAAGGGGTGGTGTAGCATCCTGATTTGAGAACTATTCAGGAATTAGAAGGAACAAAAGCTGGTTTTAAATTTATTTTTTTTTTCTTTTCTGAGAACCTGTCAAGTGTGATAGTTCCCTTTTAATTTTCTGGTAAATGGCTTTTTGGCATGTGTTAGCTGCCAAGAAGAGCTCTGGTGCCTGGTGCAGCAGACATCATTTTGTACTTCAGCCATGACATTACTCTATATGAGAACTGAAAAGTTATATAGATATTACACCAATATATAAACCATGTGTGTTAGAAAGACAAGTTCAGTTTTGAAATATTTGCCTTAGCTATGCTTTTCACTTTCAATCTGTGCCAAACATGTGCTTGAATGACTGATGGAGTCATATGGTTCCCTGAATAAAGCACTTTATTGTGCGCAGACCTAGAGCCTTCCAACAGTTGTATTACAGAAGCTTGAAGATTAAGATGATCCAACTGCTTAGGGGGTATGTTCCACAATGAGCATTTTAGTTTGTCTTTTTCTCCCCTCCCTCTCTATTTTTTGCCCTGATATGTGTCATTAGTTGTTCAGCTGGGCGCACAGTGACACCGACCATGGAGTATTTGGTGGAGAAGAACAGCAAGTTACCTTCAAACTGAAACTTTCCCTCCCATGTCCCTGTTAAAATGTTGAACACGTGACTTATTCCATGGAGTTTATGGGATTTCAAGGGGGAGGGGTGGGAGGGCTGTTCCCTGTCGCCGATTATTTCATCGGCAGAACTCGATTTAGGAAGGGAATAACTCAATGCAAGAGCAAGTGATGACAGGAGATAGTTCTCAGAATTACAAACCTGAAATATTAAAAAGCGTGTTTTTAATGCTGTTCAGTTAATGGGGATCAGTGGGTCTCAAACTCCTGTTTCTCATCTGAGCAGTTGGTGCTCATGGAGCTGCTTGGAGCGGAAGACCCGTGGACGTGTCACGGAGCCGTACGTGGAGCACTTCAACACTGACAGACCTGTCAGGCTGGAGGGAGGATATTTTCCCATTAGAAGCCAAAAGAACAGAAAATTAAATTCAGAAATGCATGGAGTCATCCTGCTGCTGCCTCTCCTCAGGCTCATCAGAGACATTTTGCTGACTTTTCATGTTTTAAGAATTTTTGTACACGAGTAGTAATTTTGCCACGTGAAGGAAAAGAGGAGATTCAAGCTCAAGAAGATCCATGGGATTAGTTGCTTTCCAAAAGTTACTTGTGCTTAAATGCTGGAGCTCTTAGGTTTGGGAATGTGGGGAGAAAGGAGAAAACAAGTAAAACTTTGTGTTTAGTTAGGTGGTTTGCCTTTCTTTCCTTTTTTTTAAAGATAGTTATTTTGCAGGCAGGCCATGAAAGGACTAATTCTACCAGATTTTGTAAAGAGACTCAATGCACTGCTTAGGTGAGCAAAGTTCAGCTGGAAAAATAATTTAGGATTTTAAACTAATAAAAATTTTACTTCAAAAGATAAGATTTCTACTTTCTGCATAAAAGCCCAGGCTTTTGTGCTTATGTATGTAGAGGAGGGCAGAGCCTGGCATGTTATGTGCTGCCTTTTATAAAGCTGCCTAAGTGCTGTAAGTGGGATAATGGGAGCACCTTATCAATGTGGTGGAGTTTCTGATTTTGTCCTTTCTTTTGAGAGGGTGTCTGTTCTCAGCTACTGATTAGAGTAAAATTCAAACTATTGCTTAGTTGACCCTATGAAAGTTATTGGGCTTCCTTTCTTTAACCATTATGTGCTAGAAATCTTGTACAGTTTATTTTGCAGCATTTTCACATTTATTATCAGATATAATTATTTTTTTACATTTTTGTTATATTAATGCCTAGACAAGGTGTGGCTGCCCTACCCCTGGAAGTGTCCAAGGCCAGGTTGGACAGGGCTTGGAGCAACCTGGGCTAGTGGAAGGTGTCCCTGTCCATGGCAGGGGTTGGACTAGATGGTCTTTAAGGTCCCTTCCAATGCAAACCATTCTGTGATTCCATGATTTTATTAAGCACCAATTTATTTTTCCTGTCTCAGGCAGAACAGGTACCATTCTAGGAGGTGGTTTCAGCAAGACCTGTGCCTGGATAATGTTTAACTTGGGTGATGTTTAGGCTTTTGCTGGAAGATGGAGTGAAACAGAGGACTGGAATCACACATCCCCACGCCTTGGCCACATAGTTGGATAGTTGACACTTTTTCTTTTTTTTTGGCATGATATAGTCTGAGCCTTAATGTTAACAATTTCCATTTAAAGCAAGTAGATTTTGAATTTTTTTTTTTCTTTGATGCACAAGAGCTGGATGGGATCCTCTGTGCTCAGAAGTTCTATATTGGAATCCTATCTTGCTTTATGTATAGCTACTTTATGCTCTTGTCACCTATAAATATATCAGTACTGGCAAGATAAATGCCAAGCGGTATAGAAAGCTAAAGGACAATCATGGATCCTGTCATCTTTGGTTTTTTAGATTATATAAAGTAATTATTTTAGCTCCCTTCTTGTAATTCAGTCTTTCCACTTCCTTGCTTGCCCTGGCAGCCTTTCCAATCCACCAGCTCCAGGCTCAATTAATCTTCTGTGAATGCAGGTGAGGAGAAATGCCCACAACATTCCACATGTGCTGCTATTGCCAACTCCCAGGAGTAACTTGGATATCTGATATTCCCTGATGTACCTCTTTTGATGCAGAGTTATCAATGTTTTGCTGAAGAGCACGTGTGGGTCATTCTGGTGTCACTTACTTTTGAAGATTAATGGTAAGAGCAGAAAACTTTATGGTCCCTAAGGGTACAACCCTCCATCCTCTACTGCTTGGTTTCAACCCTTTGCTCCAGCCTGCAAGTTATTGGATTCTCTTGTAATATTCCTGTCCTTCTCTGTGCAGACATTATGTCCTAACTTGGAGCACTGGGTTTGAGGACACCTGTGCACACTGAATAAGGCTGCTGGTGAAAATACTGGGATTAATCCTAATATATTTTTTTATTGAATCTTGGTAGAAACTTTCCCTTGCCTGGTTGTTTAGTGACGTGCTGGTGGATAGACTGCTCTTCTTACCCTGTTTCACCTCCTTCTTAAATATCCTAAGTTCACCTCCATTTTGAAGAGCAATACTTGGTCCTCCTGTCTCAGGGTGTAAGCTTGGTAATTTGAGATTAAAAAGCTCTATTTTGAGTGTGGAGGTGGTAGAAGAATCATCCCAAATGAGAGAAAAGTGACTGATGGGGGGATAAAGCTCTTTGCCAACTGATGGGCATCACTGTTGGCAGTGGTGGCTCTGTTGAGATTCCTGCATAGCTTTTAGGGGCTGGGGGCACAGAGCAGAGCTGAGGTATCCCAAGTCACAGGAGAAGCTGTCTGGGAGCAGAGCCTGTGGGGATGGCTCAGTACCACAAAACCAATGGTCAATGGTTGAGGGAGTGCTGGGAGCAGCCACGTGTAAATCCCTTCCTCCATAGCCAGGAATGACCCATCCAGGTCATGGATCCCACTAACTAAACTGAGGAAGCTGAAGAAAATGAGGAAGGAAATGGATAAAGTACATCCTTCCTGACTTGCAGGGCATTGCCAAAGCCCTGCAGTACAGAGCACTGCCCTTGGCTGTTCTTGGTTTGCTGAAAAGATTACTCTGTGCTATTTTTCTTTTCTATCCTGAGATCATTCTGATGCATTGCTCTTTTGTTGCACAGAAAAATGTTGATAGACTGTGACTTACAATTCTAAGCCCATTCATGATAGAAGAGTTAACACAAGGATAATTCAATTTCATTTAGCCTTTTTTATTCTCCCTCTTCTGTTATTTTCATAACTCAGCAGCAAGTGCAGTGGGTGACATGAGGGGTGTCTGGGCACAGTGTAGTGGGGAAAGGGCTGCAGATTGGGATAGAGGTGGGCACCCCACAGCATCACTGGGGCCCTGGCTGGGCTTTCTTGGGGTTCTGGGAATGTGAGAGTCCTTGAGTGCCTCGTGACTGATGCTCCTATGAAGAAAGGCTGAGAGTTGGGATTGTTCAACCTGGAGAAGAGAAGGCTCCAGGGAGACCTGAGAGCCCCTTCCAATGCCTAAAGGGACTCCAGGAGAGCTGGAGAGGGACTTTGGACAAGGGATGGAGGGACAGGACAAGGGGGAATGGCCTCCCACTGCCAGAGGGCAGGGTTAGATGGGATATTGAGAAAGAATTCTTGGCTATGAGGGTGGTGAGGCCCTGGCACAGGTTACCCAGAGAAGCTGTGGCTGCCCCATCCCTGAAAGCGTCCAAGGTCAGGTTGGGCAGGGCTTGGAGCAACCTGGGCTAGTGGAAGTTGTCCCTGCCCATGGCAGGGGGTGGGAGTGGATGGGCTTTAATGTCCCTTCCATCTCAAACCATTCTGTGATTCTGTTAATCATGTTATTGTGTGTGGGCCAAGATGTGTGGATGGGACTCCCAGAACGTGCACATCCACAATAGGAAGGAAGCACAGCATCATAATTAACTTTACTGTAAATCTGTGTGGTAACAGATGGATGGTGTTTATAAACCACCCCAGGTCTGACTCTTCTCCTGCACTGTGCCAGGGGAGCACAGCCAGCACTGCCAGGATGGCTGGGACATGCATTTGGTGGGACACATTCTATTTTTCCTTCCACTTAATCCCATTTTATCCAGAGCCACTCAGTGTTGGCAGCATTCACCTCTCTGTTTATCATAAGGACAAATAAATTGCACTGCCTCACTAAAAGCTTATTAATTTTAAGTAAATGCAAATCTGGAGTGTGTCTGGGCTTCTTCAGGAGGCAGAGGCCGGTGAGCAGAGATGTCACGTCACGTGCTCAGAGTTTCTTTTGCACAGAGCTCAGAGGAACTGAAATACAAAGCAAAAAGATGAAAACTATTCTTCAACTTCTTTGCCAGTAAGTCCTTGTATGATACTGTGCAAAGAAGAAAAGTTGTAGAAGTACATGGCAGATGAAAAATATTTAAGCCCCGCAAAAAGTCACTGACAGGTAACAACTTCTTATCTCACTATTTGTACAAAGTAGCTTTTATATTAGTGGGGAAAAAAAAAAAGAATAAAGGACGCTGCATCAGCTTGTGGGCTGCTTGTGGATCAAAAGAGTTACCTTCAGTGCAGGCTGAAAATAGAAAACAGATAGACACAACTGTGAAGGTTTTCATGTGAAAAAGGGGGAGACGAGCCTGAGTCAGGGAGGACTGGACAGAATTTCACTGAAATGGAAAATAAGTAGGTGAGTAAGTAGGTGCATGTGACACAAAAGATAGGAAACCTGGGTCTAATAAAAGTTTCTGGTATTGCAGATGGCCTGATTTTCTTCTCCTCTCATGACACGTTACCGAAATTTCAATTCTCTGATTTCAATTATTGCACTATTTATGTTGCTGTAGTACCAAGAGTCCCCATGGAGAAGAGGCCTCATTATTAATGTAACACAAACAACTCTAATGGTTCCAGCTTCAAAGAAATCCTAATGAAAATGGGGAAGGGAGATGGAAAGTGGCAGAGAGGAAATACCAGCATGTCTGTGTGCATGAGGAACTGCAGCCCTGGGAGCTCAGGGGATGTGATGGAGGTGATGGAAACCCTTCCTTAGCACAGGTGTCCTCTCCCATCCCATCGTGCTCCTCTCTTGGTGCCCCTTGGATGCTCCTTGGGAGGGCTGGGCTTACATTCAGGGATGGGTGGCCCAAAACCAATAGGAGAGAACTGGGACTGAGTTTTGTTCAGGTATTGTGTGAGAGATTGGGTAAAACATCCCTCCCTGGGATAAATTCTTTGGCGTTTCCAGCCCTGTCTGAGGTGAGGGTTGTGCATGCTGAAGGTTCTCTGAGGTTGCCAGCAGCTATCCTACATTTGTACCTACCAATTTTTGTCCCATGTTTTCAAAGTTTTCTGCACACTTCAACTTCTATGTCTATTTTTTTTTGGCCTTTCTTCTGGTTTTTTTTTTTTTTGGTATTTTGTCCTCCTGATTTAGAATCTTCCTCTACCCATGTCTGTGTCCCGCTGTTTGGTCAGGCTCAGTGGCCTGTCAGACCTTTTCCACTCATGGATAAGTGTGGGTTGCTCTTCGTTGGCTGTGATCCCTTATTTTCTGGGCTGTGTTCATTGAAGTTTTGCAATCAGGCTGCAGAATCCTATTTAAAAATTTTACCTTTTTACCTACTCTGTACTTTTATATTTAAAGCCCGATCTGGAGTTTATTTATCAATTAAACAGTTCTCTTCATTTTGTAACCTTTCAGAAATACTCATAGCCCATGAACATAATCAACTTACCTCAGCAAAACATTGTTATTTGATTTACAAAAGAAACCAGCCTGTGCATATATCACACTGAGGGCAGCTGGGAGTTAAGCAAGTGCATAACTTTAAACCTGTGCCCAACTGCTCTCCAGAATGAGGCCCAGGACTGGGCTGCAGTGCTTCCTCTGCCTTCCGCAGGAAGCTGTGATTTTTATCACACCCAATAATTTAAATAAAAACATTCAGATAAGCAGCCAAATATCTGGTTGAAGGAAAGCAACTAGACAGAAATTGATCTTGTGTTTTATAAACGCTGTGGCTTCAGAGGAGTTTGCGAGCCCTAAAGCTTGTCTGCTTTGTTTCCCCCAAATAAATTATCTTTTCCAATAAAGATATAACTGCTGCCCATAAACCTGTCTTGATGTCTGTCTCCAGACTATCAACACTTCTGCACAATGCATGTTTTCAGCATGCAGATAAATAACCATGTGTGTAAGATTAAATTTGCTCATTGTAACCTTCCTTTGTTATGCACCACAAGCATCCCTTCATCGGGATGGAAGAGAAGGAGGAGTGGCAAAATTGAACCACACTTTGTGTGGATTTTCTTCCCTTATCCCGTGATATTTTTATAGCTGTTGCACTTTTGGGCTGTGCTGTCTATTTAGGGAATAACACATCTGTGCACAAATGCTGCTCCCTCCCCTTTTCTTCAGTTTTGGGTAATGCTGTGAAGTTAATGCTTCGCAGAATTAATAAAAAAGGCAACTTGCACATGTAGGAGTAGCAGAAAGACTTTGATGCTTCCTGGTATCTCACTGCAGCCTCATGGGCTCAGACTACGTGGAAGCCACGCAGACATGGGAGGGTAAGGATCTCTGTAGGGTTTCGTAAAATTTAGATCTCATGAAACTTTTAGAATGCAAATCCTACAAAGTAATAGAAGGGCCTGAGTCATTTAATTCCTATAGTTGAGTCTGCTCTAGTGAGCCAAGAAAAAGGGAGATCGGGGCTAGAGCCAAACTTTTCTCATTTCACTGAGATATGCTTCATAAATTTCTGTTCTGTGCAGGGAACTTCATCCCTGATAATGAGAATAAAGGGTTTGAGGTTCTGTCTAGACCCTCTTTGGCAGATGAGATGGTATCTCAAATGCCTCCATGGGGGTGAACACAATCGTGGGCCAGGTTTGGACCATCCCTTCCAAGGACCAGCACTGTGTCCTTCCTCCCAGGCCCCTGTGAATTGGGCTTGGGCTGTTCTGAGGGGGTGTAACAACCATGTATGACAAGGAACTTTCCTCTCTCCAATATTCTTTATCTTTTTATCTTGGTAGTTGTGGGTTTTTTTTTTGGTTTTTTTTTTGGTTTTAGGCAAAGTGCCATATTTTTGAAAGCATATCAGGAAATACCCAACTTGCCTTCCTCTCACGTTGGCTTCCCTGTAAGGACTGCACAGATGTTTTTAAGCTAATTCTAGCAGTTATTTAGTTGAGGTAATTCTGCTCAAAATACAACTCTTGATCCTCAGAGTGTGTTAGGTGAGCACAGAGGGTGGGTCAGGTGGCTGGGATGGCAGCACTGAGCACTGGGCTGTGTGGGCAGGTCTGACCCTACAGCTTTTCTCTCTCTCCCATACCTGGTTCAGCCCTGGACATGATTTACCTGCCAAAACTCTGCCCTGTCACCTTCCCTCTGTACCTTGTAGCTCAAAGGGGGTGGGGGAAAGCAGGAGGAGAGGTAACACTGGCCTTTCTCCACCTTAGTGCAGGATGAACACATTCTAGAGCAGCTGTGAAGACTCAGGTCTCATCCTCATCCAAGTGCACCAGAGGGGCCAATGTGATGGTCAGTCAAGAGTGTGGCAAACCCTGCCAGTGTTTGGACTGTCCCATGGCACCTGGAAGCCATCCCTATCTTCCCTTTAAGATTTATTCTCCATACCTTTTCCAGCTCTTGTACTGTGATACTGCTTTTAAGACTCTGCTTTGACAGGCACGTTGACATTAGTGTGTTTAGGGAGGGGGAAAATCCTTGATAAATGTTGCATGCAAATAGCTTTTTGACCTGGTAGGATGAATTGAAGTCATCTGTCTGTGTAGGAGTAGAGAGTTATTTCAATGAGAGTTTATATTCACTTCCAGGCTTTTTTTTTCCCCCACTAATGAGAATGCGCACCTTGATCTTTTTATCTTTGTACCCTGGTATCTTTACTCCTTATGTGCAGTCTTAGCCCTCTGCTGCCACAGAAGGACACCATCTAATCAACCTCCAACTTCTCTCCCTGAAGCCCAGCTCTCTTCAAAATTTGTGTAGGTTTTGATGCTGACAGCATGACCCCACAGTGTTTTAATGTTTAATTCTTTCCTGAATTATTTCCTTTTCAAATGTGTTGCCAGGTCCCTTAAATAACAAGGTTCAGGTTGTCAGATGCTCTTTGTGACTAACCTGAAGTGCTTCTCTCTCTCCTTAGGTGAGAATGTGGACAGCAAATTGGAGTCCTCAAGAGAGCAGATGTCAAAGGACCAGTCAAAAGATTATGAGATAACAATTCCCTTCCTTTTGAATGGAGAACAGTGGAGACCAGTAAATGACATTTATTCAAAGGTTAGTCTTCATTTTGCCTACTATTGTATTCTAAGGTATGTAACAACTTAAAGGCTTTAGGAGGAATTAAGTGCACTTTCTTCATCATAGATTGATCTTATCATATAGGTTGATCATATAGGTTATAGAGTGGTTTTTATATTTTTGTTGTATATCTAAAATTGTTACTTATCTAATTTAAGAAATGGATAAGGTGTTTGGTTAAAATTAATAGCTTTTTCCTGCAGGGGACATTCTTCTTTCTTATGGCAGAAGTGGAAGCTTAAAGTGAAATGATAATAATTTCATTGCTTGAGATTATATCATGGAAGAGCAAAACAGCCCCAAAATTGAGGGGCAAACACAACAATCACGTTTGTTTGAGTAAATAGAGTCTGACAGCAAGAGCTTTAAGGAACAGTGTAAATAATGTTGCTGTGCTGTGTGCAGCCTGAGGCATTACCTGGAGATAATTACCAGTTATGGGAGACAGCTCCCAAATTCCATCCCATGTGCTGGGTTGGGAGTCAGGAGTGACTCTCCCTTCACACTCTGCTTTCCCCCTGCCTAACAAGGGATAATCTGCCTCTGGCTCTGACCAAACAGAGATTGTTTCCCCTTCTTGACAGGCCCTGATAAGCTTTCCCCCTTTTTTTCCCCTCAGACATTGGCAGATTGTATGTGTAGCTGCTTTTAGGAGAAAAGGGCTGTTTTTTGTCTCCTTGGTCTCCTCCTTGAATCATGAAGATAGTTTGTTGTTTATTATCACCAAAACTGTCATGGGAATCTCTTACCCAAACTTTTAACTCAGGTCCAGTTTGGGTACAGCTCACTTCTTATGTTCTTCTTTTAATTATCAGAATGAGGAGGAAAAAAAAGTTAAATTTTTAAAGAGTTTTTAAAAAAAAAAAAGGGAAAAAACCCAGGCAAAAACCATCACACAAAAAGAGTGCAAGGAGGCCAGAGAGCCCATTAGAAACAGCTTTCACTACTGGATTGGGAAAGTGTTTCATGGAGAAATCCTGCTTTACTGCCGCTGCTTGCAGGGCAAGGCTTTGAGTCACATTGCTGATTGACAGAAGTAGGTGTGAAAAGATATTTCAAAACAGGGGCTCTGAGTTTCAAAAATCTTGTCTGGATTAAAATTTTGTTTTCTTTTTCCCTTCCTAAATAGGAAAGAAGGGCCAGTCCCAGCTTTGAATCTCCACAGTGGTGAAAGGGATATCATAGTGGGTGTATAGGGGCTTATCTTGGAGAGATAACACAGATGGCTTGGTCCTGGATGTATGTGCAACTCTATTTTTAGATAATTTAATTAGAAACAGGCATTCTCCATAGATATAGAGGCCTTTTAGCTACTCACTGTAGCTTTCTGAGAGAGTTACAACAGAATATCTTTATGTGAGTAATGATAATGTGATTTATATTGTTAATTTGTTTCCCAGGATTACTTTCAGTTTAAGATGAACACTAGAAAAGATTTGTGGCTTGGTAGAAAGATCCACGTGCTGTCTCAGCACTTTTTTTCCTCCTTTGAATGCTTCTTTTCCATGGAAGCATAAATTAAATACACAAAAGTGCACATCAGGCTGTGGGAAGAACAACAGCTTTAAACTGGTAGAGAAGAGTAATGAATAGCTTGTCACATAAATATTGATCAAAAGCACAAAAGTTAAATACTGTTGTACTTGATGGTTAAATAGGATCTATTGTTCTCCAACTTGTTTCAAAGTGTTCCTCTGCTTTATATTAATTGTATATGAAGTTAAAAAAAGTATGTACTTGTAAGCAGGGGAATGGTATTGCAATAGAAGATATAGTAAAGTAAATAATGGAGTGGCTATAAAAATGCCAAAGTATTAAAGTTATTAGTGTATAGATAATTGCCTGGCAGTGATAGCCCCATTCTCCAATCCTCTATCCATAAATATTCCCACTTAACAATTAGTCCCTGGGAAACCACGCTGCCATTTAGTGCAGTGTGCTCTTTCTCTCCCATCTTGGAGATAAAACTGTCCTTTTATTTACCCCAGGAGTCACTGCAGTATCTGTTGGAATCTCTCATTTGGAATCTGTCAGGAATGATTATTAAGCTAATGACTTTCTGGTTGAGGGCCGTACACTGTGCAGAGCAGGAGCAAAAAATCTGATACCAGTCACAGTTTCTCATGGCACAAACACACAAACCTGCTCAGCAGTAGCAACAAAATTCCATTTAATGAGGAAAAAAAAAGTTTCTTAGCTCTAACCTGGTTTTACTTTAGCACAGTTGGGATGTACTTTTTCAAGGACATCGAATGATTTAGGTGCTTCCTAAGAATGGCAGTTCAAATGAATGGTGGGCAAACCTCAATTTTAAATTTAGACATGTAATTAAATTATAATTAAAGAATTTGGGATTCCCCCAATATAAATATAGTGGTTGGTTTCGGGAGAGACCTCATCATTTACTGGGCAGATCAATATTCTCTTTCTCCAACTCGAGTCAAAGCTCTAGGGGACCAAGACCAGGATCTTGTGGTGGTAGAACCAGTTCAGAAATGCTGCTACTTCTCTCTTGTTTAATAAGGTGGATATGCACAGGTAAACACTTTATATAGAATCACAGAATCATTTGGGTTGGAAAAGACCTCCAAGATCATGCAGTCCAATCTGTGACCGATCCCTACCTTGTCGTCCAGCCCAGAGCACTGAGTGCCACGTCCAGTCATTCCTTGGACACCTCCAGGGATGGGGACTCCAACATTGCCCTGGGGGAGCCTCATACAATGCTTAACCACTCTTTTAGTGAAGAAACTTTTCCTAATATCCAATGGGAACCTCCTCTTGGCCACCTTAGGGCCGTTTCCCCTTGTCCTATCAGTGCCCTACAGAGTGAAGTACATTTAAAAAATAAAATGTGGATACTTAAGAGAAGTTACTACAGAAATGCCTGTATGTTTTTCCAACTGTACAATGCTGTTCATCTAGTTAGGGGTTGTTAACGTTTCTCCTGGCATCTTTTGTTGAATTCATAAAATTTAGATAATTTTCAGTCAGAATATTTTAATAGTTCCCAGTCAAATTCTTTTATTAACTGGATATAATATTCGGTTGCTAATCCTGAACATGCTGCTAAAATTAGTGGCTACTATTTTGAGTATCCGGTTGTTGCCAGTCAGGGCTGCTGATGAGCAACTGCGTTTGTGGGTGTGTGACAGTGGAACTGGGACCCTGAAGGGTTGTGCAACATCACTCTGTGCCTTTCTAACAATAGCTGCCCATACTCTGTGCAGATGTGATTTCCGTCCCCGCTGAAATCCTGTGCATTACAGAATGTGTTGATAGGTCTTACATTACAGCTCCAGTTGTCCTTCCACTTCTCTCTTTTTACATTTGCTCAGCACTTTGCATTCTGTGTTGATTTCCCCACTCTCTCAGTGCTTGGTTTAAACCCAAGAGGGTTGGGTTCTATTTTTCCTGAATTTTTCGAAATTGTTTCATTTTTATATTATTCAAGTGCAGGACTCTTTCCCCCTGCATGTTTCCAGCTGAATATTTCTCTTCAAACTTGGCTTGAGACTTGCAAATCAAGCCAAGTTTGATGAGAGTTGGGTAAGTGATGTTTTAGTACACAGAGCACTTTAGGGAAGATTTTTAGAAGACCATCTGTTTGGCTTCAGCTTGTATCCTCACACCCTGTAAGGGACACACACTGGTTAATGTGTGCCAGATCCCTGCATCCCAGGAGCTGGAGGTCAGGTAATATCTGTGTTAGACCGGAGCCTGGAGCACATGGCTCCTCTTGGAGAGACAAGGAAGCATTTGACGTGGGCATTAAGGGATTTTTGGCTCCATTTCTACACTTCAAAGCTCGTAACTGTGGGGAAATGCTGCTGCCAGAGCCCATCCAGGGCAGACATGGAATAGCTGCAGTGCTGGGGGGGATCCCAGTGTGGCATTGCCCTGAGCTGCCACTCGTATTCCCAGAGTGACACGCTGATTAATGGAGTTGGCTTTGCACCCAGGGTTTAGTCCAGATTTTAAAATGCATGAAGTTCCTGGGAAATTGGAAGCATTTTGTGGGTAGATGATGTGATCCATTATGCAGGTAAACACAGAGACCCCGGGTTGTGGCATCTGTCACTCAGGTGTGGGCTTTTTCTCTAATCTTGGCTGTGCAGGATCTGTAATTCTGTCATTGGCACCTGCAAGGGCTCAAATAGAATCAAGAGGCTGACCAGGTGCCTTGAAAGATTCAGTCTTCTGAATTTTCTGAAAGCACATGAGCAGGTGAAGTGCAGCTTTCCTTACTGGGTGATACTTTGCATATTTTGATGCTTTTGGACCTACTTTTGTAATTCTGATCTCTGTATCCACCTCAGTGCAATATTAAACTGCTCCATACGTAGGTGTGTGCTCCAGTCAGGATACAATTGCCACAAAGAAAGACAAATTTGAACACAGCTGAACCTGGGCAGGTGTTGGAGGACCTGTAGCCAGGCAGCCTGGAGCTGAATGTGGTTTCTGAAGAGCCATATGAGGAGCTGGAAAACTCTGAAATGCTTTAAATTGCTTTGAGTTTGGGGGTTGTCAGCCCAGGCAGCTTTCAAATGATGCAGCAAATTTGATTTTTCCCTTTAAATTTGGGTGATGGGTAGAGAATAACAAGCAAATTTTGCTGTGTAACTCCTGAAAAATAATTAACTATGAGAAAGTAGGAGCACACAATATACCTGTCAATGGGTTAGACCCTCAATCCACTTGGATCTCTGTGAGACTCACTAGGCTCTTTTAAAATACTGTCACTGACCTCAATATATAAAAAATAGATTGGAAAAGCAACCTCTCCTCCACCTTGCAGAGAGATAAACCTCTGGCTCAGTGGCTTTCCACACTCCAAGAGATTGGGGTTGCTACTGGGGTTAGAGACAAGCAAAGGAAAAGAAAGATGCCCATGGTGGGCAGAGAGGATGGCAAGAGCTGTAGAGTGTCCCCTGACAAAGAACAGCTATGAATCCAACACCAATGACTCTTAAATATAAATAAATCAGAAATTCTTTTCCCCTTGAGGGAGGGGGCAATGGTTTCAGAGAACATTAGCACTGCTTTGCCAAGTTTAAGTTTTCAAGGCCAGATTCTGAGCTCGTGTGAATCCGTTTCCTTCCTTTGGCTGGGCTGGAATAAATCAGTGTTGCAAATTGAAATCTTAAAGAAGTGCTTTAAAAAAAGGGAAAAAGAAAGATGAGAAGGCAGAGTTCCTTTTCTTGTAGCAACACTCTTTTTTTTCTTTCTTGGTGTTATGTTATGCTTTGAATACAAACTCTAGCAATGAAATGTGAAGATAAAGATGAAAGCCAGCTATAAAATATATATTTAGACCATATTTCTTCTGGTTTTTAAGTGTACACTTGTCACAGCTCAAAAGATTCTGCATGTGAAGTGGCAGAGGATTACCATTTCTTGCTGCTTAGCATGCATTGCATCTCCTTTTGCTCCTGAAGAAGCAGCTTTGGCACCCCTGCCTGCCTCATTCGTGAAGTATTGTGTTATGGATTGTGTTCAGAAGCAAACATCTGAATCTTGATTATTACGTGAATCTCAGTGTGAAATTCTCCACTATATATAAAAGTATCATGAGCTCTGGCAGTTGTTAGTTATCTCTACAGTTCTCCAGATTTATCATTTGGATTGGATATTACACTGATGCTTTTCACCTTTTGCCATTTTTCGTACCTTCACCATAAGGCCCTGATTTAACACCTACTTAAACAGGTATTTTTTGCCATTTAAACAAAAAAACATTGGTGAGAACAGGAAATAACTTTAAATTTGTCAAAAAGTCGGGATAATAATGCTGG
Source organism: Manacus vitellinus (assembly GCF_001715985.3). Taxonomy (NCBI): domain Eukaryota; kingdom Metazoa; phylum Chordata; class Aves; order Passeriformes; family Pipridae; genus Manacus; species Manacus vitellinus. The sequence goes on from NW_021940541.1 coordinate 2,878,932, forward strand.
AGATTCAAGAATGTATTTGAAGCCAAGAAGAGATGGACCTCATCTGTTTGATCCTCTCATTATGCTCCTGCATTAGTGCATTTCTCTTGCAAACTGTCAGGAGAGGCAAAATCAACCATAATCCAGTCTCTCATCCAGAGTTTTGGGCTGCACAGCAGCTTCAGTGTGATTAGGAACTTATTGGTGCCTCCAGCAGAAAGACCCCAGTGAGATCATCACACAGTCACAGACTGGTTTGGGCGGGAAAGAATCTTAAAGATCATCTTGTTCATGGTTGGGGCACCTCCCACTATCCCAGGTTGCTCCAAGCCCTGTCCAGCTTGGCCTTTGAACACTTCCAGGGATGAGGCAGCCACAGCTTCTCTGGGAAACCTGTCCTAGTGCCTCACCACCCTCCCAGGGAAGATCTCTGTGCTGGTTCATTCCTCCTCTTTGCTGCACCTCTTGTGTGACTCTCCCATAGGGTTGGATGCACGGATACAGCTGAGAGGCTCCCTATGTCACATAATTAATTTAGTGCTCAGTGTTTTCAAGAGCAAACCCATTCAAGTTTATTTCATAACTGGCATAGCCTTCGTGCAAGTGATAATTGTTTATATTCCCTTCAACTGAGCCTCCTGCTGTTCCTTTTCATTTGAAATAATTACCAAAGTTTAGACTTGCAGACAATTGTATTAAGGGGAATCATACAGTGCTGCTTAAACAAGTTTTTGAAGACTGAGAGGACAGCTTTCAGAGCTCTCTTACATAGTAGTTTTACATATCTTAAGAGAGAGAGGCATAAACAGAATTTATAGTCCTCTCCATATTTTTTATGACTCATGAGCATCCAATATAAGAGGCAGAGCTGTGTCACCAGCTGGGAATGCAGCTTGGCACAGGCAGCCCCAGTGGTGTGAGGAACAGCACTAATCCTTGATAACCTTCTCTGGGAGTTCCTCTCCTCGAGCCTTTAATTAATAACCTGGAAGTCATTAATTTAATAGCCTGGTAAACAATCTGTTATTTCTTTTGCTTTTTTCTATACCTTTACTCCTGCCTCGTAGGGCCACTGTGAGGACTAATTAGTTCAAATACTCTCTATTATTTATTAACTCTTCTGTGTTTGTTTAATTTGGAAACAGCACAAGTTTTGCATGGACACTAGGAGGAAAGGGAGAGTGTCACCTCCTCTGGTAATCAGAGCAATTTCTGTGTCCATGCTGGGAGGGATGAACTGATCCACTGGGTGAGCAAAAGCAGCTTAAAGCCACCCCTCTCACCTTATCTTGTCCAAGGGGAGATTGTTGTGGAGAAAAACATGTTCTCTTCTTCTCATCCAGACCAATCAAACCCTGTTAAGCCAATTGATCAATCTGATAATTTAATTTATGACATCTTTTAGAAACGCTGGTGAATGTATCCTGGTTCCAGGGACTTGCTGGATCCTACACCACAGCCACAGGCTTGAGAAATTCCTGGAGCTGGGACCACCAATAAAAACTTTGTGTCGGTGATTGAGCAGGGAAAATTCTTTTCTCTGTCTGCACTGAATCAGTGCCCTGGTTTCAACTAGATATACTAGTATTAATTTCCTGCCTGAATCACTTGGGCATACTGGGAAGTGTTAAACAATTGGGATTCATCCCAGAAAAGAGTCCATTTCATTTTTAGCTTAAGTGATACAGTGTGTTAAGTTTGTAAAGCTTTGTGTGACAGTTTATGCCCAATATAAATCACAGGTATTATTGAAGGTGATGGCTCTTTTAATGAACAGAAAATGCAGAGTTTTATAGTAACAACCCACCAGACACCTCCTGCTCTCCTCACTATTTCGTAGCCCTCCATAGGGTGAAAGTCCCTTTCATGAGCTTGTATCACGCTGAGCTGCTGGAGGAATTTTGTCATACTTGGCCAGTGAGGATCAGCAGTGATATAATAGTGCTGGGAGAGCTCTGTCTCCCAGTACCACCCTGCTGTTCCCTGCCAGCACTTGGATTGATGGGGCTCTGCACAGGGGTTTGTTGGGACCCTCCAGCTATGAGGTAGTGTCTCAGATCTGAGCTCGAGGAATCCACTCCTAAGGTGATGGTTCTGAAGCAATGCCCTTTAACACCGTTTTTCAGACTGGTATTTAAAAAAAAACCCACAAACAAACAGATCGTGCTTTCTGTAATAAAATGGAAAAAAAAATATTTTTATCTTAGTTAATGCTAGCAACCTTTTAAGGTGGGATTAAAATATAAACCTAAGTTCTTGCCTTATGCTGGGTTTGTAAAGTCCTTGTACTGAGGCATTTTCATATTGAATTAATTTAGCTTATACTTGGCTATTTCGTGTCTCTTGCAACAGATCTTGCGAGCGTAAGGTATGAATTTCAGTGTTGGATTAAAATAATACTTTGGTTTCCAGCTCTGAACATGTGATCAGTTTTTATAGTCAAAAGGAGAATCTCCCTTGTTTTTAATTCCTATTGTGGCTGCCTTGAGTCAAACTGAGCACAGTTCAATTCCTAGAATTGAACTCTTTCCCACCAAATGCTCTTGGTACCTGGAGTGTTCATCTCCTGTAAGGAATCCTTTGGGTACTTGCAGGTAACAGCAGGAGAACTTGGGGCCTTTCCAAGGACTAAAGTCCTCTGAGGCAGGGAAAACCATGGAAACTATTAGCTGCTGACATATTATGTGATGAAGACCCTTTTTTCAGAAAGTCATAGTAAATTGAATTGTACTCAGTGTATATTTTAGGAGTGAGGAAGTAAATTTAGCTTGTCCAACCACTCAGTCCTATCGTTAACAAGTCCAATGCCTTCGTTCTTGAATTTTAATTCTATTTCAATGTGGTTCTCTCAAACCTCATTTGATTTTTCTCTTCTATAGGAATATTTCTCGTTTTTCAGAGCTGTAATGAGAAGTCATAGAGGTTATATTCAATTTAAGCCTGATTAAAAAAAATAATTAGGATTGATAACAAGCCTCTTTTGAAATGCAGTAGGAATACCTCGACAATAAAAGGATTTCAAGGTGTTGCAATTTTTCTAGAAATAAAATGACTGCCCAAAAATCTGCCAGCTGTTTTTGAAAAGCTTGCATAGATGAGGTAAAAATTATCTGTATCATTTTGATATCATAGCAGAAAGTTTGTGTTCCATTTTCTGTGTTGTGGAAATCACGTGTCCCTTTTGTGTGTCGTGTTTCCTCAAGGACATAGTTCTAAAGTTGAGCTTTTGGAGCTTGGTTTAACAGGAAGATTGCAACTTAAAATTTAAATCTACAGTTTACAGAATTGTAAGTGTGGTGGAGTGCTGAAGTTTAGTGAGCCTGGGGATGAAATGCACTTGGGGATGATTTGTGTGATGCATTTCCATGTGCACAGTGAGTGTGTGCTGGGTGTTGCCAGAGTCTGTAGTGTTTTACTGGACTTGATCTCATCCCTGTCCTGCTTGTGGTGTTTCTGGTCAGTGTAACCATAACTCTGCTGGTGATACTGGTTGCATTAAGTGTTTACCCATCCTGGCACAGCAGTTGGACACACGTGGTCCCTCTGACATGGCCACTGAAGCCAAGGAGGGGTCTTGTCCCTCTTGTCACACACCAGAACGTGTTAAGCTCCATTTAGATCTTGGCTCGGGCTCTGTCACTGCCCTTTCATCCTCTGCCCAGGTTCCAGGATGTGAATATGTTGTTTCCTCTGGAGTCTGAATCACGCTCAGGAAATGAAGTGCTCTTCAGTCCTGCCCTCATTCTTTTGCCTTTACTATGTCGTGCCTTAGGATCAACTTTATTTTGCTTCTGCTGCTTGACCTTGCTCCCCTTTCCTCTTCTGGCCTTCTCCTTCCACCAGGAGCTCCTGGGAGGTTTCTTGGCAGGGTTCACCTCCTGGTTCTTTCCTTCTCTCTCCACTGACCACATCCTTGGAGGAGCATTTCCTGCATAGAAACGGTCTTTTTGGGGTGAACCTGCCAAACCCTTCCCAGCCAATCCATCATTGTCTGGAGTGATTCATGGAATCACAGAACAGTTTGAGTTGGAAGGGACCTTCAAGACCATCTTGTTCCAACCCCCTGCCATGTGCAGGGACACCTTCCCCTAGACCAGGTTGCTCCTGGCTGACCTTGGACACTTCCAGGGATGGGGCAGCCACAACTTTGCCTCCTTCTGAGGTGCCAGCATTTTACATTGTGTTTGAAGTGAAGCCTATAGATAACTTTAATATTCAGACCACCTAAACGGGCACAAGAGCAAACATTTTTAGCCAAAGCTGCTGCCTGGTGAGGGGAGGATCAGATCTTCACTGAGATCCCTGGTTTTTGCCCACTGGTGGATGCTATTTTCTGGCACATCTCATTTATGTGAGTGTTGGAGATGGCAGGCTCTCCTTTGGGCAGCAAGCTTGGATGAAATCCTGCACCGGTGTCTTTCAGATGACATTATTTGCTTTAGTTTCACCCATTCCATCATCCTTGCCTAGATGTTTTCACATTAAGTACATCTTGTCCCTGAAAAAGCAGCGCTGCTGCTGAAGGAGCTCTGCTTTGCCTCCTGGCAAGGGGCGATGAGACAAAAGCTCTCTGATGTGTGAATCGGGACAGCCAATAGTCTCCCTGCCCCAAAAAGGGCCGTTTCCTTGGCAGATCCTGAACCTGCCTTTTTCAAAGCAGAGGGGAGTTTCTGGAAATGAATCCGTTGCAGGAAAAGTCAACAAGAGGAACTGTGTGTAATTTTGTCCTCAAAGCAACTCGTGGAGTATTCCTGTGTTAACATTGCCCACTCCCTTCAGAGGGAAAAGTGGGATCCCTGAATCGAGGATATCCAACAGAAACTGCCTTTCCCTTGGTTTCAACAGACAGAAACATTGTTTAAACCAGACTTTTTTTGGCATTTACTGGCATTACTAAGAAAGAGTTGGCAAGGAAAGCTGGCAGAAAGAGATGAGTTGGATAAGCTTTAAAGATTTTTTTTTTCTCTATAAAATGAATATCCAGAAGCTGTGTAAATGTATTTTTTTCAGTTTGAAAAGTGTATAGAAGGACAACACACACACGTTTTTTTGACTGAAATAACATCTAAGCTGGTTGTGCCCTCCAAATTCTTTTCCTTCAATTAAAAAATGGAGGGGGGGAAAAAAAAGAAAGAAGAAAAGACAAAACAAAACAACACCTCAGGAAATCCCTAGAATGTTTATTCAGGAACAGAGCAGCCTGTTACAATCATTAGCATGCAAAGGTATTTCTGTTATAGGCAGAGGGCAAAGTGAATTTTAACCTTTTATTGCCAAGAGGTGTCATGTTTGTCAGTGAAGCAGCTATTGAGGGACACACATAAATCCCTGTGAATGAGTGAGTGGCAAATGTAAAAACCCAAATCAAACCCCCAGTACACCCTGCAGAGAGAAACTAAAATCAATTGAAAGGCCCATAATTAAATATAAAGTACTATATTTCATGCCTTATTGAGTTTCTAGGTATTACTTAAACATTTCTGGTCGTAAAAGGCTTCAACTGGAACAGAAAGATTTCAAAATATTTGACTCTATTCCTTGCAAGCTTAGTGCAGAATTGCTTCTGTGGGATGTTGATTAGAAAGGGAAAAAGGGCTGGACTGGTTTAGACTGTGATCTGTGGGAGCCCTCCAGACCAAAGTGATTGTTTCCCAGGATCCCCAGAGCAGGGAGAGAGGAAAGGAAATTGCTACTCCTGGGAGACCAAGTGTCAGGAGCCTGGGAACACTGGAAGTTGCAAGGGGCAAATTTAAGATATGGATAGAAACAGTTGGTGTTTTTCTAAGATGGAAACCTAAATTTTTTACTTTGTGCAGTCAAACACCTCCCCTTTTGTTGTCCTGTCCCTTCTCATCCCTACAATGGGAATAAAGTTTAACCCAAACATCAATTTGATTCTGGTAATGACCATTTCAGGTTAAAAGTGTTTGTATAAAAAAAGAGTTATTTGCATTTGTATTCTTGCTGTGTAACTTTTAGGGAGCAAGGATTTGGTGTTCTGGGGAAAAGAGGGATGTCTTGCATGTGTGGAAAAATCACACGTGTTGTCTGAACAAGGGAACAAATATTTTCAAGATTTTAGGTCTCAAAGAATAAGAGAGGAGTATTTGCTTTCTATGTACGAGGATTTTCATTGTTGCAACCTTGGAGGCAATTTAAAAACAACTTGTAAATATCATGAAGAACATTAATTGAGATTTTTATAGTGTATGATGAACCATTTAACTTAGTCCAAGTTTAGCACAATCACCTTTCTTTGAGATAGATCAACATTGACGTGAAAACAATTTATTTTAAGGAGCAGTTTGAGAAATAATATTTTGGTCTATTTGGTATTTTTCTTTTACATGTACATTTTTACTTCTTTCAAATATGCAATTTAATCATCAAGCATCAATTTATTTTTAAAATGCAATTTATTAATCTTAACACACTTCCATACTTCTTTTATTAAATAATTTAAAAAGAAACCTTGATGTGTAGAATCAAAATCAACTCTAATTTCAGCCTTCACAGAACTGGTATTTAGCAATTTCTCCAAATCTTTGTGTTTGAGACGGAGAGAATCACAGCTGGCTTTGAGTCATTTATTTTAAAGAGGTTCCTGCGGCCTCCCCACCTCATTGCTGAATTCCCTTATATCTATATCAATGTAGATGTAGATATCTGTATTTGTATGTCTATATCTATACATATACAGCTTCTCTGTTTCCAACCTTGTCTCAGGATTCAGCACTTAAACCAGGTTTTGAATTTTTTGGGCAACAATAAGTGAGGAAAAAACAGCTGACCAAGGTTAAAGCAAGATTTTGCATTGGAATCAAATCATAAAATCAAGTAGTTGAGAGGGAAGATACCATCGAGTGAAACTCTTATCAGTGTTTCTGCTTTGCTGGGACATGTTATTAGGGAGGAATTTCATTTAGAGTCAGAGCTTATCAGTGTGTCCTTGTAATGTGCTCCCAATGTCTTAGACTTCATATATGGACATAGAATTGTTCTAATTTTAGGAAGACACTGAAAAAAAAAAAAAGCTTAATGTAAAAGAAATAAAAACTCTATTGGAAGTGTGGATATTATCTGTGTCATCATTATAGAGCTTAAAATTGCAAGAGGATCAGCTGCTGCAGACATTTTGGCTGATGTTTATGAAATAAATGTCTTTGTGGAGCTCCCCATTATTGTGGGTTAGAGCTGTACAGTGTTTCCTATAATTCTATTACACTGGGGCAGGTAAAAAAGGGAGACTTTGATATTTCAGTGCAGGAAAAGAAGCATTTGAAAAGTCTTCACTACCTTTATCAGTGAATGATTTAGACCAAGAATCCAATCTCTGCTTCAAGTTTTCAAAGGCCACATTCGTTTGTTTTCCCAGTAAAATCTTTATCTTTCCCAGTGAAAGAAAAATCAATACATCACTGGTAAACACAGAGCTGTGTCTTACCAGGGTATATTCCTTACACTTAATGGGAATTCTGATATTAGCCATCACACTCAAGCCATATTATTTAGAAATACCATGTTGTGCTTTGTTTTTTTCTGCAGCCACCCTGCTGTTTTATATTTTTGCTTTCTATATTTTTGTATTACACACATGTATTTTCTTGTCCTAGCAAGGGGAGTTTCAAAAGTTCCTCAAGAAGAATAGGGAAGTTATTTTCAAGATCTATTGTTTTGTTGTGCTGGCTGGCACCTGACAGTCTACAATGAGATAGCAGAGAAATTTATTCAGCATCAAATACAGTTGTAGCAATTTATTGCTGTCTTTACCTCTCCCACAAAACCATTCCTCTGCATCTCTTGGAATGCTCAAATTTACTTCTTCGTTTTTAGGGAGCTATATCTTTTCTACTGGTGCAATGTCACCATCACAGCCTTGCTGTATGGGAAAGAAATAACTTGTTCCACATATTTAGCCTCAGGCATAGTTTGTGTGTGCAAGGTATTCTTTTTACCTGGGAATTTTGATTTGTAACTAAAATTTGATTGGGTTGTTTGGGAGGCCGCAATTCCTTCTTTATAAAATGCATCGTGAAATTTAGGTTTCTGTAAAAACAGTCTCTATGTAAAAGCAAATATGTGTTGTCTGAGGGGAATAATGCAGCATCCCTCAGCTCAGCAATCCCTCAGGGGATGAGCACACATGTGGCATTTTTGCTCTTCCTAATCCTTTCTCTAAGTGTGACCAATTTATTCAACCCTCAGATGTTATTTTCTTGTTCCCCTCGATGAGTTGTCCATCTGAGCTCCTCTCTAAAACTCTTCCGATGAGCAAGACTTCTTTAAGCTTCGTGATATGACCCTAAAATTCTCCTTCCCTCATCACCTCAGGAAATCAGCACAGCGAGGGGAACCCCCACAGAGCCCTTCTCTATTTATATGTTGATGAACCTGGATGAAAACTTCCAAAAATACTATATATACTTTTAAACCTGCCAGAAGACTCCTGTGCTGCACAGTCCTGCCCTAAACACACAATGTTGACTGGTACTTTGTGATATAACACAGTGGTACCTATATCTGGGAACCACTTGCTATTTGTAGGGACATTAATGAACCATTCCAGAGCCCTTCCTCCCTGCATTCTGCCAACTTACGTGGCTCAGAAGTGCAAAACCCAGAAGTCTGGGGCAATATGTCAGCTATATGTCATAAGAGGCAAAGTTTCATACCCTCATGTAGTTGAATTTCATTTAAATATGCAACACGGTGCAGCATTAAGGTTACTTTTTTTTTTAAGGGTTGTAAAGGAGTGGTAACTCGGTAGTTTAGGTGTAAACCTCAGTGAAAGGTTGGACTTCTTGCTTTCTGGAAAAACAAAAAGGAGTGTTGAGTGGCTCAAGAGCAATAGTGTGGTGCAGCCTGTTCATTTGCAGGGCAGGGGTGGAGTCCCCATCCCTGGAGGGATTTAAAAGCCATGTGGATGTGGCAGCTGGGGACATGGCCAAGTGGTGGATTTGGAGGTGCTGGGAGAATGGTTGGACTTGGTGGTCTGAGAGGTCTTTTCCAACCTAAATGATTCAATGAGTCTATGATTAATAATCTGGTGGTTGGAGGACTCGTGAGTGTAGGTGTGAGGCCAAGGATGAGGCACTGAGGCATTGAATCCCACTGGAGACTGTTATGTGTTTCATTGAATAATTACTGGGAAGGAGAACAGTCATGAAAATAAATGGGACAGATAGTTCACTCTGAAAGGACACAGGAAGGAGTGCAGGAAAGCTTGGAAGTCTGAAACCATGGCTGTGCTGAGGAGCAAAGAACCGGGGCTGTCAGTCCGGAGAGGAGGAGGCTGAGCAGTGACATGATGAATCTTCCAGTGTGTAAATGGATGCAGGAGAGAAAGAGGGAGTAATTAGTTTCTGTGTCACTGTTAGATATGCTCCTGTCTAGCAGGAACAAGAAGAATGGCCTTACAAGGCAGCAAGGAAGAGCTCAGTAATAAAGCTAATGAGAAAAGGATGTATTTACATGCATGTCGTGAGGAAGGGAAGATTAGAAGTCTCTGAGTGCACTTGATTTTCAGAAAAGACAGAGAAACAGCTGCTAATGAGAGTAGTGTAGTTGATCCTGACATGGGGCACGAACCTCTGAGGTCTCACAGGCCACATTTTCTATGATTTGATGTGAAGTGGAGGCAATTCTTTCTCCTTCATAAAGACCTGCTTTGTGAACTTTGCCATCTCTACATTTCAAAGGATAAGATTTGGATTTTTCTGAAATTTTAAATACTTGAAGTTTCACAGGGAACCCTTTCATGTCTGGGATGAAAAATTGGCACCCCACAACTTTTCCTTCTCTTCTAATTATTAGTTTTGCATGACTTAGAACCAGACCCTAAATAATACATAGACAACTAAAACATTAGATGTAATCCTTTCTCAACTGTGTGCAGAGAAAATGCTTTAGCCGAAGTTGAGCCTTTTGTTTGTTCTTTTAAATTTTATTATTATTTCAAGGATGGACACTGAAATCATAGGGGTGGATCAGGATGCCATGGAGGCTGGGATATTTATAGATTGGAGAGGTTTGGTTTGGGGAGGAAGTAGTTCTGGCTGTGGGAGGACTTGTTAAATGTTGTGTCTCCACCCTCCTGTCAGGTGGTTGTAGAGAGTGAGAAGATCCCCTCCAAGCCTCCTTTTCTCCAGTCTAAGCAACCCCAGTTTCACAAGCAATGCTGGGAGGCAGCAGCAGACACACATCTGTGTCATCTGTTGCCCTGAGAAGCACCAAAGCTTCAAAAGATTTTCAGGAAGGGGGAAGAGACAGGAGAATTTAAGTGCAGAGCATCAGGAATAGACCAAGTCCTGAGATGACAATTCCAACTGTTTACAGTAAGCATGAAGTAATTCAAAACACATTCTGGGATGTTGGGGTTGTAAAGTCCTCGTAGATCCCATGGGCTGTGTTGCAGAGATATCTAATTTTTAATTAGCAGTGAACAACAACATGGTAATGGGCTTGGAGTTGTTTTTTGAAGGATCATCTGGATGAAAACATGGTCTATCCAGAGCTGCTTGTGAGTCTTTTTTTTCATTTCCTTTCAGTACCTTTTCAACAGTTTTGTGTCAGTAGGCAGGGAGGAAGTAGAGTGCATGCAGAGCATGGAGTGTTTGGGGCAGATAATTCTGTGGTTGGCTTATTGCTTGAAATGTTCAAGTGTTCAACAGATTTTTTCACTCAGTGCTCCTCACTAAGAGATCTCTTCTGTTATTACCAACTTTTCCCAATGCTAAGCTGGAAAATATGATTTTTTCTGTTTCATTTTGTCTTTCCTTATTTGTGATGAAGGATAATTGGTTTGTAGTTCTAGGTCTAGAAGGGAGGCTCCCCTGTGTCTAAACATGAGAGTTTTGCTCCAGAAGACAATAAAAGTCCAAAGCTGACGGAAATCAACAGGATATGGCACATAATGCATGTAGTGCAAATACCTAAATATTCTGTGTATCATAGCCCATCCATGGGGAAACTTGTATTTAAATTTCCATTGGGGTTTAATCCTGGGGAGGGAATAAAAAAAATCTCTGAAACTGAAATTAGAAACAGAGACTTTGAGGCTCTGACCAACATCTGAATGAGTGTGTTTTCAGAGTGTTGCATTTGCTCGGGCAAAACCACATAAAAAAGTCTGTCTCAGGTGATCTTTATTATCATCTCTTACCTGTGCCAATTCTGCTTCTGATTTTGGGAGTGGAAGCAAAAGCAGAACAGGACTTGTACAAATAATGGAGTGACAAGGAGAGCGGGAAACCCTGTGAATAGATCCTTGAATGAGATGTCAGCAACTGAGAGCTGTCCAGGAAGGCAGGTGAACAGTCTTCTCTCCTGATGGGATGCTCTGGTAGCCTGGGTTTTGCACAGAAGGAGCTTGGAGAAAGGCCTGGTTCCATAAAGAACAATTAAAATCTAGTTTGCAGCTTATAACTCTACTTGTCCTCATCTCTTGGCCTCAGGAGCCACTGCTGCTTTCTGCTGATGTTCCCAAGCTACTGTCAAGCCCATTTTCCCCCAGTCCCCATGGGAATCTGCCTCCAGCATCCACTGCTTGAACTGCAAAGTGTTCTTGCTCCTTCTGTGTTGCTGCACTGGTCCATGGGGCTGAGAGTGGGTAATTAAAATGTTTTACAAGAATTCTGCAGGATTTTTTTCAGTTTTCTCACCCTGTGCAGTCAGTTCAGGAATATTTTTGCCCATTCACACTGTGGTGGAGCAGCTGAAGGTGACAGCAGACTTTTCTTTATACTTTTATCACATGTTGCAAATGCCTTTAAGATGTTTCTTTCTTTGTTATCTCAAAATACTGTGCTCTATTGATTTTTGGTTTTTCTCTAAAGGGCTGAAAATTTCAGCACTAACCCTGAAGCCAACTGAAATAATTGATTATCTGTTTTTACCTCCTCTTCAGTTATTTACCTTGTGCCCTTCCAAGGAGAAAGGGTGTGCTATTTCTAGATGATTTAGTGTAAAGCAGATCTTTGCTGAGCTTTAATATCAATTCATATAACCTTGATCCACGGGTTATTTTTTTAGACCCACAGGTCTATCTAATATGTCATGAGAGAACTTGTTCTAGAAGTATTTTTTTATAGCTTATTCTTCTTGAACATATGGGTAATATGAAAAGAAACAGATTCTCTATAAGCTCAGATGGCAATTGAAAATCCTTAAATTATCTACAAGAGTAATTACATACCTATTGGCCTCTATGACCTAGTTAGGTATCTTAAAAATGTATTTTATCCTTAATAGCTAGATTTTGTGTACAGGTTTTTTGTGCATGTATTAATGGTAATGGCATTTTCATCTTTGCCTTTGTGGCAAGAAATATGCTGTTCACTAATACTTTGAATCTCTAGGTATCATTCAGAATAAAACATTTGTTTTTGTTCCAGGGAGTGCTTTCTTAGACAAATTTACTGTGCTTTCTACAGTACTTTGTGTCATTTGTTTTCTACAAGAATGTAAATGTTGAGTTGGGGTATCTGTGAGTAAAGTCTCTTTCTAATTGAGCAGAAAAATGTGAGATGCTGCCCGCAGGTTTCAGTATAATTTGCTTTACTAGGAAATCCTTGGATCCTTCTTTCTCTTAGGGCACATTCCAGGATATAGAAATGATTCATGTGTTTTGGAAGTACAGCTTTGGGAAGTTTGTCAAGTTATCTCAAGTAGCCCAAGACCGGGGTGAAATCGCCCTTTCCATTAGTTTTAAAAAAATTAACGTGTTATCTCTCTTTGTATAACTCATTTGTCATCTCCAAAAGATCATCAGAGACAAACTGTGGTTTGAAGGAGTGGAAATCAGACCCTGACTCCTCACTCCTGCTTTGCATTCCCGTCTCTGTGGTGCAGAAGGGAACTGGAATCCAGAAGCATATCTGCGATTGCAATAACAAATTAGCGAAGGAGATTTAATCTGAGCCGCAGAATATGAAAAGATGTTTAGAGAGAGCGAAGCCTGAGCTCAGAGATCTTGGCACAGGCCTGGTGCAGCAGAGCCCCGGGATTGGAGGGATCTGAAAGTGAAGAACAGCATGTGAATTAAGCCAAATAAATTAAGTGATTTAAGCATTAATCTGGCCAACCCTCCGAGTTCATTCAGAGAAGCAAAACATCTATCATTGCTTCTCTGGAGATTGTTGCATTGTGGAGAATTCAGTTTAGCCAGGACATTTAGACCTACCCTTGCATTAAGAAAAGTTCTTAATTTTCTCATTGTCTGAAGCTGATTGTATCTTTTTGCCTTTCAGTAAGTTTCATTTAGTTGCAATTACTCTGGCTTCAAAATCTTGAAATCAAATGAATTAATGAAAATGGAAAATCAGAACTCTTTCCTAATTAAGAACTGAGCTTTTCAAGGAATATGAAAGGATCTAATTTAGAGAAAGATGTTTGGAGAGCATGAAATGTGGCTTGAAGGAGATACATGTGCATTCAATATAACTTACTGAGCCCAACCAGATTTGTATTGACGGGAAACAAAAAGCATCTGAAATCCTCTTTCAGTGATAGAATAATTTATGGGCTTTCTTGAAGCATTCTGAGTTGACTTTCAGTTCAGGGAAATGGGTGGCCACCTCTGTTTGCTTCTCAGTGGACACAGTTACTACTGTATTTAGCATTATTTCTTCCCATGTCAGTTAACTGAACCACGGAAATTTTGGGAGGAGGCTGACTGTGGTTTTGTTTTTGTTCTTTTTATAGTTCTGTAACCCTTTCTTATGGATGTGAGGAAACCTCCATCCCGGCAGTGCTGCAGGAGGCTCTGAGGTGGCACTGAAGGGGTGTAAGGAGTGGTCAGGTGGCTCAGATAATGACTCTCACAGTTCAGAATGGACTTTATTTTCTACTGTTCCTGAAACCCGGGTCTCTTGATGTGCTGCCTCCCCAGCAGACACAAACATCTCATGTTATAGTCCCTGTGCACAATACATGGAGCTCATCTGCTGGTGCTCCCCTCAGCATGAGAGAAGCTCCCACTGAGGAGAACATTATCAGATACAGTCTGGAGGACGTGTTGTTTCTTATCACTGAAAACTTAGCAGTAATTATCATCACAATTCTCACCCCCCACAGTGCACACCCCACAAATGAGTGCTGCAGTAATTGCATTTGTACAAGGAGAGATGTTTCTACAGAGGGGCAGGTTGGCTGCTCAGCTCCAGCTCTGTTATAAAACAGTGGATGTGTGGGTGGGAAAATGTGAAGTTATTAGCTGGGAATACCCACAGGAAGCGTGGTGGGATAGAGGGAGTAAGGTGCAGAAAATATAATTACACTGGGTAACGAGTTAACACAGTCATTGACATGGGCTCTGCTTGACCTTGATTTTTTGAGCACATTGGACGTACATGACATTGCAATCAAACTTCTAGTAAAGGAGGTCACAGTCCCCAGCGTCCTTACAAAGAGGAGGAATTTTACTTTTCAGGCTACACAGAGTAGAACCCAAATGAGATCCTCTAAATTTACCCTGCACAGCCCTCTAATAAGTTCACGTACATTTTAAATTGGCAAATATCAACAGCTGTTCATTCACATGATAATTACCCAAATTGCAAAGGACCGTCTGCAACTGAGTTCTGTTCCATAACTAAGGCTACCCAGACCCTCTGCAATTGCTTCCTCCCTGCCAACTCTATTAAAGTTTTGCTTTGTAACAATTTACTACAGAACAGGACCGTTTGTTTTCCTTGCACAGCCTTCCACCAAGCATTGTTTAAGCAGCACATCGTGTATTCCAACAAAGAGGTGCTTTTTGCTCCCATCTGTTTGATAGCAGAGCGAGCAGTTGTGACTCAGACGTGCAGTGTAAATACTGGATAATGACTCTGGGTTTGCTTTGAGCAAATTCCAGGTTGTTTCATTCCTGTGCCAGGTTCTGGTCTGTTTTTGAGGCAGGGAAGAATGTCTGATGTTGGGCCTGAAGTTTTCAGGTGTTAGACATGCTTTTGACAGAGTGACCCATCATTGTGCACAGGTGATAGTTAAAAGCTTCAATGAGCAGACCTGACTGTGCAGCAGGTACCAGGAGCAGGAGCTTCTCAGTTCTCTAAGGCTCTGTGGTATCTGGTTGGCTTTTTCAAATATAAGGCCATGCAGACACTCCCCCAGAGACATTTTAACCTTTTGGGGCAACATCCCTGGAAATGTTCAAAGCCATGTTGGATGGGGCTTGGAGGAGGTGTCCCTGCTCATGGCAGGGGGTGGAATGAGATGGTCTCTAAGGTCCTTTCCAACCCAAACCAGTCTGTGGTTCTATGAACACAGGAAGGAAAACAGAGGGAGGACTCATTTTTTTTAAGCCAATCTTTTAGTCACTCTTCAACAAGTCTTTCCCTCCCCCTCCCAGTAAAAAGATCTTTATATTTGCAGGTCTCTCCAAAAGCTCAAAAGTGCATCAGTGCAATGAACCTCCTGCCCAACCCCTTTGGAAAGGTCACAGGATGTCAGAGCACAGGCAGGGCCTGGTCTTTCCAGCCAGTTCAGGGAGTGGGCTGTGATAGCAAACAACACACCCTTCCATCAGGCTGTGATTAAAAAGCACTGCTGCTCTTGACCCTCTTCCAAGCTGAGGTCCTGCCACTCACACTGATGGGCTGGGTAGGAAGTCCTTCACTCAATGAAGTCACATCAGTACCTGGGTGACAAAATTTGGTGGTCTTATGGGAATAGCCCTTCTCAGGGCTGGCAGGCAGCACACTGGGGGCTGCTCTGTTTGGGATACACCACAGCAAATGAGAACTGGCTGAAATAACACATTTTATTATTATTTTTATTGGTTGTTCTTAATACAAAATCGAGTTCACGGTTCAGTGCAGTCATTTCCATTAGCCCAAACCATATGCTGTTGCATTTTCCTTTCTTCTTTCCTTTGTGATCCCTGAGTGTGACGGATCACCAGCTCCCAGATGCGGAGCAGACTCCTTGCAGGTCAACAGGGAAGTGTGAGAAACACACACCGAATGCTGCTCTGGGTTGCTTTGCATCCACCCTGCTGCAAAGATACAGGAAGGGCTTCCATACCTCCCCTTGGCTGGTTTGTGTTCCAGCACTCATCCTTCTCCCAGACCACATCCTGGACCAAAGGATACGGAGCTCACTTCCCATCAGCTCCTTCAAAGTGTTGCCAACACCTGTCCCCTTTTTCGTAATTCACTCATGTTTGTTCTCCCAGCGTGTTTTTAGGAATCTTCGAAAGATTTTCTTGTTGCAAAGTTTGTCCTGCAAAGAGGGTATTGATTTTGACCTATTTTTAACTGATATAGTTCAGAGGATAATTGGAGAGCTGCTGTAAAAACCAAGGCTGCCCTATTTGCACTGCTTAGTTTTAATTAAAAAGACAGAAAGAATGTCTTTTTTTTTTTTTTTAAAACATAAAGCTGAGAATTTTCTGTTAATCCCTTTTTAACTGGTCAAATGCACCTAAGTATGTTTCAGTGCAACCTCAGTGCCTGATAATTAAAATAAGGTGAAAAGGTCAAAGTCACTTTTAATGCCTGACTTTTACTGACACCGAATTAATTCACAACATAACAACTCAGCCTCAGAAGGCACAGATTGCTTTCAAACATCACACTGGTTATTTTGGATTTGCTCCTGAAATAGTTGATCCTTCATGTTATGACATTTTGAACATGTTTTAGCTAGGTTATTCTTTGATTTTTTTTAAAAAAATGTAAATCAGGAATATCTGACAGAAAGGATGGAGCTCTCCCTTTCCCACAGTAGTCATTAACTTTGTATTTCTGCATGGAAACCAGGAAACTGGGAGCTAGAGCTGTGTAATTTTGTTGATTTTGGTCTGGCACAATTAACTTCTCTGTTTCCACTTTCTTCAGTGTTATTTGCTTGAATTTTTAACTCTGGATAGGGATCCTGGGACACCAACAGTGCTCAAGGAGCTGTTAATTTAAGTAGCCTTTTATAGAGATTCACAGGACTTCCAGCTTGTTGCCAAATAACCTGATGGCCAGAGGTTCATGCCAGTGCTATAGAGGCAGCACACAAACATTTATATTTTTCATTTTAATTGAAAATCTTTTTATCTTATGAAAAGAACTCTCCTAAATTAGGGTCATGCTCAAAGTTGTCTTGTTGCTCTATTTTGTGCACATCCCATAAGCTCCATGGTGTGGTTTTCTGTCATCTAGTGGAGGGTGTCTATTGCTCGTGGGATGGGGGCTGGCCTAGATGATTTTAAAGGTCCCTTCCAACCCAAACCTTTCTGTGATTCCTGGAAGGAAGCCAGGGAAAGGGCAGAAAAGCTGCTGATCCATTTAGGATCTCGTGTGTAATGGGTTTGGCTGTGTCACGTGGTGGGCAGCAGGTTATATAAATATTTATTGAGAGATATAGAAATATATGTAATGATATATATAGTGAGAGATGTAGACATGGAT
This sequence comes from Manacus vitellinus, assembly GCF_001715985.3. Lineage (NCBI taxonomy): Eukaryota > Metazoa > Chordata > Aves > Passeriformes > Pipridae > Manacus > Manacus vitellinus. Next base: position 2,896,310 of record NW_021940541.1, read on the forward strand.
ATATAACTTGCCCCACATATATACATATGGCAGTGTAGGGAGCAGAAGAAGGAGAGGGTGTAAAAGCCTGACTACCTCCAAGCAGCAGATTGATTTGTTCTAGAAGGAGTTAAGAAGAAGAGGGATGAAAAAAGAAAAAGAAATTTAGCTATTGTGCCTTCCAGATAGAGGAATCTTACATCTATTTGTACAGTCAACAAGAAAGCAAAAAGTATAATCATTCTGTTTTCAAAGAGTCTCTTTAAAATAAACTTAGGAACAAACTTGGAAGTTCTTTGCTTTCCTGCTTTATTGGACTGGCTCAGCCAATTTGTTAAAGGGCTGTGAGTCTTTGCTAAGGCATTAAGGAAAAAAAAAAACAACTGCAAAATACTCTGTTCTGTTAGTTGCTGCTCATTAGATGCAGCCACAGGGATACAGGCTTGTCATTTGACAGTAAGGAAAGCACAGCTGAATTCCCTGCCCTCAGGAACTTGCAAAACAATCTGAATTAACTGTTTATACTTTTCATGTCCACATGAAATATCACTTGGTTTTGGAGGTATCTGCAGGAAACATTGCCCTTTGTGTTTACTTCTAAACTAAAGCCAAAAGAAAAATAAGTATTTATTGATTTAAAAGCATTACATGCAATTTATAGTATTTGTTGCAGGTTGTGATTTTCTTAAATGTATATACTTTGCAGACAGCTTGCATTTGTTGGATTGAATTCCAGTTTCCATGGTAAGGTTCCCTAAGTGACGTTATTTCTTATAGATTTCCCAGCTTTTCCCTCTTTGTGTATAGTAGAGGAATATAATCAACCCAAAGATCTGAATACCTATAAATACACCTTTTAGCTTGTGAAGGCACCAACACAGAATGTCAATGTGTGATAAATAAGGGAAATAAAAGGCATTTTCATATAGATAACAGAAAACAGCATAGAATTTATCCCTCCTGGAAATTATGTACTCTTTCTTCGGTTATGCAATTTCTAATTCCTGCTGTTAACTCTTGTGATACAAGAAAAACATCTGTATTTGTGTGGAATGTAGCTACCTGACATATCTCAGAAGCCCTTGATTTCCAGAGCTCTGCTTAAGAGATAACATAAACTTACGACCCTTACATTTTTTGTGTGGAATTTCTGTTTACAGGAGCATAGAGGAGAAAGTAAATCGGATCATAGAATCCTGGAGTGGCTTGATTTGGAAGGGGCCTTAAAGCTCATCCAATTCCACCTCTGCCATGGGCAGGAACACCTTCCACTAGACCAGGTTGCTCCAAGCCCTGTCCAACCTGGCCTTGGACACTTCCAGGGATGGGGCAGAATCAGCTTTTCTGGGCAACCTGTGCCAGGGCCTCCCCACCCTCACAGCCAAGAATTCCTTCCCAATATCCCATTAACCCTGCCCTCTGGCCCATTGGCGAAGCCATTCTCTTGTCCTGTACTCCATGTCTTGTCAAAAGTCCCTCTCCAGCTCTCTTGGAGCCCCTTTAGGCACTGGAAGGGGCTCTCGGGTCTTCCTAGAGCCTTCTCTTCTCCAGGTGAACCCCCCCAGCTCTCCCAGCCTGGCTCCAGAGCAGAGGGGCTCCATCTTCCTCATCATCTTCATGGCTTCCTCTGGACTTGCTCCAACAGCTCCATGTCCGTCCTCTGTTGGGGTCCCCAGAGCTGGACACAGCTCCAGGTGGGGTCTCTCCAAAGTGAGTCTTATTCTTGCAGTAAATGTCAGTGATTTTTTCACACTTTAAGGCTTTGGATTTAAAAATACTCCCAATTATCCCATGGTGGAGGACTTTGGCTATCAAATCGTTAAGTCTGGTTTGACACGACGTGATTTCTCTGTTTCTCTTCAAACTAAAGCCCAGGCAACTGTTTATGAAATGTGACAGTCTGTGAGGTTTTACTGCCTTTTCATTTTTGCTCTATGTTGAATGTCAGGGGCCTTGTTGCAGATAACTACTTACAATCCATAGTTGTCCTCACAATTATATTTTTCCTTACTATCTTGCCAGTTTGGACCCATTTCAGCCCAGAACTGTCCCCCCAGTGACCTGCCAGGACAGTTCATGCAAACTGTGCCCTGGCAGCTGACAGAACTACATGGGTGTAGTTCAGCTTGGCCACACGGGCAAAGTTGCTCCTGTTACAAGGTTGGCTTTAGCAAAGTTAATAACAGCTCTGGAGGGACTGGAAACCACTTTGTTGGGTTAAACAAACCTGCCTATTTCAGTTTACCCTGTTAGGATATAATTTAAAACTTTGAAACCAGAGAAGCAAAATCATCCCTTTTGGTTCTATGTCTTGTGCTGATCTCTGTTCTCTGGACTGGGACATCAGATACAGCTGAAAGTACATTTCTGTTTCCAAATGAATTAATGCTGCTGATTTGAGTTCATTTTCTCTCTTTCTCTTGTCTGTAGATTTTCCATTTATTTCTGTTACTTAATTGCTAGAATTTTTTTTTTACTCAAAGGTGTGTGTGCTGGTCTAACTGATGTATCTTAATCTAATAAAATCCTTTATCGTTTATAGAGAGGAATTTGCAAAGATGTATGTGTTAGGACTCTCCATTTCATCAGTTTTCTGCCTCTTCAAACATAATAAATGACCTGCAGTATTTTCTCCCAATCTCAGCACTGAGTATCAGGGGAAAAGCTCAGAGCACTACAGCGTGATCACAGTGGGTCCCAACTGCACAGCCCAAAGGAAGGGATGATCCAGCAATAATTAAGACTATTTCCTAGATTACTGTGCAGAAAAATATGCTCAGTGATTCCTTTGTATTGAGCTTCCAGAACGGGCATCCCACCAAGGTGAACAAATGGAAATGGATGATTACTAGTATTTCAGGAATAAAAACTGATTATTTTGAGGTTATCATATCATAATTCACAAACCCTTTATCCACAAACCATCCTTCTTTTTCTCTTCCTGGGTGAAGACCTGGAGATCAATGTGATTTAAAATGGAAAAAAACCATAGTACTTAAAACCCCTGTTAAACTAGTTTTACTAGAGAACTGTTCTGACTCAGAAATAGGCTGCTGTCTCATCATCTTCTAGTTATTCAAGTGGTGATTTATTAATTTTTTCAATCTGCTTTATCAGTGAGAGTTCTTGCTTGACCTTGACTTGCTGTTTCACTGATTTCCTTCAGAATATTAAGTGTCACACCAATTTAAACTAAAAACCTTCAACTAGAAAGCAAGCAAGGAGAAAATGAGGGAGGAGAATGCTTTTCCTGTTCTGTTGATACGATTTGATGTAGATTTTGGAAGTAAATCTTCTAACTAAGAAGGGAAGTGGAGTCAAGTCCTTCTTTAATTATCCTGAAGTCAGTTCTGCCTCTTAGGATGTGAGGGAACAGCTTGTGTGCATTGATGAAATCTTCTCTTGTGCCACAAAAAAAGATATTGCCAAAAAGAAAAAGCAAACTGTAGTTTAAGAGTAGAAAGAACTGGAAAACATAAGTCTGTAGAAAAAAGAAGGTGGAACTGCACAAAATTCTTCTTTCTAGTTTAAATAATGCCGCTCTCATCAGGTTCACTTTGCTTTCCCCTTTGATAATTTTAAAGGGATCAACATGGGAATAAATTGATGTATCAGCATGGAAATTATTTTTGTGGTGCTTATGAAAGACTCATAAGAAGTGGCTCTTTCTGAGATATTCGAGCAGGAGAGACTGTGCCATCACAATGTGCTTTTTTGATTATTCTAAAAGGAAAATATAAAGCAGCCATCTAATGTCTGTATTTATAGTCCTTCCCATTTCGTCTTGCAACTCAGTTTGGAAAATATTGATTGTAAGGGGAGAATATCACAGAGCTTCATGGGATTCAAAATGAGCTTTTAAGGTTTTGTAGTAGAACTGTGCAAATAATTCAGGAGAGACTCTACCACCACTGCAAAAAAATAAAGTAAAATATGAGTTCATTTCACAGGTGGATATGTTTAAAGAGAAGGGAGGAAAAAACCAAACCACAAACCTAAAATGCCGTTTCTGACTGATGTTTATTTTTCTTTAACATTAGAAATTTATGATTTTAAGTGTTTGTGTGTTTTTAGTCACCATCACACCTGAGAAGTGGGTAATTTTTACTGTATTTATGCTCATGAATTTCAGTCAGAATAAGAAAAAGCATAGTTCCATCTCTTCCCAGATGGAAGAGAAGGAAATGAGCCATCTGTGTGAAAGAGAAATCAATGGTAAAGCAAGAATCTGAACCTGGGTCTTGTGCAAAGCAATGCAGCATCCTGACTGGGGCCATTATTGTGCTCCATAATAAGAAGTTTCAGCTTTAGGAATTCTCTGAGAGTTGATTTTGTCTTGTAACAGTCTGTTCTATTCTGCAGCTGCTTTTTTAACTTTGCAACTTACTGACATCAATTGACTGTCAAATAAGTACCACTGTGAACTCATGAATAAACATACTTGTCATTTACATACTAACTGAGGGCCTTCAGCTGAAAAGAATCCATTTGTGCCACTGCAATATCTTAATTATTTACTGTGTTATATTGTAATTAATTGTGTTTTACTCTCTCAAAACTCTATAGTCTGTATATCTTACGGGGTTTGGAAGCAATGCACTAATATTAAAGTCATAATCAACACTGCTTCTAAATATTCATGCTAATAAATGACTCCCATGTGTTTGCAGAGTGCCAGGGATAGTCTGAAGCATTTATTTAGCATTCTAGTGGGATCTGGTTTCTGCAAAGTTCACATAGAAGCAGAATTTCAATCTGGGAAAGCACGTTAGAATTTGCACGAGCAGTGGGGCAGGACACTCAGGAGAAAGCAGTGGTATCTCAGTCACAGTCTGTGCCTAAGAATGTCTGAGAGCACTGGGGAGTTGTCAGCTATTTTTTATTCTAACAGTTCTGTTTAGTCTATGACAGCCTCCCAATAACTTCTCTTTTTAATAAACAGCTCTAATTTTTCAAATCTTTTCAAACCCGTTGCGTTCCACGGGAGGGATGCTCTGCCTGTCACAGCTGGGGCTCCACTGAGGCACTGCTGCAGCAATCACAGTCAGACACATTCCTCAATAAATCAATTAAATCCTAGAACCCTAAAATTATCCTGCTGCAATTGGCTGACATAAATCTCCAGAAAAGCATATTGAGTGTAGGGAGGAACAACTGATTTATTGAGCTACTGTTGGAATTTCAAACAAGGAAATACTGTCTCTCAGTCCAGTAAGTTTGTTTAATGAAATGTAAGTTAAGTGTAAACAGTCTTAAAATATATGTGAGTTGAGTCTTTTGGATTAAGAGTAACCAGCATATTGTAAACTGTTCTTTCCCCTTTGAAGTGCAGTTTCCAGAGCTTGTGTAGGTGCACTGCCCCTTTCTGCAAGTATTTAAGCCTCCACTGGTTCAGATCCTCTCCCAGAGCTTCCAAAAGAAATTAATGGGTTTACCTTTGGATACTTGAGATAAAAAAGAATTTGTTTTATAATCAGAGGAAGGGCAATATGAAGATTGCACACAGTCGTGATGGTGTTGAAAATGCAATCCAGATGTCCTGATTCCTGCTCCATGCTGGAGTGCAACTTGGGTTTCTGTGTGCTCTGTTGATGCCTTGTTTAGAAGATTCTCTTAAATACTTGTATGTGTTTAAATACTTTGTCTATTGCTCTCACAGAGATGCTTGATAATACTGTTGGCCATATTTATATTGATATTTTATATTTTTTGGACTTAATGATCCTTGTGGGTGCCTTCAAACTCAGAGTCTTCTATGATTCTAATTGCTCCAACACCACTTCTTTTTTCTTTTAAGCTAAAACTTAATTATTCCTTATGAAGAGTTTGAAATACATTTTAAAAACTTTGAAATGTGTGTTAAAAAGTTTGAAATGCATTTTAAAATATTTAGCTCTTTATTAAAAAAATAAATCAGCATGACAGTACTTTATATTTAGTTTCCATGATGCTCTTAGATCTATGTGGGAATATTTGGGACACTCAGCCTTAAGGGAAAATCATTTCTGCCAGAGTCACTCTGCTGACTGTGGTCACAGCACTCCAGGTCTGCCCTTAGTGCAGGAGGCTCTGGCTTTGAACAATGATGTGTTAAACTGAAAATGGTCATGCAAAGACCCAATCTGATTAACTGGACCTCGCTTTAAAAAGTAGTACAGGAAGACTGAGTATTAAAAAGTGATTTTATTAGTGTTTAATATAGTAATGCCTTTATATGGAGAGGAAAGGACAAGGGCAAGCAGTGAAAGGACAAGGGAAATGGCTTTAAGCTGAAAGAGGGTAGATTTATCTTGGATCTTAGGGAGAAATTGTTGGCTGTGAGGGTGGGGAGGCCCTGGCACAGGTTGCCCAGAGAAGCTGTGGCTGCCCCATCCCTGGAAGTGTCCAAGGCCAGGTTGGATGGGGCTTGGAGCAACCTGGTCTAGTGGAAGATATCCCTCCCCATGGCAGGGGGTTGGAACGAGATTGTCTTTAAGGCCTCTTCCAACCCAATTCATTTTGTGATTCCATGATATGTCCGGCTCTCCGTCAGAGCCGGGTGCAGGATGATGGGCTTGGAGTTTGGACTCAACCAACTCTGTTTTCCTTTTTCAGGATCACCCAGCACTGCTGCAGTTTGTAATTCAAGCTGAAGGCAAACATCTGGTCATCGATTTGGAGAGGAATGAGTGAGTACTGTACCCTTGCTGCGTGTTCACTCTGTACTCGGATCTCTCAAGGAGGGTTATAATTTCAAAATTGATGGTTTTAAAATCAACCCAGGGCCAATTTTTCTACTGGTCCATTATAAATGGTCCCCTAACAAGACAGTTTTGTTCCAGTTTGGAGTATGTGTGTTTGCACATTGCTGATAAAGCAAGAATCTCTATGGCTGTCTGCATTTATGTGGGGCTAGAAATGGACATGTTGCCTCTCAGTGTTTTCCTGTGTATTTGGTTTGGATTCGTCCTCCTTCCCTGTGGTTAGTCCTTTTATTTATAGCAATGTGGAAAATCCTACAGCCTTTGGAATTTTTTTTGGAGGACTCATCACTCCTAAGGCTGCCTGCAACCATGTTTTGCTCCATGCAGTACCCATGGGCATCTGCTCAGGGAAGATGAGTCAAGACTTTGGGCTTAACCCCTGCTGGAATTTTAAACAGGAGCTCTCTGGGTTTGCTGGCAAGGGGCTGATGATGGGATGTTTGTGCTGTTCATGAGGCCTGTGACCAAAGCTGAGCTCGAGCCCTTGTTTGTGTGCATCTTCTTCCATGTGCTCTTGACAACTCCCCTCATGAGCAGACGTTTTCAGAGAGGGATATCAGAGATGCTGTAGACTCCCAGCAGAGTTTTTAAAGGGGTATAGAACCATCCAGAAGTGAAGTCACTTCTCTGGAAGTCCATGACAAATGGAAAAAGTCATCAAAGTCTTAGTCTACCCCCCAACTGTTCAACTGCTTCTCCTCTAAGAGAATCTCCAGAGTATATTGTGGGAATCCAGAGCAGGACAATGACGTGCTGTTTGTCAAAGGAAAACCAAAGATCACTCCCAACCTAGGGAAAGCTTTTTATAAAAGTTCCCAAGACTCTGTGTGTTCTGTAGGTTTCCCTGCTGGGGAATAAGAGCAACAAAGGTATTTTTTTAGTGTAATACAGAGACCATAGATGTAAGTGATGCAGTTTATGTGTTAAGAGGAAGGAATGTGCTTATGAAAGCAAATGTCCAGGGGAGGCCAAGCCTGTGCTGCCTTGGGCTAGTGATGGACAACTTCAGTGGAAAGCAACAGGGCACCTCTTTAGTCCTCTGGGGTAAAAAAAAAGTTTTTTATTTCCAGTAATTTGGGTGAATTCTAACATTGCCCAGCTGTGATAAATTCCAGTTCACTTTATTATCCGACATCAAGCCCAAATCTTGAGCTTTCTTTTTATTATTTTTAATGCTCCCTGGTTGTTTGGAACCTGTCCTTGAAGGGTGTGTGGATCCCCCCTACACAGGTTGCTCTATTCCAGTAACTAGAGGAGGATTTAATTCCTTTAGTAAACAGAGGTTTAACTTTATATTCTCTTAATCTTTGTCAAAGGGTGTGCCCTCCTTCAGGAATGGGAAGTATGCAGCAATTGAGGAAACTATTTACATTCCATGTCAGCGATTAAAAGAACATAAAACTGCCAATACAGGCCTTGCTGAACATACCAAACTCCCTTGTACCTGTAATAAAGTCAGATTTAGAAGATTGTAAGATGCAATCTCCACCTCTTTAATGTAGGATGTGAAAGTGCAGTAAATCACCTCTGTGGGTTCTGTCTGACTAACTGGAGTTGCAGATGTTGAGATCTGCTGCTTAAGAGATACAGTGTTCATCAGGGAATGTTTTTTAGTTTACCTGGGGTAAACTGGGATTATTTTTTTAAGTTTAAAGGGGTGTCCACCAAAAGATTTGCATTCTGGAAGAGTTGTGTATGGTGTTGACAACATGAGGTTTCTCAGCAGGAGCTCCTAGGTAGTGTTGTAGGATGGCACAATTAGTCTTGCCTGTGGTTGGCATTTGTAACACACGGGACAGTTCGTAGACACCAAACCACAGAAGAAGTTGGTTATGGTTTTACAAAACCATTTCTCCCTTTTCTCTAGCATTCCTGGCTTTGATTTTCAGGAGGAGTAACACCCTGAGTGTTGCAAGTCCCTGCAGAAGTTTTTTTGGGGTGTGTATGTAGGTCATTTTTTACCTGTTTCTGTAAATAACACCATTCATTGGCCTGCAGGACTGGTCTGTGCTCCCAAGGAAAACAATTCCAAGGCCTCTGTGCTTGTCTGTGGAAGTTGGTGGTTGAGTTTCTTCTGCCTGTAACGCTGGTGTTGGGCACGTTGTCACTGGCACTGAATGACAAGTGGTGGCAGAGGAGGTGAGGCCTTGTGGGCATGAAACAACCAGCACGGGCACACTGCTTATTCCAGAGGGTCTGCAGGGTGATGGAGTGAGAAAGAATGCCCAGGAGAGAAATGAGAATGTATTTCTGCAGAGCAAACATGGGGGATAACAACTGGTGGCAGCAGGTCAGACTGGACCTCGTAGGTTATGGACTCCGGGGGTGTGAGAAGGTCATCACGTACCTGGAGAAGGGAGAGGTGTTTCAAATCCTGCTTCCTGGGAATGTCCAAGGCTGCAGGTGTGCACACAGACTCTGCCTTCTCCAGCCTGCTCCATCTTCCTGGTGTTGGTGTGGAATATGCAGCTCAAAGCATTGCTGCTGAGCAGTGGAGTGGCCATTAAATCAGCAGCAGGTAGGAGTAGAGACATAAACACAAACACCTTTCCTTGAGTAATAAGTAGCAACACATATAAAGCTCTGATACTTCTGCTGTTACTTTATAATGCTTTCATGCAAAACATGTTATTCCTTGGAGAATGGTGGATGGGACCCCTAAATTACCTAATTTCTGCATTGGGTCATGCAAAAAAAAAACCAACCTGGATGTGACTTTCCATGGTTAGGAGGAACAGCTGCTTTGAGTAGTCTTGACATTAAACTGCATTTATTGAAAACCTTAGAGATTTTCCAAGCCTTGAGTTATATTTCAAAACATGATGCAGATGCATTAGGCAACCCCAAGTGGGGAGCAATGTGTTAAACCATCTGTTATCTATGGAAAAATTTAACGTCAGTTTGGTGTTTTCTGATATTTAGGCTCAGCAAGATGTGTTCATATGTACTGGGCAGGATGTTCTTAGTTCTGGAAGAGTTACTGGTACCTGACTTCGCAGCTTGGGGGTTGAAATCTTCTGGATGGCTTGCAGCTGTTAAAATTACTTTTGTGTATATTCATTAAATACTTTAGTGATTAATTTCCAGGCACTGCCCATCCATAATTGCAAAACTAAAATTATTTGCAGTGAATTCAATTTGTCAAGGGCAGAGAAGCTGCGAGTTCGCGTTGGAAGTACATTTCTTACTATGATTTAGTTGCAAAAGATGATTGCACTCTTGAGAACCTTAAGCTCTGTAGTACCTTAAATGTTTTAGAAACACTTGTCATATGGAGAGATTTCCAGAATCAGCAAATCATCGATCAGCTGCAAAATAAACCACTTTTCAGAGCAGCTGACTGTGCTGGTGTGCATTACATCAGTAATACTGATGCTCTGCTGTTGTGCAAGGGGCAGTATTTTATGCACATATAAATTCCTTTGAAGCTGATTGCAGCGTTTGGGTCTTGGAGGAGAGCAGGTTCATGACTGTGTCAGTGAAACAGGACCCATGTAAGATTAGATCTGAGCTGGAGAGTGGAACAGCATGTGGCTACTGGCTGTTTTTCTGGGACTGGAAACATTTTACACTCTGTCAGGAATAGGTCTGTATACAGCAAAGTACTTAAGTGTTCTTTTAACTTTAAACATATGAGTAATCCAGGTAAAGTCAGTGGAATTACTGATTTTCAAAATTAATTTCATGCTTAAATGATTTGCTGACAAAGGTCATAATTATGAATGTCAAAGAAATATAACTCTGAACAGATGTTAGAGAGCTTTTTCAGTGCTGACTCCTGTATGCACCTGAGTCTGCAGCAGATGAAGATGAAAAGCTGAGATAAGTGGAGGGCATGTCAGGGTGAGTGTGGAGGTAGGATGGCTTTGCCCTGAAGACATCCACAGCATTCCAGGTGTGTCCTGGACAGTTCCCTCCTGGTGGGACTTGTCCAGCTCTGCAGAGGGAGCAGTGAGGGTGACATCAGTGTGGTTGTGGCTCATGAGCCCCTGGCAGTGACCATGGGAACATAGAAATGGAAAGAAAAAAGCTTGAATATTTTAGAGAAGCTGACTTCACTATTCATTTCCCCATAACTTTATGCTCCTTTTTGTCAGGTTTATAGCACACCCTTAACAAAGCAATATAAAAAAGGCAATATAGAAAGTTAGATTGCTGCCTTTTAGTCCCTCAGTAAAAATTCTTCTGTTTTATCAGGAGGCAAAATCCACCTCAGGCCACGGTATAAGCCTCTATCTTATCGTATAAATCCCTTTGAATGTCAGACATCTCCAGAGGTTTAGATCATCTCTGACTGTCCCCCCTTGCACATTTACAGCTTCTTCATGGAGACACAGTGCCCAGGATATATTGGGATGGAATGGCCCAGTGTTGGAGGTCACTTTGGAACCTCAGCTCCAGGACTGAGGAGGCTCCAGCAGCATTTCCTGGGCTGAAAAGCAGGCAATAGCCATCTTAATGCATGGTGCTGGTGTGACCTGTTCCAATGAGGCTTTAGCATTCAGAAATATTTTATATTCTTTTTGTGGTTAGAAGAAAAGAAGTCTTTCTCTCTTCTTTTCTGCCTGATCTTTGTGAATAGGAGCCCTGATTGGTGTTCAAGTGACATTGGAGCTGGATTAATTTAACAGGGAAACAACCCATTTCCAGTGCCAAAGAAAATAGCTGACGAGATTTGTTAATGAATTGACTTGCTTATGTAGAATCAATGGCTTTGAAATAGTGATAGAGGAAACAAATCTAAACAAACAAATCCCAAATAGAGAGCTGGGACCTGTCAGAATATACTTACAATTATAATTCTGTGCTGTAGCTTTGCCAAAAAACTGTGACCTCAGCCTGTTTTATCTGCAAGTGCTGGAGCTGGCAGCTGTACTGCAGCGTTTCAGAGTGAGCTGACAGTTGGGATTTCACTGTAATTGAAGTAAAAGTTTCACTTTAATGGAAGTAAGGGTTTTTCCTTTCTGCAATGGCAACAGTCAAATGGTCTAAATGACAGTGAAATGTGAAAGTTCAGCTATCACTGCTTACAGGAATGATCAGTCTGTGGCTCTGAGGGTACAGGTATTTCCCACATTTTTGTGGTCTAAGGATGGCATATTTAGGGTGGGCATTGAGACACCAAGATTTGTTCTATGATTGAGCATTAGCAAATGTGTGGTTGAGGCTACCTTTGGCTGTGCCATTTTGGAACTGTGTGTGGAAGTGAAAGGGTTCAGCTCCATCAGGAGATAAACTGCTGCTTTCTTGGTCTGTTTTTTTCCCTCCTTAGAACCACAGAATCATAGAAAGGCTTGGGTTGAAAGCATCCTTAAAGATCATAGAGTTCCAAACCCCATAAACATAAAGAGTTCCAACTCCTTACATAAATACATCAAAAGAAAGGAACAATGAGAAAATATAAATATATCCTGATATAAGATGCTGGAAGTGGAGAGGATAAAAAGACTGGAATTAGTATTTCCAAGACCTTCTTGTGGTTGAATGTCATAATCTCTAACATGGTCAAGTTCTTCTCTTCCCATGCCCCATAAAACAGTGGGACACTGGGGCTGTGCCAAGTCCCCTGGAGAGAAGAGAGGACTGTGTCCTACTCACAGCCCAAACCCTGGCTCTGGGGGCATTTGTGGGGTCAGGAGAGCCAGTGCTGCTCTGTAGCCTGGGTGTGTGTAAAGGACTGAGAGAATGATGCTCTTTCTTGATGGAGAAACCGAAATGTGAGAAGTTTAGAAATTTCTGTATGTTCCACAGAACTACAGACCTTGTTCCCATAGCAAAAAAATTAGTCCAATGGATAGGACAGGTCCTGTTTTCTCTGCACAATTGTTTTCCTGAGTTTCCAGAGCTTCATCAGTTGACAGCTTTGAAGCAAGTTAACACAAGGTTTTGCTTGTTCACTGTCTGTCAGTAGGAGCAATCCTAGAGCTGGCCCTTCCAATTAAAGATATAACAATAATAGTGAGGCAGATACTTGCTGGTGGAATCAATTTAATAAAAAATTAGCGTGCTTTAGGTTTTGCTCTCTGAATATATTGCAGCAGTAGAATATGATATTTTTCAGAACTGTGTTTTAATCTCCCTTTGCACTGCAGACTGTGAGGTTTTCAGCATTTCAGTTTGACATGGCTCAGCAGAGAGGATGGGAGGAGAGCTGGCTATCAGGAAACAGGAATGTGTGCTCCCTCTGTGAGCAGGCTGAGGTCAGCCCATCTTGAACATAATGAGCACACAGACAGAATGCAATCATCTAGGAGCTTAAATTAATAACTAGGGGAGAGACAAGAGATAAAAACAACTTTCTGGAAACCTTGTAATCTGCTGATAGTCCAAGTCCAGCCCACATGGTGCTGGAGCATCTCATGTCCAAGATCGTCCTGCAGGTTGGCAGGAGAAGGACGGGTGGGTCCAGCTGGACCCAGCTTTGCTGACAAACCTCCCAAGGGTTCTTCATGTGTTCCTGATATCTGCTCCTTGGGCAAGTTTCAGAAGCCTTCTTCTTGTTGGTTTGTTGTTTGTTTGGCTGGTTGGTTGGTTTTTTTTTTTAATTTGTTCTGACAGTAACAAGCAGCGTTTCAGTAGCAGCGTAGGGGAAATACTCAATTCTGCTCTGCACTGTCGGTGCCCCAGCACTGCCCGGGTTGTTTGATCTCCTTTTCACAACACATGTAAAGATATCAGGCCAAAACCAAGAGAATTCTCCTGCTTTTCAGAAACATTTGTGAATATTGCTTCTCTGCCTGGGAAGCTGAGCAGCATCTCCACGAGGCACAGGGCTGGGCACAGCACATTCATCCCCAAGGCACAAATTACATATCTAAGAGGGAAAGAACACCTTATTGTTTCCTTTAAACATCTCTGTGATGGACTTTCTATAGGTCAGATTGCTGCAGCTCTTGGCACCTGTTTGTGTTATAGTTCATTCAGTGCTGCATCCAGCCCTGGGGTACTGAGAACAAGGACATGGTCCTTTTGGAGCAAGTCCAGAGAAGGCCATGAAGATGATTAGAGGGATAGAACACCTCTCCTATGAGGAAAGGCTGAGACAGTAGGGACTGTTCAGCCTGGAGAAGAAAAGGCTCTAGGGAAAACTTAGACCCCCTTCCAGTGCCTAAAGGGACTCCAGGAGAGCTAGAGAGTGACTTTGGACAAGGGTCTGGATGGACAAGACAAGGGGGAATGGCTTCACACTGCAAGAGGGCAGGGTTAGATGGGATATTGGGAAGGAATTCTTGGCTGTGAGGGTGGGGAGGCCCTGGCACAGGTTGCCCATCCCTGGAAGTGCCCAAGGCCAGGTTGGACGGGGCTTGGAGCAACCTGGGCTAGTGGAAGGTGTCCCTGCCCATGGCAAGGAGTTGGAATTGGATGGTCTTTAAGGTCCCTTCCAACCCAAACCTTGCCATGATTCTATGGTTCAAGTAATTGAACTTCCTGAGTTTGCCCCCCTAGGATTTTATCTGTGTGGTGGATGGCAGAAGGGACATAACAGCAGCAGGAGGAAGAGAATCACCTGTGTCCTGGCAGTATGTGTCCATATCAGAACAAAGTGGGAAAAAAAGTCACAACAGTAGAAAAAAAGGAAAAAAAATGCAAGATGCAGGTATTTGAGGTCCTTATGTCCTTCTTTTTTCGGACACTGAAAATTCGTGTCCTCAAGTTTTTTTTCATAAGCTTAAAAAAACCCAACAAACCAACCAAAACCAAACCAAATCTAAAGCAAACCCCTGATAATATTGTCACAGTTATGCTTAAATCCTAAGGTTTGGCAGTTTTGCCATTCTGCGGTCATGGAGTTTAGATGAATGAAAGTCAAGAAGATTTTTTTTCTTCCCCACACACTCTGTCCCACGTGATTTGTATTTTGAGGTCCTGAGGAGATGCTTTTACATTCCCAAAGCCTTAAAAGAACAAAGATTTATGAAGCACTGAGTGTAGGAATTTTTTTAAGGAGCTAAGGAGAAACAAGTCATCCTGTTCTCATGAAGAGTTCATACCTTAGTTTCCTTTAAAAATCTCAGTCAAGTGAGTGCAGGAACTTCCACAAAAATTTCGGTCTAATCTGTCCCTCTTTCCCCCTTTTTCTTTTCCTTTCTTCCTTCTTTATTTTTTCTTCTTTATTTTCTCTCTCCCTTTTTTTTTTAATCTTTTTCAGAACTCCTTTGGGAGGGATTTCCAGGTGTACATGAATTCCCACAGGCACAGCAGGGCAGCCGTCAGCATTTTAAGTTTCTTTTCTGCCGGGGGTGCAGTTGAGGTGGTCACTGTGCACAGACCCCCCCCTCTCCAAAAATATCGGGGTCCTCCTCTCTCTCTAAGTCCGTGGAAGGAGGAGGGAAAGCAGGAGAGAGAAGTGTCAGCAAGGAGTGTGATTTCTGGATGTTTCTTTGGGCACGACAGGATTCAACACCACTGATGTAAGGGTTTCTTTTCCATTTTTTGAGCGCGGCATGTGTGACTCAGGCAGCAGGCATGTCTGCAGAGCTGCCTGCTGCAACAGCTGTGCCTCTGCAGCCACTCAGGCAAGCTCTGCCTCTTGAAAAAAATTAAAAAAAAGGGAAAGAAAAGGAGAGAATCAGACTGAAAAAAAAAAAATAAGATGTAAAGAGAGAAAAAGCCAGATGACAGGTACGTAAGGACAAGAATCTCCTGTGTAGGGCTGAATTCGGAGGAGAAGCAGATACTTTCCTGGATGTTAAATCTGAGAGTCTTTCCAGAAAGTTTCAGTTCCTTTCCAAGTGACAGAGCAGTTTCTCAAGGCTGCAGAGGGTGGCAGAAAGCTCTGCTGGACAAACCCATCCCCTCCTGCAGAGCACAGTGGGCCAGGAGGTGCTGAGCCGTGTCCAGGCCAGGTCACCTCCCACCACCCGCAGGGGAAGGAGGGATCACAGTATTTCTTTATTTCGTTGCCCTCCAGCAGAGCCTCGAGGATGAATTTGTTCACATTTAGAAGATGAAAAGCAGGGTATGAGCACTGAGATATCAGCCAAGAGGGCTGATGCAAAAAGCAGAGTCTATATGAAGGGCCTGAGTGGGGAGGAAATACATATATGGAAACATAAGCTTGGCAATAGGGTGCTTTTTTTCCCCTTCTTTGATGTCTGGCCTCAGTAATCCAGACAGATTCCTTCAAGAAATTGGTCCAATTTATTCCTGGGCTTTTATCTTACTACCTGCTACTTGTTCATTTGAAGGAGCTGTGAAAAAAGTCGAGTACCTGGCTGGTGTGGAAATGTACTTTTTGTATGAATAAGGTAATTTGAGTATGCTGTAATGTTCCCCTGAAATGGGACTGTTCTTGGCAATCTTTGTTTCCCCAGTCCTCCTGGGATGGGAGCAGAGCCTGCCTGTTCCTTCATCTGACCCACATATCTGCACTTTCTGTGTTGCTCAGTCCAGGAAAAGCACACTGTCCTCTTCCTATCTGATGCTCTTGCTTTCCCCAAGGAAAAAAAGAGTTATGTTCAGTCAGGGCTCAGTTTCAATGCAGTCTTTATCATGTTACATATTTTATCTGCCTAGCATATCCTGCTAGCGCTTAGGTATGAAAAGGTCATGTTTTATAACAGTTTTTCTGTGCTCTGATCAAAATAAGTAAAGTTTTGGCTTCAGAAAAGTTGTATATGACATTTAGAAATAAAGTAAAGCAAGATTTCTCACCGAATTAATCAGAAATACAGATACACAGCCCACTCTGAGTTCAGGGGAATGGTTCCCCATTTACATGAGACATGAATTTGTTACATATAATTGTTAGTTTTATTCTGGATATTACATAAATTAAAAAACACAAAAGAAAAAACAAAAACCCAAACAAAACCCAAACAAACCCCAAACCAAACAAACAAAAAAACCAAAACAAGAAAACCACTGAAGGGAATTAGGAAATGGAAGTAGAGATATTTTCACAACTTAGCATTTGCTCCATCTCTGAAAACCGTGGAAATAACAGTTTTCTTTACATTACATACAGCCCCACGTATACAGCTTAGAATTTCTGCCTGCTATGACTTGTGGTTTACAGGCAGATTCTGCCTTTTCTCCTCAACACTGGTCTTTGCTTGCCCTTTGTGCTCTCCATCTCCCTTCCCCTCCCAAGTGACAGGTAAACCAAATTCCACATTACCCCAGCCATCCCCCAAAATTGTTTCTCCTTGCTCTAATTGAACTCTAAGGCAGTAAATGCCTTATCAGTTTTGAAAAAGCAGGCTGGATAATTCCAAGCAGATGTCTCCCTTTCTTAAATCACAACATCAGTTATTTCTTGGTCAGTCTTGATTAGCTGATTCTTACATAATGAGAAACTCTAGTTAATGGCCACTTCTCTGTGGGTTGAACATGCTGAAAAGAACAACTGTGCCCCCAGAGAACAAGAGGCTGATGAGCCAGTAAAATCAAGCTAAATGGAATGAGTCTTCATTGTGAGTCATTAGAAGAGATGACGCTCTGGCTCGGAGATGAAATATCTTTGATGAAGACCAGTTGTAAAAGCACAACTTAACGCTTAATAAATGTATTGGGGTGACTCATAAATCCAATGTACACATTTGTTTCTCTCCAATATGTGTCAAGTCCAGTGCAGCACCATTTCCTGTGGGAGATGTGTCCCCTGGCTGGAAATGGGCTTTAAAGAGACGCTCTTGCAGTCACTGCATGAAAGATGACTGTGCCATAAGTTGGCAGAGGACTCAGAATGAAAATAAGAGTGTTCAACCCCCTTGCATGCGGCTGAAAAATGGGCAAGTATCACATGGTGCCTGTAGGTGTATCATAATTTGATTAGATTTGAAACTAATCTAGCTGGAAATGGGGTAGGTGGAAGCTACAACAGTTTAACAAGTTCCACAGACCCCTTTAATAGCTTGGGCAGTTGTAGCTGGACAAATAAAAATCTGACCTACGAAACAGCAGTGATTTTGAATGCTACACAGGGAGTGAAATGTGGGATATATCTCTTACCTCTACATAAGCAGCAAAACCCCCAAATACAAAATAAAAAAAATCACAGTATTAGTTGGGTTATAGTGCTGAGGTAGCATAAATCCCAGCAGTGATTGTAACATAAATGCTTCTGAAACAAAATATTTGGGTAGGAGAGAACTAAATGCACTAGAAAGATCTAATTGTTTTGTTACAGAAGCGGGGAGCTATTAGTGCCTTCTGAAAACAAAGCAATCAAAAGCAAGTAGCTGCTATTTTAACTTTTATTCGCCTTTGGGTTGGATTTTGTTCTTTGTTTGCAGAAGAGTTGTGTCATCTTTATTTTGGGGATGTAAACTGTGGCAAGTTAATGTCTTTCCAAACTATCATGTGGATAATCTTCAAGCAGGGCATGCATTTGACTTTCTTTGAACTCAGAGGCCTAGTGATTTGGTATAGTGGTCTTTTTAAAGATAAAACAAAGCCAGCTCTTGTTAGGATGTTTGTATTTAGTAGCACCTGTTTGATCTTTTTAAATAATAAGTGCTGTTATTTTCAGAAAATAATTATACATTTTTATACAAACTTAGAGGAATGTCCATCAAAATTGCGAACGAGAGTTCCTTGAGAGGAATCACAGATACCTGAATGTAAAGATGGGTTTATATTGATGAAGTTTGCCCAACATGTTCTGCAAGAAACCAACATTGTCCCTTAGCAATTCCTAGAAGGAAAATGTTCATCATTGTCTGAGCAGCATCAGAGAAACTGCTTAATTTTTTATTTTCCAAGGGGTGAATTCATTTGTTTTGTTTCCACACCTCCTAATAATTTAATTCAGATCAAAGGTGCAGTCACGAAGACTTTCTGTCCTTCTTCTACAGCAAAACTGACATTGCCATGCACCCAAATCCTCTGAATAACAGGGAGAGAAAATACTTGCACCTTCATTTGTCCCCAGTGCTGGTGGCAGCAGCCCAATGCCCCAGGGCAGCATCCCTGTCCCCCCAGAGAGCCCCAAGGGGTTGGGGTCCAGCAGTGAGTCACCATCAGCATAAGAGCCAGCAGCAAATATATATTTTTTTATAAGTAATGAATCCACTTAGTAGGAAAGGGCAGGGTAGAGAATGAATTGTTTAACAGATTAATGTGAATGTCTTTTATATTTTATAAACCTCTTAAGTCCCTGGTGTGCTGAGCCAGGTTTTGTTTATGTACATGGAAACATGAAATCTTTTCCAGTCCCTGTGCAAATAACACAGAATTGGACTTCATTACATTGGCTAATTTAACAAGTCCTGAGAGGCTTTTTGTTACTGGGGAATAGAGGAGGAGCCACAGAGCCCAGAACTGCTGCACCAGCACAATCTCTCTGAATGAAATAATCTGCCTTTGCTTTCTGAGCAATCCAGGAAGGTTTTGCCTGAACTCACAAGCACAAAAATTTGGGGCAAGACCTAGTTTTCCACTGGGGCCACCTGAGCAGACAAGAGCCTTGGTGACAAGCTCCAGCCCAGGATGCTGCTGCAGTACACTGTAATATCAGTTCCTCAACAAACAGTTGGAAGCATCCAATTTTGGTGACGCTCTGAGCTTTAATGAAGGATTTGGAGACCTTTTCTTTATAATGAAAAGCATTAAAATTCTAAGACTGGGAATTTATTTATCCCTCATAACTAGTGGATAATCATGTGCTGCTGAGAAGCAAGGCGTTTAAAACTGCTGCTATTATTGCTGCTATGCCAGTTAAACAGAACTAATGCAAGCATTGCATAAATATTTTAATAGCTTTTTACTGTATTTCTTTAGAAAATGTTTAAAGAGCCACCTAATGTCAGACAGAGATACTTCCTAAGTAAACCCTTGTTAATTCTCTTTTAATGGCTTTATTAACACTGGGTAATTGAATATTGATACATTTAGCAGCCCTTTGAGCATCCTGTTTTATTGAGGTGTTACACTCACATATTGATAAGTAGCACAATGTTAGAGCACTGACTAATTGCATCTTTGCTTAGCTCTGTTTGAACTGGTTCAACATGAAAGATGAAAAGGTAAAGGAGAGCTCTCATTTTTGTCAACTTTATGTATTTTATATGCCTAGTTTGTACCACTTAATTTGGGTTCATTTTGATTCCCAGTATGCCCAGTTAGTACGAGTTTGATCACACTGTCAGAGCTGGGGGAGTCTAAATATTTTAGCCTGAGAAATGTTCTGTCTTTTATCTCTTCTCTTATGAATAATTTACTTGTTGGTTCAGCTTCAGAAGTGAATCCTGTTCTGCAAAAACATATATATTTTCCTGGGAAAAGTAATATTACAGTGATATTAGCTTTCTCCTTGGAAACTCTCCTTATAATATCACAAGTCTGAAGAGAGGTAGATACCTTTTCTTGTGTTCCTGGTCTTAATAGCCAGCTGTTTTTTTCTGTACTTCCCTGAGAAGCACTGGCATTACCATACACATTTAATCATGGCATGGTTGCTTTTCTCATCTCCAATGTTCTTTGCTGCTTTATGCATATTTTTTACAAAGTTCTAGAAGAGTGAAAATTATTTCAAGAGCAGAGGGACCACAGAAGATCATGCAATGTCTGGAAACCACATCTCCAGGGCTTTTGCTTCTGCTGAAATTTCTGAGCTGGGGGGAATTTTGGAGGTCTTACTAATGTTTCCTCACCTACTGTTAAGAGAATTAGAGGTGTATCAGAGCAGGATGTGACTTACCTGTTTTCAGTTCAGAAGGAAAACATTTCCATTTTCAGCAGTAGAACTGAAAGGAGAAAATCCCTCTTCTGTTGGTTTTCCCAGAATTCTCCCATTAGAGCTTGTAGCCAGGTGGGGATCTGGCCCTTCTCCCAGGGAACAAGGGACAGGACGAGAGGAAATGGTCACAAATTGTGCCAGGGTAGGGTCAGGTTGGACATCAGGAGGAATTTCTTCACAGAAAGGGTGATTAGACAGAGGAAGGGGCTGCCCAGGGAGGTGGTGGAGTCACCATCCCTGGAGGTGTTTAAGAAACAACTGGACATGGCACTCGATGACCTCACAGGTCTTTTCCAGCCTAATTGATTCTGTGATTCTGTAAAGGCAGGGGATGGATTTTTCCATGCAGGTAAACTTTTCAACACACAGCATGAGACTGAGCTCTGATCTCAGCTCTGTGGGTCTTGCCTCCGTTTCCTGAAGACCATGCAAGGGCAGGCATGTCTGGAAAATTCAGCAGATGATAAATGACATCTCCAAGAGCTGCAGATCCCACGAGATTCAAAAATTTTGCATTACTGTATATTTTTTAAAGAAATCAGCATGCATTGGTGATTGCAGTCTGAAACCTGAGCTCTTCCTTACCTTAAAAATGGAATTAATCTTGAACATCAGCCAGATGCAATTTCCTCCTCCTTACTTTATCTGAAGGCATCACCTCAGAGTCTGCTACTGCTTGTGACAGTTGCCTTGGGCAGTGCTGTGGAACTGTTGTGGGATTGTAAAACACATGTAGCTCTTGTGCATTATTAGAATTGTTGGAAGAGGGATGCAGGAAGGGACTTGTGTGTAGGTTACACATGAGTTTTTAAGCAAATGTACAAGGTGGAAATGTGGGATATAGGCAGGATCTTTATCTGTGATTACGATTTCATATCAACACCAACATGGACAGGCTGAGGCTTCTGACCAATGGTCACTTCTCAGGAATGCCACCCTTGGCTCACATGTGACATGTTGGATTCACGGTGTGGCAACAAAACTGGCCTGATGGTGAATGAGACAACGTAAAATTTAGCTCTTGGCTATTAAAAAGTTTGTATTTTTTAACTTTTGGGAGTGTAAAGCACCTTGTGAGTAACTGAACACAAATGTGTCTCCATTTGGATATAAATCCATAACTCACTTTAGACATGGGCTGGATCAGAACCCAGTTAAGTCTTCTGGAGTTCTGCATTGTTAGCAGAAATGTGTTTGACAAAAGTTAACTAATAGGAATATCAGACACAGAGCACAAACTCCTTAAATGAGACTGTCATGGTCTCTAACAGTTCTGTGAGCAAAGGTGGTGAAACAACATGATGGATTCTGAGGGAGAAACTGGATACAGAGAGAGAGAACTGAGCTGGGTGAGTCTTCTGCTGCAGAGAAGTAGGACTCTGACCATCGTTGCTTATTCAGGGGAAAGGGGCATTTAGGGGAAATGGAGATCCCTTTGGTAAAAGTTTAGCACTGACATGTAAAGAGATCAGTAGGAAAAGAACTATTGACATGATAACAGAGGAAAAAAGAGTGTGTGAAATAGAGATGAAGGTAGTAGAGAAGTTGTGATTGATAGTCTGGAAGATCCAAGAGGTGGTGTTGGTACTATGAGGGTAAGGAATCAGCAGGAATATAGTCACTCTGGATGCTGACAGGTTTACTGATATCATGAGGTCACAAAGTTAACTCACCTAATTTGCACTCAGGTATGAAATCAGGTGTTCCCCAAAAAGCACGAGAGGAGGCTGTGACAGCCCCCTGGTTTACACACACAGCCTGTATCCCATATAGTGCTCCATCCTGGACACCACTTGTAGCTGTTCACAGCAGGCTGAGGAGTGGGGAGGGGCTGATGTGTGCTTTCTGTAGGTGATGGCAGAGAAAAAAGGCTCAGGTAGGATATATCCATAGGAATCTTCTATGGAAAACCCTTCTTGTCCAGCAAGGCTGCACAGGAACTGTCATTAATAAAACCAGAGTCGTTGTGGTCAGCCCTAGAAGTCAGGAAATGCACCCAGCTGGACTGCTGAAACTTGTTTTGGTTTTCACTCCAGGAGGGATTCTGAGATCAGAATTTATTAGGAAGGGATTACTGCAATCCAGAGATAAGGAAAAATTAAGATAATGCCTCAGTCCAAGCAAAGAATGAATGCCAAGGATGTGATTGACAGTGCAACTATTGACAGGACTAAAATATGCTCATTCCTTTAACCTTGGAAGGTGCACACCAGGTACAAGGTAGAGTGCCCAGCTGGGACTGAAAGGGGATGTTGGGAAACTGTCTTTTCCTTTAGGAAATTATGTCAGGAATGTATAAGGAAACTAGTATGACATGATAATTCCTGACTAAAAATTGTCCAGGAAGAACAGGTTAGATCAGGGGATACGTTACTAATTTAAGGTTCCTGTGGATTCTTCATGTCATTATTTTTCTGCTCCCTAATTAAAAAGATGTTTTTGAGGAAGAGAAGAGGTAGAGAGGAAGACAACAGGTAGCAAAGAGAGAGAATAAGTTGGATAGATCCTTTGCTTACAAAACTTGTGGTAAAGAAAAAAACACTTTGAAACACAGAAGTAAAATGAAACCTAATAACTTAAGGGTCTGGAAAATATGCTGATTCTATAATAATGTGCAATTTTAAATTTTCTCTGGGATCTTGAAGAAACAATTTTATTGATACCAGAATTGGCTGACTGATGTTGATTCTTGAAGTTTATGTCAAACAGGAAGCAGCTTTGTTTTCTATGGGAAAATAGAAAACCTTATATTTAGGAGGGATGAAAACAGCATTCAGAAACACAGGATTTTCTCAAATAGAGCACCGAGAGAAGTCTTAGCACCCACTAGCAAATTATAGAATCATAGAATGGTTTGGGTGGGAAGGGACCTTAAAGACCATCCAATTCCACCCCCTACCATGGGCAGGGACACCTTCCACTAGCCCAGGTTGCTCCAAGCCCCGTCCAACCTGGCCTGGGACACTTCCAGGGATGGGGCAGCCACAGCTTCTCTGGGCAACCTGTGCCAGGGCCTCCCCACCCTCATAGGGAAGAATTCCTTCCTCATATCTAATTTAAATCTCTTTCATTTCAAATGAACAAAGGCTTGACAATGGGGCTGAGCTGAGATCCAGTCAAGGAAAAATTAGAAAGCTTGAATCTGAGAAAAGGGTTTAGGATGTGACGTTAGTACTAAAATAGCCCATTTTAGACCTTGGTTGCCTTCATGCTTTTTATGAACTTTGTGTGTTTGATTCAGAGAAGAATGGGGACTCCACTCAGACATGCTTAGAATAGCACCAATGTGCTATTCAGATACTGTAGCAAAAGTCAATTCTAATTTATTTCCATGTATTACTAATGTCATTGCATGAATCATTGCAAAAGATATGGAGATGAGAATTTAAAAAAAAGAGTTAAATTGGAAAGGCCTAGTATTTTTCATACATTGCCAGTTATGACATTTAATCTTAATTGTGTCTGAATTTGACTGATTTTCCAATTGCCTGAGTTTAGCAAGAGTTATGTTGTTGCTAGGACACAGAGGCTTCTTATGATACATCTATCATCAAAGTAAAAAAAAAAAATGATTTTAAAGACTGATTCTTATATTTACACTCAGAAGTATATTTTGAGCAGTGATGTCCTAATGCAGAAGGACCATAACACACTTATTCTGAAATAAAGGCTTTGACAAGTGGTTAAGAAATAATTTTTTAATCTCTCTGTGCATAAACTGGAAAGAGCATGATGCTCTACGCTAGCTCTCGTTCCCTGTGGTTCTTTAGTCGTGGTTTGTTTATCATCTTCATGTTCTCAGCAGTGAATTTGCTTTTTTCTGTTTCTATTCTGTTGTGTGTGAGAGGTGTCCTGGTACCACTCATTTCTGCCATTGACTTTTTTCCCCCTTTTGAAAATTAATAATTGATTTTTAAGAGCAGTCACAGATACTCTGCTGGTTCTGCATTCCCTCAAAGGCTATCTGTTGTTGTCGTGACTCAGGGGAATTCACTGCTTGTGTTTATATGGACCCTGAACCATCCATGTAGTAAGTCTATTCTGTATTACAAGTATTAATTACATAGTGATGACCTCCCAGGCCAACTTCTGTAATGTTTTTATGGAAAGATTTGAGTCTGTGATTTTTCTGTGGGGCCTGAGTGAACTAAAGGCAACAGTTACCTTCCCTTCTGACTCTCTCACCCCTGAAAGGCCATAGGGAAATTTCTGTAATGATGCAGAACAAGAGCTGTGAGGTCCTTGTCATGTGTGATTCGTGTCCCTGAAGCCACAGAAGCTCTGCAGGAGGCTTAGATGTAGAAGTTTTAGTAAATGAACCTCTCTCCTACTAATTGGTTTGAACTATTTATATCTATGACCTAACACTCCCGGCTCTGGTTGCATTTCAAGAACCAATACTTTGCCCTTGGTGACCTGGCAGGTTCTTTTTTAATCCTGAGAGAGAACTAGCATGGAAATGGACTCATTAGACTCATCTATTAGTTAGTAGTCTTCCAAGTTATGGCCATGTTTGGGTCCCAGTAAGTTCACATCACAGCCTGGCCACGGATCAACTCACTCAACCACATTTATTACCACTACAGGGTCAGTAAATATGTAGGATGGCAGAGCTGGGAAATCCTTTGGCTTCCTGCTTTTCTGTCCTGGAGAGAAGTATTTCTGGATAAAGTCTTAGAAACCACTTTTTTTTTTTTTTTTCTCCTGAAGAAAGACTTTGAAGGAAAACATTTAGTAATTTTTTCAGGAAGGATTGTAGAAAGTGTCATTATTGTAACAGAAATGGGAAAGCTGGACAAAACCCTAGAGGTAACAAATTATTCAAAGTACAGCTTAAGGGGCTCCAAAATAATCATGAATTTGAACTGAATATCAAATAATAGAACCATTAGGGTTGGAAAATTCCTCTTAGATCATTGAGTCCAACCATTAACCCAGCATTAACCCACCACTAAACCCCAGGTGCCACATCTATGGCACACATTTGTGCCTAGGAAGTAAGAGGTCCATTTAGAGCATGTTAAAACATTTAATTTCCCAACTTTATAGGGCATTTTATTTCAGAACTGCTCAAACTTTTCCTCGATATCAACTTTTTTGGTTGGAACTTGAATATTTCAGCAGAGGAGTACGGTGCAAGGCCAAGGCCATTGCAGTGTGTGATGAGAACAGTTAGAGTCATTCATCTTCTGAGTTCGTGAAAAGCCGAAAGAAGTTTGAAATTTATGACAGTAGGAGACAATGACTATTTTACTAGGGCCATTTAGGACTGTCATTTGCATGAAATTAAAGATGGGCCCTGATAAATTTATGTATGAAGTTCTGACAATCCACATCATTTTCGAGACAAAGATTTAGAATGTGATACTGGAATAACATTTGGTAGATATATTGCTCGATCAAAGTCTGTTGGTATTAATATGAAATTTCAGTTTTCTTTATCTTTTACAAGGAACTTTTTTTTAGCCCTGGAGGAGTCTCCAGTAATCAGTGGTTCAGCAGGATTTTAGCAGGCCCTGTGCGGGGAAGGGTAGATTTTTAGCACACTTTGCTGCTTGATGTGCTTAAATATTTTCTCCAAATGGACATTTTTGAGGGGAGAATTCATTGCAGGGGGAAATAAAGCTCCTTTATCCAACATGAAAGCTGGATATGTCCAAAGAACAGATGATAGACATTTCATGGTGTACAGAGAAGCTCTTGTGCTTTTAGGGTGGAGTAGCATGTAGGTCCATAATACAAATTCAGATGCCATAAAAGAATGTAAGCAATAATGTTGTGTGCCAGAAAAAAGCAAAATAAATGATGTTCTACTAACAAAATATGCTCATGTTATTACCCTTGGCTAACATTACTGACTTAGTTTGGGGGTTGTATTAATTACTGAAAATTGTGGGGGGTTGGTCTCCCCAGAAGGATGGTTTATTATTACAAATACAGCTGACATCTTGCAGCTGCCAACACCTCTTTTTTAAATAAATTCCATCTTATTATGTGTTTTAATGTATGCATCAGCTTGCCAGAATGACACTATATGAGAATATTTTCTTCAAGTGTCCGTGGCTACTAACCTGCTTGGATTTGAAGACCTTTGAATCCTGATGTGATCAGTAAAATGTGTTCCAGACATTTAGTTCCACTCCTTATCTCTATAGTTACAGAATGTATCTATAATGAATCATTTCCAGAACATCTGGATGGATGTGGATAATGAAATCCAACTGTAATTCATCTGGTTGCCACTGTACTTAATTTATGCTTAATATTTTATCTATATGGTCATAGAATCACAGAATGATACGGGTTGGAAGAGACCTTGAAGCTCATCTCATTCCACCCCTTGCCAAGGGCAGGGACACCTTCCATTAGACCAGATTGTTCATCTGTAGAAATTTGTTTCAGTGAAATACTTTTTGTTTTTAAAATACCTATTTATTTTGAGAGCAACATAGGATTTCTCCCATAAAATACAAATAGATGTGTGAGTACAAATATCTCCAGATAATTTGGCTGCCTGGGTGTTCTCTTGGAAATCTGTTGCTGATGGAGGGATCTGAGACAGTGACAATATCTTTGATCTCTGCTGCTGCCCATCTGTGGCACAGCAGATTTCCTGGTTTTTAGGCTTCTTTTCTGAATGCTTCTGGTTTATTATGAGATTCTGGGAATTTCTCAACCTCAAATGAGCAGAGCTGATGTTATGTGCACCCTTTCGAAGTGAATGTTTATTACCAGGTGATTCCTTCTACTCCTACATTCCTGTGATTCCTTTGCAAACTGTTATGTCATGGAATTTTATCAAGCAACACCATAATTTACTCATTTGAGTGTGCAAACATAAAGATCAGGGACATGGAATATTGGGTGAACTTTTGTGGCCTGTTGAATTTGAATGATATCTAAGCATAAAAATATTAGGCTCCCTGAAAGCAAAGTTACAATCCATTCTTAATATGTAAGGTGTTTTTATCTGCTGAATAGAAAATATTCCTTTCTCAGGCACAAATTATCTATAGATGGAGGACTATCTACAATATTAACATTTTGGGGTTTTTAACTTGACTTGAACTTTTCAGATTATCTTTTAAGACCTCATCTAGTATTAGAAGAAAACGCATACAAGATCTGATTGATATTCCAGTATGGACAAGTCCTAATGATGTTAACACAGGAAGATAAGTCAGAATAAACATCAAATTATTTTTCTGTTTGTGTTTGTTTCTGTGAAAGTCTTGTGTAGTGCAGTGACTGATTTCTTCGGGGAAAAAATATCTTTGACCGTAGTGCTGGATCAGTTCCCTGCAATCTGTCTAAGTCAAGCTTGCAATATAATTTTCAAACGTGTTTCTTTGAAGAAAGTATTTGACCTCGTCCATCATCATATTTCACTGTCACAATTACGATTCCCTGGAGAATTAGCCATGTTTGTCCAATATCAGATGTTCTGTTGTGATGCTCCTCACTGGTAGGGAGCTAATGGTTTGGAAATGCAGTTCTGGAGGGGAATTTTGTGACCTTGAAGGACAGACCTGAAGTTTATGTCTGCCTGGTTTGGAAATGCAGTTCTGGAGGGGAATTATGTGATATTGAGGGGCAGACCTGCAGTTTAGATCCACTTGTTCTTTCTCCAGAGGCCCTTTCTGAGGCTGACCAAGTGAACCGATGAATCTTCCTCAGTGCTGGACCGTCCCCTTCCTGGGGACAGTGGGGAATTCAACCCACAGCCCCGTGTTGTGCAGTAAATCAGAGCCCTGCAGGGAGTGCTGGTCCTTCTCTGTGCTGGTGAAGTCTGTAACTGGAGCAGGGCTGGAGTGTTCAGCACTGAGAGGACGTGGGGATATCAGCGACGTGACAAGCCGAGCCAGAATGGAAAACTTCCATGAAGGCTTTGGGAACAGGGGTCTGATCTCAATGACAGTTTTGTTATGGCTTAGGGAGATTCAGCAATTGCATGAGGTTGCCAATCTAAAGTGGTTTGGATTCCAGTGTTTTAATTTGTTCCTTTAGCTGAGGAGTTTGTCTAACAGAGCTGGAGCTGAACTCCCGAGATGGGAAAAGGCAAAGCGTGGAAAAGGCTTGGAAGGGAACCCAGCTGTTTAACAACCAGCCCAGATCATCAGCTGTGAATCCTTTCGTTTGCCTGCAGAGGAAATAATATGAGATTAATAAATGAAGCATTCAGGGGCTGGGCTGGGAGGTATGTGGGATCAAATAACATTCTAGGCAAAGACAAACTCAGGCTGTAAATGGAGCTAAGAAACCGTCTGAGTCTGAACAGGACGGGCTGTGTTAGAACCTCATTTGGGCAGGGAATTAAGAATTGATCCCGTTAGTGTCTGACAGGGAATTGTTGACACTCCTGTGTGTCCTCCAGCAGCTTCTACATCTACCTGCAACTTGTTACATAGACTCTAAAATATCTTAATCTGAACTCCTTTTACTTTGGGCTTGTTTTATTTTTAAAGGAAACTTGTTGCAGCAAGGTGGTCTGAAATACTGGGGCAACAGCAAAGATGTATTTGCCATTTATTTGCAAGTGTCACAGTTAAGCTCTTATGCTGTAAAGGACTTTTCTACAGATTGTACAAAACCCCAACTTGGGCAGGAAAACTGCCTTCCCTGCTTTGCTAGTGGAGATTCAGAATTATTCCTCTTTCTCTGGGGCTCACAAGGAATCAGTGACAGAATATAAAGGCTGTGCATGAGATTTTCCAGTACTGACCTACTTCTTCTCTCATTAAAATCACTGTGAGTTTTACCATTGACTTTTCAGGCAGTCAGGCCAATATTGTGTGCTAATGAAATTGCTTTCCAAAAAGCTTCTCCAGTAGTTGTGTCCAACTGTTCCAAGCCATGGGTCACAATATGATTTCAAAAGCACCGAGGAGACCATCAGCATTGTGAAACGTATTTCCTGGCCCTGGGTGGCTCAAATTTACATCTCATAGGCTGTGGCAGGAAGGAGAAACCACACAGAGGGCCCTTTTTGGAGGAATCTGTTTGTGCATTTGCCTCTGTGGTCTCCTTCTCCAGGGCTCCCTCATCCTGTGACAGGACTATGGAGGGCTGCAATTACCCCTCTAGGCTACACAGAGGTTGCATAAGACAGGTAGTCTCAGGGAATTCACTGCTTTGTTATTTCTACCCTGTGAGCTTTAAACATTTAGGATTTTTTTTTTCTTTTAATTCTTTTGCAATTTGTTCCATAGTTCAGTGTTTCACACTGTCTGGATGCTCAACAGCCCAGAGAGCTCTGCCAGAGGAGCCCAGACACAGTGAAAAAGGATTTTTTTTTGGGTTCAGTGCATATCCATAGGAAGGAGATTTACCTGGGTCAGGTTTTTCCTCAAGTACCTACAGGAAATGCTGAATAAGCATAACAGCCTACGTGGATGGAAGCCCGATTTTCCTAATATTAAGCATAGAATCAGAGCCAGGGATTTGGTTTGGGGCTAAATGAACTCCAGGATGTAAAGCCGAGACCAAAAGAAAAACAGAATTTTAAACTGTATGCTTTAAAGTTAATGAATAGTTACACTGTCTGGAATACTGCAGGAAATAAAAACTCTGGGTTTTCTTGACTTCTTACTTTTGGAGATTTTTTTTTTCCTTGCACAATTTAACAGTCAGAAATCTAGTAAAGGAAGACCCGAACGTTCAGATAATTTGGAGAGATAATTTATTTTTTTTTTTAAAGGGGAAAAAAAAGATTATATATCCCAAACTGGCTGAGCTGAGGCTGTGAGAGGCTGTGAAAGCAGCAGCAGTGTGCCCTCCAGTGACAGGAGCTGCTACAGCAGCAAGAGTGACAAGCTCCCCAGGGACTTCTCCACACAGGGATGCTCAGAAAGTTGATATGAATTAATCAAAAATATGACTAAGTGAAAATATCTCCATTCCACTCTCACCACCTTCCCTTCAGCAGATACCTGCCTTCTTAGTTTGCTCTTAATTTGCTGTGATCTTCCTACCCTTGGAAAATGATAGAATTGCTTTTGGCTTCTAGACTAAAATACACCAAAAAAGAATGCAGGTTCTACATCTGTAAGTAGCTGCCAGTTTTAATAATTTTATGTACTTGGATGGACAGTCCAGGAACAAGGAGCTTTGTGGTACACAGGACCTCGATTTTACAATGGGATTGCAGAGGGAAACCCACTGGTTTGGGCAGGGACTGAGGGCACTCAGCATCCTGCCCTTCCTTGCACTGGAATGACTCCAAGGGCTGGTCCCTGAGGGGAAAATAGGCTGGATTATGAGAGAGGAGAGAGAACCTGGAGGTGTTCAAGGCTGGATGAAGCTTGGAGCAACCTGTTCTAGTGGAAGGTGTCCCTGGCCATGGCAGGGGGTTGGACTAGACGACTTTAAAATGTGCCTTTCAACCCAAACTATTCTGTAATTCTATTCTATAATTGTGTCTTCCTTTAGGTTTCCAGCACTTCTATGCCCTAAGGGCATCCCAAAAAGGTGGGCAATCCAAAGGTCAACAGAGGTGTATTTCTGTAAAAATGTCATGATTTATAAACTGAACCTTGTTCTTCTGCATGGAGAGGATAAAACCACTGAGGTGATAGGTCAGAGCTGGTAATTTTTTCTGAATTCTCTTTTATTGTTTGAAGTGTGGGTATTGATGCAAGACTGTCCTGCCCTTCCTTGCTTTTTTTCTTTTACACATACAACTGCATGAAGAGAGAGAGAGAGAAATCCTCTGAGCCGGAGGGGGTTCAGGTTGGACTACAGTAGGAATTTCTTCATGGAAAAGGTGGTCAGGCATCAGAAGGGGCTGCCCAGGGAGGTGCTGGATTCACTATCCCTGGAGGTGTCCAAGGAATGACTGGACATGGCCCTCAGTGCTCTGGGCTGGGTGACAAGGTGGGGATCAGGCATGGGGTGGACTCGGTGGGCCGGGAGGGCTTTTCCAACCTCAGTGATTCTGGGATTCTGTAATCCCAAAACAAACTTGAGACCAAGAAAGGAGAATGAAATCAAGAAAGTTTAACAAAAAACAGCGTTTTTTTAAGAGTTGTGTTTTGATCTGGGCGATGTCAGCAGAGATTTATGGGGTTGCTTGAGCAAGAGTTGAATTGCCTGTCATCTCCCACTGCTGAATAATCACATTGCACACAAAGTCTGCCTTAAACGTGTGAAGAGGGAAATCCTTCCTCTTCAGTGAAGGGAACTGATCATATGGAGAGCAGCTGTAATTGAATTAGATCCTGACTTAATAAAATACTATTAGGAGTGACACTGCCTTACACTATAGTGGCAGCCCTTTGGAGCAGCACTCAAAGCAGTTGCCAGGTGGGAATCTCCAGCTTTTTAACTATAATTTCCTGGCTTTTTTTTTTTTTTCTGAACTACTTTTTTGTAAGGGGAAAACTACAAAGAGACCACAGCTTACACAGACCTGAGCAGTTATCCTTAGCATAAAAAGAGTTTAGTTGATAAAATAGGTATTTGGATCAGATCACTGTATTACATCAGATTTTCAGCTGTTATTTTCAGTTTGTACATTTTTTCCATACCTTCATGAAGTTTTGAAGAAAAATAGTTGGTTTACAGAGTGGAAGAAATTGCTGGCTTGCAATAACTGTGTCATTGAAGAGAAGAAGCAGGTACACAAAACCACCTTGAGATCCCAAGGTGTATTCTGTGGTGGGAATAACAGGGTTGCCATCACTTGAACACTTCATAAAGAATGAAATAATTTGATTTTTAAAATATATCAGACAGTATGCAAGTCCTCTTTGGTGTCATAATTTGTCTCTTATTTAAAGGGAGTCTTTCATGATAAAGCAATAAAACTCAGAGATATTGACTGAAAGCTCTTTAGGATTCTTTGGTTTAGTTGTTTAACACCAAGGAGAAATCATTTTACATGTAGCCCTGATTTTTTGACTTAATTTTCATAGTAATAATTAGTAATAATAGTGTAACATAATCAAATTTCTGTAAAGCAGGAAAAGTCAATATTTTGCTGTTTTCTAGTCCCTGGTACCATGTTCTGGTCCAATCTTGAAGCTTGTGCACACCCTAAATATGTGAATAATGTTGATTTCAGTGGTACTTTTCCCACACTCATAGTGATGTGTACAATTATCCAGTAGGAAAAAGCAGACCTAATGTATAAAAAATGTATAAAAAATGTATGTTCACTCTTCCACAGCCCCATTGGTCGATGTCATGGGCAGGTAGGACCTGCAAAGCTTGGACAAGGTCAGCTTGGGAATATCTGTGAGGTTAATACACCTTATACTGTTTAATTCCTAAAATAATTAATTCTCTAATTGCTGTAGTCTGAATCACCCAGGCAAATCTTTCTTCTTTGTAATCCCACCATGTTGACCAAACTTTGAGTTGCTCTCAAGGTGTGTGGGTGAGGACGTGGAGTTGGAAGCATTTGGGTGCACCTAGAATTGAGTTGGATCTAAAATCTTAAAACTTCGTGAACATGTGGAAAAGAAGGAATTTCATTGCAGTGGCAATATTAATTTTTGTATTTGCTTTGAACTGATTTGAGCCACAGTACAATTTTCTCATTTTAGTTAAAAAAACCCAAACAACAAAACAAACCAAAACAACTCTGTTTAAATGGATACTAAAAGAAAAATGGAAAACTATGAATAAAAAATGTACCAGACATGATGGGGCTGGTAATTCCTGATTAGAAATCACTGCTGTGGCTGTTAGTGCTGTAGATCAAATTTACAGCTGTCTGAAGGTGTTACATTTAGAATAGTCTCATTTGGAAATCATTATAAAACTTTGAATACACTTTAGGGGGTTTGAGGTTAGTTTTTAAATTATTTTTTAACCTTATTTACAATCAGCTTGTCGAAACAGTTCCTCTTTCTGTTCTTCATGTTTCCTTCCCGTTCCATTATTAGGGCTGCAGACTTTAAAAGGCAAATTTATTCATTACAGAGGAGGACCATGCATAATACAGAATTCATGCTGTTTATCAAAGCCTGAAAAAATAATTATGGAATTTGTGCATGAAGGAATAGAATTTACACATGTTAGTAGGATGATATTGTTGTTTATCCACCAGAAAAAAATTGTTTGCCTGAGGCCATGAAGGTGTAGTATTTCTCAGGACTCACTTATCAGAAGCCTCCTGACTTTATGTGAGTTAATACATGGATTTGACTGCCAGTCATCCTCTTTCCTGAAATAAAAGAAAATTAAAGTAAAATAAGAGTCTTCAGTCACTTTTATTTCAATTGTTTTGAGATATTTGGTCTCATTCTGACCTTTCAAATAAATAGAGATCTGCTCAAATTAGTTTGTCCGAGTGAAGGTGCAGCTCAGGCAGTCTGGGATGTGCTGAGCAGTTATTCTTTGGGGCCTGTTGTCTGTCCTGAAGAGAAATTACTCTGTTTTAGGTACATAAAAAATTAAAATTCATATTAGACTTCACTTAGTTTTCTTTGGAGGTTTCTGTTTATGAAGGCTTAAGTACAGCTTTAACTTCATTGTCTCCATGAATCTGCCCACTGGAAGTTGTTGTTTGAAGGCAAGTTGTTTTCACTTGGTTGTTTTATTTATATTTGTAAATATTTCAGAAGCCAAGAGTATTTCTAATTACTGAAATCACAAATTACACAGCAGAAGGCTTTAGACTGAATCCTCCTCTCCCTCCAAGAAAACTAAGCATAGAAAACAATAAAGACAAGAAATTACAAAGACAATATTTAAAGAACAGTAAAGACAACAGCAGAACCTTAGCCCATGGTTAGCCTTTAAATACATGTTGTAGATATTGTTTTTCCTTTGTAAATCAGAATTTCAGTGGTGTTTATTCAGTAGGAAAAGTGGAAAGGGAGAAGAGAGTCAGGTATCCAAATGAAGCTCCTTCCACTGCAAAACCCCACCTGAATAATTTCCATTTGAATTAAATCTCGGTAGGCTTTGGTCAGGATAGACATCATCCCAAATCTATCCCTAAAGGCATAAAAACCAATCACCAAAACCTTTCCCTACAAGTGCTGTCACCAGCAAGGGACCTCCAAACTTCAATCCACATTGTTTGCATTTGAGACAAAACAAACACATACAATGTTGGAGCTGCACAACAGCTAAATTAAAATGGATGCAAAAATGGTGTTTTAGGACTTGCATAACCTCCAGCAGTTTCACTGAGAAATATATGCTATTTTATGCAACAGCAATTTGGAATGCTACAAAAATAATTACTTTTAAAATCCATGCTGCACATATGCAGATGGTTAACAAACTCTGGCTCACTCAGCAGATGAAAATGATATTGGGAAAATCCATGCTCTAGAGATAGTGCCATTCCATTATGAATGTTCAAAGTATGCAAAAACATTACAGCTATATTGTTTTCCAGAACAGACTGGATCTCAATGCCAGATGTTTTAGTCTTTGCATATCTTGTTGTAGCTTAACAATTACTGCTCTTTGAGTTTGTCCAGGCTGGGAAAGGAAATGTGAGTTTTACATGTCTGTCTAATGCTTGTCTGGTACACACAGAAGGTTCTGGTGAGTTAATCTATCTCCCAGCTCTCTCCTGGTCATTCCTGTTGCCTAAATACCACAGAACTCCTTTTGGTTTAACTAGTTTGGCTTTAAACCCAACTCCATGCTTAGGTTTAAAGCATGGAATAGTAACACTGAAGAAACAGAGCTCTTGTACCACTCAGGACATGGGAGTCCACTGGAATAAATGGGATTTTGTGCCACCTGGAAGGAGCATTTCTGAGGCAGGAATGGGATAGGTGAGCACTGCTGCCCTCACTGCTCCCACTGACAAGGCTCCCAAAATCTTGTCACCTTTGTCTTTATGAAGGTTCAGTAGTGATAGGAAAGACTATGTGAAAATATCCATTATTTTATAGGTCTGACCTTAGATTTTACTGTACTGAAATTTATAAGATTTTTTATTAGATATTCAGTTGCATTTTTAGAGATTGGTATGTGCTTATCCCAAAAAACTACCCTTTATGTGCTTCCACAAAACCTTCCCTCTTTATGGGATCATTGCCAAGGGGAGCAACACCTTTCCCCTTAGGAGTAGCATCACCTGCATCAGACATTTACAGTTATCCCCAAAATAACATTTTTCAGTGAAAGCAAGATTTAAAAGTAATTTTTTCAGTTAAGGCTGAATGATAAACTGTAAATTTTCCTTTTTTTCCTCAGAAGATGGCATTTCTCAAAACCTTTAAAGCACAAGTGCATTCTGTATTATACAGAGGGATTTTTATCATGAATTAAAACTGTTTCAGTTGTCATCCTTTATCCTTATTGCTGATTTACTTAATTAGTAATTTCTGAGAACAGCCATAATAACTGTCACAGATACTGTGGGAGAGTCATCAACACTCTGCATGTTAATATAATTGTAGAGTTTTGTTACTTTTCCAAGTGTTCTTGTTATCACCAAGTGCTACTTCCAGTGTTTGCCCACAGTATTCCATAATTGAAGGAAATCTTTCTTTAAATCAGTGTGGACTGCAATTGTAGGAGCCTTCTAAACCACAATCCATGTTCTGCAGGAGTTTGCATTAGGGGAAGAATCTAAAATATGGTTTAACAAGCATGTGACAATAAATTAAGGAAATACATTTTGATATGTGAGAAAAATTGGTTTCCACAAAAATACTCATCTCCTCCTAGTCACAGCTGTGACTTTTGAATATGTATTAAGCTCTGCAAGGATAGCTAAGCTAGGAATTTGGCAGTAATAGTCTATTCATAAATATACATGAAATGTGAAAAAATAGTTTACAGAGTTGAAAGTGAACATTGGTCAGAGTAAGCAGATATACCTTGGGATAAAAATTGCAAGTCGTTGTCAGCGTATGAAGTCTTTGCTTTTACCTTCTAAATGTTACAGTGTCATTAGATTTTCTCATCTATGCTGCATTACTTATAATTGAATAGTGTATTAACAAGTGAATGGTTGTTTAAGGGGAGAGAAGGAACCTTCTACCCAGGCAGTTTAAGTTTTAATATCTACTCTCCAACAGAAACAACTCATTTAACATTCAAAGAGAGATCTTGGCTTTTTCTCTCAACTCACTTTACCTCAACAAACCAGATGGCAAATGTCTCACTGAGAGTGCCAGTGAAAACAGTGTCTGCATCTGCCCACCCTCATGTTTTCCTTGCCAGCACAGGGGAAACAATATTAAATTTAGGGTCTCGTATTAAGCACTTACAGCTACATTTCTAGTTTTTCTCATTTCGCATTCTCACACTTCATTGAGCCAAACTACTGACAGTTTTTACTTATTCTGATGTATGGCAGGGGGTGAAATATATTTATTGACATTGTATTTCATGTGGCATCCTCCAACAACGAGCAAGTGTGCCTTTGAGTGCTGTTTAGTATTTTCTTTCGGCTGGTGTTTTCACGCACAGGTGTAGAAATCTCTTAATTTACAAGGTGATCATATGGGATTTGAAGGCAGAATTATTGTGTAAATAGATAGTTTTTACATATATATACCTCCAGAAGCCTTGGTGGTGAAGGGGAGATCTTTGGAAAGGAAGGATATTGGAACACCAAGAAAGCAAATTAAATATTGAATTGGATTGTGATCAGTAAGAACCAGTGGTTGCACCTTACTTATTTTGTATTGAACACATTCTAGTTTGATTTACCAACCTTACAACATTTAAACTTTCATATTAAGGGTAACTAGAAAAGAAATGAGATTATTTCTTAGCTTTTTTGTTGCTTGCAACACCACTGAGAACTTTCAAAAAGAGCATCACCATTGCCTTCAGATTTCTGGTTTTTTTCTGTGCCCTGTCAGGTAGTGAGGGCCAAGAAACAGGAAGAATGGACCATATGGAAAACGTTTCCATATTTCTTCCTGTGAAATCCATTTGGCATTAAAATTATCACATTAAGAATTTGATTAGAGGCTGATGAAATGAAAAGCGAGGTAATAAATCATGTTTGCAATGAGTTCATGTAGGAAGAGCAGGTGTGCCTTAAAGGACACATTAAATTATGACAAAATTTACAGTGGTACAAGAATTCTGGTAAAGAGGAGCCCTTTAGAAAAGAAGGATGTTGGGAGAGGGAGGGTAACACACCAAGAAAGTAAATTGATTATCTAGTTGGATTGTGTTTAGTAAGAACCGGTGCTTTCACCTTCCTTATTTTGTATCACACACAGAGATATTTTCTTTAAGACTTTTTCATTCAACTTGCTCCTCTGTATTGTTAAAATAGGCACATTTGTAAATCACAAGTGAACTCTGAGCAACCTTCCTGGACCTTTCCCCGAAAGTACCACCATTATTTTCAGTGCACAGGGAAATCAGATGGTTTTGATGTTTTTAGATTACACTTGAGATAGAAAATAGATGTGATCAGTTCAAAGAATCAGGGCAGATTTTGTTTGCATAAATTGTGGCTGCTCTACATACTTAACCTTGAAAACCTTCTGTCAAAGAAATGTTGTTTTGTTAAAGAAGTATCAAGTCTCTGCTCTGCAATATCTCATTATCCAGGAATACCTTGCATTCCCAGGCAGCCAGCAGGCACTCTATTATCTACCACTTGTCCATTTGAAAAGCAATGTCCAATTTGTTTATCAGAAGGAAAATATGGTGTTTGTGGAGACTTCCCATTAATTCTGAGCAAAAGCCCTCATTGGAAAATAATACATGAACTGACTAGACTCATGGTGTTTTCAGGCAACAGTGTAATTTAAAGAAATACATATGCATTTTTAAAAAAATCAACTTTGCCTGCTGCATTTTTTAGCTTGCATCACAATAACCTGATGGATGTGTAGTAATTACAGGCAACAAGTACAACAGCAGTTGAGGAGGATTTCATTAAATTCAGAGGGGAAGGAGGACTCTGAGCAGGAGCAATCACCAGATTTATTGGCAGCAACGCTCCTCAGCTTTGTATTCTCTGCATAAGAAATGCATAGCCTTAAAAATATGCTAAAAATTGGTGTTCAGTAGCATCATAAACACGCTGGTGTTCTCCAAACCACTTCACATCCTGCTGTCTGTGCCCTCCATGGGTACAATTAAACAGGCCAGAGCATCCTATGCCCACGATTCCTAATTCGTGCTGTGTTTCCCTGGGAAATGCATTCCCAACAGTGTCTTTCTCCTTGAAATATTTTTGTATCTAATCTCTTTGTTCTCAATTTTAAGTTACACCAATAACATTCCCTTCTGCTCCATGGTGGGTATTTACATCCAGTTATGTACAGAACACAAAGTCCAACTTCTGCATTCTCTACTCTGACTTTTTCTTTCTTCCAGACCACTGGATTGGTTCAGTTGTGCCTGTACTGGAGTGTTTCCAGTTCCCCCATGGCAAGGGACTGGAACAAGGTGGTCTTTAAGGTCCCTTCCAGTCCAAACCAGTCTATGATTCTATGAATATTTTTTTCTATTTTTTCCCTTCACAAAGCCCTCAGAGGTGTTAAGTTCCCCTCTCTCTCTCTCTCTCTTTTCTTTGCTGTATTCTTAAACAATCTGTAATTATAGTTCGAACCACTCACCAAATTCTCTCATTTTTTGCTGCCTGGGGGCACTTTTCCTAATTCTCTCAATTTTGGGTCATTTTTTCACTTGACCACTTTTTCTCCTGACCAGAGACTTGGGATAACAGATGTTATGTACAACCTTGTATTGTTTTACAGTCACTGTTTTCCAAGAGAAAACCCCCCTCTTCTTTATCACTACTCTGTGGGTTTATTTTGCATTCATACCCATTTAAGAAAATCCAAAACCACCACCAGGGAAAAAAACATCCCTGTGAGATGGTGGCCCACCTGTGGGACAGTTCCACAAATCCATAACACCATAGTCCTTTCTCTCTCATCACATGAAATTCCTTCCAAGTTTGAGGATACTACATACCATTTGTTTACTTCAAAATTGTTGGTTGCAGTGCAGAATAACACAGTACCTGCCAAAAAAAAGCCTGTGGAATCCCACCAGGAGCTGAATAAGAACATTCTTTGCTGACACTCATTTTTTTTGGAATTTTCCTGCTTCACTAATCCCTGTTTCATTTAGGTTCTCCCATACATGGATCTGTATTCAGTACAATACTAGGTCAAATGCCTTACAACAGTTTAAACCATGTAATCATCTTTATAAATCAAACATGTAATCATATCAACGAAGGAAATCAGGTTTGCTCGACATGACCTATTTTCCTGCAGCAATGCTGACAAAGATTAAGTTCCAAAACTTCCTTTTGCTTATAATTGTTTTATAGATCTCAGCCTTTTTAAAATGCATGTACAGGGGCTTTTGTCCAGACTCCAGGTTAAGCTCTTACATTCTTGATAGGGAGAGCAGCTCATAGTGAAAACCCTGCAGGACAAATGTTATAATATTGCTCCATAGAGTGGGGTGGGTGAGCAGGGAGTAGCTTGGTTTGGTGTCTTCTGCAACCTTCTGATAATGGGGAAAGGAGAGAAAGGGGGATTAGAGGTATGAAATGTGCCCTGATATAAAAATAAGGCACATGGAAACCTCTGTGATGCCGATTTAAGAAATATTCTTAAGTTAATGAAGGCTGAGATATTAAACATCCTGGATTTAATACAACCCCATCTCAATTTCTCTTATTTTTTGGATTAGCCTCTTTAACATGTTTTGATTTGAAATACAATTGTATTTTTATCATTATTACTTACCTGTAACTTTTTGCCTGCTGGCCAGGGCATCACCAGCTCAGTTGATCAGCAGCTGGTCAAACTGAGCCTTTTGGTGTCGGTGACAGAACCTCCATCACTTATTCCCTTTTGAAATCCCAGTTCCTATGTGAGGCAAATGGGTGCCATTCAGGTATAATGGTGAATATGGGAGTGAAAGAAAGGCTGGGGAGAGCAGAATGCTGGAGTTAGGAGACAGCAAGTACAATGGGCAGCTGGAAAGGCCTCTTCAGTAAAATGCAGTCAAGACAGTGAGATCAGAGTTGTGTTGTTTTTTTTTTTGTAACATACCTTGTGTATGAACAGTTTTTTCACTAGACAGAAGTCAAAGTTGTTATTTATCCATAGCTCATCACATGACTTTGAGCTTTTCCTTTTGATGAAATGGGACAAGTATGATGGGTAAGAGTGGAGATGTAATTACTACATGTTCAGATGAGTACTTGGAATCTCACTGTGACTGAGAACAAACCAGAGGCCTTTTGCTGCCAGCTCTTCACCTGTGCTTACACTGTTCCTCATTCATTATTACTGGTTAAATTGCTTTTTAAAAGGTAATTTAATACTCTTTAAATAGAATATCATAGCAGTTGGAAATAGTCTAAAACTGCTAAGACATGAATAGCTGACAGCAGAACACCATAAGTTACACACATAACATACATGTCTGACAAGTTTACAGTAGAGTTTTATTGAAAAAGTAAAAATGGAAATTCTGATTAAATTCTAAAATGAATTAACAATAGAATGTTATGTATTTTTATACAGACAGCAGTAAATGTATTTTTAGTTCATTACTTCAATAATTTTTAATTCCATACATTAAGGTGGATTATTATTTGGGGGTAGTTTCCTATTATTTAGGAAAATGGCTTTCCCATTTTCCTTCTTGTAGATCTGCTCTCTCACCTGACAATATAATTTTGTCCTCTCGCTGAATTCTTAGGAGCAGAACACATCACAGTCATAAAGTCTCTCTCTACTGATGATGTGGTGATGTGTTTTGTGTTGATAATAGTAATTAGGCTAGCAACTTGGCTAGAATTTCTCATCATGAGAATATTATGGGATGTTGTGTAGT
Source organism: Manacus vitellinus (assembly GCF_001715985.3). Classification (NCBI taxonomy): domain Eukaryota; kingdom Metazoa; phylum Chordata; class Aves; order Passeriformes; family Pipridae; genus Manacus; species Manacus vitellinus. The sequence goes on from NW_021940541.1 coordinate 2,937,470, forward strand.
CAGCTTTAATTTGCCTATAGCTGTAGCCAGATAGAAGTATAAATACAAATAACTGGAGCTCTGCATCATCATATCCATGTGGCTACTGCCTGCACCTCCCACTGCCCCATGCTCCTCTTTGACCATCTTTGTGCCCTCAACTGAGCCTGAAAGTTCCTCACTCCCATGTTTGCCCCCCAGCACTGCTAAATTTGTAGTATGTTTTCATTATTCCTCCCTTGGTGTGCCTGAATTATGCTTCAGTTTCAATTAGGAGCTTTATTTAAGACCTTGTATTAGAAGTCTGATAAAACTAGATATTGAAGACTTCACACACTGGGTATTCCTGGAACTATATACATCTTCTAGCACCAGACTGCACAGGGCTGGGTGAGATAAATGGTGATCTCCAGGTACCACTGTCTCCTCTGCAGTACTGGGGCGTGAGACCATGACTGCATTTCACAGATGAGGAAACTGAGGAGTTGGACAAATGAAGAGAATTCCTGCAGGTGTTTCAGTATAGAGGAGTTGGGAGTAGATCCAAGGGGTACTTGCTGCTTATTTTTCTCTTTTGTCTCCCTTATCACTGCTTGCTCTCCAGTGTTATTTCACATGTTTCTCTTTATTCAACCTTTAAGTATCAGATTTTCTTTTTTTGCCTTCTTCCTCATGTTAAGGAAGCTGCAGTGTGTGTTTCAGGGGTGCTGGGTGGTTATTTTTGTTGGGGTTAAGTCTATTCTAGACCTTCCCAGTGCAACCAAACCTCAGGAGAGACTGAGAGTTAGGCCAGAAGACAAACCTTCCATGTCCTTAGCAATCTTCCCCTAAAACAGCCAAACTCATTCACCTTCACACTGTGAGATACAATCACAGTGCAAGTCCATAAATGAAAGTCTGTCAGTACCTCTTTATCCTCCAAGCCTTGGACTTACTGCATCTTATAATGATGGATCAATACCTTTACTGGAGCCTTTACCCAGCCTGAACTCCCTCCCCAGCCTGTAGCCCTCAGACTGATGCCCTTTCGTGCCACTTTCAGTCCTTTTCTTTCCTTTTTCATGTTTGCATTGAAAATCCCATTCTGTTATCAGATGATATTTTAAATCCATTTATAGTGACTCAGCACTTCACAAACCCACACAGTGTGTCACAGTGTTATTGAAGCCTGAGATATTAGCTTCAGAGTGCAAAGTGATAAGAAATAGTGAACTATTTAATCCACTGTGTTTAAGCCATAATGGTTGGCTTGAACTGTATTATGAACACTTTGGAAGCCACATGGAAAAGATGCTTTTACTCTGGCAATTGTGTAACCACTGACACCTCAGGGTGCAATTTGGACCACTTATGTAGGATAATGGTCCTCCCTTGTACTCTACCACAGTTTCTGTTGCTATTCTACACTGCTTGGCTTAAGATGCTGCAGAGTCTGAATATTATGGGGATCACTGTTGCTGGGCTGGGAGCTACTGGTGTTGACCTGGAGGAGACAGACAGGTGAGGAGTTATAAAAACATCCCCCCGCTTTCCTGGTGCAATCTCCAGACAATTTTAAATTGCTATATAAGTAAACTGAGGAGCTGGCAAGTTGTGCTTTACCTCTAAGGCTTCTGCAGTCTTCTGGTTTTTCAGAGCCATAGTCCTTGTCTTTTCCATTTTCTCTCCATATACAAAAATTTCTCCAATTAATTTTATTGTATTTCATTCTGCCCAGAGTGCAGAATTTGCTGATATTGGAACTGTAAATACCATGAATGTTTCAAAGGGACTCTTTCCTGTAGTTATCCCTTCTTTCATTTTAATGAAGATTTTTGTAATGTTTTCCAAACTGATATGGGAGTTAATCAGATACAAGACAGAAAAATGTTGATGGTTATGGATGACCAGGAATACCTGAGGGAAGCAGGAGCTGGCCCTGCTTGTGAGCTGCAGAGATTATTTTTTAAGGATTTTTTTTTTAATGAAAGCACTATTTTTTTCTTGTCTGTACCTGCTGAATGATTTTGCTCACTCATCTGCCTTCCTTCATGATAGCACAGGATGGCAATTGCCATACCCTCTTTTCTTGATGTTTGATTTGCCTTTATGCTCAGAGAAGCCAGGATTTTCCTCTCTATTCCTGATATAAGAGCCACTGCAGTCAGAACTGTACATTTTATAGGTACTCTGAGCACTGTTGTTGCTCTTCGTGTCTTACAGCTGATTTCTTTGTTTGGTAAATGGGCCACAGTGAAGAGTCCTCCTTCTGTCTGGGCGTTTTCAACAGTTCCTGTGCACAAGGGAGATGAAGGACAATTCAGTTTTTTCTTCCTGTTTGTTACCTTCTGCCTTTCTAGATACAGAAACATCTTAACAGAAAGTGCCCTGAGCAAACTTCATCTTACACTCTGTACAAGTCCCAGTTCAGACCTGCACACTTGAGTGCTGCTTCTCTCCTCAAGCACTTGGTTAGTCAACATTTACTCTCATCAAACAATAAAAAAAAAAAAAAAAAAAAAAAATCAAAAACAACCCACAACAAAACACTTAAAAAGCTTCAGCTGTGAGCTTCCAGATTTTTCAGAAGAGAGCTGGAACTAAGCATGTGTTTTTACTTAAATGGGTGCTGAAATCTTGGTTGGATCCTGGCCCTGATTCTGCAGTTTCCTGTTTAGGTTTGGTAGGCTTTGCCCATTGGGAAGAGAAGGAGATGTTTGGCAAAATAGGAAAATGAAATTTTACCCCCCCCCCCATGCCATTGGCAGGGAAAAGAGAGAACATGCAAACAGGCTTCAGTGTGATTTCAACTGACTGGACTTCATTTTCTTGTCTGCAGTTCTCTGTTGGGGTGCTCGATGCGTGTCTACCTCTGTACAGGCACAATTTACCTCTCCTGTGTATTATCTGATATGTTTCTGTCTTAGATTGAATGCTGTCTGCTGGATTACTCCTTTCTTCCCCTACCTACAGATAAACCATATTTACTGTAATGATTTGAGTGAAATACTGGCTCTGATGAAGACAGCTTGGGGTCTGACTCCAGCAGACAGGTTTTTATCTTGCATGGCAGAAAGCCACTGTGTGACCTGTAGCATCATATCCACCAACCAAGTGTGAAATCAGCTGTACTGAGCAGCCAGGACGTTATCATGAGGAATAATTTCTCTCTGGAAATAAAATATTCATGCTGTGGCACACCTGCTTTCTGAACATTAAGACATGCAGCGAGAAAGAGGATTTGTCAGCCTTTCTCCTTCGCTGCCAGTCACAGCTGACACCTTACAATAAATCCATGGTAGGTTCAAGGCTCTGCTACAGCAAGAGCTGTGTCTTCATGAAAGAACAGGATTTCAAAATACAGATGTTTCCAGGGGGATAAAAGGCCTGAACAGCCCACTGAGTGCTGCAGTAGGGAATGCAGCTGACCTGGAACGTGTTTGGTACCTGTGGCAGCTCTTTCACAGAATCACAGAATGGTTTGGGTTGGAAAGGACCTCAAATCTCATCTATTTCCAACCCTCTGCCATGGGCAGGGACATCTTCCACTAGACCAGCTTTTTCTGGATTTTCAGCCCTTGGAATGACAGTTTCCCTTCCTCCTCATCGTGGATGCTTTGGGGATTTTTTTTTACACCCATATTTAAATCTATACCACTCAAAAGGTGTTGTTTTCTTGAGGATTCCTCTGTAAGCTGTTATGTCCTTCAATCTGTGATTCCAGGAGCAGATAATTCTTAGGAAGCAACAAAGCTTAAAAGGAGTACTGCACACTCCTAATGTTCCTGGTGGATGAAAGGCTGTGGGCAGTGGGTCGGTCTGGGCTGCAGAACGTGCCTTTCCATGGCATCGGTGCCACAAGCAAAAGGGTTTCTCCCTCAAGCTGGGAAGTTTTCCACAGCAACTCAGAACATAAGTGCTGTGATTTAGCAATTTTACATGAATTTGCCTTTCGGATTAATCTTTGACATCTTGAATTTGGTATTTTACGGAAAAGACACACTGATATGGAGTGAATTAATTCTACTCTTGCACTGACTGCAATCGAGAAAATAGACTCGTGCCTTTGAGAGGCCAGGAGAGGAATATTCTGGGAATAACTAGAGCTGATATTGTTGGGAGGCTAATATTGCTTGACATATCTGTTGTGACAGCTGAAGAGATGCTGAGGCACAAAATAGAAAAGGAAAAGACGGTTGTTAGGCCAACGACAAGATGAAACCGTACTGCTTGTGACAGCTGTTGGCAGCATGATATCACTGTCCTCAAGCTTTCTGCAGATCTGGAGCATTAGAAACTTCAAGCTCATGTTCGTTGTGTGTTTCTAGAGATCTTGTTAGGGGTAATGCTCTCTGACAGCAGCCAACTGTAATTGGCAACGGGGATTCTCCAAGTACAAACAAAGAAACAAGACGTCAACGTTTTCTTGCTGATCCTTTCTCAGGATCACTGGTCATTCCTTTCCTACTGGAGCCGTTTGCAACTCAAAAAGTTGCAAGGTTTCCTGCTTCTAGACCATCCAAAAAAAAAAAAAGTGAAGAAATATAAATAAAATTAAGCTCAGGGAGATGCAGAGAGAATTTTGGGAAGCAGGGGAAACTTTGCCTTCTGTTTGTTGAGGTGCAGAGTCACAAGCTAAGCTGATGTGTTTTGAAAAGCTGTCAAGTAAACAATACCTTTAAAGCTTTGTAGATACCAGGAAACTTTCCAGCAGTAAAAACTGATGTCCCTGTGTCTTCCCTCCTCCAGACACGCTCCTGGCTCTTTTCTCCCCACCTAAGCTTTCCAGGTATTTCTGCTGAGGTTCTGCTACCTTTCCAGCTTTTAACCATCAGGAAGCTGAGACAAGCCAAATAGTCTCTGGTCAGGTCTTGTTAAAGTCTAAAATGCCTTTCTGGCACCACTCTCTGTATTTTGGCAGGTTTGGGTCTCTGTAGCTGCAGTTACTTTTCTGTTTCAGTGACACTGTACTTTGAGCCTCTCATCCATCAGAAAGGCTAAGAAGTATTTCCTCTTAGGAGAGCAGATTTCTGGAATTCCAGGGCTGTGATGGGTTTTTTCTTCTTTCATGATCTACAATTACTGTCTTGCATTGAGTTCAAAACTCAGCTTCATTTGTTTGCTGCCTGATTTTAATTCAAGGACCTCTTTTGCATTCTATTTTTTATTGTCATATCTCTTTCAGCTCCTATGAATCACCATAGCCCAGTAGGAGATGATGAGACTCTGCTGATTTGCACTAATATTTATGAAATATCGCTTCTTGTGCACTGTCTAGGTGTGTCCAAAATATGCTCATGAAGCTACATACATTCATCACTTGGTGAAGTCTTTATAAAGTTTTCTATCAGATCAAGGTAAAGAAATTCACTGCTGCACTGAGGACCATCTTCCAAGGAAAACTCCCCCACAACTCTTGCTGCTGAAAAACCCCAGTATTTTGGGCTGCAGACCAAAGCTCATCTCTCTTGGTGTGTTATGATCTGGAGAACAACATGTCTCAGAAGGTCATGCACATGGCAAGGCATTGCAATTCCCAAGGTACAGCTGGAATATTCATCCTGGCTGGAGGCTGACAAACTGGAGCAGACCAAGGGGACATCCAGGACCAAGCAGTTTGGTCTGAAAGGGCAGAATCAAGAGTTATTTCATTAATGGCATCTAAAAATGATAGAGCTGTGACAACAGTGGTTACCATAATAACTTCTACCCTCCCTAAAAGCCATGGCAGGGGACATTGGTTTATTGCTAAAAGGAAGCACCTATTTGGAAAACTAGGCCAAAATGTGAGCTCAATGAAGATGGGGTTTTTTTTAAGAAAAACAACCACATCCCATGAAAACTAGTCAATAATTGGAGAAGAAAAGCATTGTCCTGGTTTTGGCTAGGATAGGGTTAATTTTCTTCTTAGCATTCAAATCAGTGGAAGGATGTTCTATAGCACTACTGACACCTGGAAAATGCCCATAAATATCGACCAAAAAATCCTCCATATTTCTCTGGTGGTCGATGATTTTCCTTATTCCTGGTTTTCTTTTGTTCTTTTTATTAGTTAGCTGTCTGAGATGCTGGAATCACATCCCTGGGATTGATGAGCTTTGCATGCAGAATATGTCAGCCAGTTTTACTGCACCCCTTTATACTCTACCCACTGCATGTACCTCAGCTGTGCTCTGCCTCCTGTCTCCCAATGGAGACAGAATAGTTGGGAATTTATAAGGCATCTCCTTCCTGCTCAGACTGATAACAAAACAGACAGTTGGCAGAATTGAGAGGGGAAAGGGGAATGTGGCTGGATTGAGTCTATTGTACTATGATATCACTGTCTAATCTCAGACCAGCTCATTTTTTGCAATCTACACATCAGCCATCAGTTGCTAAAAACCTTTCCATTATTTTGGACAAGGATCTAATTAAAACCAGAAGTCTGGAGGGGGAAAGCTCAGTATCCCATTACATGTTTCCCAAATTGTTGAATTCCCTGCTATTTTGTGAGTAGCTCTGATTGTATCTTCTGTCCCCTCACCTGCCTGAGCTGGGTAAGAGCTTTTTTGTTCAGTATTATCTGGATCTCCCTGACAACCTGGCATCTCTTCTCTAACGTGTGCTTTCTCTTTAACCTTTGTAGACAGTGCTGTTGTAGGATTGTCTGGCTTTGGGAGCAGACAGACAGGAGTGGTAGAAAGCCTGGTGCACACCTTCAGCGTGTGCTGCCTTGTCTGAGTGATAAAATTTTCTCTCCTACTTTTTTAGCCAATTCCTACAGTGCAGCACAGTGTAACATCTCTCATCAAGTAAAACAGCCTTGTTTCCCTGGTCATACTGACCCAGCCTAAGTAAAATAAACGCCCTTTATTTTAAGTATGACAATCATCAATAAAATATTGTATGGGCAGAAATAAATCTGGACATAGATAAATTTAAAGAGTAAAAATTCAACATTGTGCAAGAAAGCAAAGAGAGGTTTTTTTATGCTTGTCATTTATCAGAGAATTATATATTCATTACCTCGAGCCTAAAACAAGGGGAAATGATTTTAAACTAAAAGAGAAGAGATTTAGATTAGTTGTTAGGAAGAAATTCTTCCCTGTGAGGGTGGTGAGGCCCTGGCACAGGTTGCCCAGAGAAGCTGTGGCTGCCCCATCCCTGGAAGTGTCCAAGGCCAGGTTGGACGGGGCTTGGAGCAACCTGGGCTAGTGGAAGGTGTCCCTGCCCATGGCAGGGGGTGGAATGAGATGAACTTTAAGATCCACTCCATCCCAAACCAGTCCATGATTGGAGGATTCTCTTGTATTTTCTCCAGAGTTCTCTTTTGGAGACCTCTTTTGGAGGGACTTACATGAAGGGTTTTATCGTTTCAGTTTTCTGTTGTTAAAAGCAACCTCTTTCCTTACCCAATACTGTCAACACTAAAATATGGAGAAACTTGTCCTGGCTTGAGTGCACCTCGAATGAAAGAAAGATAATTTTGAATGGTTTGGTAATGACCAGGAGATAAAGCCAAAAATTCCTGCCCTTTCATTTAATTAACCTTTCTTCTGAGATTCCCCTTATAAAAGTTTTCCTCTTGGATATTATGGCATCAACATACACCTCCATGTTCTCCAGGTTTGGGTTTCTCCTGTTTGCAGTGTGCTGTTCTGGGCACAGCCTGGTCCAAGGCACTGCCTTCTCCTCCTGTCATCAGGAGGAGACAAATTTGAGGGATAGCGTAGTAGAGTTTCATCTTTTCCATGCTGCAGTCTAGTCCTAAGCCTGTTGGCAAAACTTTTCCCCTGATGAATTCCTTGGTGATGAGTGCTATTTCTTTGACTGATATGCATAGGCAGGGGAACATTTCTACATCACTGCCCAAACTCCCTAAAACATACTTAAATAATTTACATAAAATCCAAATCTGCATGAGAAATATTCTCCTGAGTCAAGGGTTTATTCACTGTGAATTCATTCTGGGAGTGGGAGGAAACCTAAACTGTCTTCGATAAAATGGCCTTTATAAAATATAGATCTATTTCCTAATATTTATGTCAGATTCTCCTCATTATGGGTTTTTTTTTCTTCTTTCTCGCTTCAGTCTGAAGCTGCCTCACCAACCCCTCACTAGCACTGCTTCGCAAGGATGTGGACACTAAATCATTGGAGTTTCTTCTGTGTCTGTGTCATTAAATATTATCTCTCTGATTTGCCAGAGTGTGGATTATAATAGAGGCATTAAAAAGGCATGTATCTGGAATTGCTTTTTAATGCCATTGCTATTTATAGGTGATTTCAGTTTCAAGGTAACATAGAAAGTCATGTAAAAACATAAGCATTTGGTGATAAAGGTGTGCCAAGGAAAATTGATCATATATGAAGTCAATTAATTTAAGTACTGTTAACAATCCTAGAATAAAGCAGTTTTCTAGGTGCAATGTGTTATACTTAACCAGTCAAACTCACTGTTGTACTAACTGTTGCAAACTGATAAGCTTTAAAAAACATAATTTTTATAGTTTTATATGAGCAGTATTAAAAAATATCATAGCAGTTCTAGGTAAGACAGACATAACCTGATCCTTGAATAGCAGAAAAAATATTTAAGCTGTTGTTAATTCAGTGCTGTGTGGAAATGTAGCCCTATATTTATCCAGCAATCCTGTTTTTCATTTGTGCAGTACACAGTTCCCAATGCACAGCAAGCTGAGTTAGCTCACAACTCTCCTAACAGGTTTTACATCACTAAAAAGCTTTCAGTGTATCACTTGAACTTTAGCTGGGGAAGGAGCACTCTCCAGAATCCTGGGGAACAGCTTCTCCACAGATTTGTTTCTTCACTCTGGACACCTTCTGAGTTAGTAACAGCTCCAAAAAATAAAGCAATAGTCTGCCAGGGTTTCTCATATCAGCATTAGTAGCACATACATGCTTTATTTCAGTGTGAATAAGTCTGTGTGATGTAAGGTGATGGGGCACGAGGTGAATACATTTCATATAGTAATAGATAAATATAACATTTTCTTGAGGGATTTTGTGTGTCCAGCTTGACCAAGTGTCTTAGACAAGACTGATTTGTAGGGATTGGTTACCCAAGTGTCTGAAGCTGTCTCTGAAATAACAATTCACTTTTAAGACTATTTAATGTACATGAAAATGCATATAGTACTCCAAAGTATATATATGTGTGTGTATGTTTGTGTTCTGCATGTTTCACATATTAATAGTTTGCCTATAATCCTGTGGAACTTCATTTTCTGGCAGATGGATCTACATTAATTGCTAAAACCCTAAGCAACAACAGAATTACTTTGCAGTGTTAGGGGGGGAAACATTACAATAAAAATGAAGCATACTTTTAATTATCTGTAGTCATTTGGATGAAATCTATAATGAGCTTGATAAATGCTGATGCTCTAGGCATCAATTTTTCAAATGACAGTAGAACCAAAAATATCTGGAAAGGCATTGTTAGCTCAGACTACACAATATTTTTGAGGTCTTGGTTAGTAGGAATAATTAAAATGACTTATGTAAGATAAGTGTCATATCTCTGTCAGCAACTAAATGTTAAATGTTATTATAAACTAATTACTTCCTTGAATTGAACAGAAAATTATAATTTTGTGTCTTAACTGCTAAAAGATGGTGTCTGATCCTTCTCTCACCCCAAGTCTTTACCAGCATGTCTTCAGTGACTTCAATGCCAAGAGGTGCCCTAAAAATGGGTGAGAGACAACTTTGGACCCCTGGGCCACCAAAAACCTTTTGTAGTGAGAAGTCAGAGTCTGTTTCTGACATTAATCAAGGCCTAAAAAAGTAAAAGAAGAAGCAGCTGATGCTGTGGGGAGTTTCTTAGTGTTTCTGGCTGCAGGCTCACTGCTGGGGTGAGGAGGAGGGATGCTGATCCCTCTGCCCTCCCTTCCCACATCCATCTGCTGCAGCTCTGCCCTGCTCACAGGCTCATAGCTCACCCGACTAAAACCACAGGTGTTGCTCTGATGTTCTCCTGCACTCATTTGCTGTTGAATTTTTGTGTTTAATTCATTCATAAAGGGTTCTGACATGTGGCAGAGTCAAGGAATTAGATTCAGGGGAAGTGCACAGCAGGGAGAAGGGTGAAAAAGGAAAGAAAGAAGTTAAAATCCTAGTTTACCCTCGTCCCAGTGTCCTGGTTTCACTGGCTATTCTTCCTTTGCTGCCTGAAAAACATGAACATGGAGCCTGACCTGACAAATAGGGATGATGGCCTGTGTTATCTCCTTTGAGATGAAGCCACGTCTTGTGGAATTGGTCTCGGTGCCCTGAGAACTGCCAACCTCATACAGCATGTTGTGGCACCCACAGTTTTGAGGCTCTTTTAAGAAAAGCACCAATGTGGTTGTGTTGCTATTTTGGTGTCTTCTGTTTAGCAAGGACTATGGAGCAGTAATGTAGGGAAAAGGAAAGGCAGTGGAAAGATGATGAATAGTTATGGCAAAATGCAGGGAATGTAGGACAGTAATTAGCGGATAAGAAAGAGGAAAGGAAGGAGAAATATTTCAACCCACATCCTTTCTCTCAGATGCCTCCACCCCATAAACTCACTCGTTGCTTGGTACCTCAGGCCTGTGGTTTTGTTCTGAATCACCTCATCCCAATTTTAAGTCCATATCTTGAAGTAGAATTAGTTGGAAATGAGTCATCATATTCTGAAAGTCTAATGTCACTTGAAAAATCACTCCAGGCTTTCCCAGGTCACCTGAAGTGCCACATGCCAGCAGTTTGGGATGCCCTTACTGCTGAGAGGCTGAGAGAGTTGGTGCAGGGTGGGAGCAACCCACTGTCTTTGATGATGTGCTTGTTTCAGAAGTGCTTCAGAAAACGTGCAGTTACACCTTCCTGCAGGAAATGGTGCTGCCAGCAATGCCAGAGAGGTTGTATTTTATTGGATTGGAATAATGCTAAGAGGTGTCTGTGAGCTCATGCAGCTTTGCTTGCTCAGGTAAGAATAACCCTTACAGGCTTGAAAACCACATGAGCATTCACAGTCAGCCTCCAAACACAACCATACAGGTTACTGAGGCAGTGGGAATCTTCCTGGCTGTTTTTCTGTCCCGGTGAACTTGTGCTGGGCGCTGGAATCAAAGTCTTCTCTGCGGGAGGAGCCTTCAGAGCACAGCATGCTGTGATTGCTGCTGGGAGCCTCAGCACGGGGCCTGAGATCTGCAGCTGCACTCTGGCTGTGCTGCCAAATTAATTTGATCTTCTTGGAAGGCACTGCTTTAATTGGGAAGGAAGAGTGTCAGAAGAGAGTGGGAACACCCTTGTGAGCTCTTGTTTCATCTCAGTTTCTGCTCGGCATTGATCCCTGGCACATAAAGGATTTGGAGGATGTGGGAGCAGTATTTTGGGGAGATATAGCATGTTTTTCCTCTCCATGAGTTTGTTCCCTAGTATTGGCCACTGTTGGACCCAGAAGAGAGGACTAGGTGGACCTTTGGTCTGACAACCTGCAGCCCATCTTATGGCTTTTGCACCTACTCAGTTTTATACGAGCATGCAAAGCAGATTTGTGGGCTTGAGATTTAAACGCAAAAATATCCTTACACATCTCTGCCCTCTTCATCCAGAGGGGTTTAAAGGGTTAGTGAGAGGGACACTGAGGCACAGGGTAAAATGAAGGCATGTCTCTTAAAGTCCAGGGTGTTCTGCAAGTGAAATATGAGTACCACCTGCTTAGAGCAAAAGCTTCGTGCTTGTGGCAAGGAGAAAATTGTGGGATTGGTAAAAAGAAAATATTATTTTATGTTTTAACAGATGAGCAGAAATGGCAAGACAACTTCACTTGAATTAAAAATGCAAATGCAAGCCTACAGGCACACACTCAAAAGAAGGAAAAACGTACAGAGGATGTAATTGTTGGTTGGAGTCTAAGAATAAACCTAGGCTCAGTGACTTTTCATTACTGTAAAAGCCTGGCTTCCTAAAAGTATTGCAGATGCTTGCAATAACCTTTTGTAGTACCACAGCACTATTTGCATTTTGTTTGTTATGTTTTAATAAGTTCTGATTTTTCCTTGGAATTACTTAAGTCTCTGTCTTTATAAATTTTCCATGTCAAGACTGGCTTTCTTGGATGTTTTGAATAGAATTCCGTACTAGTCTGAAAATGTTCAGATGAAAGTACAGTCAGACAATTTGCCCAATGACATCTGTTCAGCAGCAGAATTTTACACAGCTACAAATGACATAATTAATTGAATGGAACATTTCAAATAGAATTTGACAGCTTTCCAGCCCAGTATCTCCCAACTTACTATTTAGTGAAAATATGCCATCCTAGAAACGTTACAGGGCCTACAAAGAATTTGTTTTATGAAAGGCAGTGCTGTGATGTTGGACAATAATGCATTAAAATATCATGTCTGCCACTCGTGATATATATGTGCTTCTCAGCTTCTGAAACATCTCAGTGTTTTCTGGTGAGTCTTTTGAGCTGTGATTCGATGGTGCTGTGTTGCCTACATCTGTAACTGTATTAGGCACGTGAGATCAGAATGGTTATGAAAAGCTCTTAGATTGTCTTGTACAAGTTTTAGTGGAAGCATAATGATGGGAAGTGTGCTTTTCATCAGAAACCACAGTATTGTCATCTGAGGAACAGATCCATGGATGGGGAGCCTTCCAGAGCCGTGTTAGTCTTTAGTCTAACCAAAGCCAAATCAGAATACTCAGTTTTTGTCTGGGTCCAGCCTGCGGAGCAGCAGTGCACATTATTTCTGATCTTTGCCATAGATAGTTCAGAGGTGGAGTAGTTCAGTGGTTATTTCCAGCAGAATGCTTTAACTTTTAGCATGTTGCTTCAGGGTTTTACAGCCACTTCCACTACCCTAAGTTAGAACTACTTCATGTAGCTCACACAGTAAAGTATCTCCAAAGCAGGCAGCCTACAGAGTTTGCCTAAATGTACAGAATTGTGTTTTCCCATCAAAAAATCAGTTAGACAATGAGCACCATCATCTCCCCATCACTGACAACAATTTGTGGCCAGTGTTATTCAGGAGCCTTTCCTGAAATCTTTGCTTTTCATGGCATCCTGCCCAGATGAAAAAGTAACACGATTTCTATTAATCCACTACACAGGAAAGCTCAAAGAGGAAATATAAAGTACTCCTCACAAGGACAGTTCTGAAAGAAGTGCTGAAAACAGTCAAATTCTGCGCTGGTATGTCAGAATTGGCCAGCGAAAAACAAAACCAGATGATCTTTGAGGTTAATATGGGTGGGAGGCTGGGAATCCTGCCCTGAGTTTGGCTTTAGGTGTGTGTGAGGTTGAGCAGTTCTAGTCAAAGCTCACAGAAGTCAGAGGGCAATGAAGATGGTGAAGGACCTTGATTTGAAGCCGTGTGAGGACACTGAGGGCACTTGATCTGTTCAGCTGGAGGAGACTGAGGGGAGACCTCACTGCAGGTACAGCTTCCTCGGGAGGGGCAGAGGAGGGGCAGGGACTGATCTCTGCTCTGTGGGGACCAGGGACAGGACCACAGGGAACAGCCTGAAGCTGTGTCAGGGCAGGTTTACACTGGATCTCAGGAAAAGGTTCTTCCCCCAGAGGGTGTTTGGGCACTGAACAGGCTCCCCAGGGCAGTGGGCACAGCCACAAGGCTGACAGAGCTTAAGGAGCATTTGGATGATCCTCTGGGGCACATGGTGTGACTCTTGGGGATGGTCCTGTGCAGGGATAAGGGTTGGAACTGATGGTCCTTTTGGGTCCCTTCTAACACAGCACATTCTGTGATTCTGTGGTGCCATTTCCTCTGTTGCTGTGTCTCTGGGCTCTCTTGTGAAGACAGACTGAACCTTGCTGGTCTTCCTTTCATTCCCCTACATGTGCCAGGTTGGTCTCTTCTTCCCTTAATGACCATCTGAGGTGCAGGCTACCTAACACCATCCCATTATGACTAACCCGGGGATCTAGGCCAAGTTTAAGCCATTTTAGGGAGAGAACTCATTTTTACCCATCCACTTTGTTGGAAAACATGTTGTTTTTCTTCTTCCTGCTCTCACCGCAACACTGGTTAGCAGTAGTCTCTTCATTAGCATTTTGGAGTTAGAATGATAAAATAAATGCTACAGTTTTGGCAAGTAAATGATGTTGTAAACACGACAAAGAGTGATGGAAGCAGGGTGTGCAGTGAGAGCCCAGAACAGCACGGGAGGCCGCCAACGTGCTTCATTTCATTTCAGTCTTTTCCTATTGAAGTTTGGGGAGGTGAAGCTTATGGATTATTTTCCCAGCAGTCAGGAAACTAGAAAGCTCTCAATCACTCAGTGATTGCCAGCCAGGGAGCTGGTTTTCTCCCTCAGCTGTTCGGATTTGTTTGCTTACACCATTCTTCGGTTTTCTGCGCGCTGCGACCGCACATGGTGAGGAGTTATGAAGGCAGGACTCTTGTAGGCTTTAAAAGGTGTGTTTGTCCCTCTTCTCTCCCTGTTCCCAGCACATCAGAGAGCAGCTATGGATGAGAGTGTTTCAACACAGTGTCCAGAGATAAGTCAGAGCGTGGTTCTCACTTTGGATGTTGTAGGATGTGTTTCTCAACATTTTCTCCTGCTGTGCCCAGCACTATTCTGCCCATGCAAGTGGATAGGAGAGAGATTTTAACATGGACTCCAGTAGACACAGGTTTATATGACTTTCTGCCTCCAAAGAACTGGGCAGAAGTACAGAGGCATATTTCGTAAATGTAATGTATGATCTCCTCAAATTGTCTATCCATAGACCACGTGAAATAGGCCAGAGGCTACAGCCACAGAGTTAGCATTGAAACTTTGGATGCTTGGCTGATTTCCCAGCTATTACAGTTTTATTTTGCTCCCATCTTTTCCTCCGAATTGTTGTGCTAATTAAGCTCTGCAAATTTCAATCTCTCAGGTTCTTCAATTATGACATTGCAGTCCCTCTATGGCAGCACACTGGAGTGTAGCAGATAGGATATTATGAAGTGGAGACATTCAATGGGAAAATGTCCAAAAGCATTTCAAATCACTTAAGATAATTAAACAAGGGGAAAGAATGTGGCGTGTTTAAAGAATATGAGGTGGTTTTGTGAATAGGATGATGTTGGTGCCTGTGCACGGGAAACTCATTACCCTGACTGCTCCCATTCCTTATGTTGTAATGAGAAGGAAGAATTGAAAAACACCTCTGTGAATATCACCTTTGTGAGAGCAGGAGCCCTGAGACCACCACTGCAGAGGCAGCAGGTTTAACAGACTTGTTTATTCCTCTGTACCTGTGAAGAAACACGGCAATTGAAGAAATAACAACTAATTTCAGTGTAAAGGTCAAAATGACCTGAATTGAGATGCTTAAGAATTAATGGAGTAGGCTGGTGTCAGTAGGCAGCAGTTTCAATGACATTTTTTATAACTACCTCTATGCCATCCTGTTTCACTCTCCTCTGCTCCCCCACACAGGCAGGGTTTAAAATGCATTGCCAGAGGGGTTTTAATAAGAATTTGTACAACAGAGTGAGGCAGCACTTGGATGGGGGAGAAAACAGGCATTTCATCATTTGGAAGGACAAAGAAGAGGAAGAAGTCCCAGTAAAGGTCAGATGTCTGTGTGAGTTGCAGGAGCACACCTGAGGAGAGGGGAGGCACCACACTCACATCTGAGTCAACCAGGCACTACTGGTTCCTCATTGTGATCAGTGCTCCCACGGAGCAGAGGGAGCAGTTGACTGTCATTGTTTAAAAAGTCATAAGAATATTCAATGTCCTTCTGAAAACACCAGTTCTTAAAGTAGTGTCACCATGCTGAGCTGTTAATCAAAGCCAAAAGTAAGCAGAAAATCGAACTTCAGAGCATAGGAAGTATATGTTCCAAAGCCCAAAAGGTTCACAGCATCTTCTCTGTATCATTGAAAGCAACCCTGTGAAACCACTTACCCAAAGGGTGCATTGCTGTGATGTTGAACCCCAGAACAGGGATCAGGGAATCACAGACTGGTTTGGGTTGGAAGAGGCCTCAAAGACCATCTCGTTCCAACCCCTGCCATGGGCAGGGACAATTTCCACTTGACCAGGCTGCTCCAAACCCCTTCCAACCTGGCCTTGGAGACTTCCAGGGACATGTCCACGTGTGACTGTATTTGAAACAAAATTTAAAATAGTGATTGGGGGCTGCATTTCCAAAGCTTTCCATGGGATAAGGAGTTGCAAGAACAAAAATCAGGTCGTACACCTCCGTGCCCTAAGCCTTGCAGTATATATGCAGAGCCCCTCAGATTCATTCCAAGGCATGTCAGACCTCAGAATCAGAGCCAACAATGCTCCAGCTCAGACATGAGGCTGCTTTACACCTCCATGACCTCCAAAAGAGAACACAGTGCTGCTTTTAGAAGTCGCTTATGGTGCTTCTATTCCAGGTATGGGATTTTAGCTGTGTCCAGCTCCTGCTTCGCTGTACCCCATGGGAAAGTCCCAGCTCTTGATGGCAGTGGGCAGATCATGGCACATCCCTGGGAGTGCTGGGTGAGTTTGGGTTGTGTGCCACAGAATACCTGCCCAAGAGAAGCAGCCCAGGTCCTTGCTTGCTCTCTCTCACTAACAGGCACTGCCAGCACAACCAGGGATTTATTATTGTAAAAACTCAGGTCTCTTCTGCCAGCCCTGATTCCCTGCTGGAGCAAAGGCCAAGTTTGATGCTCCATGTCGTGCCAGAGTAAGGCTTAATCCTGCTGAGATGTGTAGCAGAGAGCCACACACCACCCAGAGTGCTGAAGAAACATGTGCCAGAGCATCCAACCATCCTGCTCTGTGGCTTTAAAGCAGAGCTGTTGACTCTCAGCTACTGGGTGTCTCTTCAGTCTCACAGGGTGGCTTTGAGAGCCTTGTAGATCCATTTTGATGGCTAACAATGGTGGTGCCTTCCCCTTATATCTGTATGGCAAGGGCATGGCCTGGAACAGGGAGGGCAACCAAAGGATTTTGATCCTGAAAGACAGACTGAAACCCAAGCCTGTGTGCTGTTAGAAACAGGTTCACTCCCTAGGTTTGTCTCACATTTTCTGCTGTATCACCAAGGGAAACCCTGGTGTCTGCTCCTACTGGGATGATGCTTAGATTTTTCCCGAGTAGCTGACATGAAAAAGTGCACAGTTCTTGTCTTTTTTTTGTAGCCTGATATTCTACGCTTGGTACCTGGATGGTTAAAGGGGAATTTGATAACAATCTGCACCTATCTGAATGATACACGTACCAAGAAGGAAAGCAATTGTTTCAACTAATGAAAGAAGTGGACTAGGAAAAACTAGAACAGGCTGAATATCGGGAAATTCATCCTGACAGGAACATCTGTTGGAATGCAGAGTAATCTCCTTTTGAAAGTGTGGGATCAGCATTACCCCTGACATTTGAAGCTCGATGAGACAGCACCTGATTTGATCTATAACATACTTGGCTTCCAGGGAGGCCCTCTGTATGATCCACTAGATTTTTTCCATCTCCAACTTCTGTGACTGTCTGTCTGACTTGCCCTGGGTGATGAAATATCATTATAACCTTTTGAAATAATATATCGGTGCCTGGAGAGCAGAGACTGATTTTCTCATTTGCAAGTGAGAAGCAGTGTGTTAAATTACCATTCCTGTCATTAAATGGATGGAGTAAAAAAATCTGATGTGTTTAAATCAAGATATTTTCCCCTCCCCAAACAAACCACCTGAGATTTCACCTTGTTGGGGGCCAGGAAGGTGAGGATTAGAAGTTTAAATAACATTCATCATATTCTCTGAGGCTTAGGTTACTGGAAGCTTGTTTGACACGTGAAAATGTTTCAGCAAATGTGACATGTGAGCTTTCTACTGACTTACAGAGGATGAGGAAGCCTGTGCTGTGTCTGTCATAGATCAGGAGGAATAAAACTTATCCTTCTGGACCATCAAAGCTTTTACTCATTAATTTGGCTCTGGGAAGTCTGGCCCTGAGCAACCTGGTCTAGTGGAAGGTGTCCCTGCCCATGGCAGGGAGTTGGAACAAGATGAGCTTTAAGGTCCCTCCCAACCCAAACCTTTCTCTGATTCTATGAAATATGAAAAAATTCACAGTGCTGACCAGCATAGTGGCTAAGTACATAAGTAGTTTTACTCAAGAATTGAACTTTTGCATTTTTGGGGCATTAACAAACAGTTTATTTATTTACTGTGGTGTTAATTCATCTAATTTTTATTTTCAGTCATATCCAGCAGCTGATGCAGTTCTCTGTGGCATTTGTTTCTGTCTCTTCAAGCAGGGCAAAATATTGATAATCATCTGGTACTGCTGAGCATTGTAGCTGGCAACATTTGAAACTCTAGACATGGTGATGAATTGCACTATGATATATTAATGTTATTTTGATCCCTGCTCTTTAGAATTACATTGATCCAATTAGGTTAAGTAGCTTGCCATCTAAATTAATTTACTTTCGTCTATTAATCTCCTTCACTCTGGGCCAGAACCAGAAATGTAAATCAATCTATTATATTGCATATCTTTGGGGGGTGGGAAGGTAATTAAATTACCTAATAGATACATATACTGGATTCATTGTTTAGTATGTTAAACATTATTACCATAATTGGAAAGTGAAGTGGTGCACACTCAGTAGTGGAATTTGAGTGCTTGTTACACTTAATTTTCATAACCTTTCACGACAAGCCTTGCTGTCCCTGGGTACTAACACTGTGTATGTGGCTGTAGAGCTT
Organism: Manacus vitellinus; assembly: GCF_001715985.3. Taxonomy (NCBI): domain Eukaryota; kingdom Metazoa; phylum Chordata; class Aves; order Passeriformes; family Pipridae; genus Manacus; species Manacus vitellinus. Next base: position 2,956,135 of record NW_021940541.1, read on the forward strand.
TTAAGATATTGGACATTGTGAAAGTGGGGATAACAGCTCCTTTCTCTGCCAGAAACCATTGGGCTCCCTGGCAACATGTCTCACAGAGGTCTCCAGCCTCTGCAGTGTGGAGAAAACCTTCCCTCTGGCTTGCTGTCAGACTGGCACCAGCACGGCGTGTGGCAGGAAAACAGATGTCTCAGCAGTGATGTCTTAGTTACCGAACCGGAGCGGTGTCAGTGCAGACTCCTGAAAAACTCTCTCATTTTCCCAGTGGTAGATGAAATTTCCATGATTCGAAATCATAAAAATCACAGAACAGTTTGGGTTGGAAGGGACCTTAAAACTCATCCAGTTCCACCCCCTACCATGGGCAGGGACACCTTAAACTAGCCCAGGTTGCTCCAAGCCCTGTCCAACCTGGCCTTGGACACTTCCAGGGATGGGGCAGACACAACTTTCCCTTTGACATTGGGGGACACTTTTTATTTTCTTAGGTGAGTCCAACAGTGGAACTCCATCATCTTGGTGCTCTTACCAGTCTTTTACTGATCCTACTGAGAATTCTTACATTCAACCAGTATTTTCCAGGTTGATAGCAAACTTTCCTCCTGATGGGGAGATTGATGGCAGCTACACCAGGAGCTTGTTTACCTGTTGTGTTTCCTCACTTTAGTAAATAGAATTGTCCATGAAAGACTCAAACCAGAATGAAGCACTGATGCGAGGGAATGAGATCCAGTGGCTGGAAACTGAACGTTGGCACAGTTAAAAGAGATACAAAGTGCTGTGGTTTTAGGTTGGGTTTAGTTAAATATTAAAAACCTGCCAGGCTTATGACAGTTTCTTTACCACGAGAGATCTAGGCAGGGGCTCTTTACAGTAAGAAAAAGTCTCTGGTTCCTTAACTGTCATTGTAGCAGAAGATAAATTCGAGTCTGGTGACCTCTGTAATGGGCCAGGTCGTGTTGTTGATCACAGCGCTCCCTTCTGGTGTTAAAACCTATGGATCTCTGAAGTATTTTCTAAATCTGTGCCTGAGGGCAGAACGAACAGCAGCAGAAAGGTCACCTTTATCATCATTGCTGTCAAACACTTTGGAAATAGCAGAGCACAAAGCAAGTATATTGCTCAATCACTTTGCCCTTATGCTACATCTGTTACCCTTGCCTGTGTTTTGTCCCATTAAGTAAAAATCACTCCCCCATCTGTATGAAATCCCACTTCCAAAAAGTGCACAGCAAAACTCTCTTGGCTTCAACGATGGGATCTTGCCTTTACAAAGGTAATTAATGCCTGCTAAGTGCAGAACTTAGCAGTTTTGTTATATAAATATTAATGGTAATTAAGAAAGCAGCTGCTCTTTGTGATAATGAGACAGTAGGAAACATAGAGGGACTTTTTACAAGAGCATGAAAAATTTAAAATTTAAAGTGAGAATCTGTTCTTGAATACTCAGTGTATTATTGTGTTGGGGCTTCATCATTTGCTTTGCCACTTTCTTCTTATTTTCTTTTTAGTTTTTGGTCTTGTTACATTCTTTTTTTTTTTTTACTACCTTAACATAGAGGATTTTAAAGACAGCTTTTCTCTCCAGTAAGTGTTTGTACAGTTCCTTGCACAACCAGATCCTGATCAAGCCATTGGATACTGATGTGTTGCAAATTAAGGAGGAATGAAAACTGAATGTTTGTTTGCATTCTAGTTTCATTGTTTATACAAAGCACAAGAAATGTGTACAGGGACTGTATAATGGTTTGCAACAGTATATTTTCAAGAGTGCAGCATTAAACAGCTTTAAATAAAAGAAAGGGCCTGGTTTGTTAGATGAACAACCCAGGGGAGAAACACATCTTTGAAAGGGAACAGAGAGAACATGGTGAAATGCAATACCAAAGATTTTCAATACCCCACACTCTCCACTTTTCAGAAGGTGATGGTGCCATTTATCTTTTGTTTCTTCTGTACTGTGCTTCTGCATTTCACCAGCATGTTTGTCAAAACTCAAACACATTTTTGTGGAAGAGCACAGCTCAAGACCTATGTTAGGAGTAAACGTGAATGAGGATTCTTCCTTCTGGCTTTGTTAGAAATGCTCTTTAGATAAGGAGTTGAAAAACAGATCAATAGCAAGACTTTTTTTTTTTAAAAAAAAAGGTAGATGCAACTTTCCCTGTTCCATGAGTTTACTACAAAAAGAGAAATTTTCATAGTTGTCACACACATGCCTCTCTCTGGAGATTTCTGGGAAATGACAATTGCAAGTAAAAGTTTTTATCTCATTGCCAAAGGCAGGAGGGGAAGTGTGGAAAGAATGGGAACAAAATACCTCATCACAGACATGGGCTCACCATCTCCTGGTACATCACTTTGTGAGATTTCCATTCATGAATTTCCTTTTCAGATGATCAGAATAAATCCAGTGCTCTGACTCCTGTGATGTTCATGAAGTGTTTTCCCTTGAGTGTCAATGGAAGAAGTTTTTTCGTTCACCAAGAGCTGAATTAGTCTTTGGGTGGTCACTTGCTAATGAATACAACAGATTATATTATAAAATAAGGAACACAGGCAAAACATTTTCCTTTTCAGCAAACCACCATCACTTAACAATAGTCCAAATGCCCACATTTCCCATTTACTGTAAAATGTGTCAAAAAATTCATGGAAGATTCAATACTGAAATATACTGGCACACAGCCCTCATTTGGAAGAGAAAACTCTGGAAACTTGTAGCCCTTTCACAATTACCACAGGAAGTGCTCGTGTCCTGCAGCTTCAGTATTTGGCGTTCTATTTTCCCTTATTCTGGCACTCATCGTGTCCTTAATGCCTGGCTTTGATCTCTGTCTCAAACAGAACCTCTAAAGGACAGAGTCAAGGGGATGTGGCCTTAATATTCCATGTGCTCTGTTTTTTTTTCCAGGGGCCTGTTGAGCAGCAGCTTCACAGAGACCCATTATTTGCAGGACGGCACTGACGTGGTTCTCGTGCGCAATCACACGGTAAGGTTGGTGTGCCACGGGCATTAAAATCCGAAGTGCTCCCTGTCAGGATCCGAGCCCTGGCATGAAACAGCTCGATGTGTCATCTCTTTTTTATTGTTGCCTTCGGTATCTTTTTACCTGCTGTGATCCTACAATGACTTTTTAGAGAGGCTTCGACAGAAAGATGTGGGGTTTTCACCAGTGGACTTTTAAAATTTGTAAGATTTGTCCAACTTCCTGGAAATATACCTATATTTGATAGTTATTGCAGCAATTGTTGGTAAATTATGGATGAAAGACCTGGTTCTGTTGGGAAAATAACCCTAAATAGCTGATTTCTGTAGTGGCTCAGGTCAGAGGTTTGAAGGCTTGAGTGTCTCTCCTCACTGGGGAGAGGGGTTGTTTGGTCGGGTTTATTTTCTTAAACCACACCATGATTTATGCACACATATGTATGTATGTGTATAATTATGTACACATATCTGTGTGTGTAAATAATATATAATAATATAATAATATAAATATGTGTATATTTACGTACATATATAAAAAAGATATAAACATGGCCTCTTAAACTAAGTAGTTCAAACCTCCTTTACATAAATCATAAACCCTTTAAGGCAGTAATGTTTTTGTCCTCTGACAGCATGAACAACTTAATAAGAAATAATGCAACAAGCTATTTTAATTACAAAGCTAATCTTTTATCTGCCTAAGTCCTCTAAAATATTTTTTATGTTATAGTATTTATTTATTGACTCTGTCAGCAGAGCCATTGTGCTTTGTGTTCCCATCCATAATGGGCTTTGCTGGTATCAGTGAAAGGAATTATTTCTGTGCATAACATCTTACTTCTGAAAAAGCATCTTCATTATAGCTCCAGACCTCCCAAGTAAAGCAATCATTTTGAAAGCTTTCAGTACTTTCATTCTGCTGGATGCTCGTATCTTCTTCAAAATCAGCTTGGTAGAAAATAGTCATTTGTTTCAGAAACAGGAAGGCTGTAGAGACTCCTGAAGGAAGTAAAAGGAAATAAATGAAGCACACAACTCTTTTAGAGATTTACCAACATTAACAGGAATATGTGTACAGCTCATGACAGGTTTACCTTACTAAAAAAAATATCTGTTTGCATAATGGCAGTTAGTCCTGATTAATAATGACAGAGCATTTTGCTGCCTGAAAGATATTTTTTTGAGAAAGATGACTGAATTCATTTTTCATTAAATGCTGCAATATGGTTTAGAAAAGATAAGTCTCTATGATTTTATTTTTATATCTTTTCTTCACTGAGGACATCAATACAGCCTGGAGTTGAAACCAAATCCAATTTTCCATTGAAAAGTTGCTTAGTCAAATTCTGCTTGGAGGTCAAAGCAAGTCAGGTCTGTGGGGCTGTCATTTGGGGAGGTTCTCTAGCACACAAGTCATTGTTTGGGTTGTTTTTATGATTTATAGCCCTTGAAAATTCATCAAAAGTTGGTATTTATTAAATTGATCTCAAGCAAGAGCAAGGCACTGTTTCAAGTTTGACAAATCAGCCTTGGTAATTATTTTTAGAGGGTCATCCATTTCATATACTAGTTTACAGGAATAAAAAGATTTGATAGGAAGAAAAAAATAATCCTGCAATTCAGTGGAGTTACTGAGCTAGAAATCAATTTTCTACCAGTCCCACTGCAGGCCATGGTCTGATAAGTTTACATTTTCGATATTGAACTTTGGTATCACATAGCTTGTGGATCTCAGAGAGACTGTGAAATGGGCCACAACAAGGAGCTCAGAGTTAATAAAATGACAAGTTGTATGTGGAGGGGAAAAGAAATCAGGACCTTTGCCATAACTGACTCTTTGATAAAGACGCTGGGCTGCAGCAGCAGCTGTGAGGGGAGAGATATCAGCTCACCCTCCCCATCTCACTGGGGACTGTGCTCAGCCCTGGTGATGCTAAACCCAAAGATTGCTTCCTTAGGAGCTCTGAACTGCACCTCTGCCTTGTGCTTACTTTAAACAACAGAATAAACCTATTTATTTTGGGGTTTAGCCTGTTTCAGGGTGACCATAGGAGTCAGTGCTGAGACGAAGGGCATTGATTTTTTTCTGTCTTACCAACTGGATGCCTGTAACTGATAATTTTGAAAGAAAGTGAAATAGTGCACTCACACTGAAAACTTTAACCTTCATAGATAGCAATTGTGACTGAAGTGATTCTCCCCAAAAAACTCAGACTATGACTCCCTTCCCTTCCACTGTGACTTTATCCTTGCTAATATGTTACTGACTCTTTATGAGGACTGATGATAAAAACACCCAAGAGTAAAACACTATTATCCTGTTTCTGCCACTTCTTTCACTGAGAAAACTATTGAGATTTGTATTTAGCAAGTCCAGCGTGGCTGTGCCGTGTTCAGTTGCTCATGCTAGAAATAAAGATGCTCTAAACAAACATTTTTCCTGGTATAACCTTATTTGCAGAAAATTCGTATCCGAGTCATTACATCTTGCCCAGCATTTTTATGGCTTTTGCTTTCTTTACCAAAATCAAGGTGGTCTTTAGAAGGCTTTGTAAGTGAAAACCACGGCCCCAGACTGAAAAGGTTAATTAATGCAGCTGGATGGATGTGAATGGACCAAGTAATAAAAAGGCACAGTGAGATGGCTGTCAGGTTGAAGCAGGACTGATAACTTTCCTTTGCACTAATAAGAGAGGAACCTTTTAAACAGTGTTTTCTGTTTCCAGGTGGCATTCAAAGGAGCCATGAGAAAAGAAACGCTGGACGGGACACAGTCATTGCTTTCCAGCCACTCACATAATTGGGAATGTAATATAACCTTTAGTCAACAATAAAATTAGCCTTGATTCCAGACAGATATGAGTGTATGCTCAGAAACTATCTCTGTTGTGGGTGCCTTTTGCAAGCAGTGAATTATTAAAGAAATACAATAACCCAGCCACAAAATTAAATTGGACAGTTGCCTCTCAAAATAGAAGACCCTCTTATTCTTGGTTGTTCTTAATAACATGCAGCTATTTGGTTGGGTAATTCAATAAAAGATTTCCTTTCCAGCCTATTTCCCTTCCCTTTCATTTGCTCTGTGACTTTTTTCAAATAATGGGGTTGGGATTGTCTTTTTATACTTTTCTTTATACATATTTATCCCTTATGTGGATACAAAGGTGTAAATGCTTTTAAACAAAAATAAGGGTCTATAGAAAGAAGTGAAATGTGGCAGCTGATTTTTTAATCTGATTAATTTTATAAAATATTCCAAAATGTAGCTTTAAATAAAATAACGCAGAAAAAGGTGGTCAGTCACATAAATTAAACACCATTGGCCCTCTTAAAAAAAACCACAAACTCAAGCAAAACAAAAAACCTCTAGGTTTTTAGGATTTACAAAGAACCCAAGGTTTCCATTTAGGAACCATTTGGCCTGTTAAGCACAGTCAATATTTCGTGGGACATGGAAGGTGCTGTCAGTGTGATCCTGAATGCTGCAACCTGAAACTGATAATCCCTTTGAAATAAAAAGGATGGAAACACATAAAAAAAAAATAGAGGGCAAAGAGCATTTATGACTATTGAAATGTTTTCTGTTTTTTGCCATCAGGGTCACTGCTATTACCATGGCACTGTGCAAGGGGACCCCGACTCCTCCGTCAGCCTCAGCACCTGCTCTGGACTCAGGTGAGCCAATATTTCACTAATTCTGCTTAAGAAACCACCCTATAACATGGTGAGGGGTTTTTTTGGTTTGTTTGTTTGGGTTTTTTTCCTTTTAATTAATGTATCAGTATTGGTGAAGGGTCTGGAGCACCAGGAGTGGCTGAGGGAGCTGTGGGGGCTCAGCCTGGAGGAAAAGAGACTCAGGAGGGACCTTCTTGCTCTCTGCAACTCCCTGAGAGGAGGGTGGAGGTCAATCAGTCTGTTTTCTCTGGTAACAAGTCAGAAGACAAGAGGAAATAGCCTCAAGTTGTGTTGAGAGGTTTAGATTGGGCATCAGGGAAAATTTCTTTACTGAAAATGTTGTCAAGCACTGGAACAGGCTGCCCAGGGCAGGGATTTACTCCTTCTGGAGGGATTTCAAGGACATGTGGATATGGCACTTGGAGACATGGGTTAGTGGTGGCCTTGGCAGTGCTGGGGGAATGGTAGGACTTGGTGGTCTTAGAGGGCTTTTCCAACACAAATGATTCCATGATTCTACTCATTTTCAAGTGTTAGCCCAATCTCTACAAATCATTTTCCCCATAGTTGCTCTGAAGAGTTAAAAAAAAAGAAATAGATGGGGGGTTTTCCAAGAGCCATCCCTTCTCTTCTGCTGCACATGCCTCTCTATGCCCTTTGTAGCAATGTGCCTGGTGGCCTTCCAGTCCTCCTTGTCCCCAAAAACTGTCTCATCATTGATGTCAGGGCTGCTTTGCAGCTGTGCACTCATGCAGGTCCAGCAGCCTCATCATTAGGAGAGGTGGCTCAATAAATTGGCCTCATGATGACGCTCAGCATTAGGATTTTAGCTGCTTGTTGTCAGAAGAGTAGCAGATCCCCATCACCAAAAACCAAACCTCTTCCAAGTTTGAGAAAGGAATGGGCTGACAACGTTTTAAGTACACAATGGACACAGTTCAGGAAACAATTATCTTCCTTACTTGGACAATCAGAGACTGGTATTTACTCACAGAGCTGTTCCAAATCACAGTAATTAACTGTAAATTGGCTCTAGTGTTCTCCCTGGAAAACCCAGTTTTCCTGTCAGATTTCCAGCTGTCTCAGCCTTTTCTATGTTTAATTTATCTACAAACAGCATGAGTAGCTGGAATATTTTTCCCTTGATTTTGCATTTTGTGCAATAGTGGTATTGTCAAGGCTTTCATAAGGGAGCTCTGGGACTGACAGCAGCAGAGAGAGTAAACAGTTGGTTACCAGGACCCCTCTCCCTGTGGGAATGACCCACTTGCTGTAGTGGATGGGATTCCTTTGACTCATTCCCACACAGAGAGGGGGTTTATGGGTGCTTCACTATATATCTGGCACCTTCCACAAGTTTATCTAATTAACCCCTTGCATGGATCGTGGCAGTCAACATTCACCTGTCATTCTCATTGTAAAAATATATGCAAAATTTAAAATTATATGTAAAAATATGATACAGTGCTCTCAGTATTTTAGTCAAAGGGATCAGAGTGCTGTAAGGTCCACAGGGAAAAACTTGTACCATGTGGGAGAGGGTCTGCAATGATGTCTTTGTTTCAGAGCTACCTGAAAAATTCATAACTCTCAAGAGAAAATACTCTCCTCCACATTAGAAGTATTTTCTTTCTTCTCTAATGTGCTCTTTTTACAATTGTCGAGCTCACAGAGTTGTTTCCCAGTTTTAGGCAGTCAGATGTGTCAAGGCAGCATATGCTGGCAGTGACACTTTTCTCTCATCTGGCACTACTGCAGACAAATCCCCAGAGTGCAAGCTGACAGTATTAGGCTTCTTCTCCGCAGGAAAAAAATGGAACAGCATCTTTTTCAAGACAAAGTTTCAGAAGTTTCCTTTGCAATGCATGTTTTGTTCTAGCAGGGGATCAGCTGAGGATACACCTCAGTGTCTGTGCCCATTTAGCTGCTGCATTTGCTGCTGAGGTTGGTAAATGGGGTGTCCCTTCCACTAGCCCAGGTTACTCCAAGCCCTGTCCACCCTGGCCTTGAACACTTCCAGGGATGGGGCAGCCACAGCTTCTCTGGGCAACCTGTGCCAGGGCCTCACCTCCCTTAAAACAAAGAATTTCTTCCTAAAATCTCAGCTAAATCTTCCCTCCTTCAGCTTAAGGCCATTCTCCTTGTCCTCTCACTACATTTGTCCTTTGATCTATCACTACATGCCCTTGATGTCTATTAAAAGGCTTCATAATGCACTGTCAGCTCCCCTGAACATCCGGCTTCTCATTAAACCAAATAAATAAACAAATGACGATCCCAAAGTACTTCATTTGAGAGAGAGCAGCCACCTTCCAGAGTCAGGCTCACAGTTCACCTGTGCCACCAAAAATGTTGTGGCAATGCATCCTCGAGAATTTAGTGGAAAATGTAGTGAAGATGTCCCTGTCCATAGCAGGGAGGTTGGAACTAAATGGTTTTTTTAGGTCCCTTCCAACCCAAACCATTCTTTGATTCTCTGATTTATTGCACGTGATCCAGTCTGAAATAATACAAGGAGAAATAGGACAGTTCAAAAGTACATTGTGGCTTACTTGGCTGGCAACTTTGCTAGCTTGAAGAATAGTTATGGATGGGATGGGGGTGGGGGACTAGGATAGATAGGGATAGGATAGGATAGGATAGGATAGGACTAGGATAGGATAGGATAGGATAGGATAGGATAGGATAGGATAGGATAGGATAGGATAGGATAGGATAGGATAGGATAGGATAGGATAGGATAGGATAGGATAGGATGATGTACTGGAGCAGGGACTCTTGTTTTTGCAAGGCATGCTGAAGACTGCAAGGTGCAGGAGTAGGGACATAAGACACTGTGTGGCCATGGAGCCCCAGGTGAGGACAGTCCCTGGAAGCCTGAGGACAGCCAGTGGAAGAAAAGGCTGGTCTCACTTTCAGGCTCTGTTCCTGGCTTTGTGACAGTTTCTAAGTGAATCAGACAAATCTCTCCGTCTCAGTTTCTCCATCTGTGAAATTCATTTAATGATTTTACCCACCTCACACAGCTGTCACGTGGAGCTGGAGTTTAGGTGCCTGAAAAACATCTATTGAAAGGAAGTGCAGGCTGTTATCTCCCTGAAATCTCAGAGCACTAATATCCCCCCACTCCCACTAGACAGGCACCTTGGGCACTGTTCCAGGTGTGAATAGGTAGGAACTGTGTCTTTTTCCTCTGGATTAGGAGAGTTCATTAAAAGACATGAAACAAGTCATAAAGAAAAGGTTCCCCACTTTAGTGTGCTCTGACGCCTCAGTGCTCAGCAGTAGGCAAAAAAGCAAAAAGGATCACAGGAATTACTGAGACAGAAATAGAAGATAAAACAAGACCCCTCATTACCACTTTATAAATCCATAGGGTACTCATGTCTTGAATTCTGCATGCAGTTCTTGTTTTCCCCTCCCCATCCCCACCTCAGAAAATGAAGAGGCATTATATCCAGAAGAGGTACAGAGAAGGGCAAAAATTATGATCAAAGGTAGGGAACAGCTTTTATCCAAGGACAGAAAATAGACTAGGATTTGTCACTTCTGAAAGGAGATGACGGAGAAAAGGGGCAGGATGAATGTCATGCTGAAGAGGGGACAATTACTGAATATTTTTCATAACCTCAAAATTAGGAGACATCAAATGGAACTTTAGAGCAAAGGAAAGTACTTTTTTTTATTCTCCACGTAATGAAGCTCTGGATCTCACTGTCACAGGTGGGTGTCAATGAAAAAAGTATCAGTATATTTGAAAAAGATGAGGCAATTTGGGAAGGGGAGCTCTGCCATGTTCTTATATCTCACCTCTGAATATCTGCTGTTGGCCAAGGCCAGAGATGGGGTGCTGAGCTGTAGGAACTTGGCTCTGACCTACTGCAACCATCAAGGTCTCCCTTACAGTGCAACCACATGGTTGAGCATTTGAGATGTGTTATTAGGTTGTAAACATGACGTGATTATTCTGTGATGAGGAAGAATCAAGGGCAAAATCTGAAAACTAAGACAGTTTTGAGTAGTTTACATTTATCAGGCAGATAGAGGGGTGAGAGATAAAGATGAGTGAGGAGACTTGGCTCTCTCACACACAGACACACAGGTATTCCAGCTGTTACATCCTCACAGACACAACATTCAAGCTCCTCATTTCACACAGGAGTACAATGGCATAAATACTTGGATTGACACTGATAGCTGCCTAAAATGCAGGTTAGAAGAGAATATAATCATGCCATAATCTGTATCCTGCTGGCTCCTCGGGAGAAGGAAGGGCTGAATGGCAGAGAGGAGACAGCAAATGCTGAATGCAGGGAATGGGAACAATAGGTAATCAGGATTTCTGCTGCCTCCATCTGGATAAGAAAGCCAATTAGACTGTCAAGGCTTGTGGGAAGTTGAAGGTATCACAAAGTCAAGTCGTTTCCTTCCTGTCCCCAGGAAATACCCTCCTGTTTATCTAGCCTGGAGGCCCTTCAAGTTTTTAGCAAATAATTCTGGCCTTTGGCCACCACTCACATCTTCTGCGATAAATTTGTTTAGACTTGAATGATTTTTCCCTTATTACTTTCTCTCTGAGTGCAGAATGCAGCAAACACACAGAAAACTGCAGCAGAAATCTCTGTGGTCCAGGGGCTGGCACAGGACCCTGGCACAGGAATGTGCAGCCACAAAGGCATCTGCAGTGACCTCTTGTGGGGGGGGGAGAGCTTGAGATATGCTCTCAGAAATGCCTCAGTAGTTTAAAACCATAAATCCTATAGGAAGCCTTTTCCTTCTGAAATATCAAAAACATGTTCAAATAGCCTAAGAATCCCTCAGAGTTACCCAATTCCTAGATAAACCCATTCACACACTCAAAAAGTACTCAGTCGTTGTCCAGCCTCAGCAGCAGCTGCAAGAATCTGTGTGCACAGTGGCAGGGATGGGATAAGGCCCCAGAAGGGAATAGATGCTCATTTTCACTGGGATTACACAGTGATGGTACATGAGGCTGCCAACACCAGAACCATCCATTTTTCAAATGGTCTGGCTGAATTCACTGTATCCCAGACACAGTCAGCTGAGCAAGGGATTTAAATGTGACACTCCAGACATCAACTATTCAAAAAAGGAATGGAAGTAGGAAACCAGCGAGGAAAGAAAAAAGTATAAATTCCTCATGACTTCTCAAGCATGATTTCCCCATGGAAGGGGAGATTTCATCCAAAAGTTAAGTTAGGAGGAAATCACAGTTGAGAAAAGCACTGGTTTGGATGTGTGCTTTTCCTCCATAATTTCTGAAGAGCTTTTAGCTCACATAAACATCCCATGTGGTTTGTAATTTATCTGACCATGAGACTACTGGAGGATTTTGAGCTTAGCATTAAAATCCATTCACTTTCTGGAGTTTCATAGCTTCTGAGTGCTGTCTGCTGGAGGGGTGAACAGCTCCTGGATCACAATCACCTCTGGGATCTGACATGAACAGTATGTCCATCCTGTGACCACTGTGTGCAGTCTGTCCCCACGTGCATAGGGATCACTGCTCCTGCCAGGACAGGCATGAGGGATGATATTGCCTGGCTGTTTGAGCCTCTCCCTTCTCCTCCCAGTCTGGTTCCGGCACTTAATGTGATGTGCAAGTTTGAATCAACCCTTTATTGCCACACTGTTTCCTGCACAGTGCTATAAAACCTGCTCACTAAATTGACACTGATGCCAGCATTTCGTTCCTCCTTCATTTTTCTCTGCTTCCCTTGGTCTGGTTTGTCACCCTCCCAGCTGAACCCACACGTGACACTTTCTGTGACAACAAAACTATTGTTTCTTGCAACACAAATGCTGGACATGAGATTGCATTTATTACCTTCCATTCAAGTAGCTCCTTGCTTAAATTCCAGGCATCAGAGTTGCAGACCAATCTGCATTCACTCTGCACAGATCTGTCTTGCACTGAGAAAGGATTAAGTGTCTGCTACAGTAGTCTCTGGCCATGACCATGTTTCAGACACTGTGCTAGAGAATATATTTTCAGGTTAATGAAAGACATTGGCTGGAAAAAAAACTCCAATGTGAGTAATGATGTGTCTGTGTAAGAACACCTCCACCACTCCTGCAATATGTAAAACCAAGAATGCTACTGCTTTCACCTGCCTTTGAGACGTTGCCCTTTGTTGCTTTGGGTCAGGTTGGTTATTTTAATGGAATCTGGCTGTGCAGTGTAGTAGGGTAACGGGGTTTTTTGTCTCTTGTGTTGTGTTCTTCATCAATAGATAATTATTGTCTGTGGTTACTAAAATTTACCCCTTTTTAAAGTTGAGGAACTGATGCAGAAGAGGTGACTTGCCTTTCTAGGGCAGTGATGGAGACAGGAGTATTTCTGCCTCTAGACTCTGTATTTCCCAGTCCTTTAAAGTTAAAGAATAACCAAACCATTTGGAAAATATCTAAATATCAGCTATCCTATTAGAAAAATAGTCAATAGATCATCTTGCTCATTTATCCCACTCGTATTCATCTGCAACTTATTAACACGGCCTAAAAGTGAAGTTTTCGTTCGCCACTTCATTTTTCCTTCTCTTTTGTTTGTTTGCCTGCTTACTTGCCTGGGAATTTGTTAGACAAAGTCCTGAGAATGAAGAATGTAGAACAAAAATAAACAAAAATGCCCTCTCACTGTGTGGATCCCCTCTTGATATGCTGCCTGCAGAGAAACCCTGCAGGGAGGGATTGCTGCACCATGAGCATCGTGAGAACAGCACTCCAGGGCCACAAGGCTTCAATTTTGGTACCTCTCCACCTAAAACTCATTGAAATCCGTGGCACAGCTGTGGGATCAGCCCTTTTCCTTTTGAAGCTGTTGCATTGATTGTGGAATGAAGATCCTGCAGGTTTTTAGGTGGCACATGAGCACTGCAAGGTTTCAGTGTCTGTGAGTGTGTGGTGTGTGAGCATGAGAGCCCTCTAATTAATTCCTTGCAAACTGAGAACATTCCTCTTCCAGTCGTAATAGAGGTTTTTATTATTATTGTTTAGAAATGAGTATAACTGTGAGCTTCATTAAAACCAAATGTTTAATTGCATTTGTGGCTCTCAGGTTTATCGATTGACTTAACTTCTCCTGGATAGTGCAGCAGAATAATATATAATAGTCTCATATAATGCTGTTTTAGCCAAGTTTTACTTCAGCATCACAATTTCTCAGACAAGTATGTGTTGATGGTTTATGTTGGCAGGGCCTTTGCTTCTGCTGACAAGTTGGAAAAGAAAAATCCCATTTATATTTTTGAGATTTCCTAAAGCCTGTTGATTTATGAAATATGACTGGTCTTACTGTAGCTTTTGTTTTGGTTTTCCTCTTTTAAGAGAAAAAAAAAAGTATCACATTTGACTTTATTGACAGTTTAAATAGTGGAGTTATTCCATTAAAATTACGTTCACCCTGATTGAGAGATTCCTGGTAAGTTAAATAGCAATTAATAGCAAATTAATTATATAAGTTATGTTTTAATTTCTTTTTCTTTGAGACGGAGAGAGTTCTCCCATCTCACAGACACGTTCCCCATGTGTCCATATAAGGGAGTACAGTAGGCAAAGACCAATGAGTTGTCCACATCCAGAGCTGACCATCAGCAATGTGGGTGAGGTTGGTTTGGTGCTGACCCCCAGGCATGAGCAGGAATCAAACACTGTTGAGAGGTAGAGTAAAAAATTAGCTCAGGCTCAAGACTACGCTGGAGCTGCTTCCAGCTGGCTTGGAGCCTGTGAACCACTGTCTGGACATGCTGTATGGTATAGAGATTTTTTCCTCCCTCTCTGCTACCAGTGATGAAAAAGGCAGAGTGATAGGGTTAGATAGGGTTTGGATTGTCTCCTTTCTTTCCTGCTCAGCTCATTTGCAAGGTCTTTCTGACTTCCCAGCATTAGTTTGATTTGGGATTGGGGAAAACTCAGATGGCACGAATTAGGCACCTGGAGACCAAAAATTGAATACTTTATGTTGCAATTTTTTTTTCCCAAATATTCATTAGCTTGAGAATTCTGGTAGGTTTTTTTGCCTGGTAGAAGTACTGGTAGAAATCCTACATATTTCAGTAGAAGTTGGCCTTATGGACCATCCACTTCTTGAGCCCTCACTGAGGGAGGTTGATGAAGTCTCTTTGGGCTTCCTTGTGTGATTTTCGGTTGGAGATCTGTAATTTAACATACTGACTATTTGTCACATTGGAAAACCTTATATTATTTAACAATAATACTTCCTGAAAAATAGAAAAGTTGTACCATCTTGTACTTTGGGGTCTATAGGATGACTCAGACATGTGAGAGAACTCTGTTCAAGAGGGAGACACAGAACTGGTGAAGGAGTAACAGAGGCTTCTTTGAAACATCTGACAAGAGTGGAGGGAAACAGTAGTTATGGATTTATTTTATTTGCATCAAATTCTTAGTACTGAATGGCTGGTAGATTTTTTTGGTTCAGACCAAAGAAAGAAAGAAACCATAGCTTTTGACTAGTTACATTCTTAAGGTGCTGTGCTTGGCACTGGTCAGTGGGGGGAAAATGCAACTGTAGGAAAAGAAAATTAGTCAAAACCAGAGAGCTGGCCAAGAAAATTCATATTTGATATTCATTATCTTATTACAGATGGTCACAAGCCAAGTGCTGATATCCTGTAGGCAGCACTCAAGGGATAAGTGTGCCTTAAATGAAAAGTATGTTTGCCTTTATGCCTAATCTGCAGATTTTCTTTACCATGGGAGTGCTCCACATGCAAAGGTGGAACTGTCCTTAAAGGCTCATGCTTGGGGTGGAAGTCAGACAGCCCTGAGTCTGATATGCTCAGTAAAAAACAAAATTAATCGCTGGTATATGATCAAATGTCCATATCTTCTTCAACTAAAGAAAATGAGGGGTGAATAAATAGTTATTTGGTTATTTTAGACAGTAGTTGGGTATTCAAGGGATACTTTGGAGACTTGGCACTGATGTGGCATGTTTTGGATATGAACTCCTGAAAACAAAATGCTGGCTTTAAAATAGGGGAAAAAAAGATGAAAATATTTCTACCCAGTAAAAGAATACTTCTAAGTCTCTCCCTTCCTAGAGTGTTTATAACTAAAGAAAATTATTTAAGTCTCTAATTTTTAAAGGGAACGTTCTGAGAAGTATAAGTTTAATGTTAAAAATAAAACTCTTTGTGGTTTTATACTGGTTTTGAGTTGCCAGTACAGGGCTGGTCCATTTCAAACAGTGACTAATGGACTCCTGCCTCCAATGTTCATTCCAGCTGCCTCCAAAATTAAATGATTAATTGCACAAGGCAAAGACAGCAATCCTTATTTGATTGTGCTGATTACAGAGTTGCTGGTTATTGGAGTAAAGGGAATACACTGTCCTAGTTTCCTAAATTCTCCAAGGAGCAAGGCAGGTCTGATAATAATTTAGAAGTGTGGGGTGTAAGGTTACTCAAATCAGGGGTGACCTGCTCAGAGGTCTCTCGTATGTCACGGATGCTCTTTGTATCCTGGCTGGAGCTGCAAAGGCCCTGTGATAAATCAGTCCTGCTTTTCCAGCTGTGATCCATCACCCACAGCCTGCTGTGTGATGGCTGAGGAATATATCTTACCTGATCTGCCACGGGTGCTAAGGAAGCTAGAAATGAATTATCGGCCCCTGAGCCTCGGTTCACGTCAGTAAATGCTGTTGTACAGGCTTTAATATCATGGCTTTCCAGTCTTCTTTTTTCTCTTGGACTTTTAGCTGCTCTAGGAACAGTGGAATGCTTGTCTGTTGGCTTGGTTGAACTGGTGTCAATGATGTTCTGTAGCAAGATTGTGCAACTTGGAATGAATATTGCAGTTAGCTGGTTAGGAGACCAAAGACTTTGAGTTTCTTCATCGTATCTTAGAATATCTAAGGCAACTCTTTCCCAATAATATTGCTTTTTATATTTAAATGAGTCTTTACGGTGTCATTAGCCTGCTTTTGGGTCCTTCTTCTTTCTCTTTTTTTGTCCTTTTTTTTTTTTTTAAGCTTTCTGCAGAAGAATTGTACAGTGACATGTATTGGTCTCAAAATGGTTGTAGTATCTTACCTTTGTTGCTACACAGACAGAAATAAAAAGGGCAGACACTTCTAAAAAGACGCACTAATAAAATGCAACCAGTTTTGTGCTGAAAAAAATTGCTGTTTAATAGCATATAGATGGTATAGAGCAGTTTAGAGCAGGAATTGAGGAAGAATGCCTTGGCCAATTAAAATGTTCATGGAGTTCCAGATAGGTGCATTGTAATTACTGGTTCAAATTAGAGGTTCAAAACCTTCATAATTTAAAGACAGGAAGGAAGAAATTAATAATGAAGTGTGGTGTCCAATGTAGTGTCTAATTGATGAATTTTTACACTATCTCACAAACAAATGTTTATCCATAGTTTAGTAAAGAGAAATGGGTTTTAAAGAGTTTTTTTTACATAGTCACACAGGTACCCAACAAAACCTGATGTCCAGCTCCATGTAGGAATTATGTAGGACCCTCCTGTGTGGTTGGCAGAATGTGGTCAGGCACAGAATGTTAAATTCCTTCCTTACTTAGTAGTTTCTACCTGAGCCCTGTCTGCAAGCCTACTGCATGCCTTCTAATGCTGTGCCAGTCCTGATGTACAAGAGTTTTCTTACTTTGGGGTCTACAGTTGCAGTTACAATTAGTTATTCCAGAGGTCTTGCTGGAGATAATCTTATTTTGTGTCATATGATACCAGAAATCCTATTCCAGCATGTGCAGACCATGGACTCCCACACCACACTGTCTGTGTTTGCTGTGCTGGGCTGAACGAGCAGCTTCCTTAGAATTGGAAAGATCCTGGAATCACAGAATGGTTTGGGTTGGAAGGAACCTTAAATATCATCTGATTTCACCCCCCTCCCTGCCATGGGCAGGGACACCTTTCACTAGCCCAGGTTGCTCCAAACCCCGTCCAACCTGGCCTGGGACACTTCCAGGGATGGGGCAGCCACAGCTTCTCTGGGCAACCTGTGCCAGGGCCTCACCACGCTTACAGCCAATGATTCCTTCCCAATATCCCATCTAACCCTGCCCTCTGGCAGTGGGAAGCCATTCCCCCTTGTCCTGTCCTTCCAGGCCTTGTCCCAAGTCCCTCTTCAGCTCTCCTGGAGACCCTTTAGGCACTCTAAGTTCTCCCTGGAGCTTTCTCTTCTCTAGACTGAACAGCCCCAGCTCTCTCAGACTGTCACATATCCAATCTTTTGTCAACTTTGTTTTGCTGTAGCATCTTAGAATAACAGGCCAGGACCCAGCACAAGAACCAAAGAAGGTTTTTTTAATTTGGTGAGTTGTCTGGAGCATACAGGGGGAGAGGCTTTTGGTTAGGAGGCAGCACATGCAACTCAGAATTGCTACATGTCCTAAGTTCTTCCACATCTTTCTTGGATCACCGTGTTGTTTCTCTTCCTAACCCCTCTTTCCTCTTTTCAGCTGAAAGTAGTGCAGCAAGAGCTTTTTTACTGATGGAAAATCTGAGATCCTCAGAGGGCAGGTGCTATTGCTGTCAAAATTATTATTTTGGGCCGTAAAATGAGTTAAACAGGGATCCACTGTTAATACATCTGAGCTTCCCTCTGCTGCCCCACTGTGCAATATTTAATAACCGTTCTGACACCGCAATCCCTCTTTCATCTGGCAGAGCCAATGCTCCCATCAGTGTTTGGTCTAAAGGTGTAATGCTCACTGCAGACCAAAATGGATGGCTTCAGGCTGTACTTTTCCTTACAAAGGCATTTCTCCAGGCTTTTGTTCATTCCCATTTGCCACAGGGCCTCAGAAGCACGGGCTCCATGACTCCCTCAGTGATGGCAGTGCATCACCGGGAGAATGGAAAACAAATAAAACACAAATATAATTTTACTCTGCAGTGCAGCACTTCAGAAGAGACAAATTTTCTGTGAGCCATTGCTTTTTTTAAAGTATAGTGTGCTGCAATGACAAAGACACAGCTTTGATGTTTCCTGCTCCACTCGACCGTGACATTGTAAATCAGCGTTTTGCTTTCTCATGCTCCATCATTATTAAATCTGTGTAACTTTGTTGTAGTTCCAAACCGTGCATCTTACTCTGCTCTCCTCTGTCCCAGGGGAATTATTGTGTTTGGAAACAAAAGCTACATTCTGGAGCCATTAGAAGGTGCTACAAGTGAACACAGGATCTACCGAGCAGAGAATCTGAAAATAGCCCCAGGATCCTGTGGCCACCAGCTGGACATCTCTGCCACGAGAACTGATGACAATGACACATCACACCATTCTCAAGCTGGCAGGGTAGGTGGATGATGCACTTTTATATGTCTGGTTGGTTGAGTACGTCTCTGGCAGCATTTCCATATTGCTGCCTGTCAAAACTCTGTTACAAAGAGTCTCTGCTGAGCAAATCATGAACCCACATCATCAACTGTCATCTGCTTAAGTGCAGGCTTGAAATTACTTGTTAAAACTTTATTACTTTTTCTCGTTCTACATGCATAACTTGCTTTTTACTTTCCTTTCAACGTGTTATTTTCACCATATTATGGTAATATATTTTGCTTCTTGCATGATTACAACCAGAATTTAAGACCCCCTAAGAGTACTGAGCAATGTCTGGAAAAGCTCTTGCCCACCCAAGGTGGAGGAGAACCTGATAGCTGTGATGCTTTGCTAATACCAGGTTTTGAAACATTACATTCTGGTAGGAAAGTCTTTTATGCAGACAAAACAGATTCTCACCATATTATTTTACAGATGTATTATTGTAGTTGCTTTTATGTAGGCAGAAGTGCACTTCATGTGAAATGCTAATAGAAACTGTAGGAAATTAAATGAGCTAAAAATCAGGAAGAGGAAATACTGCAATGAGTTTGTCTATATATTGGATGAGGATTGTAGAAAAGGCTGCTTTAGGTACTCAGGAATTATGTAATAATATAAATCTGCCCTCAACATTTATTAAATGTCACATATGGGGATTTGTACTTGCATGTAGGACTAAGTCTCTTCATCTGGTCAATGGTTAAGGAAAATAACCTAAATTACATATTATTTGTGTGGTAGAATTATTTTACATTTTAGGAATATTAAATATTACATCTAAAGTATTAACCTTTGCATATACCATTTTAAGAATTAAATGCATTTCTGAAAATACCTATAGGTTGAAAGCATTGGAAAAGTACTTTCCATAACTTTATTATAACTTTATTAAAGTTTCCACAAATTCTTCGTGGCTTCTGACTGAATTTTACTGAAGTAATCAAAGCAACACTGAAATAAAATGTGTACACGTAACAAACTGATCAGTCAAAGCAATTTATTATTACCCTTATGGTTCTCACATTTTGTTGATGGCTTCAACCACGTCCCAGAATTCACTTTAAATATCTGAAAACTATTTTTGCTGTGGTTCAGTGGACATAATTATAAAACCTGTCAACAGTCACATCATATGGATAGGTGCAATATACATAATGAGTGTCTTGGATACGCTTCTAATGTAGGAATTTTGGAAGTTGTCAAATGTAATGTGTGGAGTGAGTTTTCATATTTCAGTGTTGTCATAAGCTAAGCAAGCTGTCAGGACACACTGAATAAAGGTGACCTGCAAAGTAGGGAGACACAAGGCTGCTCCAAATTCCACTGGGTGACAGACTTAGCAGAAATCAAGTCTTAAGTTCAGGGGGAGATTTTTGTTTGCTGCTTTCTCCCGACTCTTCACTTAACTACCTACACTGAATCCTTGTGGAGCAGAGCTGAAATGTGAGATCAGTGTATCACAGAGTTAGTCTAACCTTTGGGTTAGATGTAAGTACAGATAAATGATGGGACACGCAGCAGACTCCGCTTCCCAGATCCAAACATGAGCCTCAACAGAGCGATTCAGGTGATGCACAGATGTCTGCAGACACGTTTTGCCCCATTGGAGCTGGGGCACTATAAATACTGGGTCATTTCATGACTCAGTGGACCCTCAAATTACAGCAGGGAATGTGTTTTCCAGCTGAGCTCCATTGAGATCAGATCCTACAGAAAGCAAGGCCAATGTGTAGGACAGCACCTGCAGTATGGAATTTTCTCTGTAGCCACAAAAAGCCTTGTGGTGGTGGACACAGATCAGGCAGGTGAGTTGTTTGGGGCAAGTGGGTCACAGAGAAAGAGAGAGGCTCACCACTGCAGTGTGAATCCAAGCCATGCTAATTCCCAGGCAGGGAGGCATGAGGAATGGATACAGCTGCATGGGATAGCAGTTTTGTGGTAGAATCGGGTGTGGTAGAAGCAGGGGAGAAAGATGACAGCCAGTGGAACAGAGCACATTGCCCCCCATCTGTACATCTGTCATGGCTTTATTATTGACTCTTCATTTTAGTCCTGAAGGATTAACTCAGGCAGTGTTAACTCAGGGCTGTGCATTGATGCAGCTGGCTGCAGAGAGCAAGCTGAAAAAGGTCATAATTGGGTATATTTTATAAATAAATATTGTATCCTAGGAATGCACATAGCCTTTGGGTAAATCTCAGGAACAGACTTGTTATGCAAGGCAGTTACCAGAGGCTTATGTGATGATACACTGCCAGCCAATTTCTCTGCAGCAAACTCTCTCCAGTCCAAACAGTTTTACTCTTGGTAAGAAGTAAATGTTTTAAACTGACTCATGTAACAGAGTTCTTCCTATATCTTTGTACTTGGATTTTCCTGGGTCATCTTTTCTTCTTCATTTGGAAGAGGGTGGGAGGCACCTTGTGAGTACATTTCTCTTCAGGATCTTGTAATAAATTTCAGGACAATGTTAGACTTTAGTGTCTGAGAGATCAATTCCAGCACAAACCAAACCCACGTGGTCATTTGCCTTATGTGGCATCTCATGTCTGATGTATTTTGTAGGGAACAGGTTGCCCAGAGAAGCTGTGGCTGCCCCATCCCTGGAAGTGTCCAAGGCCAGGTTGGATGGGGCTTGGAGCAACCTGGGCTAGTGGAAGGTGTCCCTGCCCACGTCAGGGGGTGGAAACAATATGGTCTTTATGGCCCCTTCCAACCCAAATCATTCTGTGATTCTATGAAATCAAGCTCTTCCAGAGCACTGTAGGTTCTGCTGGAGTCTTCTGAGACATCACAGGCCCTTTGTACTGCACCTGTTGCTGTTCCAGGAGCAACAGGAGGGGACAGACTGACTTCTTGGTGTCCTGGCCTCCAGCCAGCTCATCACCAGGCACTGCTGCTGCCCTGTGTGGCAGACAAGGCAGGGCCACGTGCACCAAGGCAGTGCACACACCATGACCCCATGGAGGTGACAGTGGGCTGCAGCAGAACTCGAGAAAGGGACAGAGAACCCAAATACCAGAAGTTGTGAGAACATCTACCTCAGCTCATTTGACAGACCCCCTGATAAGTGTAATCCTATGAAGGGTTTGTATCCTTGATGTTTAGTTCGTTAACAATAGATTTTACTCCTCTCTCTGTTCATAAACACGGTCCAAATAGAATTTAACACTTTCTCAGTTATTGCAGTTAGAAGGCTGTGTAATGCTATTAAATATGAGTTTAAAAATCAGTTACCAGAGATTACATTGTTCACTTTCCTCTAAACACAAGGTTTCTTGCCAAACACCCAAAATGATTAATCTGCAGATAACAAAGATAATGTGAAGAAAACTTTGTGAAATTTGGCTGGAAGGCAATGTCCAGCACTGGCTGAGCTTAGGAGATCACACAGTTTGCCTTGGAACAGTTTTCTTTGGAAAGCTTTAGTCATGTTTTAGGTTACAGAGCATTGGTTTAGTTCAAGACATCATGGTCAGTAGTAGGTCAGACATCTGCTTAAGCCCCTTAAGTTCTGGCACGAAGATCAGATATTCTGCTGAGACCTCTTTTCCCTAACTGTCTTATTCCAGACACATGACAGAATAGATGCTCAGCTGCTGTAAATCAAAACTTTTACAGGCATTAGTAGGTCACTTAAACTCAGGGTAGCAGAGGATTTGTACTATGATTTGTACTATTGCAAAATCATTTCACTTTCTTCACTGCTTTTTTTTTTTTAAGCTAAACATTGTGATTCTTTTAAAACTGCATTTAAAACTGCAAGTATCATGACCAACTCTTTTATATGAATATGCAGATACAAAATTCAATGTATGCCTTCCATTTTTAGAATATTAATTTGCTTCCCCAGACACTGACAGTTCGTTCTGCTTTTTTTCTGCAGTTTTTATTCCTGGGTTTTTCTTCCTACATAATTTATCAGTTGACCTCTTGACCTCTTCTCTGCTTCACTCAATATCCCTTTATCTCTCATTTTTCTTAGTAGCCAGTTTGTCTATTGTATGAAATGTTTGTTAGAAGTTATCTCAT
This sequence comes from Manacus vitellinus, assembly GCF_001715985.3. NCBI lineage: Eukaryota > Metazoa > Chordata > Aves > Passeriformes > Pipridae > Manacus > Manacus vitellinus. The sequence continues at coordinate 2,979,159 of NW_021940541.1, forward strand.
CACTTCTTTAAATGTGCCTTGGAAACAGCAAAGGTCTTTTCTGCTAGAGGTGATATTCTCCTGCGAGGAAAGATAACTCAAACATTTCAACTGCAGAAAGCTGAAAGGCTGAGAGAGATTTTGCACCACTCTCCTGCTTTCTGTGATCAAATCCTGGGGGTTTTTTGTAAGTAAGGAAAACTTCCATGAGGAGGGGGAATACAACACAAATTCATATGTAGGGAAGTCTTTGGAAATCTGAGATGTTGTGTATCTCCTCTTGCAAGCACTTTGTTGTACCGAGGCTGAAAACAAAATACAATTTTCATGATTTTTTGACAGTACAAGAGGGAGACTCTGAAGACAACGAAGTATGTGGAGCTTGTTATTGTGGCAGATAATCGGGAGGTAAGGAACTTAAAAATAAATAGTTATGGGAAGCATGGGTAGGAAATGGTTAACTCAGATCAGTTACCGTCGTGCTGCACGTAATATGATGCCAATAATATGATGGTTTTCAGAAGTAAATAATTTTCCCTAATTAGGGCTAAGCAATGGAAGGAATTATTAAGACAGGACAACATCGAGTCTTGCAATACTTCATGGAATTTGACTCTCAAATAACAGGGATATCTGTCAGTATTGAACAAGAGCCAAATATTAATTCACTGCCCAGGGTCTCCTTGAGCAAGTTAAGTCCTCACTGCCATTCCCTCTGTCCTCAGTGGGGCTGTCAGTGCTTTTGAAGCAGCACTTTACAATCACAGTTCACGGAACATGATTGACTTCCTGATGGCTTTCACACAGAGCTTAAAGCCAGGAAAAGGCATTGGCTGTAGAAATGTTCCTGCTGAATGGCAGGCAAAGATCTAAATCTTGGTTTGAATTACTTTGCTCCTTAATTATTTTTTGTGTGTGTCCTTGAACACTGCCAGTCAGGGAATTGCAACCACTCTACTGCGAGACCCACTAAGAGAAGAGTGTTTTTCCCAAAACCTCAGTCCCTAAAAGATCTCTGTGTAAGACTTAGAGGTTTTAAAACCTTTTCATGAGATCCAAAGTCCTATCCCATAGCTTGTGCTTTTTCTGAGGCAGACTGTGTTCCCATGAATCCAGCATGTCTGCTGACAGCTTTTGGCTGCACCCTGTAATTCCCAAACACCCCTGATGTGCTGGCAGAGTAAGGTGGGTGTTGGGGGAAACTGTGGTATTTGTGCTGCTGGTACACTAATTCTTTGCATTCCAAGTTTCAGAGACAAGGCAAAGATGTGGAAAAAATCAAGCAGAGGCTGATAGAAATTGCAAACTACGTTGATAAGGTAGGAATATGAGGATTGTTTCACTTTTTCCAACCTTACTACACTTTCTGAGGGATGTTGCTGTGAAATTTGTGTTTCTTCTAGTATTAAATTAAGAAAGACACTGTGCTCAGATCAGCACCTTTTACAGCCTTGTCCACTCACCCTTTCAAGGAGCTAACCCTGCAGCTTTCCTAACACTCCAGTGTTTCAGAGCAATGTTTCTCTCCAACCAGTCAAATCAAAAGAGTAAATTTAAACCTTTTGTATGCCCTTGAATATACTAAGCCATGAGCTCTGCTCTGCTGTAATGGAATGCATGGGTCTGTGGAAGCACTGTTCCTAAAGAGAGGCACAATTTAGAGCTAGGATTTTTTTCACCTGGGAGGAGGGTGGAAATAATCACCTCTGTAACATCTTAGAGAAAATAAAAGGATTATTTTAAGGAGGAATTGAAGAAGTCCTTTGCAGCAACAAGGGAAGGTCCAACTGTAAGGCCAGCAAAGGACCTGTGAAGACACAGTTAATAAGATGTAGAATCCAAGGAAAATGGCAGAATTAGAAATATACAGTGGTTAAGGAAGCAGAAGTTGATGGCTCGTATTCAGAGCAATAAGAGACACATACCCTAGATTCTTTTTTGTTCTGAAGTCATTTCTTAACAATAAAGGCTAAGAGTCCTGTATGGTGATTTTTGAGCAAATTGGAGTTTATTTTTGTTGGGCCATACAGCCAGAAAACATTAGGAGTCCAATAGTGAAATTATAACTGAGAGAGTCTTAATTTATCTGAGAACTTATCAAGTTGATACTTCAAGGGCAATAGCTCAAGGAAAAGCATTCCTGATTAAAAACAAGCTGCTGAAGACACCTGTACCTCATCCATAATTGTCTGTCTGACTTATTACTGGAGGACAGGTGTTTATATGTTACCTGCTCAGAACTAATTTTGCATGTTGCAATATATTCTTTGTTTCATGCTTAATTTCTGCTCGACAAATGGCTCTGTTGTCCAAATGGCTGTAGTGCATAGAAACAAGACAAAGATCTAGTGTGTGTTTTCCTCAGACTGTCAGCCAGATCTGGACTTGATCGATTCTGGAATCCTTCTCCACATTAGTCTCACATTAGGATTGTTATCTCAGCTCTGGCTCCCCTCTGCAAGATGGGGAAATACTTTGTCTAAGTCCTGTCAGGTGTTCGCTTTTGCCCTGGAGAAGACACTGTTTTAACCTCTATGAGAAAGGTTCATTATGTTTCTGTTGAAATATTCTAATCCAGAATTTTAGAGACATGTTTCTGTTTTTCTTTCCCTGTTAGTTCTACAGGCCACTGAACATCCGGGTAGCCCTGGTCGGAGTGGAAGTGTGGAATGACATGGATAAGTGCTCTATTTCTCAAGACCCTTTCACCAGCCTCCATGAGTTTCTGGACTGGAGAAAGCTAAAACTGCTACCTCGTAAACCCCACGACAACGCCCAGCTCATAAGGTAGACCTGGCACCATGCTTGATATCAGGATTTTGGTGATTGGGGAATAGATGTGATCAATCATTCCCCGCTGGCTACACTGTTGGAAGGAACATCTGTGATCCTGAGGGTTTGTCTTTCCCCTCTGCAGACATAAAAACACAGTGCAGGGCCCTTCAGCAGATGAATTTCCTTGCCCAGCTCTGCAATACCCTGTCACTCAAAGCCTGTCCTGAGCACAACTCCTGTAGCACAGTAGATGTGTAATTAGATGCTAAATACTTAGGAATTTACAAGGAGTTTAAACTGGGGTCAGTCTAAATTTTTACTGAAAAAATTGCCCTCACCCAAATGCAGGGTTAAAAGGCCTCTCTGTGAAGCCTGTTTCTTAGTGGAAAGACCTCAGTAAACATTAAAATGCAGCCTGAATTGGACATTTCATTTGAATTTGTGACTTAGAAATTAAATCATACGCATATTTTATCCTACTGCTAGTTCTTGAATTAAAGTAACGGAAAAAGATCCCTTCCAACCCAAACCAGTCTATGATTCTATGAAAGTAAAAGCACTCCTGAAAAAAAAAAAGTAAGAGGAAATCCTCTTTCTTCAGTCAGGTATTATTTTGATCAATTAACTATTCTTTTTATTAAACAGATAAACATACCTGATGTCTTAGCAATTAAAAGGGATTCTTTACTTCTTATATTAGCTGTGTAAGAATAAATTGAGCTCTTCCAAACTGTCTCTCCTGAGATATTTGATTGCTCTCGATGTATAATAATACTTTGTTTGGAATTATTATACTCTAGGCTGTGTATCAAAACAAGTAGCATATAAACTTCCCACTGCATTACAATAACCCTTCTTTGAGCTGGAGACATTATGTTTTTTTATTCCCAATTTCAGAAAGGGGAAAAAAGAAAGGCAAGAAGGGTCCTGTTAGAGCAGTAAACCCAAAGGACAGTGATCAAATGGATGTTCCTCGTAGCAGGGGTGCTGTTGTTGTCAGTTCAGGGATCTTTTATTATTTTAAACCTGCAAATGTGAGGAGCTGACACACTGGAAATGGGATCTTTGTTTGAGATTGGCAGAAACACAAGACTGGAAATAACGGGGAGGTATCTTGGCATTGAGTAGTGATTCTGTGTTTCTTCCTCTCCTCTCCCACCCTCCTGCAGCGGGGTGTATTTCCAAGGGACCACCATTGGCATGGCACCCATCATGAGCATGTGCACTGCAGAGCAGTCTGGAGGAGTTGTCATGGTAAGTGGGAAAAGCACAGCACTCCAAACTGGCCCAACTGGTGTGACACCATGTCAGGTTTTATGGTACTGCAACCTGAACCCGAATGTCAGCCCCCTCTGTCCTGCTTTCAGTCTCAGTATTGTTTATATCTCCATTCAGATTGCTTGTAAATGATAGTTTCCATAGTGAAAAAAAATCAAAATATTGCATTAAAATACAGCATGCCCTCTTTGCAAGGAGTTTATACTCCCAATTGTCATTGAATTAGGTGCTGAGGTGCTGGGAAGGATGAGAACCAGAAGATGTATTTGATGTACACTTGGGTATACTTGTGTTACAGACAACAACAGTCTGTCCTGAATCTTTTATTATATTGATTTTATTCTGTATTTATAGAGTTTCCTGTGTTAGGCCTTATTTTCCATTTCTGCAGCAGTGGTTTTATTGCACTGCCAGACAGCAAGAACAAACCATGGCAGTATTTATTCCACCTGAGTCTCTCACAGGCTGTTACTGGTAATGCTGTTGTCAGATGATTAGACATGATGAACATACTATTATACACCTTAGCCAATATTTGGAAATAGTTCTGGAGTATTTTCTTTCAGAATTTTAATTTTTTCTTTCATTTCAAACAGGTTTTTGTGCTAACTCGGGCAGGAAGAAGTTTTAATTAACTAACATTTAAAATAGAAGTACTTTAAATAAAATGGGATGGGGACTCCCTAAACCCCTCTTAGATATTGTCTGAGCTCAGCTTGCACCTGATGAAAACCTCTGTGTTTTCTACAGCTCTGTGGGGACTTCCAGCACCTCAGGTGATGTAGTGATGGATCAGCACCTCAGGTGATGCAGCTCTGGACACCTGAGCTGCAGATCCTCCATAAATGAGGTGGTAGCTCAGGAACACACAACATTTGGCATTTGCATGATCCCAAAACTCCCAGTTCTTCAAAGCTTCATGGGCTGACCTGGAGCCCAGGACACTGAGGCTTTTGTCTCAAGACAATCCACATGGCAGGGTAATCCCAGAGATACCATCCCTTGAAGCTCCTGCATTTCCTTCCTTCTTAACCAGCACCCAGGGAGATGATAGGGAGAATTTAGAAGGTCAGCAGGGAGGCTGAGGTGTAGGAGAGTTGGAAACAAATCATGTAATTCAAAAAGTCATATCAAAATTGTAGAAGAGCCAAAGGTTTCAGGCTCTTGGTGGCTTTGAAAGCTGAGTCTCTAATTGGTGTTTGTTGCACTTATTCACTGGGTACCTGGGTGAAAGGTACAAAAGGAAAAAGAAGAAAAGAGGAATTAAAAAAGGAAGGTCTCCCAGTGCACTTCCAAGTCTTGGTAAAGCCATATAAGAGGCAGACAGCCCCATTTTATCCATTTCACTCTCATGGCTGCAGTCACTGCTTTGGCTTTGTCTGCAGTCAGAGATGCCCTTAATGATGATTTTTTTTTTTCTCCTTTTAATTTTTAGCATAAACTTTAAAATACTCTACAGTTTAATTTATTGCCAGGTCAGTCCTCTTCACTCTGGAAACAGAAAAAATTACAGATAGTTCAGTTACAAGAAAACAAGAATCAGCATTTCTTTAGAGTGCTCTCAAGTCTCTGACAGAAGGGGCTGATTTATATGTCTAGGAGAAACCCAGTGTCTGTGTGTGAATCTTGCAGATTTGGTCATGAAGGAGAACATGATGTTACCTAGAGACTCCCACCTCAGTGAATTTAAACTTTTGAGGTGCTAATTAACTTCATCTTTGTGCAGAACAACTAGAAATGTTTCCCAATTCTTCAAGCAAATCTTCAAAGCTCAGCCAAACCCAAACCAAGCAAACACTCACCCCCAAAACCCAAATGTGCAGCTGTCCAGCCTTCCCCCTGAGTTCACAAAGGCTGATGAAGCTGTATACAAAAAGTGTTTATATACTCTGGTACCTACAGAAGGGAGCTTGGCATTTGGAAGATACACAAATGAAGAGTAAACAGCCTTAAGTTGCTCCAGGATGGATATTAGGGAAGAATTATTCACCAAAAGAGTTGTCCAGCCCTGGCACAGCTGCCCAGGGCAGAGGTGGAGTCCCCATCCCTGGAGGGATTTAAAAGCCATGTGGATGTGGCACTTGGGGACATGGGTTAGTGGTGGCCTTGGCAGTGCTGGGGGAATGGTTGGACTCATTGGCCTTAAAGGTCTTTTCCAACCTAAAAGATTCTGTGATTCTATGAAAAAAATGAACAACTGTTAACCTGGGAAACTGAGGTGCTCAAATGTCTCAACACTGGACAACAGAACATTTGGCCAACCTCTTACCTAACCCACCCCAAACACTCAACACCAGCAGCTCCCACACTCTAAAAACTGTGCTGAAAGAAGAGACGAGAGATTGCATCAGAGATGATATTTGAATGCAAAATCTGGAGTCATTGTTGTCTGATCTGATTTTCCCAACTCTTTTTGCAGTCAGTCAGCTCTGCTGTATGATCTGAATTCCTCTGTCGTGCCTCCCCGAGAGCCTGCCCATCTCTACTTTTCTGTGGGGCTGAATTCTCTCAGTAGGTGACACCTGGTCTCCCACTAATTTTAAGAGAAACTCAAAGTGGGAAGAGCAATCATCAAAGTGGGAGAAGCTTTAACAAGACCATTATAATTTTAATTTACTGTGATGGTTCTGTAGTGTCATAGAAAGACCAAAGAGAAGCTGATATTAGAGCAAGTCTTTGACACGTGAGTCAGTTATCATTCTTCTGTTTCAAAAGATTGCCTACTGAATTCATGGATTTAAAAGTAAAATATTTCTGAGTTGCTGTATAAAACAAAGGTAGAGTGACTTTTCACGTGGGCAGTGAGTGATAGGACAAGGGGGGATGGTTTTAAATTAATAGAGGAGAGATTTAGATCAAATATTGGGAAGGAATCCTTCCCTGTGAGGGTGGTGAGGCCCTGGCACAGGTTGCCCAGAGAAACTGTGGCTGCCCTATCCCTGGAAGTGTCCAAGGCCAGGTTGAACAGGGCTTGGAGCAACCTGGGATAGTGGAAGGTGTCCCTGCCCAGGGCAGGGAGTGGAACAAGAGGATCTTTAAAAAATCCCTTCCAACACAAACCATTCTGTGATTCTTTGTCTCTATGATCTGAGTGAGCATGGAAAGTGCCAGGACCAAAGTATTTGCCTGTTGTAGCTGTAGGTGACAGTGTTTTATTATTAGGATTTGATGTGAATCTCAGTGGGATGAAGCAGAGTTCAGCTGAAAGCAGCTGCATGTTTTGTGCAACAGCTTATAATGTCTTAACAGTAGATGGTTGCATATTCAGTGGTTGTGAAACTGTTTGGTAATGACTTTTACTGCTCAAGTTAACTTTAAAAGACCCTGGTGGAATAAATCAAAGTCACATTGCTATTCATTTCTTTAGTCCTCGTGATACTTAAACGGTCTCAGTATCAAATGGAACATGTCACTGTTTGTTTTGATAATCTTCATTTATGCTGTCTTCAAATAACCTCTTTTGCTGAGGCATCACATTCCTTCTTTTAAACACCCCCTCTAGAAGCTGATAAAATTGCATTCCAAGTGGATCTGAGCAAGTAATGAGAACCTCATGGCTGTAATCATTGTTTGCCTCTTCAAGCCCCAAATTACATTTCACATCATTTATTGCTCTACTTCTGGAGTGGACTGTGTGAATTCTTGGGGTTTTTTTTAATTGCCAGCTTTATACTATTCAGATAAATATAATCACTGTTCAGTAAGTAGAGAAGATACTGGAAAAATAAAATCTGAGCTCAGTTTGCTGTCTCTCTGGGTAGCTCAATGTTTAGAGGAGTTTCTGTCTTGACCAGAGAGCCTTAATTTCAAGGCATCATCTGATGTAATTTACTGTCACCAGTAAATTATATGGAATTATTTAATTGTTTTCTTAATCTTTCTTCATGCACTTTTTTCCAGTTGAATGAGAGGCTGTTCTCTTTTTATGACATCAGGTTCAATGGCATTGAATTCTCTAAATATTCCACAAATTACTGTGTACAAAGATAAATCCATCTGTGTCTGTGCAGTACCTAGATAAGACATCTCCATATGTAGGTATGTGCAGGACAAACTGCCCTCAGCCTGACTGTCACAAGATTTCACATTAAGATTTTAAAACTCAGGAAGAAACTAAAAAGAGAAACTTTGAGTTTACTACAAGTGCAGCAAAAAGAGTTTCTTGTATTCTCTTTTTTATTTTGTTTGCTGTTTGAGAAATGATTTACTAAAAAAAAATTTAGCCCAGACAGATGAAAGAAGAAACTCTTAAATCTACCCCAAGTCATGTATTAAGGCCTTCATTAATACATAGATAATGTTTCAGACAGTTTTACCTGTCTTTTTAGTCTGGAGTTTTGCTTAGATGATACTAAAAGAGTTATTTAAAGTGAATATGTTCAAACAAGCTTTTAGAGCAAGCAGCTGCACATAGCAATTCCATTTACAGACTGACAAATAGTGGATCATGCATTTGTATTACATGTTTATGCCTTTAGGGAAAGCTTTCATACAAGTACGGTGGATTTTTTTTTCCCTCAAGGAAAATGATCAATGTGGAAAGGTCTCCTAGTGGTTAAGACAAAACATCAGTTTGATCAGCTGCCTGTAATCAGAGCATGAGGTGAATATCTCAGAAATAATTGTCCCAAAAATCAGCATTCCAACAGGGATTAACATTGATATTTCAAACTGACACTTGCAACATTTAGAATATTTATTCATAATTCTTAATAAAAGGCCATGGAAGATTTTAACCTGCTTTGGCCTTTCATTTTAATAAGGAGGTTTCCAAAGGTGCTTGGTTTTACTTTCAAAGTTTGTGAAATCTTGGACATTCTGATATTAAAGAAATTTATTGATATATTTATTAATATTGAAGAATATTAAATTGACTGAGTGAAATCTCTTGCTGCATTTGTAATTTACCTCCTGACATGAAGGATCTTCTCACTCATCATGCTCATCCTCACCCACAAATGATTATCCTTTAGAACACTCCATGTCTTGGGAGTTTGGGGGATTTATTGAACAGGGAATTTTAAGCTCTAAGAAAGAGGCAACCCAGATGTTCAGAGCTGCTCAATGGTCTCAAATGTCCATTGTGCTGGGGAAACTGGGGGGCCAGAGAGGTTGTCCTGAAATTCCCAGTTTGCACTTGGTATATGTGGATGAATTTAAAACTGAGTTGATTTAACAACAGAGTAACTGCAGCTAAGCTTGTAAATAAGTTTAAAGGACAAGCAGTAGGACCTTAGAGGGGGAATGTGTATTTTGAATTGGTTTTATATGTTAACTTGACTAGTTCTCTTGTGGTTTTTTTTTAAGGATCACTCTGAAAACCCTCTGGGTGCAGCAGTCACACTGGCTCATGAACTGGGGCACAATTTTGGGATGAATCATGATACGTTGGAGAGGGGCTGCAACTGCAAAGCATCTACTGATAAAGGGGGTTGCATCATGAACCCCTCGACTGGGTAAGTGCAAGGGTAGGACTGGCAAGCTACAGTTACAGTGGGACATTGGTGGTTTCATTTTGTGTCTCAGGAACATTGAAAGGTAAAAAAAGGAAAGACTTTCAGCACCTGCCAAATCTTCTCACAGTTACCCCCCTTAAGCTGAAAAATTAAATATGTTATCAGAGCATAACAAAGGTCCCACTGTACCTTTCCATTTGCAGGTCACCAGTGTGAGAGACAAAAATGCTGTCAGCAAGTGGTTAATTAAAAAAGCTAACCACAGCCAAATAAAATCAGAATTTCACCTTTTCTCATCTTGCCAACTGAGTATCAGTCACAATAGGAAATGAGCAACATCCCAAGGCCAAGATTATGATGAGTGTGTAGGAAATATAGTAATGCAGGAAATACACTATTAGACTCTCTGCAAAGCCTTTGTCTCATGCAGGGAAGGTTTTTGGTTTTGCACAAGCTTTGGTTTTGCACAAGATTTTGCATTTCACTGCGTAGTAGTTTTAGCATGTGAGCAAATTAAACCTGTGAAGTTGGTGGGATTAGGGCTGTTCCATGGCTGGAAGGAGATCTTCCAAGGAAAGAGATAAGACATTGTGGGAAATAAAGCCAGTGAACCTGTGGTCATCTCTCTGAGTGCAGGACCAGGAACTGGACTCTGTGATCCTTGTGGGTCCCTTCCAACCCAGGATATTCCACAATTCTCTGTGTCAGTACTGGAGGGTTGCTCTGCTGATGGTAAAGGCACTGTGTCAAGGGAGAAGGGCAGAGTTTTGCAGACACTAAAAGTCCAGGCACCCTGGCCAGAGTGACCAGTGACAGTTTGCTTTGCTGTATTTTAAACTCCAGTTATAAGTGAAGGGTGTGATGGATGAGTTGTCCATGCCCATATTCAGACTGGAACTGATAGATTAAATTGAAGTAAGAGAGAATAGATTTACCAAAGCTCTCTGATGGTGAGTGATGTGCTGGACTGGACTGCCTGCAGAAATGGTACTGCCTGTGACTGGAAGCCAGTAAGAACCAGTCAGGCAAATACCTGCCGGCAGTGCAGGTACAGCTGGATGTGCCTGAGGGCAAGAGAATGGTCCAGATGATCATCTGATGTCTCTTCCAGCTTCAGTGTTCTGTGTGTGTGATTAAAGTTCATCTGTTGCTTAAAAACCTCTTCTGGGAAATGTGATGGGCTCAACCTCTGCCTTTTCCGAGACTGCATTTCTGGGAAAGAAGGGGAGCAATCTGGGAGAGGCCAGGGAGGGTTGGGCTGGATTGCTCCCTGCTGGTCAGCCCAACAGCAGCCTTGGCCTTCCTTCAAAGGCAAGCTGTCACTCTCCATCAGGACAGAGAGAAGAACTCTGGCCAGAGGCCAAGCACAGCAAGTTAAGAGACAAACAAAAGAGAGTTGTGTGCGTGGAGGAGAATGAGAGTGATTTCCAGAGTTTGGAAAAGAAAAATAGCTTGGCTCTTCTGAGACAATAGGTAGTAATTATCCATGTGGAATTGTGTTCTGCAGCATGTCAGGGCTCATGAACACACTATGAGAGCAAACTAAGGTTGGAAACAGGGCTCTGAGGTGAGGTGAGGTGATAGCTGGTAAGCAGTGGGCAGGCAGGGCCGGGCTCTGAGCTCCTGGAAGGTGCATCCCAGCTTTAGTCATCTCAGCTGAGTCACTGGTTCAGCATCCAGCTACTCCACTTTGGAATAAACACAGGGATGCTCTCAGGACAGAAAGTTCTGGCTGCTCTCTGAACTCACCTGCTGAAGGTGACATCAGAGAGCTCTTCCCTCATTCTGCCCTCCCCACCTGAGTCCTTTGGGTGAATCTGAACTGTCCTCGGTGCTGGATGTGCCAGGGCAGACACCTGGCTCGGGGTTGGCTCGGGGCAAGGGCAGAGCAAGGCTGTACCCACTCTGTGTATTCCTCAGAATCTGAGGATTTGGATATTTCATTCCTCATTCCTCCAAGCAGCTCAGCTCACCCGTTGGGGTTCCTGCAGGCTGTGCTTCCCTGTGCCCACCCCCAGCACCCCAGAGCTTTGGGGAGGGCGTGTCAGTCACACTTTGTAAGCATCTCTTGGGATTTTTACCAAACTTGTGCCCAAGAAAGAGTTGTGGCCTTCACAGACCTGAGCAGGCTGTTTTGTTTGCAGTGATTATTGATTTATAAATGGAAACTTAAACACCAGGTTTATAGCCTTAGGCTCTACCTTCATATCGTGCTGTCGATCTGTAACAAACATTCCAGGAGAATACTTTGTGCCTTAAGCCAAAATACATTTTATCCATTTAAAATTAACACTTTGAATGTTTATTCATCCAGCATCTGACCAACAGTAGTATTCCTCTGAGCACTGTTAATCAACAAACACTGGAGACTTTTCCTCTCTGGAAGCACGTTTGTTAAGAGAAGTCCAAATGAATGCTCCCTACCTGAAATACACTCTTAGAATAGCAAAAAAATCAAAACAAAGAGCATCCCAGGAAGGCCACATAACTTTAGGGGAACAGCCTGCTCTTTCAGTCTACTCATTGCACTCACTCTGTGCTCTTTTAAATGTTTTAAAGTAGATTTGAGGAGTGCATTAAAAAAAATCTTTAGGCTGAAGCTGCTGTAAAAAGCACTGAAAAGTCCTTATATCAGACCTAAAAAGCATAGGAAATATCTAAGTTATAGCAGAAAGGCCTCTGTGAACTTAACTTTGGAGTCATTGGTGTGGTACTGCAGCAAAAGGGAATGTTTTGAGACTTTTACTTAAACGGGACTTCATAGATTATTGTAATTTCTTTCAGTTCTAATGTTTCAGTCTTTGAAGAGGTCTTGGAAATTACTTCATGGTGGACAAAAAATCTCCAGGGATCACTGTGGTATTTAAACTCTGTTGGATCTCTCTTTTAATGAGCTTCCTATAGTTTTTACTCTTGAAAGATACCAAGATGTGTATCAGTTGTGTCTGAGCTACAAATGCCTCAAGAACTACTACTTTAGCAAAATATATTTTTATGACATGAAATGAGGTACAAAACTCCCTAAGTTTATGTCAATCCAGGACTTCTAGAGATTCAAATGTCTGCTATGAAAATCACATTAATCCCTCTGTAGAAATGTGGGAGGTTACTGTAAAAATAGTATCAATATGGAAATATTTAATACTAACACATTGTTCTCTTTTTCATGCATATGTTTGAGAGACATGCCTCCATTTTTTTAAATTGTTTTGACCACAGATTTTTCCCAGTGAAAAAGAAGGATATAGGGAGTACTAGAGATTTGTGAGTCTTTATACTGAGATCAAAGTATCTGAAAGCTAAGGGACAAGGCTGAGCCAGTGAGGTCATTTCAGTATTCCACTTGTTTTCCAAATATCTCCCTAAAGTGTCCACTCTTAGGAGTGAAAATATTCTTCCTGACAACTAGATAAATATATTAGAGCTCTGATGCAACCCAAGGCATTGGTCTAGATTTATACCATTACAACTATCAGCAGAATTTAGCAAAGCAGAGCAAAATGCTGCCAATTAGCGGTGCTAGGGTATTTAATAATTTTGGAAATGCACTTTTTATATGTCCTCCTTCATCAAAATTTAGCACAGGTACCTCCATGGGAGTTGAAATTAGGTGAGTTCCCCCAAAGTAGTTGAAAGCTTAAGGGTTCAGATATGCTTGATATTTTTTGCCAGCCATAAGGGAAACACAATTTTCATAGTTAGTCTTCTCCCCTCCTGTAAATCCAAGGGTTGATACTTCCCCTCACCCACATCCCTGTGTCCTTGCCACTCCTGTGCTCTGCTAGTTCATACATAGATGATTCTTCAGCCAACTTGTTATCTGGGAAGTGGAACACACTGGAAACTTGTTCTTTCTTCCCTCTCACAGAAAGTTCTCCTTGATGTCTTTCCATTTCCTCCTTCCTAGTTTAGGTGTTAATGAAAGACCAGGAATCCACTTCACACTGACCTGGAAGTTTCTCCTCAATGACTGTGATGGAGAAAAGATTAAATGAATTCAAAATAACTTAAAATGACAAATTCTTAGGAAAAGAAAATACTGTAAGGGCTGTTGTTTCAAGACATGAAACAAGTGGTAGATATTTAAGAAGTGCAAAACTTGACATGTGAGAGAGGGCTTGGCCATTGCTATTTGTTTAACAGAGTTCTAAAAGGAAGAATATCTCTTAGGAAAATTTTATTATAATCTAGATCCATAGAGGACCATTTTTTCCTCTGTTCCAGGAGTTCCAAGGCATATTCTGGTTTGCATCCCAGTGATGGCACGAAGTGTTAGGGACAGAAAGTCATTCAGTGCCACACAGGAAGGGCACATAAACAAAGAAGCAGATTCTCTATGAGAATTGAGAATTTCTCAACATAGCAGCTCCCCTTTGTCATGTTTCTTTAGTGTGATGTTCTTTTTGAAAAGTCAAGAATGAATTGAGCTCCTCTACATCTGCCTTTTTTCCCCTCTTATCTTGGATCTTGTGTTACCATTTCCATTCTCACAGCCAGAATTTAAAGTCACCCTGTCCTTCTGATTCAGTCATATTTTAAATTGAATTTACTCAGATAAACATAACTGTGTTACAGGGAAGTGGAGCTTGGGCTGTGCCACTGCTGGTGGAAATGCCTGTGTTTTGTGTAGTTGATGATCACAAGTGAAGGGAAAGGAGAAATGAGATCAATTCAACCTCTCAGATATAGATCATTATTTTGGAGGATTTTTATGGAACTTTGTCTTATGGTAGAAAAGAACAGCTAGTTTTGAGTAACTGCCTTTTAGAACACAATCTCCCTTTAATTATTGAGTTTCTGGAGACCAGATTTGGAGGAGGAGAACGATTAGGAACACAGAAAGAGCACAGAGTAGAAATCATACATAGAAAAACCCTGGTTCATTTACTGTTGTAATTTGCAGAGGACATTTTTTAACGACTCCAAAAAAACCATACTGTTATCAGTAGTGGGTTTTTTTGTTAGAATTAAAGCAGACAGCCAATGGGAAGCAACATTTGTGAAAGACAAAGAGAGCAAAATGTGATCTGTTAAGAATCAGCGGAGTGACAGCCCCAAATCGAACTAATTGACTCCATTTAAGAACTGCTGAGGAGAAATGGGGACAAATTAAAGATGGGAAGGACCATCAGGTGGGCTACTTCCAGATACCACTGAAAAAGAGCATTGGTATTCAGTAGATTTTAATTCCCTCCAGGAGTAATTAGATATTCTGCACTGAACACTGACTACGTCAGTTGTAATTAAGGCTAAATAAAATTTTTAAGTGGAAACAGAGTGGTTTTTTTCCAGAGTAATGTTACCAGATGCCTGTGAGTAGCTAAAATGTGACACTAAGCAAGTTGCACAGAAGACAGCATAAATGTGAACATTCCTTTTTGCCTCATTGGTGATGAACTGATCCATGGGTTCATTGTAGAAGTGGTCCTGACGTCCAAGGATTATCTTAGGAAACATTTGTTCTTTTGTTGCACATCACAGGCCAATTCCCAGCTGTTTTGAAGTGCAGTGCTGTATGATCTGGAAGAGAAACAGTTACATTTGATGCTTTCCTTTCGTGTGTTAACTTCAGTGGCCAAGGAGAGGTGCATTGCACTTTGTTTTGTCTTATAAATAAACATCCATTTCTGCTGGCAAAGAAACCCTGGTTTTATTGGCTCCCCTCTATTGACAGCCCCTCTGGTAGCAAGTACAGTACCAGAGACATCTAAAATAGCCACTTATTTGCTTTCTCTTCCTCTCCCATCCCCATTTCATGCTTGTTTCACATTGTTGAAGGTCTGACTGATTTT
Organism: Manacus vitellinus; assembly: GCF_001715985.3. Classification (NCBI taxonomy): domain Eukaryota; kingdom Metazoa; phylum Chordata; class Aves; order Passeriformes; family Pipridae; genus Manacus; species Manacus vitellinus. The sequence goes on from NW_021940541.1 coordinate 2,994,439, forward strand.
GCCAGTGTAAATGCTCTGATCCAACTTCTGCAGTGCTGAGGGTTTGAAGAGTTCTCTGGAGTTCATGCTCAGTGTAGGGGCAGGATTGGCAGAAGGTTTAACATTCACGTGTAGTTGTTATTTCAGGAGTCCAGCAGCTCTTACATTCCCTCTTCCCCAAACTGCTGGCATCTCAGGATGCATCTGGAAATGCTCCCCAGAGCCACTGAGGGGTCACAACTTGGATTGAGTCTATTTTCTCTCTATTAAAGTAAAGTTAAATGGTAGGTCACGGGTGTGTGAACTGTAGGATCTGTGTACAGGCTCTCTACCCAAAAGTCATTGGATATTTCTGGCTAACAACATGAAATACGGGTTTGGGCAGAGAAACTGGCCTGTGGATCTAAACTTGGCTTGCTTCTGTGCTGCACTTTGCTCCATCTCTGCTGAACTGGAATGGCATTTTGTAGGGCTACGTGATAATCATGATGGAAGTCATCCAAATAACCAGCAAGGCTTGTGGAGGCAGAAGAATGTACATTTATGAGGATTTCTTAGTGGTCTGGCTGGCTGTCCAGTTATCCTGGTGCAACTGGGGTAACTGAACAGCAGGGCTGGGTCAGGGTGAGGGGGTGCTCAGCAGCTTCTCTGTTGCCTTCACCCCCGAGGGCAGTGTCTGGGGGAACAGCAAAGTGTGTTACACAACTGATGTCCTTTGATGGTGCTGAAGGTCTGTTCTTCCCTTGTGTATCACCCATTACCATTAATGAGCTTTAGGACTGCACATCAAAAGAAGGCCAGTAGCAGTAATGCTGATTTTATCCTCCACAAGTGTATATTTGCATGTTAGATGGGGGGGCTGACTCCTCCTGGAGAACTGTTTTGCTCAGTAGGTTTGGTTCTCCAAGGGTTTTGTGGGGAGCCTTGTTATTTTGTCATCTGCTCTGGTATGATTTCTGAACTGCCATACAAGAAAATATTTATTTAACTACATTATAAACATGCAGTTAAATAAATAAAACATAGTTAAAATCTATTAAGGACAAGTTAGGAAAATACTAATAATTCTTGGCATTGGTTGTATAAAGTATTAGTTTCAATCACTTTCTTTTGTTTGAAAAATGACCTCAAGGAAGGAGGGTATAAGGTCACCATCATTTTGGTCATTCAAACCCTGAACTGGAGCCTACAGATCTGGGCTATGAAAATATACACTCTCCAGAGATTTCCAACTCACTGTCTTCAGGAGACAGGTATGTCATGGAAAAACAGCATCTTGGCTTTGCTACCAAGTCAACTTCAAGGGAAAAACACTTATTCCAACACTTCACAAGATTTAAAAATAAATAAATATATAAAGCTTAAAAAATGCAAAAGGTCATGGTGGGAATGGGACAGAAATCAGAAACTGAGTGTGGGAAAGGACACTTTAGTTTGCTGACTCGTTTTGGTACTCTTTTTTCCTTCTAGACATCTCACAGCATCTTGTAGCTGCAGAGCTGTTAAATGTTGGATAATCAAACCATTAGTGCTTAGCCCAGAATTTCCTGACCCCTCTCAGTCAGTTCTCAGCTGTTCAGACCTCACTTTGCATTTTTCAGTCTGGCAGCTCAGAGACATTAAACTATGGAGCCAGTAGAACTATCTGGAATTACCTCTGTTACAATTTGAGGAAAATGAAATTATCTTTCAGATGTAAACAGTTTCTAATTAAACTCTGAAGCTGTTTATGTTTCCAAACCAGTCTGAGCTGAGCTCGGCACAAAGACAGGCTTCTTTGTTGTCTTTTTCTTTTTTTAATAAAGTTGATATACTGATGTAATAAATTACTTGTGACAGAGTTAGGTCTGTTGTGCCAGCAGTGCAACTGCTTTTTCTTAAAAAAAACCCTTAAACAACATATCCCTCTGCCCCAGTAATTCAGCACATTGCATTCTGGCCCTTCCTTTAGTAGGAAGCAGCCACGAGATTACAGGATAGATTTATGTCAGTCTTTTCCTTCACTCCAAGTAGCCCCATATCTGCAGTGCATTTGGCCTTCTTTTTTTGTTAATAACTTCCATACCTTACAGATATTTTTAGTTTTTGTGATAAATAAGATCTGTGGTGAAGAATTAGTAGTGTTGGTTGAAATAGATTTAATTTTTCCCCGTCCTTTACGGGACTGGGTCACTGGTAACAATTAGCATTCAGAGCTATGGGGCAGGTCTTTTAAAAAAAAATTGCTTTTTATTTAGTTTAGTCTTTCCCATTTCAGTAGATGTGCTGTTAGAAGTGAAAATATTTGGCTTTCCTGGTGTGTTCTCAAGGAGAACTCGTGCAGATTGACAGCGTGACTTTTTTGTAAGTGAGGCTGACAAGGACAGAGGTGACTTCTCAAATGAAAACACATTTTACTTCTGGTGGGATTATTTATAGCTGATATACTTAAGGACAAGTCGTGGTTTCTACTCTGAGGTGTATCCAGAATGGGAACAGTTTTACTGGATGCTGGAATGGGGGAGCTCAGCTGCGTTTCATCTTGTTGCTGTAATATCCATAGAAAATATAGCTCTGTGAGGGACATTTTTCTCCTGCAGTGCTGTTATTGCCATGACCCATGAGAACAAATCATATAAGGACATTTCCCTTTATCTCAGCTTTCTGTTTCATCAGAAAAAAACCCCAAACTTTTCAACCTGCAGGGATAAATCTGTAGTGCAGTGCATGGAGAATGAAGCACACAGTGTCCAGTTTTAATTGGTGTTAATGAATTCCAAATTCCCAGCATAATGATGGAAACATACTTTAAAGGGCATATTCTTAAGGTCACATGAATGCTCCTTTTTGAACATGTGTTGTATGGCCAGGAGCACTTGAAGGAACTGATGTTGACTTGGAAGGCTGAATCACTGTAATTAAGTGATGCCTTCAGCTGCATTTGCCACAGTTGCCATGGGAATCACAGAGGCTTTTGTGCCTGGGATAGATGTGCAAAATGTTTCAAAATCAGAGAGGGAAGATGTCCATTTTACCCCAACAATTCCTCTCTGCAAAGTCATTCTTTTTCTTTTCTGATGTCAAAGCCAATTACAAAGCCCTGGACACATTTACTGTGGGGTTCTGGGGGCAGAATTGCAGGGAGGCTCCATTTCAGCTTTTTGAAATGAATGACACAGCCCCAGTGGTGAATGAGGATAAGAAACCACCTATTTTAGTGTAAAGTCACTGAAAATGAAGAGGTGAAATAACTTTGGTGTCCTACAGAGCCTTTCTGGCTGCTTCTTGTAGCATGGAATTGTGTCCATCTCCTGGCAGCTGACCACCACCAGGTGTGAAATCCAGGCTCCCTTAAAGTTGATATGAAAGCTCCTAAGGACTTTAATAAGGCCAGGATTTCACCAGGATATGTATGGAGAGTTTTAGATTTATCAGAAGTCTTTCATTTCTGTGAGTGAAAGTTTTAATTTGCTCACTTAATAATCCCTTAAGTCCTAGAACATGGCTGGATCCATTCTTTCTCATGGCTTGAAATAATGATTACATACAGTGTGGCTACTAATTAGTGTATTTGCTTTATCTGCAAGCTCTGTGAAAAAAAGAAAAGTGAAGCTATGGGGGGAAAAAGTGTTTTCTTGTTATTATATATTTATGATTTTTTTTTAAATAATTCCACCTCCATTTGTCAAGGTGATTTAGGTGATATGGGAGAAACTGCATTTTTCTTTTAACAGAAGAAGGAAAGGTGGAAATGCAGTGGAAATGCAGTTTGATTTCTGGCACTGTTATGCCTCACTTATCTTTCCTCTGGATCTTCTCAAAGGAAAAAAATTGAGCCATGCTGCTTGCAAGTCAGGCACTCCTGCCTTTAGCCCTGATTTATTAAGAGACTAGGCAGTACAGATGTTAAGTGAAATCAATAGGAGCTGAAATCAATAGGAGCCTGTGCCCCAAGTATGTGTTATTTTCAACTCTCTGCAGGGCTCAGATGTTTTTCTCTAGCACCCACATCTCACCAACTGGCATTTCCATGCACTCCATTTTCTCAGTGATTCTGGTCCTGCTCTTCCCAGGGGAACAGCTTCTTCATGTGCCCCGTCCAGGGGCTGATCCTTGGGGTTGGCCTGGGCCAGGAGTTGGACTTAATGATCCTTGTGAGTCCCTTCCAAGTCAGGATGTTCTATGATTGTATGAAATGTCTTCTCCCTGCCTTGGGTTCCTTCTGGTGGGGTTTGGTCCCCCTTGGAGTCCCCTTCTTAGTGACATTTGCTCTACTCACCTCATGTCCAGGCTCATCCTCACCCAAAGCCATTTCCTGAGGCCAAGAAGCCACAGGATGGCAAGTCTTTAAATCAAGCTGGTTCCCAAAGTCAGATTTTTTTTTTTCCTCCTGATCTGCTCCTGGCCCATTTAAAAAAACAATTCCAAGATTTTGCAAGGGAGACAATCAGAACGTAACTGCTTAAAACAAAAGTGGATTGTCAGTCATGTTTGGAACTAAATGAAGTGCCTTTTCCCTAACCAAGAATCAGCAGAAAGCTGATCTTCAGCAAGGTATTTTGAGCAAGGGGATGGACAATTTGTCTTTATTTGCTGGTCACGTGCTGAGGATGTTGTGTTTTATGTGACAAATTTAAACTCAGAGCATTCTGGTTGTTCTCTTTATCTACAGTTTCCTTCTCTGCCAGCAGCTTTTCCTTAGCCTGGGACCAGACCTGACCTGGCCTTTTCATCCCTCCCTCTGCTCTGTCTTGCCTTTTCACTTTTACTGGAGTCAGCATTGGATTAGCCTCAAATTCTAAGTAGTAGATTGTGAAACCTGAACTCTCAGCAATCCAGTGAATTTTTATTAATGAGGTAGTGGTCTAAAAGGAAACAGAGCAAAAGATGAGCCAGAGGCAAATTTGAAGTGATTACAGCTACTTTCCTTGGCTGTCTGGTTTCCAACAGGAAGAACAGTTGTCTGAGTTCAATTCCCATGGAGTTTTGCAATGCAGATAACTCCAGCATAGAGTCAGAATCCTGTCAGGGTTGATAAATTGGTTTAGTATTGCTTCACCCCCAGAAAGTCACAACAGGCCTCTCAACAAGAAAAAACTTCTCTGACTGTCCATTTGTCAAAGGGAAAGTAACTCCTAATAATGTTTTATTTGGCAGTTTTGTGAGTGCCATGTCAGTCTATACTGTATAAAGCCATTAAGTGTTGTTCCTTTGCAGAATATATTTTTGGGAATTATCCAGCCATTTGTTCTGTCACTGCTTTCTGCCCTGAAGTCCCACATCCAGTAATATTAATCTGCCTTTTTGAATATTTCAGGTAGTTAAATTTTTACCTTCCATTTAACAGGAGAGGTCAAACCTCAGCTGGGGCTGTGACAGTCCAATCTGGGAACCTGAAGGGAGATTACTGGAAAGCACTCTGGGAATCTGCACCATCCCCAGGGCCAAATTACCACAAATCTAAAGCGTTTGTGTGTGAAATTTAAACACTTACTTGGAAGGACTTTCTTTTCAATAACCCCGGAAATTTCATTGTAGCACAACAAGCCAGCCAACTATACATCAATTAAATTAACCACCAGTGTGATATAATCACAGGTATTTATTGGAAGTGTAAAAACCACCATATAGTGAACGTGACAAAAGCTGTAGGAGAGATCTAGGCTTGTTTTTAAGTCACTGACCATGAACTCAGACAGCAAGAGCTTTGATATCACATGTAACTCCATGGCCCAATTCCATGCTCTACTTTATTGATGCTCTAGGGATTAAAACTATAAAGGAGGAGCAAGAGAGTGAAAAATAGGCTAGAAAAATAACTATGAGTTGTCAGACATCTACTGCCTTTTGAAGCAAACTTCCCATTTAAATACTTTATATATATATATATAAACCATTCTACGTTTTTAGCTAAATCCTTCCAATGCTGCTGAAAAAGATACACCCCATCATTTGTGGGACTGTGTCTTGGACAAAGCTCTATCATGTGATGCTTACACATCTTCCAGGAGCCCAAAAGGTCCTCCAGTTTACCCCCTCCTCCCAATTTTCCTGTGCATTTGTCATTTGAAAAACTTTGGGTGTGAGACAACCCGCAGACACCTCTGAGGTCACCATTTATTGTGCTTGTGGGATCTACTTTAAAACTGCATTTGTGTCTTTCTCCCTCAAAAGTACTTAGAAATTAAGACATTGTTTAAATAATAGATTAAAAAGTCCTTCCATATTATGGCACTTGTCTAATTTTAAACAATTGCTACTAAAACGTGAGGTGTATGAAATAACCTGTGATGACAGAACTTGATACATGAAGGGACCTGTAGTATTTGAACACCTATTTCAATATCAAAGAAAAATGGATTTTATCTCTTGCTTGATACCTAATTCTGTGAAGTTCTTTATGCTTACTAATTCATTAACACACATGCTGTACAGAAGAGCTGGAGTGTCAAAAAATGTCATCTAATAGCAAATTCACTTTTATTCTGGTAGGCTCATCTCTCTTAGGAGGCCATAAAAAGTTATTTTCAAAAGATGGAGAGCAGTAATAATGTCTAGAAGGTTAAAATCAAGGGGGATGCTTTTTAGTGGGAAAGAATTACATCAATTAGATCAGGAGTTAGAGGAGGCTGGAAAGTTGTCACAGTCCCTTCAAATCAACACTGCACTGGGTCTAGAAATATAAATGTTGCTTGATTTTTTTTTTACTTTCTAGAGGTTTATTCTTATGTTACTCCCTCTAGTGCTGCCAATTTTTCCCATGGAAAAATTACTTATATTAAAAAAAAACCTTATCTCTATTCTTTAAGTTAACCCCCCCCTATTTTTGAGTACCTATGTAAAACTGGGATATGCAACAGAAAACCCACATATTTGTGTGCAAGATATTCTGTGGAGTCTGAACAAGAGGGAGCCCAAACTCACATCTTCCATCCTCCAGTAAAAGTCTCTCCATTGCTCTCCTCCTCTCCAGTTGTAAGAGAGCCGCTGCACAGCCAAAAATAAAGTATTTTGGAGGCTAGAGAGGTAAATATTCATATTTGTGACTCTCAAAGGGTCCCAGGGTTGAGACAGACACAGAGTCACTGTGATGTTCATTTCAGACAAGGTGTTGTCATGGAAGGTGTTGGAAATTCAGGTGACTGACTGGTGAAATTGTGACTCTGAGCACTGGGACTCAGCACCCCTCTTGTCTGTGAGCACCTTCATGCTCCTAAAAAGCACAGCTGATGCCCGAGTTATTTCCAGATATGGCTCCTTAGGTTTGATTTTTCAAGAGTTCTGGACAAAGCCCAGTCCCAGTTTTCTGCCCCTTTGGAAATTAGCTGGCCAACAGTTCTTTCTGTAAGTATGCTCCAGAAAATCAAAATGTCCCTTTTAAAATTAATATAGACTCCAATTATCATATTACCTCGGGGAGGGAGGCCTGGTGGTACTTAATAGAGCTCTTTGGGGCTCTTGTGCATTTTAATTGAGTGAATAATTGTAAAACACTTCAGGGTCTTTTGGTAAAAGGCTCTGTATAAACATTGCCATAATGCTGAATAATCAGGTTGTGAGATGAACTGGAATAAATTAACCCTATAAATAGATATGTAAATACACATAGTGTATGTGTGTATATGTACATCAACATTTTTGAGAGAACAAGGCAGTTACTTTAGAAAAATCCTGCAGCTCTTGAATAAGAAACAAAATATGAGATTGGATAGTGATAATCATAATAATTAAAATGGTTTATCCTCCTGTGCCACACACAGAGAATTACCAAAGCAGTGATGGTGTTACCTTTTCAGTGATGTTTTTTGAGAAACAGCAAAATAAGTTGTGTTTTATGGGGGAGGAACATGGAGGAGGTGGATCCAAGGTACTAAATGTTTATACACCTAAGGGTGTAGATAGATGATGTTTGCAGGAACCAAGGGAGTTTCACTTCAGATGACTTTCCTGAGGTGTTGCTGCAATGCAGGGGTAGGGTTTGGAATGGAGAACACATCTCCTGCAGTCCAAGTCAGTGTCCCTCCAGGCATTTCCCAGATGGAGCAATGGGAAGGACAGTGATGGGAACATGTCCCATCAGCCTCAGCAGTGGAGGATCTGCAGCTGATCTGCTGGGATACCTTGCATGGATCAGTGGCCCCTCCATTTCTCCTGAATGCTTTGGTTGTCTCATCTCTCCAGACTATAATTTTTCTGGGGCAGTGACTCTGTTCCTGTGCTTGTACTCTCTGGTTACTCAGCCCCTTAGGAAGGGGAATTCCTCTGAAATGGAGCTGATGGAGGTGAGCTTTTATACTTCATGCCAAAAAAAGCCTGTGCTGGGCAATGAGGTGCTGGTACAAAGAATCCTCTCGTCTTAAATGGGACTTGACACAGTGATGATGCCATTTCACTTGGTTAATGGAAGGAACCATCTACCACAGGTTAAATGCAAAACTACATAAAGGAACCTGGCATTTGGATGGCTTGAGTGCTTGAAATATAGATGAAGAGGAAAAGACCAGGCTCTGTTTCCAAAGGAATGAATTACCAGGGGTCCTCTTCCTACTGGAAAGGTCTCATTTGCAGGAGCAGACAAAGCTACTTTTGCTGGGAAATTGGATATTTGTTGCTGGGAATGACATACATCTTTTAAGCACCAAGGAGACACCGAGGAGTGCTGTGGATTCAAGAGGGGTGGAAAGACTGAAATGATTTTCCTTGCTGTGAAAACATTGAAGAGACTGATGGTAGTGCTGGGCACAATTGGAGTTCTGTAGAGTTGTACCCACAGCCAGAACAGTTTGACAAAATAATCCATAGTGTGTTAAATCTACAGATTCCAATAGTGTAAAAAATGTGTGGGATACTCAGCATTTTAGAATAGGAATGAGGTTGGACTAAAATTTGCTTTCTCTTTCCCACTGCAGAAAAAAATTATGATCTGTAAAAGAAAATGAGTGAAGAATAATGGAGTATAAAGATAGCTAATGAATTTTTTACCTCTGGAAGGTTCCCCAGTGGTGTTTATGAACTGGTAGCTGAGGGATTTTCCAATAAGATAAATGTCTGAGCTACCACAGAAAGCACAAACATCCCTGTTTAGCATGTAACTGAAATCTTGGAGACATGTCAAGGACTGACTTTACTGTGGAGTCCCCATTCCCTTTTCCTGCCCAAAGGTGGTTCTTTGCAGGTGAGGTCTGAAGCCTCTTGGCAGGGTAGTGTGAGGAAACTTGTTGCATTTGTCCAGAGGATGAGTTTCTTTCACATCACCGTTCCTTTGCCATTTTTCACAAGTCCCAGATTCACTCAAACATTGTGCCTAATGCTCCTGATGTCTGATGTCTATGGCTTCCCTTCCCATCTGTCAGGGATTTCACGCTTCTGATGAAACAGCTTTAAAATTGCAAAGACAGCCAAAATTTAGCCTAAAATCATGACAATCAAATGCTATGGCTGCTATATGGGATTTTTTTTTTTAATCAAAAAAACCAAAGAGTGGTTGTGTATCAGAATATCACAGTACCAAAGATCAATCGAGTTTCCAATGAAATATCAATTGGCATCAATTGATGTGGGATCTCCTCTTACATGGCGTGGTTACCCTTCAGTTGCTCTGTTTCCATGTTGGGTTCATGTCTGGGTTTGTATGCCTTTATTTTGAGCTTCCTTGATAAAGACAAAGTATTTTCAGAAAGTGTCATCACATAACATGTGCTGCACTGATGTCAGCTGAGGAAATCAGTGTCAGGAGCAGGAAAAGCCAGAAGATGAATGAGTGTCTGAGTTCAAAATAGGAAACAGCCTGAAGTTCCTTTGGGGGAAAACATAAACCTCCTTCATTAGCAGTGACACTATTTCACCTCTGGTACAGAATGAAGATTCTGTCCTCCTGCTGATGGACAGACACATCTCACATCCATGCACATGACTCTGAACATTCATGGATGCACAGGAACAGCCCTAAAATGTTGACAGTTTTGACTGGTGAGCTGTTCTCATGATCCTTGTGTGGCTGAGAGACGTCACGTGGAAAACTGCATTATTTGTGTTCCTGCATGGATTTCAGCCCCTGTAAGTTGTGTATGTGTCACCTCAGTGGATATCAAAGTAACTCTGTGTCACTGAAGGGAAGTATCTTGCCTGGATGCTTCAATACTCATTTATTCATACTTTGATATGAGGATTGTGTCTGATCAAGGTCTCAGCAGGATTTATCACTCAGATCTGTCTGGGTTTCTTCATTTTTCTTTGGTGTTTTCAGGACTGTGCATCCATTTACTTGTTCACACAGAATTGTGTGAGCTTTCTTTCCAATCAAACTAAGGGTAGGACAGAAGTTTGAGGTGTCCTGTTAAGAACATCCCCTATTGCTTAATATGAAATGGTCAGTAAGAGGTTTTCCAAAAGCCTTTATTTTCTATTCCATTACTCTGAGTACCTTCCCTGTTCTCCCTCAGGGCCCAGAGCTCGCAGCCTGGCTCCTACCTCGCGCTCTTCTGAAATTTCTTTATTTATCTTAGACTCTGACATTTTGCTGAATCATTGATATTTTCCAGAAATCAGCTTTTTAAGTGGAGATGCCTATTAACTTTCTGAAGTCATATTTCAGTGAAACTCCAAACTGTTTAGTTTAACTTGACAAGCCCTATAGTTATACAGGAAAATTATTTTCTTCTTCAGAGTCATGTTTATGTTCTTTTCCAATGAGCTGGCTGTTTTATTGCAAAAGGAACTGTAAAAGAGGTAATTTTAAATAGTCACAAAATAAATTCTGTTCTGTAAGGTACCAATAACTTTCTAGAAGATCCTAAATAACATCCTTATGCCAGCATAGGAAGCTCTATTGCATTTGGAGTTGTCAAACATTTCTTTCTTTGTAATAGAAATGATCCCTTTCTGATACCTACAGGCATCATCATCCCCAAAACAAGCTTTTCATTTCAGGATATTAGAAACACCAGGAGATTAATCGAAGTCTGAAGTTCAGCAGTGCAGAATTTCCATCTGTTACCTTGCTTGTCTGTAAAGATAATAGTCCTAATAACACATGGGTGACACAAAGCATTTAGTGAGTAAAGTGAGTAAAATAAAATTACCCAGCTGGTTCCTGTGCTGCCAAAATGTTGAATTACTGCTGGACCAGGGATTGGCAATGATGAAGGTGCCAAGTCTTAAGGGAGGTGTTGTTTTACAATGTACTTGTGATACAGATTCCATGTAACCATGTGGCCATTGGATATTAGGAAGGAATTCTTGGCTGTGAGGGTGGTGAGGCCCTGGCACAGGTTGCCCAGAGAAGCTGTGGCTGCCCCATCCCTGAAGTGTCCAAGGCCAGGTTGGATGGGGCTTGGAGCAACCTGGGCTAGTGGAAGGTGTCCCTGCCCATGGCAGGGGGTGGAATGGGATGATCTTTAATAACCCAAAGCATTCTATGATTCCATGCCATGCCAGTGTAGAGAGGGCACAGCACCCTCTAGGACACCACACTGGTGGGCAGACCCAGGTGCCACTTTGCCTCATATCTGCGAGTCAAACCGCAAACATTCATCAGTAGAGATGGAATTAAGTTCTCCAAGAGGCAAAAAAACCCCCCAACAATTATCTAGTGTACCACACAGGATCATTTTGTTACCATGGTCTGTGTGTTTTGCAAAGGAAATCAAAGCCACTGTGTGCCTGCACAGGAGGGCCCAATCCTGCACCCAGCAGTGGGAATTCAAAATGTGGGTGTTTTCAGTAGTGCTTTTACAGTCATGCTGATTTAGAACGAGAATTGTCTTTGCTTTAATCACGCAGATCCCAAGCTCAACTTTTATGAATTGAAGAAGCAGGTTCTTTTTAAGTAACGGTAGTTTTTTTCTTTCTTTCTTTCTTTTTTCCCCTGAAAAAGCAGGAACTTTGTTATTCTGCAGAGCAAGATGAATGAATTTGCCATTTGAGGATGAATTTTCCAAGAAGGATTAGGATGTTGTGCAGTCCTGGAAATGCAGGAATACTACTTGCAAGCCCAGCATTTCTTTATGTTCATAATCAAAATTTGCATTATAACTCCATATGCAAAAGAGGGAGAAGGAATTTCAAATGTGAAAACTTCCAGTGCTTAACAGCAGCTACAAATTGAAGTGATAAAGATGGAAATTCCCTTACTCATAGTCAGAAATCATTATAAATGGGTTTGGCTCAGTTTACAGTGTATTGCTATATCTCAATCTTGTGTTAAAGGGTGATAAAAAGTGAACACAATCTTCTGGTTAGTGCACAGATGTGCAAAAGGTCACCAGTGTGACAGGAGAGAGGGGTTTTCGTCTGATAATACGTTTTGTCTCCATGTATTTTTCTTCCAGCTACCCATTTCCCATGGTATTCAGCAGCTGCAGCAGAAAGGACCTGGAAAACAGCCTGGAAAAAGGAGTGGGAATGTGCCTCTTTAACCTGCCTGAGGTCAAGGAGTCCTTTGGTGGCCAGAAGTGTGGGAATGGCTACGTGGAAGATGGAGAGGAGTGTGACTGTGGGGAGCCTGAGGTGAGACATCACCTGAGAGTTCTAACCTCCCACCTGTGGGTTCTAACAGTGGAGGATTGGTCTGGCATGTTTAAATCTGGTGTAAAACAGAACTCTCCCTTCTCTGTTTCTGTTTCATCAGCTTAAACTTCAGAGTCCTCAGAAGTGCAGGGAGTGCCTCTTGACTGGCATTTGAGTTACTGAAGTTCAGACAGGGCTTGAGTTAAGAACGTGTTTGGATCATCCTTAGAGAGCAAACCCTCTCATGGCTTGTCCAGCAGACTGGACATGGCAATCATGTTCCTAATAAGAGAAATCCCTTTAGGTGTTAGCTAATCATCTAAACTCAAATTTGTGAACAGAATTCCTGCCCAAATTGTGCCCAAATTTCTCACTATACCATGTGCTAACTGAAGGTTTGTTTCCGTCCATGAAAAGCCACTAATATATCTATATTAATATCAATATAACCATAGAAATTGTGGAATCATACAATAGTTTGTGTTGGGAGAGACCTTAAAGATCATATAGTTCTAGCCCCTCTGCCATGGGCAGGGACACCTTCCACTAGCCCAGGTTGCTCCAAGCCCCATCCAATCTGGCCTTGGACACTTCCAAGGATGGGGCAGCCACAGCTTCTCTGGGCAGCCTGTGCCAGGGCCTCATTGCCCTTCTATATAATGCTATATAAATATAAACATTAATACTAGCTATTTATTTTTTCATTGAAGCTTCAGCTTTTAGGCACCAGACCTTTTTCTCCTTCACTATAAGATTTTTCTTTCCCACTGGCCAATTACTTTACTAACAGAAATAGCCTTCTCTTCCTCCCAAACAGATTGCTGCTGCTTCAAAGATCATTCCATTTAGTTTAGTGAATCTGTCAGAGGCCTCCTCAGATCAGGAGGAGAGAGGCAAAACCTGGGGTCAAATAATATCCAAGCTGCCATCCTTATCCCTTTCACATCCCTTCCTCATTGGCCGTATCGATTATCTGAATTAAATGCATCAGCACATGAGGGATTTGTTTCCTGTGATAAATACAGGTCTGCAGACAAAAGAGATGAGGGCACTTAAAACAGCAAGATATTGCTGCATCCTGTCTATAGAGTGCATTGGATTTATACAAGCCTTAAGGATTTCCTGGCAGTTCACTCATTCTGGAGGGTAACAAGGTTGGAGGAAGCAGGCTTATCTTCTTGTTTGAAGTCAATAGAGTGCAAGCAGCTTGCAAATGTCTTTCTAACCCGATTATCTTTCTTGTTTTCATTTTTGAATGTTAGTGATACCTTTTCAAGTCAAAGCCACTTAATGTCAGCAATCCCTGAGTTGGTTTGCCTCCTCTTTCTATCTTTTTTCCTTTTTAATTATATTGGAAAACTGCAGCTTGGGTGCAATTAAATTTATTTGGGATTTACTGCTATAATATGAGTGGTACCAGAAAACCTGTGTGATTAGTTAATAATTCACTGCCCAGTCATTTATACCAGCTGAGTTTTGTCAATAGTGTTGCAGTATTCTATTGCATGGAAAGCTGTACAATAACACACACTGGCTGTATGTTATCAGGGATCTGAATTATATATCATTCTGGATAGCTGATGGAAGTTGTTCCTACCCATGGCAGGGAGGTTGGAACTAGATGGTTCCTTCTCTTGCAACCCAAACCATTCTATGATTTAGATTAAATATTAGGAAGAAATTGTTCCCTATGAGGGTGGTGAGGCCCTGGCACAGGTTGCCCAGAGAAGCTGTGGCTGCCCCATCCCTGGAAGTGTCCAAGGCCAGGTTGGATGAGGCTTGGAGCAACCTGGGCTAGTGGAAGGTGTCCCTACCCATGACAGAGGGGTGGAACTGGATGATTTCTTGGTCTCTTCAGACTCAAACATTCTATGATTTTATGATTCTAACTTAATTTTGGATTAGATGACCAAAAATGTCTGATGTGCTACAGTGTCTTTGGAAGGAGAGTTAGTTTAGATTACAGGTGGAAAGATGAAAGAAAGAAGAGAATTAAAAATCCTTGGTCCTTGAAAGGTGAAAATGTTCTTTTATAACCAGCTGCAAAGGGGGATCAGAGAACTATGAACTGGTAACTCAGAAGTCAGACAAATTACTTCCAAATTTAATTAAGAGCTAGTGCCCAAACAGCTGTGACATGCCAGGGGTGAGTCAACGTGGCTTTTGTGCCAGGAAATCTTGTCTGACAAAATCTTGTCTGACAAAATCTTGCCTCATAAACCTTTCACAGTGCTCTGAAGGGCTTAGCAAGTGGATGGAAAGGATGGTGCTGTCACTGCAACACTGTTAGGAGTCCAGAGAGGCTTTAGACCAAAGCTTTCACCAAAGCCTCTCTAGGAGACTAAGCAGCTGTAGGATGAGAGAAAATTCCATGGGCAAAAACTGGTTTAAAAGATAGAAAAAGCAGCCAGGTATAAATCACCCATTTTATACAGTGGAAGGAGATCTGCTGTGATGTATCCACGAGATGTGCCCTGGGGACTACACAATTCAGCATTTTCATAAGCAGCTTGGGAAGAAGAATAGTCTGAATTTGCTGATATTAGTTAGGCTGGTAGAAGATGAAATCTGGCTGTGAAGGACTGCAGAGAAACCTTCTGAGAAAGCTGGACCAGGCATTAAGATGAGAAATGGGACTCGGTGAGGAGTGATACACATTCCAAAAATCACAAAGAAAATGATGGACTCAGAGCTGACTCTGACCACAGAGGAACAAGACTTCATATTGCAATAAATAGTGTCATGAAAATGTCAGCTCAGTGCTCCAGAGTGGTCTAAAAGGTAAATAGGCTGTTAGAAAGTACTAGGGGAGAAATAGGAAAACAAAACAAAGCACCAGCAGAGCTCTATAAATCTGCTGCGCTTGAAGCTGCATGAGCAGGTTTTCCCTACCCCTCCCTGATCTCAGGGAGGATAAAGCAGAATGAAAAAGATTGAAAGAAAAGCAGTAGGGTGGTTCAAAATTTCAAAGGGTCTCCAGCTGGAAAAGAAGAAAATTAAGGAAATGTGACAGAAGCTGATAAAATCATGAGCAAAAGTGGAAAAGGTGAGCGAGGAGCAATTTCCCCTGACAAGAACTGTGGCAAAGGAAGGTAGAAAATGGCAGGTTTCAAACAAACAGAAGGAGCTGCTCCCATGACTGTGACTGTGTGCAAATTCCTTTTCACTGGCTGTTACAGGTGATAAAGATACCCATGGAGCCAAGGGAAAGCCAGAAGATTGTAATTGTGTCTCATGTGTTTGTTCACCTTCTAGTCCTTAATCATTTGCTGCTGGCTGCTGCCAGGGGAAAACAAGGAGAGAAGGGCTATAGGTTGTCCCAGTGGTTTCTTTCTTGTGTTCCTAGAAAAGAGAAGATGAAAACAAGGTGTCCTGTCTACAGGATAGTCTCTGGCATCATGTAAGTGATGCTACAATTACTTTGGCATTAGTCTGCTTGAGTTGCCCTGATGAGCCAGGAGACTTAGAAATCCCCTCCCATCATTTCTGGTTTTTTCAATAAGAATAAACAATAATAACTACAGCATAACAGTCATTTCTTTAAAAAATCATTTTCCTCCAGAAGACTTGTGAGCCTGTCCTGGTTTTTTGCCTGTTTATGTTAAAACCATTCCTGACAATTTGATAGCCCAGGCACAAAAACTATTTACCAAGCTCATTCCCTCCAATGAGTAATAAATGAGTTAGTAATTGGAAATTTCAGTGGCTGCTGTAACATCACTCAAAGAACCGTGTCTTTATCCCAGTCTGCCTCTGGAATGCTGATTGCTTTCCATGGCTGTGGTAGGGGCAAAGGATGGGGTATTGGGGCTGACTGTTTCAGAAGGACCTAAATGAGACTGCCACTGCTTTCCTCCACTCTACTTTTCTCAGGTTACTTTGAAGGAGAATTCATAAAATGTGTTTAAATGCAGCAGCTGCACAGCAATATTTCCATAGCCTGCTGCCTTCTAACATGAGCAGAAAATAGGGGCAGGATGTTGTCCCACTGCTTGGGAGCAGCACAGTTAGCTTTGTATATCCAGGCAGATATTATCTAAGGAAGATATTATCTAAGAAAAGAGTGAAACTGAGAACCATTTTGCTCTTTACTCCTGAGTGCAGTGCTAGCCCTGCCTTACCTTGGAAAGCTTTACAGAAGCCAATGAAGTGACAAGAGGCTGTGAACATCATTCTAACCCCCTTGTTTTCCCTGTGTTCCCTAAATTGTTAGTGATCCCTTGCTAAGTCAAACTGACTTAACAGAGTTGAAGAGCAATTTTATCTGCTGCTATTTCTGTTAGAGAGATGAGATTCCAGCTCAGCTGATGTAACTCGCGGCTTGTGAGAATAACCTTGGAAAAACAAATCCATTATTTTCTGAAACTCCTTATTACCTTTTTCTACTGAGAGTAAAGTTTGCAAAAGCCCACACATGGCACCATCTAATCCATAAGTGTGAAATTGGGATGTATCAGGTAGTGAGACTGCAATTCATACTCATTCCATTTCTCCAAGCTCTATTACTGATGTATCCTGATAAGAGATTACATGGAATAGTGTCACCATCTTTCTCTGTGGCAGCCCCAGAGAGCAGCTATCACAAAATAGAGCTGTAGTCGTGATGCTCAAGAACTGCAACACAGGCCCTGGATCCTCTCTGGAGGCAATGGAATCATTCCACTGCCTTCTGTGGAAATAAAACACCACAGTACTGAAACAGGATTGGTGTCAGAGCACTTGAGTCGTTTGTGACATGTGGGATTAGAGCCATAGCTGGAATAAACCAGCCTCCCTCAACAGCTTCTCTGGGTTTACTACACTTACTGGGCTTGTTGAATCGAAGGGCAGACAAGGCTGTTTGGATCAAGTTGTCAAATTTCATGCATAATTCATGATTTCATGCCTGGCTTTTCTTGGCAGAGCTATAGGAAGCCTCTTGATTTAGGGCTCATTGTGACTGAAGGTTGTCTGCTCTAAATTTATTCTCTAAATTTATCCAGGAATGTACAAACCGGTGCTGTAACGCAACTACCTGCACCTTGAAACCAGGAGCAGTGTGTGCACATGGACTCTGCTGCGAAGACTGCCAGGTAAACCTTGGGAAATGTTTCTTTCCTGTGGAGTGTGGGCAGAATTCCATGATTTTCCTACTGCAGAGCAGTGAACATGGATGGAGAACAAGTAAATTGGTATCAATAAGTGTTACAACGCTTGTGTATCATGTAAGAAATTTAAAAAAAAAAAAGGAGCAGATCACCAGACTTTTTAAATGTCTGTGCTATTTATGGCCACTTCATTTGCTCATGCAAAACCTCTTTTTTTTTTTTAATGAACTTTTGCATGCTTTGATTTTTTTCGTGCTTACATGGCAAGCAGTCATTAAATGCTGAACCATCTTTTTGGGGAAGGCTCTTAAAATATTAATTCTATCAACAGCGTATGTATTTTTAATAGCAGATCATCAGCTCTTGT
Organism: Manacus vitellinus; assembly: GCF_001715985.3. NCBI lineage: Eukaryota > Metazoa > Chordata > Aves > Passeriformes > Pipridae > Manacus > Manacus vitellinus. The sequence continues at coordinate 3,012,358 of NW_021940541.1, forward strand.
GGTCTCTTAACATACTGTAAAAGCCAACTTGCCACAGGCATTTACCTGCTTGAATTCTCATACCACGCCTTGCATATGGGCTAATAAAGCATTCAGCAAGTTCCCATCGTGTCTGTGGCAACCATCTGCCTCAGAGCTCAGAGCAGCAAGTGCTCACCACAGTGAGCAAATGTTTTTTAGCAAAATCAATCTTCATTTCTCTTTGCTTTTTACCGAAGGGAAAGTGATTAAAATACAGGGCTGTTCTGAGAACACACCTATCTTTTGTGGCTGGTGTTGAGAAGTGAATGTTCAGGCTGGAACATTCCACTGTTGCCTAGTGGATGCCTTCAGCTCCTAAAAGAATTTAGTTACTCAGGGAAATGGGGACAGGATAGGAACAGTTACATGGACTTGTTGTGTAATAAGTTCACAGAATCACAGAATATGCTGAGTTGGAAGGGACTCACAAGGATCATCGAGTCCAACCCTCAACCCTGCACAGGACCATCCCCAGAGGTCACACCATGTGCCTGAGAGCATCATCCAAACACTCCTTGAGCTCTGGCAGCCTTGGTGCTGTACCCACTGCCCTGAGGAGCCTGTTCAGTGCCCGACCACCCTCTAGGGGAAGAACCTTTCCCTGATATCCAAGATAAATCTGCCCTCACACAACTCCAGTCTCCTGTGGTCCTGTCCCTGGTCCCCACAGAGCAGAGCTCAGGGCCTGCCCCTCCTCTGCCCCTCCCAAGGAAGTTGTAACTGCAGTGAGGTCTCCCCTCAGTCTCCTCTGTTGGAGAGGGAGTCTCTGTTGAAGTTGAAGAAGACCTTGGTGTCCATGACGGCAGCATTTCCTTGAGGAAACATAACTCATTAAGGTTGAAATGACCTTCAAGATCATCCAACCCAACTTTCATCCCAGGAAATCATCATGCATCTGAATATGTAGTCAACTGGGCTGGTGACTTCACGAGCCCTAACACAGCACAGTGTTCTGTGATCAGTGGGCTGCCCTGGTCACTGCAGTGCTGTTACAGCCACATGGATGGAGAGGGCTCCAATCTGACTTTTGGCCAGTGCTATGGATCATCACAGTGTTTCTGTGCCCGTGTGTTCAGGCACGATGGAGGAGCCACACTGAAAACACCAGGGCTGGGTTTACCTTCTGCCCTGACCCACGTGAGCCAAGTTTGCAGCTGCAGCTCCAGCATGACCCTCCTTCCTGCCAAACCCTACCCAACACGTGCCAAACAAATGCCTTTAAAGAGCTGTGTAACCCTTACACTGTCCTCTGCAGTCAGCTGGTGCGGGGCCAGTGGAAAGAGCTGCTCGTGTGCTGCATGTGCAGCAGTTACAGTTGTCTTTTGTTTTGCAGTTAAAACCAGCGGGGATTTCTTGCAGAGAGTCCAGTAATTCCTGTGATCTGCCAGAGTTTTGCACGGGAGCCAGCCCTCAGTGCCCAGCCAATGTGTACCTGCACGACGGGCACACGTGCCACGGGGTGGATGGGTACTGCTACAATGGCATCTGCCAGACCCACGAGCAGCAGTGCATCACCCTCTGGGGCCAAGGTGAGTGGGAGAACAGAGCTGAGTGTCAGACAGGCTTGGGGGAGAAAAAAAAAATAAACCATGTGATTTGGAGGGATTTTATACAGTGCCAATCTGTATCTATTCTCTTCTGAAATGGAGAACTGAATAATGAGGGAATCACTTTGTGATTCATTTTAGCCTTGATTTGCTGTCGTGTTCATCTCTTGCAGCAGGAGGTAGAGAGCAACAGTAACTAGGCTCATTCTGCAACATGCTGCAAATGGATAGGTGAGCTTAGACAAATCATTTTATACTGACTTTGATATGGCCTTATGTCACCCTACAAAGTGCTGAATTGCTCTTGGCAGGTTGAAATCACATCCCTTTTCAGATGGTGTGTGAGCTTCCTCCTGTGCTCTAAATAGCTCATCTGCAAAACATATGTGTCTGCCTACATCCCAAACCAGGGCTCAGGATTTGACATTAACATCAGACTCTAGTATCATTGGGTGCATTTTGATTAACTGGTGTTACCTGTAAACCTGCCTCCTGACAGCACTTTTAGCAGGGTATGCACTGAGGCAGAAAGGGATTTTATTCTCCCATGGGAATTTAACTCCTTTGTGTAGAAATCTGATAACACGAGTTCTTGAATTATCCTGAACATATATCCCAGGAAAACTGCTCACCTTTCAGTAAAGCCCTGTGGCCCTTCCACTGAAATGCAAGTATTAACTCAGTATCTTGCTATGGCCTCCTGCATTTCTGTGGACAGCTCATGTCTCCTCTGGCATCTCACTGACCCCCTCTCTCAAATTTGAAAACCACTTTTACGTCTCCTGAGGAGAAACATTATTTAGAGATAGATGTAATTACTTCTTTTAAACTAACTTTTCCACCTCCTTTAGCCTCTTTCAATTCAGGATCTCTCTGCCTTTAACTCTGTTCCAAAACTTATCAATATAACGACACACAGTTGTTTCCTTAGTCAAAACCCTTCTCATAAGTCTAGTGAAGAACTTATCTTCCCAGGGACATGGACCATTCACAATTTCTCTTTAAAAGAGCATTAAAGCATCTCAAGAACTAGTATCAATGATAGAGGCAGCAGGTCAACTGGACCATGTGGGCATAAGAACGTGCTCAGGAGGAGTTCCAGCTCAAAATAAAACTCCTCACGTGGAACAAAGGGTGCATCTGATCCCCTCCTCTGTATCCCACGTGCACCACAGAGTTAATGTGAGCTCATACAGGCATGGGCAGTTACAGCCTCCAGCCTCAGTCAGACTGGGATATTTAATTCCCTGGATACAGAGACATTTTCTCTTGTATAAAGCAAAATCTGCTCCCGATCCAGTTTCCCAGGCCATGGAAAGTTACTCGGTCAGGCTGTGAATAATTTCAGTGGCTGAGAAAAACTCCTCTAAAGGTCAGGGAGCTGAGTTGCTGCAGTTGCCTTGCCAGGACTGTTTCCTAACACAGCAAGTCCTCCAAACCCCCTGGGCTCTCCTAATTCTTTCCTGTCTTCCTTCTTGGGACTGTTCAATATGGGCAGTGCTGTGCCTGGAGTCTCCAGTGGTCAAGGCTATGGGGGGCTGCTTATGAGAAAGATGTTTTGTTAAGAACAAAGTTCAAACAGACTTTTACTGGAATAACCTTTTTTTTTGTGTCTTGGGAACATCCAAGGATAAGGATTTGGAAGAGGGGGGATGGGGCATGACCAAACCTGAAGAGAAAGTCTTAATTCTTGTCATATTCTTGGAAATATAAATTAGAAATAATCGTAGAATCAGAGAGTGGTTTGGGTTGGAAGGGACCTTAAAGAGTATCAAGTTCCAACCCCCTGCTATGGGCATGGATGCCTTCTACTAGATCAGGTTGATCCAAGCCCCATCCAAGCTGGCCTCGAAGACTTATAATGATGCCTATATTCTGGATTTAAAGCCTACAGATGTGAATATCCATTGCTTTATCACACACCTGGCTGAAGTATGAAGTGGCAGATGTGGGGTTGAATAGGAAGAGGGGGTAGGTGGGTCATACAGTCGAAAAATATCATGGTACAGATTAAAAAAAAACACACAAAAAAGTCTTTCCAGCCTTGCTTGCAGCACAGAGAGACTTGACATTCTAAGATGTTCTGTCTGGACTTTGTATCAAAAAGATACACTGGAATTTTTTACCAGATTGTTGTATTTGATTAGAATTGTTTTTAACAACTGTGTAAGAGTGAAGTAATTTTGTGCTTTTTAAAACAAAATTCTATCCCATAAAATTAAAGCAGATCGCAGTTCATTTTTATTATATTCTTATTTTCTTCTTCCCAGTAGGAAAAAACCATGCAGAACAAAATGCAATAACTTTTCCTAAAATAATATTCAGTATATTGAATTCCTTGTTAATGTCTTCCTTTGGATATCTTTCTTTATTCATCAGGTTACAGATGTCCAGAAGCCCAATGATAAATGTCAATCTTAATATTTTTAGGTCTAGTTAAAGAAAAATGATGAACACTGTCAGAGCTTGTTTACATCAGGCTGGGCAGTAGGAAACCTGTTTCCAGAAAGAAGTACTTGCATTTCCTTGGGGTTGTTTTTGTTGCTTTCAATAGATAAATTCAAATCAAATAGAGGAATATCTTTTGCTATTTCCTACCTGCATGGAAAGCTTGGTGGGAAAGAGAAGAGGAGTCTCCAAAAATAGCCATAAATTCCTCTTAGAGACAAGGAGATTCCAGTCTGCTCCCAGGATACTCATCTTTCTCTATTCTCTCTCACCATAATTCATGTCATTTTTATCCTTAAGGAGCAACTTTCAGGAATTGCCTGTGACCTTTTTTGTTTCATATTCAAAAATATCAAATTGCACTGATGTGACCTCTTGATAGGAGTGTGACTGAGAAACACATCAATAGTGATGCCTCTGTGTGATATCTGCTACTCCATTAGCATTTTCCAGAGAAACAGATACACAGGTAAAGCTACTTAAGTCAAAGAAATTATTGATTCTCAACTTTAGACCTGTGGCTTTTTTCTCCATTGACAAGAAAATGATTTTTAGGGAAAGGAAGAAGTTTGTCAGTGTGTTTTCCTATATTTCCCCAAGAGGAAAAAAAGCAATGATTCTGGGGGGCCAATGGCAGGCATAAACTTAATAATTAGAACACACTTCAGTGTTTTGCATAGACATGGCCATTTGTTTAGGCAGGAACATTCTTAATTTTGATGTCAATATTTGTTACAAAGACCTGACACTGTTTTAAGAACTTTGTGGGGTTTGCCACAAACCAGGTACAACCCTATATAGACAAAATACCTGGGCTGCCCATCTCAGTTATCTGACCAAACCATTGCTAAGTGGGTTTGGCAAAAATGCTAATTATCCAAGCACTGTGAAGATCTGAATACAGTAAAATCAAATTATTTTGGTCATCACAGTTTTATAGCCAGGCCTTTTCTTTTGGAGAGGTAAATGATATTAAGATATTCTCAGAGGTGGGGACATCATACTCCTTAAATGCAAAAAAAATGCTCGACCCCATCTTGCTCTTGCACAGACATAACAGGGATCACCAAGATGGAGACAGAGGCCGAGGGGAGCTTGTGGAAAGTTTGCTTTGCATCATCAGCACAGTAAAACAAGCTTAATGGCATGAAATTCAGGTCCCATGGCAGAGAACTGCATTTTCATGCTTGCATTTATTTGCACAGTAGCTCGTGGTGCCGGTTGGCACAGCCTGGGCAGCAGAATTCCAGCCTGTTACTCAGAGGTTGGTTTTTTCCCCCTCCACACCCACAGACATCTGGGAACTGCCTTGAACTGTCTTCCTTCGCTGCTGTCAGCCTGAGAGTGGGTGTTTCTCGGAATCAGCACCATGGTCAGAACTTTCTCTCTTTCCTTTTGGGAGCCCCTGCCGGTGTTTTCTCATCACAGCAGGTCTGAAATGACACAGCATTTCTGTCCCACTCCCAAGATGTACAACATCTCTTTTTTTTTTTTTTTCTTTGCAAGTCCATAGGGAAAGAAGTGAACTCATCAATATACACATTTGGAGAAAAAAGAGTCTCCAGCCTGACAACTGCAGTGCTGAGCTTTGACCTTCTGCAGCTTCAAATGGCTGATTTAATGCCTTGAATAAGGCTTGGCGTGGAAAGGCTGACAGGACCTTAATTACAGGGTCATGATACTATAATTACCAGTAGCAGAGTGAAATAAACTCTGCTCATCCAGCTCAAAGCACTTAATAACCACTAGAAATCTTTCACAAATCGTTCTGCCTCTGTCTGCAGAGGCAGCAAAATAGAGAGAGACAGGACTTTCTGCTTCAGCTTCTGTGGTGCAATCGTGATAAATGAGTTTCCTCCAGAAACACAACATTACAATTCCCTTCCTTAAGCACCCTCTGAAAACCTCCTTTTAACTTGGTAGCTCCATCTGTTCAGTATCTTACACTCTGATATGTTTTCGTCTATAAAAAGTCCAAATATTATGAGAAGCCAGCCGGGAGAGGGAACAGCCATCTGAATCCCAAGCACCAGCATGTGTTAGTTTGAAACCAGATAAAAATTGAGACTGGATTTTGGTTTCCAAGTCACAGATCATCATTGGGTACCAGGTGTTTTCACACACACACTGCTCTGAGCCTGGCAGGGGAGAGTTTTTTTGTACTCCATGAGATCTTTTTTCTTGTCTAGTGTTATTGGTTGGAGTTAAAACTCGCTGTCTGAGCCCTGCAAGGATGCTGCAGATGTGCTTCTATTCCTGCAGGAAGAGAGCAGGCTGCTCTCCATCATCTGTAGAACACTCGACTTCTACATTAAAAAAAAATCAACCATGCAAAAAAGTTTAACCAGGTGAAAGAGGAAGATAAATACCTGAAACTCTCTCAGTATTTCAGTGAGCCCTTTCTCCTTTTAACACCGTTTTTAAAATAAGCCTTTATGTCCCTTGCAGTCAAAGCACGGAACATGAGCATTCATTTTGATTTTCGTTTCATTTTGATTTTTCGGTTTTAGAAAAAGGAGTTTTACTTGGCCTCTAGCTCACAGCATGTTTTTTCCCTTCCCTCCAAAGCCAGCATAGTATATGCACATGTTAATGTTTATCTCAAGCTGAATAGTTGATATTCACCCTGGAAAGATGAGGAGGAATCTACATGCCGAAAATGGAAATTTGACTTTTGCTTTTTGCACAGTGCCTTGTCTGGATGGTTTTGTTGATTTTTTGATTATTGCTTGTAGTTTTATGAAAAGAATTGAAAGAATCCTGCGTGAGTCCCTTTTAATAGTTCCAGATTTGAAAAAAATATTCTGAACTCAGCAACCTTGATCGTAATCTTGCAAAGAATTTCAAGCTCTTGTCCTTCTCTCCAGGGAACCAACAGCTCATATTCTGTTCCTTCTGTGCCTTTCTTTCTGAGTTTTCCAGTTAAAGTATGTAAAAAAGAGAGTGCTGTCTTAAGCCTCTCCAACTTTTAATATTTTGTTCTTAATAGCATTAAATTGCTGTTCAGCAGTATATAGTATTAGTCAAGCTTCTGACTGTGAAATGCAGATAGTTAATTAAGTTTTAATCTCTGAGTTATTAGTGAAAAGATCCACACTGACTGGAAGTTTTACAATCATATATGTATTTTCTTCTCTAGGAATCTGACCCCTTTTTTAAAAAAAAAAGAGGATTTTTTTTTTCTAAGGCTTTCTAATGAAATCTTCAGGATGGCTTAAATAAATGCTATGTTTTCCCCACAGTTAGAGGCATACACACTTGGAAGTGGCTCAAAACATTTGACAAAAAGTAAGATTCTAGCAGATGTTCTGTCTCTGTTAAAGACCAGGAACACTGTAGAAATGGTGTATTCTCAGCCTTTAGGCCACCACGTTATTTGCTGCCAAGTTCTTTTGGTTTAGTTTGGCTGATTTGTCAGAAGTACAAAAATGCAGCTACCAGATCTCTGGTCAGAGTTTTAGCCAGTGTATCTCCTTAACACCTTGTCTCCTCAGAGCCAGTCTCCCTATTGGAGCAGTTGAAATGTTGGGAATGACCTGATTGTGCTGTTAATTGTCCTCATGGAAAGAAAACATGGAGTAGTAAAGAGCCCTAAAAAAAGGGCCTCTTAATCTTGCAAAGAGCAGCAATTATTGACTGGAAATAAAACCCACACTTCAGAGCAGAACAAAGGGATTAAATACTCATGCATGGACGAATTAATTGTTGCAGCAGGGGAGCAGATCCTCCACCTCTTTGACATTCCAGATGAAGGCATCCATCTTCCCCTACAAGATATTCCATAGTTGCTCATAATCTGGGGGAAAATGGTCAGCAGATTGTCTGTAAAAAACATTAGAAGAGATGTTCTATTAGTAAGCTTTAACTTCTAAAATGTAGAGATGAGTAATCTGCCTGCACAGACATTTCCAGCCCTACTCCCACCAGGGAAGTTCCTTTGCCATTAGGATATGTCTCCACCATAAAAGGCCACAGTAGATAAGAACCAGATGCTGCCTGTCTTCCCAGATGCCTACTTGTACCACCATGGTAGAAATGGCCCTTCTTTCAAGTCAGTCTTTCCTCTTTGGAGTGGATGTCCTGAGGATTAAGGTGGGGATGGGTTCCCTTCCCCTCCCCAGTCCATCACCCTCAGTTAGCAGCAGAGTATTTCCCTTTCTCATGTCACCAGATCTTTACAGACACACAGCACTCTAGTTTACAACTGGATTTTTTTTCTAGTTTTCTTATTCTGAACTGCACTTAAACAGGCCTTTATTGAAAAGAATTTTCTTTGGGGTCTCACTAGAACCATATGGACTCCTGTAAAAAGAAGGGAGTTAACTCACCAGCTGTCCTTTGTCTGTCTTCACCAAGCAAGATTTGGCATCTCCTAAAGGTTTTTGTGTCCTAGGAGGATTCACAAGAGGGATATCACCTCAAGAAATCCTGAAAGAGTTCTGCATTGTGTGTTGCTCTCAGCATTGCCAAGAGAGACAAATCACAGTGGAAATCCCACACATCCAGGCTCTTCCATTAGCATGCTGATCCAGCACGACTGTTTTGTTGGGCTTCATCAGCATGCAGCTCACATCCCACCTTCCCCTAAAGCATCAGAGGAGCTCAAAGGAAATTATTAAGAACACCTTGTATGAGATGAAAGTTCTGATTAGGTTTTGTTTCAGGTGCGAAACCTGCTCCTGGGATCTGCTTCGAGAGAGTCAATTCTGCCGGCGATCCTTACGGCAACTGCGGGAAAGACTCCAAGAGCTCCTTTGCTAAATGTGAACCCAGGTAGGGTCCCTCCCTACAACCACAGGAACAGATGGTGCTGGGAGAGGGCTTGTGCCACTGAAAATTATCTGCCTGATCTTTGGTTTTGTTTAATTCCCATCAGGGATGCCAAATGTGGAAAAATCCAGTGTCAAGGAGGAGCAAACCGACCTGTGATCGGTACCAACGCTGTTTCCATAGAAACCAATATCCCGCTTCAGGAAGGTGGCAAGATCCTCTGTCGTGGTACCCACGTGTATTTGGGTGATGACATGCCTGATCCTGGTCTTGTACTGGCAGGAACCAAGTGTGAAGATGGAAAAGTAAGATTCTGAAATACTCCCAGACGTGGAGAATATCACCCTCATGCCGCCAAGTATTTTGTACTAAACTGACCTCTTTTTTCTTTGGGATTCTTTCTTTTCCCCACAAAATAATTGTTTCTCAAACTCAGACTGAGTCACTTCTTAATCTCTTCTTTTGGACACTGTTCTGGATTATAGATTTGCAGATGCAACTCTGAGCAACCTGAGCAACCTGGTCTAGTAGAAAATGTTCCTGCCCATGGCAGGAGGGTTGGAATTAGATGATCTTCAAGGTCTCTTCCAACCCAAACCATTCTGTGATTCCGTTTGAGGGCATTCCCAAGTATCTGTCCATATAGACTTGAGGTTTTCTGCAAAATAAGTACAACAAAATACATTACAGGCTTACTAATGAATTTGTGAGTTCAATGTATTCACCTTCCCAGTGTCCCTGGCATTGCAAAATTGTCATTAACTTCACTTTAGGTTTCAAAGTACATTTTGTGTGCTGATTGTGGCTCCCCATTACTTTTATTTTAATGCAGGAAAAATTATCTCTGTCATAGAAAAACATAAAGCCATTGATGCTCAAGGCACCAAAACTGATTTTTGCAATCTTATTTTGCAAACTTTGTGAATTATCCACTATGAATATAGTCCAGATTTCATATGGCTGAGTTTTGCTTTTGTGAGAAAAGGAACTGAGAAAGATGGGAGACAGCCATGAGTTTACAGCGGGGGAGGAATGGAAAGAAGTCCAAGAACTATTGAAATGAAGGAGGTTTCCATACCCTCAGTGGACTGCTTGCAAAAAGGAAAAAAAAACAAATGCTTTGATAATTTGTGGTAAATTCAAGTAAGCCTCTGAATTTCTGAATGCTTTTGAATTACTTTGGATTATCACCCTGCACTGGGAACTGGTTTGAAATACATCCCTCGTTAAACTACAGTTCTGTTACAGAAAACAACCCTTACAATATTTCTAAGTCAATCTGTTACAAAATGCCTTTTTGAAGAAAACTCAGCGCTGGGAAAGCACCTCATTATGGTTTGATAATGACTATTTAATCTTTCTAATCTATCTAATCATACACATACACACTATAGAACACACAGGCTAATACTTATGAAATTGTATGTTTTACTTTGAGGACATTAGTGCATTTGTATTATGGATTAAGAATATGAATTCAAATATTCTTGGGTTTTCTAAGCCGGGGATCCACAATTTGAAATGCAGCCATTTTAATGTGATCAGAATTCTGTGAGCTGCTGCACTGTGAATATTTGAATTGTGAATGCTGCTGTAATCAGACCATATTCTCTCCGTGCGTGCATGTTGATGCCAATTCACTCTAATTTCCTTTCCATTTTTCCTTCTCCCCAGGGGATAAGTGCCCTGATTAAGCATCCCTGTCGCCTCCTTCGACACTACTCCCTGCTTAATGCTAATTATTGTGACTGACTTCTAGTACTACTGAACTGCACTGCAGTAAAACAGTAGCAAAATTGTGCAGTGGCGGGGGTTTGACTTTTTTTGTTGTTGTTGTTGTAGTTGTTGTTGACATAGAATAGGAACAGTTATTCCAGTCCTAATATCTTCCTTTTCCAGTTTTGATTAGGATAACTTCTCACTGCTAACATCCTCATCAGTTGTTTGGTTGTTTGATGGCATTATTAGATGGCACTCCTCTTGCTGTACTTCAATTTTCAGCTCTATTAACAGAGTAAAGTTTACCTGTAATGTCTGGAAAACAAAAAAATATTGAGTTTTATTCCTTTGCATATGCTATTTGTTTACTTCTTTACTTTACTTTGCATATGCTATTTGTTTGCTTCCATTTCCATTTAGGTCATTAGCCTTTGAATATGGTTGGCTCACATTTAACACAAAAAAAATTGTTTAACTTGGAAAAACTTTTCGAAAGGTCTCAGTTTTGCTGAAGAACAATGATGAGCCAATATATATGTCAATGAACTCACTGAAATATTCAGGCTGCCCTGGGTCCAGGTTCTGTACTAGCATGAAAAACATTTTGCTGTAAACAGAACTATGATAATTTACACCATGAGGAGACCTGAAGCTTTCCTTGAGGAATTACCTGCTGCTGTGAAGACACAAATTCAGACAGATCAGGTACCTGGAAGAATCCTGCTCAGTGCATTCCTAGTCCCGAAAACATGCAAATTACTGTTTTTTAAATTGGCTTTAAAACCTCCCAGACCCCAGGGGCTCAGCACTATTTCCACTCCAGTGAAGTTATGAAGCTTACTTGCACAAGCTCAGCATACCAACCAAATAGGAGCTGTGTGGGAAAGTCAGGCTTGGCCAGCATGCTGGTGAGAGCAAAATTCAGCTTTCACAGATTTGGATTTAAAAGGGCTGAGAAGAAGAAGACACCTAATCTTGGTGTCCTTATCTTTGTATCAGCGTAATTATATATATATATATGTATGTATATGAGTACTGGGAAATCTTTGACTGCTAAAGAAGCCCTGAAGGGTGAGCAGAGAGGGACAGGAAGCCTTGGGAGCAGCAGCCCTGTTAAAACTCTTTTCCCTTATTTTGCAGATTTGCCTCAATCGCCGGTGCCAGAACACGAGTGTTTTTGGGGTCCACAAATGTGCAACAAAGTGCCATGGACGTGGAGTAAGCATTATAAAAACACTGGTTTTATAATCAGTCAATAACTATTGGATAAGAATTCACTTTATGTTATAGCTTTGGGATCTATCATTGTTTGTAATCGATAAGTCAAAGTATGTGCAGTAATTTTTCGTTATGTATTTCTGTTTTTACTGTCCCTTATCTGAAATTATTTTTATTTGACAAAGAAATATCTATCAGGCAGCAATTATCTTGTCCTTAATTAAGAGTCTGTGGTACAAAGGAATGTTGTCATCTTCAAAGCAATTTTAAGTCTAACCTTTCATCATGAAGAATTCCCATTAATAGTTAAAAAAACCCAGTTTCTCCATAGATACAAAGAAATTAAAATTTTCAAATTGAGCATTTGAAGCATTTGAATTGAGAGGCAAATGAAAAAGCATTTTCAAATGTATTAAAAGCATTCCAGAAGTATTAAAATAAAGGGAAACGTTATTGATGAGTTTCATGGCATGAAAGTGGTGCAGGATGAAAAATCTGATGATATCATTTAATAATATTAGTGTTTTGAAACCCAGTTTATATTATGATAATGTTAATTATGTCAAGTTATGCCTTATTAACCTTGATTTGCTGATGAGCTGTTTGTTTCTGTGAAAAGCTGTGGCAGCCACATTGGAAGAACCATAGAAATTCACTGTCCTCTCCTGAGAAAGAATCTGAATTTGCTTTAACCTGTTTTATCCCTCTGAATTTGACAAACTGAGCAGTGTTGATGGTGCTGCCTGTTATCATTGAGCTCAAATGAGCAGCAGCTTGGATTGGCATCTTTAAATCTGTACAGTGGAAACTCTCTGGTGCCTCCTGAGTGGCAAAAAATGACCTTATGGAATTTTAAATGAGAACTCCTGTAGTGCTTTAATTTAAAAAGAAAAAAAAAGCAAAAAGCCTAACAAAGTATAATTTTAATTATCTTCTTGTCTTTGAAAAGTAAATCATTTATTTTTTAATTTTACGTTGACCACAGCCAGTCTGGGCTCTGTGAATGATATTTCATTACTCTGCAGACACAGCCAGAATAGTGTTTCTGAGAGCCTGCCAGCTGACCTGGTCAGAAAAGTGCATATTCAGAATAACCCAAACTCCTTTGAACTGATTTGTGTCTTACTGAGAAACCCATTTATGAATCTGTTCTATGGGTTCTCCATGGTAGTTGTAAATCAGAGATGATCGGGGTTAGCACAGAATAAAGGGCCATATTAACAATTAGCCTTAAGCCAAAAAACTTCATTTTAAAAACAATTTGATCATCTACAGGTGACTGTGACATCTCAGTGTTCAGTTTTAGGCCCCTCACTGCAAGAAAGACTCTGAGGGGCTGGAGCGTGTCCAGAGATGGGAACGGAGCTGGGGAAGGGTCTGGGGCACCAGGAGCAGCTGAAGGAGCTGGGAGGGTCAGCCTGGAGAAAAGGAGGCTCAGGGGGGAACTTCTGGCTCTGCAAGTCCCTGACAGGAGGGGGGAGCCGGGAGGGAAGTTGGGCTTTGCTCCCAGGGAACAAGGGACAGGACAGGGGGAAACAGCCTGAAGCTGTGCCAGTGAGGTTTAGATTGGATATTGGGGAAAATTTCTTCACCCACAGGGCTGTCCAGCCCTGGCACAGCTGCCCAGGGCAGTGGTGGAGTCCCCATCCCTGGAGGGATTTAAAAGCTGTGAGGATGTGGCACTTGAGGACAGGGGTTAGTGGTTAATGATTGGACTCAGTGATCTTGGAGGGCTTTTCCAACCTAAACAATTCCATGATTCTATGTATTCTGACAATTCAGCACAGAACTTTACCCTCTGTATTAACCACACAGCCGCTCCTTGGGTGGTAGCAAAAGGAAATAAGAAGCATTTGGACTGTGGGACCTCCTGAGGAAAAATCCATGACTCTACTGGCTCTGTCTGCTCCGTGCAGTGGGAACAGGCTGATGTTAGTGATGGGCTCCAGTCTTCTGGAGCTCTCTTATTCTGCAGGGGGCATTTGATAGATCAGGTCTTGCAAACTGTTTCTTAACTCAGATTAAAACCACCAGAACAGGGAGGACAGTATCTTTAGAGACAGTGCAGGTGTGATATCAAAGCTCCCTGAGGGTTTCCTCAGCTCTGATCCCAGTTTCACAACTAGTTCATCTTGGAGCAGTGGAAAAATCAGTACACAGGCTAGTTGCAAGCCCTAGGATAGGATAGGAGTGGGCTGACACAGCTTTACAGCCTCAACACCACAGGGAGACTCCTGCTCCTGTGGAGGCAGAAGAAATTTAGTTTAACAGAAGTTAGAAGGTAGATAATGCTGCTGGAAGCAAAGAAAGAATAAGATTTCAGAGGTGTCTGATTATCCTGATATTATTGATGTTGTCAGCTGGGGCAACTCCAACGATTACCTGCCAAATAAATAACATTGTTTAGGATCCCTGTTGCTCCATGCTGAGCTGCTCCATCCCACCTTAGTCATGCCAGCAGCCAGATACCAGCACAGATCTTTTCTTCTGCTAGTTTTATTCCTGTCACTGTCTGATCAGAAGCCCTTTTCAGCCAGGGCTGCTCTCAGATGTTAAGGGCAATCCTTTTGATGTTCAGCCATTTGTCTTGTTTTGCAGGTCTGCAACAACAAGAAGAACTGTCACTGCGAGGCCGACTGGGCCCCCCCGTTCTGTGACAGGCCAGGCTTTGGTGGCAGCGTGGACAGTGGACCCATCAGACAGGCAGGTCAGTGCTGATCCAGGTTTTACCTGTTGTTTCCATGAGAAAGAATGGAAGTACAAAGTGTCACCTTGCAAGATCGGGAAATAAGTCAGTAAATCAAATGGCTTCGTCCAAATGCTTTGCTGCCAGCTTGGGAATTTAGGAAGCAAAGCCAAGGCAGGCTGAGAGCATCAATTTTCTTGCATAACTAAAGGCAGAATAGTCCTGGCAGAATAGTTTCTTTGCATTTCTTTTTATTTTTTTCAAGATATGTGGTCAAGTTTAGTAGCTGACTGCAGTAAGTAGGAAGTGGTATTGATTGAAGCTGAGGATGAGGAGCTGACTCCCACACTTGAGCTGATCCTGTTGCCAGGGCAGATGAACATTGCAGTACTCCTGGATTCACCTTGAGACATGCCAGGCTCTTGTGTTCTCCACTGAGTGTATCAGGATGGGAATCCCTTAGCTATGTGCTTAATGAAGAGTGGGTATTGTAAAGACTGTAAAAGCAAAATTATTATTTTCTATAATTTGTATTTCAATTTCCCCTTGTTGGGTCTGCAGAACGTTGGTTATAGTATCTTACTTCTCTTTGGCCAACCTCAGACAGCATTATTTCTACACATTGCTGAGTTTATGGGATTTGATAATCCCATGCCAGTTTTTCCCTGGAGTGCTGTAACTTTGGTGATTCCCATAGGGATGTTTCTGATTTATGACTGAGTACGTGACAGGACAAGCAATCTATTCACATATACATATATAAACTAAAACTTGATGGAAAATAAGGTCTGTTTTCATATGAATAATACTATTCTAAACCAAAATGGATTCTCTTTTCTACATACCAGCTGCTGCAGTGAGTTGTAATACTGGATTTATGACACCATGGTCATTTCCATGACAAAGCTTCACATTATGATTTCACTATTGAAGCATTCTTTTTTTTAAATGATAGCAAAGAAACCATGGTCAGGCACCGAATAAATATCATTATTTGTGTTGAATGTTTCCTTTTAAGGTATTCTTTAAAGCATTATAGTCCTTTTTCAGCTTACCTGAAAACTAAGTCACTGGAGAAGACAAATATATATCTTTGATACTTCTAACATTTTATGCTTTGATAATTCTTGAATTTTGTGTTTTGGAAGCCAACACTTCAGTTTAACAGAAAATTGTTTTAACATTGGTTTAATATATTGTTTTAGTTTCACCATTTTCCTCCAAAGAGAGTGCTATATTTAATAATACAGTGAATAAAAAAAAATGGAAATTTCCAGAGGAATTTTCTGCAGTTGGCACTTGGATTTTACCCAGCTGACTTGCAATAAACCAATGTGTTTGACACTGCATTTTTCTTACGAAGAAGCCTTAAATATTTAACTGTTAGGTAGAGAAGGGAATTAATTTAAATTACATCCTCTTAGCTTAGTGAGGTGTTTATTATTCGGGATTTATTATTTTTATCATTAGATGATTGGATTTGATGATATTAGAGGTGTTTTCCATCCTTAAAGATTCTAGAATTCTGCAGTTTTGTAAGGTCCCCATCAAGCCCCACATCTCAGTCAGTGCTGACTGTTCCCCAGCATCCCAGTGAGTTCAGGCCAGTGGATGGGAGCCAGCTGGCTGGGAATCAGTTGGGATAAGCCAGAGCCAGTGATGATAGGTTACCAGAGCAAAGATTAAAGAAGTTTCCCCTACTGTGGGAGTGTGCATTTTTCAGGTCAGCAGTCCTGAAGAATCACAACATCCTCTCCTCCAGGCAACGATCATATCACATCAGAGCTGCCGCTCACCTCTTCCTAAAAGTAAGGCTTCCTTCCAGCTGCAAGTCATCTAGGCAGGGTTCATCTCACTGTTGTGCCTCATTTAGGTCCCAGCAAGGTACTTAAAGCAGCTTAAAGCACTCTGCAAACTGGAGCAAGTCCAGCAGGCTGCAGCCCCTCACTAGGCAGAGCATCCCTCTGAGAGCCGAAGGCTTTCCTTCAGCTCCTCGCTTGCCTCCACATTTGATTCAACAGCATCTGGGCTGAGCCCCAGCTGTGCAGATTTCAGACTGTTTGCCTGGTGTTAAAGCACAATGAGACCCCTAAAATCTCTTAATAAAGGAGCTGGATCGCTGCTTGTGTCTGAGGGATGGAATATGTGAAAGTCTGAACGTTACCAAACCCCAATCTCAGCATTTCTGATCCTTTTCCCTCCCTCCCAGCCTCTGTCCCCCTCTCACCCTGGCAGCAGGAAGAAAATTCCAGTTGGCATTGCATATCCATAATCCTGATGGGTGTCAGGATCTGAACATAAGTGCAGAGAGAGAGAACACAATGAGGTATTCATGTTTAGACCTAGAGAGAAGAGGAAGAGGAGGAGAAAGAGAAAGAGGAAGAGAAAGAGAAGAGAAGAATAGTGGGAAGGGACCTACAAAGTCATATTTTAACCCATTTTCCCCCAATATTAAAGAAACAATTTTAAAACAGGCCATAATTCAAGCATCAGACTAGAAGAAATGAGTTGATTAGTCCTTAATTTACAATTTATTTACCCCACCTGTGTTGCTGGGGTGAGAAAGAAAGCCAGGCCAGGCCAGCAGGGCTGTCCTGCTCCACATCCACAACATATTTTGGTAAAGATGGATCTTGAAGGAAGCTTTTTCTGTGTGCTTTGTTGCAGATAATAAGAGTTTGACCATAGGAGTGTTGATAACCATCCTGTGCCTTATCTTTGCTGGATCAATCATGTACCTGAAAAGGAAGACTTTCATGAGATGGTTGTTTACAAGTAAGAAGACAACAATAGAGAAATTAAGGTATGATCATTTTCCCTAATTATACTTTATTAGATCTTAGGGAAAAGAACCAAAAAACACAGCAGTGTGAATATGTTAGAGAGAGCCAGCCTTGACAAAAACATTCAACAAGGATTAACAGCAACATTTTCCCTGGGTTAGTTTAATTTCATTGATAGCCAGTAAATAATGAAGGTATTGGTTTGAATATATCCCTTTCCTTTTGGGATAAAAAATTCAACGGTGATGGAAGTATTGCCTTTATTTTCATTTGCTTGAAATAGTTTCATTACATTGTGTGGTCTTTTATCTAAACTCATTGGAATGAGATGAAACTTTTATATTTGAGGTCATTACTGTTTAAATGTTAGATTCATTAGAATAGTCTCGTGGGTGTTACAAAGCTGCATTTCCACAGATTGCAGAAGCTAATTTAACAGACTACTGGTTTCCAAAAAATCAATATTTATTTTTATTCTTGCAGGAGCACTAGACAATTTTTACTTTCCTTGTTTACCATAACAAGTCAGAAAGTCCTTGCAAAATCTCATTGTGAAAAGAAGCTACTGTTTAAAAAAATATAGGTGTTATAAAACAGAATGTTGGGTTCAACAAATAAGTGTTTGTATTGCAGGTCTGTGAGTCCAGCAAGACCTTCCAGTTCATCTGAGCCTAATCATGTACATACCACAGCTATTAGTAAAAATCTCACCACGAAGCCACAAAATACAACCATACAAAAAGTGAGTCCCTAAATAATTTTGAAAAAGCCGAGGAGGGAAGGGGGCGGGGCAGGAATATATATTTCATATCTCATTTAACTTCTTTAATATAATAAAATTATTACATGGACTTAATATCATGTAGAGCTAACAGTAATAAAATGGGAGAAGATGTGGGCTTCAAAATTCATTTATGGCTTCCAAGTTTAAGACCAGTGCAAGTGCAGGCAAGGAACAGCTTTGTGTCCAGGACAGAGCCAGTTCTTACACCAGAACATCTGGATGGGGGAGGGTTAGTGGTTGAATAGGACTCTGGAAGCTGTTAATTGCTTCTCTGGTTGCAGAAATATTAAAGATGGACAAAAACAGGCTAGAAGAGAAAAGCTGGGGAATAACATGAATTTTAAAGTAGCAATAGGCCAGGCTGGACGGGGCTTGGAGCAACCTGGTGTGGTGGGAGGTGTCCCTGTCCGTGGCAGGGGGTGGAGTGAGATGAGCTTTAAGGTCGCTTCCAACCCAAACTGTTCCATGATTCTATGTCAGCTCTTGAAGTTTATAACTTTTGGTTATAAACTTTGGATGTTTTTCCACAGAGAGATGGCCCCAGACGGCCTCTGCCCTATCAGATCATCGACATCAGCAACCCTGTGAAGACACACGATTTGCCACAACTAAAAACACCACAGCGAGTCCTACCACCCCTTCCCCAGCTGCCAGGCCACCAAGCTGGGCCTGAAAGACCCTTGCCAGCCAACCCTTCACTGAGGTTCTCCCAGGTAAGCACTGTTTTTCTTCTATTTAGTATTTACTGTGTGAGTATCTGCATGTGGTGAGGAGAAGTGAAGTGCTTACTCATCTTTCATGCTGCCCTTTTCCCACAGTATTTCCTTTATGCTTTGTAGGAGTTTAGAAATGAGGTGTAGGTATGTTTCTTTATGGCTGGGGTTGTGGGCTTAAAATTTAGAATCCTGAACTCTCTTTTCACCACTCCAAAGATACAACAATGCAAGCAATCTTCATATTACAGGGAAATGCAGGTCCATCTCCCCAGCTGCCCAACCAGAGGGGAAACTGTACAGTTTGTTAGCAAGGTGCCAAATACAGTTGACAGAGTTTAGGAAGGCAGGTTGCAGATGTGATGTGCAAGAGCAAGAGGTGTACTAGCTTGGTGTGCTTCTGCTCTGCCAAGGGGCACATGAACTGCATTCTGTTTTCCCAGAGCACAGATCTGAAGAGAAGGCTGATAATTACCCTCACTCTTTCATGCAGACACTCCTTTCATTGCAGTGTTTAAATAGAAATGGGAAACCTTTTTTTTTTTTTTTTAATTGAGTAAGATGCATCTGAGGGCGGTAGTCAGGGGACATGAAGTTGTCTGTGCAGTTGTCTACATTAAATAGTCCCTTTTCTTGTCAATGGCTGCTCTCTTTTGGTCACATTTGTAGCGTGACTGTTTCCTAGCAAAGGAACCAGGCACCCAGCAATTTCTGTTTTGTAGACATCGTGCTATTCTGGATATGGTACAAGGTTAAAATGAAGTGAATGTTGTTAACACCAGGCTATCTCCTGTGAGCTGCTCTGAGACACTTGCCCAGTGATTGATGGGAGGATTTGGCTGTGAGATTCAGTGCTGAAGTGATTTGAAAAGTGGTTGGAAAAATAACAGAGAAACAAACAGGGGTAAGACAGGTTGCCCAGAGAAGCTGTGGCTACCCATCCCTGGAAGGCGTGGTTGGATGGGGCTTGGAGCAACCTGGGATAGTGGAAGGTGTCCCTGCCTATGGCAGGGAGTTGGAATCAGATGGGCTTTTAGATCTCTCCCAATTCAAACCACTCTGTGATTCTATGAGGCAGCACTGAGCTCCATGGCAGGCTGCTTACATATTGAGACAGCAAATAAAATGTATCTAGTTTTGATTTTCTCTAAATCTGGATATTTATTCACTCCAGTTAGACCAAGTTTTACAACTGTGGCCAGTTTATTAATTCCTTTCAAAGTATTTAAACTTTTTTTCTTTCTCTTGTCCATCCTGCTAGCCCTTTCCCTTTTCAGGGGAATGGGAAATACTGATTCTTTCTAAAATCAATTTTATAGGAAATCTGAAATAGTATTGGTTTCTCTTACTTGTCTTTAGCTCCAATGGTTCATGTTCTTACCTCTTTAACATTCTCCATAATCTCAACATTGTCAGAAACAGCTACTTTTTATATCAGAGGGGACTGTAGGAGGAGAAAATCTTTTATTCTGAGGTGAACGATTTTACTCCTTCAAATCCTGGAAGAAGTAAATTAGCTTAAGAATAGCTTTGGATAATATCTATAGATACTAATGAATGTATTGCTTCAGCACTCTCTTGGAAGCACATCCACCAGGTCATCAAGAGGAAGCACTTTAAAAATCATTGCTATATTCATAATGTCCTCCAGATGCTCAGTTCTGAGGGATGGTGCTGAAGAGGAGCATCCAAAAACCCATTCACAGCTTCTATGGCTCCACAGCTGCCTCCTCCTGCTTCTCCCTTCCGAGAGGTGCATTTAAACATGAGCTGCTTCCTTGTGCCTCTGGGCTTGGAGCAGTGGAGAGCTGAGGCACCACATCCTCAGTAGACTCCGAGACAACTCTTTTCCCTGCTGATGGTTGAGACAGAAATTAGTGAATTTTAAAATTACTGTTTTGATATAACATTTCCTTTCAGATGTAATTAAAATAGTTAAAAGACGCCACAAAACTCCCCAAACAAACAAAACCCCAAAAATTCTTTAGCAAATGAGCTGTTGCCAAGTTTCATGTTTAACAAACTTTGGACTGATAAACAGCTTTTTCCTCTTTTAGATGCTCTTGCAAGGCAGATATACTTCATTTACAGGCTGGATTCACAGTCAGTATAAAACAGCACAGCACCACTGAAGGTACAGGTTTATCCTAACCATGGGTTCAGTCCAGGCCTTGGATTTGATCTCTTCCTCTTGGTTTTGTTACTCTTAGCATTCAGTTGCTGCCTCTGATACCATCATCATCTCCTTACCAAAATACATCTCATATTTTACAGCTCACCCCTAATTGCAGGAAATACAGCTTTGTGTTTTTACTTTTCCTTCAGTAAAACTGAGCTGGGCTCAGCTTCTGCTCCTTCTGCCACAGTCACCCCTGGGAATAGCTCTCCTGTGACACCTCAGCCTGGCTTTAGGCACTGAGGGCTTACATAAATTAAGTTCCCATCTAAACAGATTGAGGAATACCCCCTTTCTCACCCACTGCATGTCAGGCAAGAACGTTCTTCCAGTTGCTTATTTAAAAATCAGTGAAAAGAAGAATAGAAATTTCATGCACCTGATGTCTTGGTAGCTGCTCAATATGAAAATTAACTTTTTCATGGCAATATTTAAAACAACACTTCCCCAAAAACAGAGACTGAGTGCATGACATGTCAAGTTCTCAGTATTAAGACTGGATAAAGAAATCCATCCCCAAACTCTTTGTATTGAAGGGCTGAAGCTCTGTTGGGGGGAGATGGGCTTGGAGAAAGGAGAGAGGTGGAGTAGGGAAGCACAGCCATGGTCCTGAAAGGCTCCAGCAGGTTCCCACACATGTTAACATACAAAGCTGTATGAGTTTGGATTCTCCTGTGGCACACAAAGAATATAAAAGACCCTCCTGTACTCACTCAAGTATTAGTAACAGTTATGCAGAGAGTCAAAAAGATGGACATTACATGCAATTTAAAATGTACTTTATAGCAAATTTGAAATGACCTGTATATGAGATTTATTGAGCTCACGTGTTTTCTTTCCTTATGAAAATACCTATGGATAGTCAACCTGCATTTCCTTCTTGAAACAGCAAACATTTGCCAAGAAAAGTAAGAAAAAAAAGGGATGCTCAAAACAAATAATGAAGAGTACTTTATTCACGAGCCATTGGTGCTCTGATCGCTTGTTTTGATTACATTTTGCAGGGGATCTTTAACTAGATTATGCTTGTAAGCTCTGCCTATTTCCTTTTGGTTAATTTTACTAATGATAATTATGGCAAACTAAAAATAAAGAATAAAATTCCTTGGAAAAAGTGCAGCTATGCAGCTCAAATAGTAGAAAGATCTGAAGTGAGTTTGGGGATATATTGGAGAGTTTTTGTGTGCCCTGAGTGAGCCACTTAATCTGTCCCAGCTCTTCATAATGAAGACCACAAATAGACATGTTACCATGTTTGCAGGGCTTCAAGGACCACCCAGAAGAGTCATCTGACAGCAGATGACTTCTGTTCTTTATTAATGAAGCCTTTAATTCCACAGAATGAAAGCACAGCAGCATCTCTAAAAAAAAAAAAATTCCACAGATGCTACCAATCCAAACCAGACTGGAGTAGTTTGTTTTTCTGGTCATCTGAATTTCCATTTTAAAGTGATTTCTAGTATTTCCATCTTTTTATACAACTACTTTTACAAAGTTATATATTTAATTTTTGTTGTTTTCTTTTACCACCAATTAATCATTGACCCCAGGAGAGAGGCACCCCGTATTTCTAGAGTAAAGAATCAAAAGAAACAAAATCATTAAAATATATTAATAAACATTTGTTTTAAAACATAAGTGCCCACTTATTAAAAATAAGTCATGGTTTACTCATTTAAAGATATATAGTCACAGCTGCCTCAAAATAATCTTCAGTTGAGGTTCATTTGGACAGTGGGGGTGAGGCACTGTGAGGGTGGGGAGGCCCTGGCACAGGTTGCCCAGAGAAGCTGTGGCTGCCCCATCCCTGGAAGTGTCCAAGGCCAGGTTGGACTGGGCTTGGAGCGACCTGGGCTAGTGGAAGGTGTCCTTGATGATGATCTTTAAGGTCGCTTCCAACCCAAACCAGTCTGTTACTCTCTGAGTTTGTCTCAGTTGTTGCTGTGTGAAGGGTGTTCTGTCAGTTCTGAGAACTAACACGACCTTGTTTTATAACAGGACCTCCCCAAGCCCAGCCCTCCTCGGAAGCCTCTCCCAGCAGACCCTCTGACCAGAGCACGCAGCTCCTGCCCAGCCGGGCCTGGACACACAAAGGCTCTGCCTCAAGTCACTCCTGCAAGGTCAGTCCTCCTCATGATTTACAGCACTTCATTCAAAGACATGTCTAAAATGTCTTGAGTAATTATTGCTCAGAGCCACACAGCAACCATTTTCTGTTTGCTTATACAAAAGCATGTTGTTCCCACCGGGAGTGCGGCAGCACAGTTGCTCTGACCTCCATAAATATGAGAATTTATACCACCTGTGAGGGTTTAACTGTAAGCACCCAACTGTATGTTAATAAAAACTCACCAATAAATACAATAACTCCCCAAAAAGTCCTTTTCAGACCCTGGACAGAATTCCACTGAGAACTGAACGCTGCTAAGATCAACCACCAACAGAAGCAATTTCCTGTTCACACATTTCCAATCTCTATCATCTGAAAATAATATCCAAAATGTTCAGAAAGCACACAAATTGTACACTTAAAAAATATAAACTATGGTGAAAAAAAAAATCAGGAAGTAGAATAACTATAAGCATATTCAATGGTGTTTTCTTCCCCAATATTCTTCACTTTCATTTGAATAAAGTGAGCCCCAAGGAAGATAAAAGAGGTGTTTTAAGCTACAGGAATTCTACTTAATTAGAAACATTAAAAATAGAATCAATACAGTTTCCTAATATTTCTAGCAAAAAGACTGCAAGAAGGGACTTTGATTCCAAACTCCTGGCTGTCCATTCCAGTAAGATATTCTGAAAGTGATAACATTTTAAGCTGACTACTACAACTTTTGGAAACCAACTGGTATTCTACAACATCAAGTAGCATTTTTGAACAGGTATAAAATTGATGAGCACCCAAAGAAATAAAGAGTTTAAGTAACATAATTTGCTATTTTCTTTCTTTCCAACAGACCTGCTCCCAGACATCCACCACAGGTATCCAGGTCCAGCAACGCTGTGGATGTGAAGTGACTGGAAAACCTGACACCTTTGTTTTAAAAAGTGAAGACAGACGTTTGCACTATCTTTCAACTCCAGCTGGAGTTCATTTCTATGACAATACTTAGAATTTTTAATGTTTAAAACAGCATTATTTTTAAGAATTCTGAGCTACTGCCTTTGGTGCTGTGCTGTGCTATGGTGCTCTGTATACTTGCTCAGGTACTTGTAAATTATTAATTTATGTTGAATATTTATTACAGTGCAGTGCACTGTAATAGATATTTTTACCATAGCTGAGTTTTCCTAAGAAGGAAACCTTTTTTTTTGTAATATTTCACTGAACTTGAATAATTCTGCTCTATTGGTCCTATGTAGGTTTTTTAGTTTTGGTCTATTCTTTGAGGAGTGTTGATACTCACAGATAAATCAAATGTGTAACCAACTCAATCTCAGTGATTCAGAACAAACTTTGGAATAAATACGTCAGGGTACAAAGTTAAAATCTGTCCTGGAACACAGTGAAACGCCTGATATCTGCACAAAGAGGTGTAACATGTACTTAACCAAAGGATCACTCTGTACTGTAATTTCACGTTACTGTTTGAAATCGTGAAGAAATCTGTGCTGAAAGAGAATGTATTCACAAGTTCTCTCACTGAAAAAGTACTGTATATCAGAAAACTGTATTTTTTTTAACCTCATTTTCCTCAAACACCACATGGTTAGTACATATTAATGCAGATATCAGGCCTCCCACTGTCATCTCCTTTCTGATGCTTTGCTGATTCAGTTCAACCATCTCTGTTGCATCACTGTCCTGATCAGACTGACAGCACATTACAGGCATGGGGGGAAGCCAAGCATTACAAAGAATTACATTTTAAGACTCAACTATTATACTTATTTCTTTTGCCTCACCGCTCTGCTTATCAACTGTATTTTGCATATTTACTACTGTTTTGTATTTAACTTCTACAGTGTTGCTCTGGGTTTCTTAATTCTTGAATCAAAATGTGTATTTTGGTTATCCTAAGACATGGAAGAAAATAATTCATCTCTACTTTGTTGGCAGCACTACAGCTGATCTCTTCTGTACCTTCTCAGTAGCACTGCTGAACACAGTTGTTTCACCTATGTTGGGACAACAACAATTTTCAAATATCAGTTGAAACAGAGGGAGAAGGAATTATTACCTTATATAGGTTGGTTTCCTCATTGCTTGTAGTTTTTGTTTCTTTAAGCAAAAATAAAAGCATTGACAGAAACTTGTATTTTCATTCAATAAGTGTAATTGTATTTCATTTTCCCAGTTATTCCCCACTGCAGCAACATAACCCTCATGTTTATTGAGAAACTAAACAAGCCAAAATAAACCCCAGCCTAGTTTGTTGCTGAATAACAAAGGAAATGCTTCACAAAAGTATTTCAATTCTTAAAGCAACTCCTAACAGCAACAAGGAGGCTTTATGCATAGAGAATCACCAGGACAGGAGGATGCAAACATCCCAGGATCAGCAATGCAGGTGAAACCAAAAGGATGCTTTTTATATACTTTTTTTTGATTTAAAACACTAATTTCTTCTTTATATCTAAAGGGGGGGAGTGAGGGGATGTCTCCATTTGAAGCAGCCACATGATCTCAGTTTGCCCAGTTGAATACTCCCATTTTTAGAAGGACAAGTCAACTTTTGCTACCTGCTGAAAACCATAATATGAAACTGTGAGGAGTCAAAGAAGGTGGTGAAATTAAAACTAAAAGTTTGTACTATCAGCATCAGAAGTTCTAACACTCAAATTTGATGACAGCCACTTAGGTAGGACTTAGCACGTGCATAAACTTCAACATGACTCACCTGGGCAATCTTACAAGTTTAGAAAATAAAAATATCCATGCAAGGCACCCTGTCCCTGTCATGCAAGCAGCCATCTCATCAACACTGAGTCATGTGTTAAATTTATTAACACTTCTCTAAAACAAGCAGGTGAAACACAGGTATCCAGTGAAGAGGAATTTCATCTTCCAGTTAAAAGCACATGACTATAAGAATGTATTATCTACCAGTGTTCTTATCTAATCTTAGACACGGCTAAACCTAAAGATTTCTAGTGGTTGGAAAAAAAAATCCTAACTCCTTATCTGAAACAAGGGTAGCAAAATTCAAACATCCTGTGAAAATGAGCATTACTTGACACCAACAAAAAGTACTTACTGGCCTACTACAGTCTGATTTATTTCCTGGCAAAACAGGCATGCAGGTGCAATGTATAGGACAGCCAGATAACCTGGAATCCTTCCAATTAGCACCATATGCATATATATTTATACATATTAGGATAAAACACTACCAGCAGAAAAGGATGTGCAGCTTGGGGTGGGGGGGACGATGAAGGATACATGACACAGGTTGGCTGACACCAAACAAACCATCAAGTACCTCTTCTGTTTTGGAGAGTTTTACGAGTAGCAGTATGAGTAGGTGATGGGTTTTGCACCAAATGATTGTCTTTATGATTAGACATGCAGATGTCATGTAAAATTCCACTGACGAATGGTTTTACGTTCTTAAGGGCAGTTTAAGCAAACAAATTAGGGTGGGATACACCAGGATGGGAAATTCTACCTGTGCTACTCATTGTGTGGATCTGTAGTATCTGTGTCAGCACAGGCTTTCAGTCCTGTCATAATAAATTCCTCTACCTCCATGCTCAGCAAACTTCTAAAATCACCTTTAATAATTAAGATACATCAACCTTTAAACCCTCAGTATTTTATACTGCTCAATTTACCTTCGTGGGAGAGACATTTTATGCTGATTCTTCCTTTCTTTCTTCTTCCACACACATATTCCAGCCTCCTACCTTGGGACCTGCTACAACCAAGCTCCTTTTCCAGAGGCAAGGCAGGAACAGAGTGTGCTCTCCCTAAAGCACTGCTGCCATTATGCTAGTCAATAGAACAGGAAGTACAAAACACCAAAGAAAAGGAATAAATAAGCAGCAAACAAAAAGAAAATTGCATATTTACCATCTTTCTCCTCATCAAATCGCTTGGGTTTGGTATTCCTAGATTGTTTTTAAAAGCTAACAATTATGAGAGTAGTAAGATTTTTTTTTTTTAATTTCATGGAATATTTTAAAAGCCTTTTCAAAAGCTCAGAGAAGAAAGAGATACAGAGATTTTTCCTTTCATTTCAATTCTGATTTTTCTGATCATTTGAGTACACAATATTCTCTTGTATTAACTTCTGATCAAATAACAGCCTTTTTTAATTTAACTATAAATTACCATGTAGCAGCAAGCAAGTTCATTCTTTATCTGTCTTCCAAGCATTGCACAAAATATAATTTTCTAAACTCAGCAGTGCTAAAACTCACCATGCACAGAGACCATCCTTCCATATAACCATACCATATGTTGCCAAAACTTAAAAGATGCCCAGTAAATTACAGGCAACTGTAATTATGTTGTCATATAATATTTATAAGAGAGAGAAATTAAAAGCCTGACAGGAGGGTGCAGCCAGGTGGGGGTCGGGCTCTTCTCCCAGGGAACAAGTGACAGGACAAGAGGAAACAGCCTCAAGTTGGGCCAGGAGAGGTTTAGGTTGGATATTGGGAAAGAATTCTTCCCTGAAAGAAGGAATTAGAGGTGGTTTTTTTGCCAACACAGAAGGTTTTAAGTTACATGTGCACTTCTAGTAGGATCTTCCAGCAAATAGAGTCTGGTAAATCCAACACCAAATCTGCTCATTCTCAAGTTCTATGTCTCAATAAATGTATTACTAATTATATTTGGTGTTTAGCCTATGTAATTACCCAAATGGCTACTTACCCACATTTCTAACTCTGCCAAAGTTGCCTAACAAGAAATACAACTTGCAAAGAGGGAAGGGCAACTTTCTGCATGTACATCCTCCCTGCTCCAAGAAAATGTAGCAAAACCTAAAAATTCTGTCCCATAGATTGCCTTTTTCTGTGCCTTTCATTGGCATGTCACTGATGGTTCTATCTATGGGTATTTCCAGGATATTTTCCTTCTATTAAACAGAATTGGAAAAGGAGAAGCTTGATAAATCAAAGGAGTATAATTAAACCAGGAAAAGCATCTCACTGAGGAAAAAAGCCATTAGCTGCACTGGCTCTCCTGCAAACTGAAAGCACCAAAAGCTGAGCACAGAGAGGGTGTAGTAAACCCAGAGTATGAAGTGAGTGCCATTAAGCAGAAAGTTTCACACAGCAGCTCTGTGGGAGGGATTACAGAGCAGAAATTCAGCACTACAGAAGTCTCTCCCCTGCCTCTCCATGGGCCAGAAGTGGCTTTGGGCAAGTGCACTCCACAGGTCACTTCAAGATTTTAAGTGACTGGCACTGAATGGCCTTGCATTAGCTACAGTCCCACATGCCAGCAAATTTATAAAGCTCCCACTTCTCTGCCCTGCAGGTTTGGGCAAATTTGCAAGAGCAGGGGAGTCATTACCTGCAGAGCCTTTGCTCTGCAGAAAATGTAAGCAATATATACTTACTGCTACCTTTATTTTACCTTCTTTATGTGTGAATGACCCTGTGGGGAGAAAATAAATGCCTGGTTATGCAGTATATTAGGTTATGCTTGATTTGGAGGACAGGACTGATTTGGGGTGTTGTTGGTTTTTGTTTGTTTTTAAAGCAGCTTTAATTTTGCATTTCTCAATGCTTGACTTTGCAATCTTGATGTTAGTCGATATAAGACATCTAAGACTACTTTTTTAAATACCTAAACCACAGAAATTATACCTTATGGCATAGAACCACAGAATGGTTTGGGTTGGAAGGGACCTAAAAGATCACCTAGTTCCACCTCCCTGCCACTACCCCAGATTGCTCCAAGTCTCATATAACCTGGCCTGCCATTCCAGACTCTTTTCCACCTTTTTTTTGTGTAATCCCCAGCAGCAATAATGGGCTTCCAGAAGCAGCAGTGGGTAGAAGAGGAAGTATGTATTTGATGATCAGCGTCCCAGAGGATTGCTGCAAACAGACCACTGAATCCTGATTTTTGTCCCCATCACAGCCAGGCTGGTTTTTCATCTCCCTCCTGACCTCCAGGCCCCAGTCCCAGCCTCTTTGCCTGCCTTTCCCAGTTTTCAGGCAGAAGTCTCTCAGTTCCTGGTCTCACTCCCATCCTCCTGACTTGTTTCCTCCCATTTCCTACCCTGGTGAAATCACCCCCCTTTGTCCACCTCCGGGTTTCTCTGAACACTTCCTAAACTGCTCCAGCTTGAAGTCTGCATCACATAAAGAAGAATTAAAAGAAAACTGGGCTCCACAACACGTTGTGCTTCTTTGGAAGGTTTTGGTTGCTGTTTCTAAAATGTTGAGTTAACAGCCTTCCTTGCAGAGGCTACCCCAAAGCAGAGGGAATGTGAGAAGTATTTTCTGCTTTAAAAATCACTCAAACAAAAGGAACAGTTGAAAGCATAGCCTAGAAAAATGGTCCTTCTTCTCTTTGCTAAAGCCATCTATATATGAAGTAGATAGTAAAGTGATATCACAAGGAGATTGCAGCACATTCCCCAGTAAAGTAAAGTAAAAGTGTCTGAGACAATTTTAGAGGTTTTCTTCTTGCAAAGTGTTCAAGTTGTAGAATCATAGAATGGTTTGGGTTGAAAGGGACCTTTAAAGTCCATCTCGTTCCAACCCCTGCCATGGGCAGGGACACCTTTCACTTTATATTTTGACATACAGGTGCCCCCGTAGGTCTGGTCCTTGGGTGCCACATTTGATGGCCATTGCAAAGCAAAGCAAGTACTATGGCAGCACTATAACATTTCATTCTCCAAAGTGGAAAGAATTACAATGCATTTAAAAAAAATTAAAATTCAATCCCAGTCTGTACATATTTCATGTTGTAACATGCAGGCAACCATCAAACACAAGCTGCTGTTAAGATGAGGTAACATATAATTCCTACATCCTGTTCCCAAACTTCACAGTTTTCAATTACCTTCTATACAGTCCTCCCATTGTGAAAATTTTATGCAATTTGTGTTAAAATACAAATATTCGTCACCAGTGCATAGGAATTACCCACCATTTCTCTCTTCCTGTGTTATCAGCGTGGCCTCCTACTAAAAATGAGTTGACATAAAAGTACCATTTCCAGAAATAGGTCTGAAAAGATCTCAGATCATTTATATCAGATTACTTTACTATTAAAGTTGTAAATTATTTTTTAATTCTGAAAACCAAAAACTAATATACATGTGTATATATATATTTACAAAAATACCTCCATTTTAGCCTAATTTTCTGTAAGAATGTTGGGTGCCTTAACACCTTGAACATATTCTTCACTTCTAGAGCTGAAACTGAATTTGCTGCACAAGCAGCCCGTGATTGGAAATAAAGAAGCATCTCCTTGGAAAATTTAAAGATGAGTATTAACAAGGTTGGGTAAGAAATGCTAATTTTCTGTTTACCAAAAAGGCAGTCATGAAAGCAAAAGAGGTCTTGAAGAAGAGAGGGAAGCAGTAGAGAAGCAAAAAAATAATTCAGTATTTAATTTCCAGCAGCTTAAATACAGTTAGTAATATCCTCAGGGGAATGCCAAAAAGTGTGTGTGTTAATTTGAATTTTTTACATCTAACTCTGCCTGCAAGAGGGTTTTGTTATAAGAAAACAGAGTCTGTAAACCCCATAGATGCACTAAAATACAGGAGAACTCACTGAGGAGGAGGCTCAGTTCCATAATTTAGAGTGCCAAGGACCCAGAAATCTGAATAATAGAGGTAAAGCAGGCAAGTTACAACATCTAACTGAGATCCAGTATTCATATTTTCACTCTCTTAGTAGGAAAAAACATCTGAGGCACCCACCTCTGAGCTGGGAAATAGCAGTTTTTCTCATAGTTTTTTCTTCTTGACTCCAACAAATTGACCAATCTCCAAACAAACCAAAATCATAACAAATGGAGAAGGAATTACATTCAAAAAAGTAAACCCAGAATCAGAAAATCTCTAGACAGAGATTATTCATGTGAAAGTTTCCAGTCTTCCAGGAGCCCATTATGATACTGGTAAAAAGGACAGAATAATCCTTTTCTCTATAAAAAAGGAGTGATAGCTACATTTAACCTTAGCTGTCTGATTTTTAACAGCAGTTTATCCTCAGCTATTCCAGCAGCTAGAAAACAAATATTCAAGTATTATTATGCTACTAATAATAATTAATTACTTAGGAATTAATCTGATATAGATGATCTTTTCAGACTTCTGTCTGAAAATTATATTTTTATATCAACTCATTTTTAATAGAAGGCCATGCTGATAACACAGGAAGAGAGAAATGGTGGGTAAGTCCTATAGACTGGTGAGGAATATTTATATTTTAATACAAATTACACTACATTTTCACAGTGGAAGGACTGTGCAGAAGGCAATTGCACACTGTAAAGTTTGGGAACAGGGTGTAGGAATTATATGTTACCTCACCTTAACCAGAGATTGTTTTTGATGGTTGCCTGCACATTACAGCATGAAATATGCATAGATTAGCATTTAATTAAGTATTACTCTAGAATTATTAATACTAGAGAACAAATTCTCTTGTTAGTAACACTGACACCTTTAATTTTGATGAAAAGCACTTTAGAAGAGCTTTTGATCCCCAGCACATGCCAACACAAACAGTGCACAGCCCCAGTCCTCACTACAGACTTAAAGGAAAATCATAGTAGTCAAAACTGTCTCAAATCATCAACATTAGAAATAAAATCCTAAAAAATACCTGAGCAAAAGTCTCTCCAGCTGCATGTTGCACCTGCAGGTCTGGGTACTTTGTCCTGGAGGAGCACATCCTGAAAAATAACCTGTAATGCTGTTTGAAAGGTATAATCTCCGTCCTACACCAAAGTAATCCAGGGTGCTGCTGACTGGAATTAAACTATCAACTAAGGTTTTAACACAACCTAAAGCACCAAAGTGCTTTAATACCCCTGTTGCTACTCAGAGCCCACACAATGATGCAAAATAGAGTCATTAGGCTGGTGTAGAAACCACTAACATGATTCTGGCAGTAAGTAAAGCCCAGTAGCTTGGAAATTGCAACAAATAGATGGTTTAAGAGGATTCTTAAGTAGTCTGAATGAGACACATATTTATATAAAAAACACAGGTCAAGAAAAGCTGCAGAAATTAATCAAATTCCTTATTTATCACAA
Organism: Manacus vitellinus; assembly: GCF_001715985.3. NCBI lineage: Eukaryota > Metazoa > Chordata > Aves > Passeriformes > Pipridae > Manacus > Manacus vitellinus. Next base: position 3,044,411 of record NW_021940541.1, read on the forward strand.
ATATTTTGAAGTGCATTAGGAATGTATGAAATATATATTCACTCAATTACTACATCTAGTGCTTACAATTCTTTTCCCTAAAATTGTGGTTTGCATACACTTTGGGCTATTCCTTCCTTTCTAATTGCCTTCAACCTATTACCGTAAATTAGTAACATAAATTAGACAAAAATCACAGTTCTGGAGGGAGAAAATCCTTTAGATTTACTACAGCAGGGAATTACATAAAATTCCAATATCCTCCAGCATTCAATAAGACATAACAAACTACAGGACCACTGCTTTGATGTGATTTCCATGTTTCTAACCTTCTGAAGTTTGAATTTCCAGTGTCAAGTTTGGGTGTCCTTCCCAAGAGGGTGCCCAGAGTGCAACACCCACGTATCTGCCCCTCAGCAGCCCTAAAACAAGCAAATTCACACTTTGCTATTCAATTCCCTGAAGAAGAAAGTCTGCACAACCTTGGCCCTTCCACATCCAGCAAAGCCTTTCCTCACACATTCCCTCTTTATCACTTTTGGGCTGTTTTCCTGTCCTTCATTCTCTCATTTTGCTGCATCTGCTTTGTGCTCCCGTGTCTTTTTGACAGACTTACAGCTCCCCTGGCCAATTTTATATAAATCCTCTAGATGAATGAGCTTCTTTTCCCCTTCTTATTCCAGCCAGGCCTGTCTTCTGAGCATTATCTTTGTTTTTCCAAGGCATGCAGACTCCAGACTTTCCCAGGGCAGCACCATGCCTGGCTCAGAGGGGCACACTTGGCACTTTTGCAGGCAAGGAGAAGCCCAAGTCCCCAGAAGCACACTGGGTACAGCCCATTTGCTGTGCCAGGCCAGAGGATAAAGCCAAATTCCAGATTTACTACTTCAGTAATTCCCAGTCAGCTTTCAACCCCAGAGTAGAGCAGCACAAAGTTTTCTGGGGCACAATTCTCTTGGCAGACCAATTTTTATATTTTTTTTTTTAGCCCTTCAAGCCAACCCCAAACCTAAAGGTGTTTACAGAGGAGGATTGTATAAAACCCTCTCTAAGGAATCTTTTCTTTCTTTATTTTCTCCCCCACTTTGTGTCTAGTGTCTGCCACGAAGCTTTGCAACCTCAGATGCACACTATAAATCTCCAGAAGCAATGCCATAAATAACAGGGAAGATAGTCAAATGGATTGATTGGAATAGATGAATTACACTCTCAATATGCTCCCAATTCAGATTCCTCTTCTCCTACAGCTTTGACTTCTCTCCACCATTGACATTCCCTGAGATCTTGTTTCTTCATTCTGTGAAGCCACACCTGAGCACCATCTCAGGTCTGACTGTTCACATTCCCCCCACCTGGAATGTTCTGAAGTTTCTGAGGGCTGTAACAAAGTCTGTTTTTTCCAACAAGGTTTGGTTACTCCTGGAACTTTAACTTAACCTTATTCACTTCTTATTTCACCTCTTCAGCCAATGAAGACAATTTCCTAAAAACTACTATTGCAAAGCCAGTTCTTCTCCCAGCACCAAATTCTAATCACAGATTCTTTAAATTGTTTTTTTGAGTGAGTAAAGTCTCCTTGGGAGCCCAGTTAGTGCCATCAGAAACTCATCCAAGTAAAGATAATCATCATCTCACTCCATTAGAACGGGTACAGCTACAAGGACTTAACACCAAAAAATAAGGCACAACTTTTCAGTAGAAGCTTATGACACAGAATGGAAATGAAAATCATAGAAATCTCTATCCTGAGTGACTGTATAGACCATAGAGCCTCAGAATGCTTTAAGTACAGATTAAAAGAAATCATTTTGCAATTTTTTTCATGGTGGACAGAGCTCATCTCATCAGATACCACACAACTTCCGTGCCTTTCTTACAGAACGTGCCTATTCCAAGTACTGAGGACGTTGACTTAAGAACAATAAAAACATTATGGTTGCAACAGAATGTGTTGAATTTGGTAGTTTTCCCATTGATATTCATCTCCAATAGCAGCCTGAGGTCAACCAGAGAACAACAAGAAAATGGGCAAAAGTTTAAACAAGAAAGGTTATTTCATAGTTCTTGGAGAGGCTCTGTCCTGCTTTGTGCCCTTTCTCTTCAAAGTCTCTTGTCTTTTGAGGAACAAAAGACATCACTGCCCCTTACACTCTGGAAACAGCATGAAAATGGTCTAGAGAAATGTCTCTGAGCAACAACTGGTGAACAGGAATTTTTCCAAACTTCACCTCTCAGGACACGTTTCCCCCCAGCAGAACCTGCCCAGGGGCAATGTCTCACAGAGAACAGCAGTTCCCAGTGAATGTAACAAAAATTATATAGTTGTAAGCACCTTGACCATGAAATTCCTAGAGAAACAAATATCCAGCAGCATTAAAGCTGCTAAGACAGAAGCTCTTGTATCTACTTATGCCTGGGACAGTAATACCTGTTAAATAATGAGGGTATTCTTCTCCATCCTGCTCTCCAGAGCTGTCATTGCTACAGGCACCAAATTCCATAGTTTACATTCTCTTTCTCTCTTCCAAAGACACCCAAGCAACATTTCTCCCTCACCCCAAAGAAGTGCCAGAACTAAGGCACCATATGCTTAGTTAATGTTGGGAGCAAAGAGATGGGAAGCTGAGGGACAGAGAATTTCATCACATCTCACAGCTCCCGAACAAGGCAGCCCTGGGAAGAGAGAGGGTTTGTAAGTGCAGAGAAAAAACACCTTCACACTCAGTTCCATAAAAGGAATACAAGACTAAACTCTATTCCACCATACACATGTTTTAATGACACCCATTATCACACATTTATTACACACCCATTATTACACACCCTACTTATTACACATTATCCTGACCATCTTTGAGAAAAACATCAGGAAAACTTCAGCTTATCCAACACGTGCCCAGCCCTCTCTGGTCCCTCTCTCTGCCCTCCATCTGAGGGCCTCTATCAATCTGATTGATTTTATTTTTTAATCTAAGCTTGTTTTACAGGTCACCAATTTAATTTCTCAGTGCTTTAGGTTCTCCCCCAGTCTCAATTAAAACAACATTATATCCATCAATTCTTCTCTCTGAATCTTCAGCTCCTCATTTAGCCACCAGCAGGCTTGATCAGAGCTCCTCAGCACCTTATCAACTGCAACCACGTTGATTAAATTACACCATCCATTTGCTAATATTTACTGAGCCATTACTAAATATGTCCAATGTTGTTTGCTAACACACATTTGTGTCTATGTTGTGAATCCAGAACCAGGCAACCCTGCCTCTTTTTTCATAGAAACCTGCAAATAAAAGTAAATATTATACCTTCATTAAAACTAAAAATGCTCATTATAAGCAAGGAAGGCTCCCTATTTTATCCTTTATCAAATGCTAATGAGAACATTTCCTTATACCCTCTTGCCTACTAAGGAACTGCTATTTTGCCATTACTTCAATATAACTAAAGAGAATAAATCTAATTACAGAACCACTACAGTGGAAGCTTCACTGCCCTAAAGACTTGGAGGTTATTCTATTTATTGCCATGATATTAGCAGGGGCTTAGCCACTCTTTCATTTTTCAGTCATTTACACCATTCTTCACTTTTCTGAACCCACACCATTGCCAGCATCCATTTGGGCAAATAAGTTTCCATTAAGCAGCAGCACCCCTTTGCCCAAAGGATTCTGGAATGTATCAGTGCAGGACTAACACGAGCATAAAAATTAACCTGTTCATATCTGGAACAATGCTGCCTTTGCTGCAAAATGTAGAGATGAAACACCTCTGATGATCATCAGCCATCCATCCAATAACAGGTCCACGTCCTCTGCCTGTAGCTCAATGAAAAGTGGTGTGACCTCCCTGATCTCTGCCTTCCCAGGAGGCACCTGGTGATCTCAGGTACTTAATCATGCCCAGGTGACCAGAAAAAGTATCTAACATCACTAGGAAAAATACAGAAGAAAAGGAAATTACCCTGCTGCAAAACCAGGACATCATTATCAATGTTTAAAAAGAAAAAAATTAAATGTGTTCAATACCCTGTAAATTCTGATAAATAATAGTAAAAATGTCCCAGTTCTAACTTAACTCTAACATGTGAAAGATCTGAAAATACTTGACCTTGTGAAGATAAGAAATAACACCATAAATGTATTTTTAAAGGCTGATGCACTTCTAAGAACTTTCTAAAACCCCATGAACAGCTGCCTCTGTTCAGAGGAGGGTAAGAGACAGACAAGGACAGCAACACACACTGAGAAATCCACATTTAAATTTCAACTCTCCTACTGCCTTTACCATCCATTAGTTCAGAAAAAGGATGTCATTACGTATATCTACCTTTCACACCAAATGTCTTTCTTCTTCTTACTGACTTCGCAATTCCCACTCTGGTACAAGGGTGTGACCTTTATATTTCCAGACATCAGCTGGAAATTATTAAAACCTAAAGGACCTGGACTTATGTCTCTATTCCAAAAGAGACAATGTGTGGCTCTGAAAATAGACTTCTTTCTCCTTGGGTAAATTCTTAAAACACCCCTTTCATACTTAAAATGCAAAGGTACTTGAGACAATTTTATTCCTCAGAGGTTTGCCACCTATTGCTGAAGGCCAGTGGCACTAAACATTAAAATAAAACCAGCAGATAGGTCTTTCTGATAGTTCTTCATGTGTTTTAACACTCAAGTGTGTGCCTGGAACAGCTTCCAGCAGCTGTTTAATGTCCCCATCAGCTCTCCAGTTAACCATTATCTCCAGCATAAATGTTATGATCTTCATCTCTGCACCTTTTCTTCACTGAATGTCTGTGACTGCCTTAATCACAGGATCATAAAAGCTGGCAGGGACCTTGGGAGAGCTCTAGTCTGACTCCTGCTCAAAGCAAGGGCAGCTCTGAAGCCAGATCAAGTTGCTCAGGGATTTATCTAGTTTGGATTTGAAAATGTCTGGGGATGAAGAGGAGGCACAACCTCTCCATGCTCCCTGTTCTGCTGTTTGGCATCCCCACGGTGAAGGGCTTTACCTCATGCCCAGCCAGAAACCTCTCCTGCTTGAGTTCATGCCTGTTGGCAAGTTGTCAGGGAACTTTCAGCACCCATAGGATTGGACAGACTGAAGTATAAAACATTAGCCTGACAAGTGTGTGTCTTACATTCTCATCCTTTCTCCCTTTTTATTGGATGCTGTGCTTCAGATGCTCCATCCCACACCCATGGTTTTGTTTAGTTTGAAATCCCTCTGGTTCTCAAAACCTTAACCTTAACGGGAAACAAAAATAAATACAAGAATTTGGTAACATATTAATAGAATAAAAATACTGGAAAAGAACCCTATAATGTTTTAGCACTCCAGCTAAAGAAATAGCTCACCAGGGATTATTCTTTTATTTACTTTCTTAAATTAGTAAAATATCAGATGATTTTCTGACATCCTCTGCCACTATGACTCTCCTGTCCCTCAGCATGGTACCACAACACCTCTCATGTCATACTACGTGTTTGCATAGAGTAATTATATATATATATATAAATATATATATATATATCACAGAATGGCTTGGGTTGGAAGGGACCTTAAAATTTTTGTAGTTTCAACCCCCCTGTCACAGGCAGGGACACCTTCCACTACTGTCCTAAAATTTATTAGTAGAGGACTTAAAGAGATCTTTCAGGTCATCAGGTCCAGCCTCCTGCTGTTCAAACCAACTATATTATTTTATGCCTTTCACAAATTTAGCACATATAGTCCTCAGTGGAATGAGAATTTTACCCTGCTAGCTGGACAGCTATTCCAAAAATCTCACTGTGCTGATGTATGTTCTACATCTGTGCTGATGTAGAACATACCAAGCATGTTCTCTTTTTTTCAGCTCTTTGCATTATAGTCAGACCCAACTCTGAGAGGTGATTAATTATCTGCATTCATCTCTCAGAGATTACAATTAACAAAACTGTAAGAGTCTCTCAATTAATGAGTCTTCAATGTAATGCTTGGCCAAATAAAATTCCTGTGTCAATCTCTTCAAAACCAAGTTCCAGCTACAGATAAATAAAATTTTATGGGTTTGTTTTTGTTGTTTTTTTTTTCTCACTTCTAAATGAGAAATCATTTGTATTTATCACAGTACTGGGATGTATTTATCCCACCAGCAAGCAGACCAACCACCATGGAAAAGTGTCAGCGACACTATGGTTAAACTCCCATTAAAAGGCTTGTTGTCTTGGATATAGCAAAGTATAATGTGATTCAAAATACAATATTATACTGGTTTGCCCAGTCACTGATGTAATAATTCTATACCACATCGATACATCTGCTAAATGTGTAGTAAAAATGTAAATGAAGCAAGTTAAGCAGAAAGCAGGGTTTCAAACCCTGAGTCTTTGGTTGCAGGTTTGTACTTTGTCAGAGATGAAAACATGGCACAAAGCAGGTTTTTTTCAAGCAAAGGCAGTAAATTGTAACATCCACTTCTTCAAAGAATGCAGAAGAAACCTCATACACTTGGGGACAATATGTGTAAGAAAATGTTTACAAAAAAGTGATCCCAACGATTCTTGAAATACATTCAGCAGTCCAGGAATGATGGACAGGTCATGAAAGAATCCATGAAACACCTTTCCCTCCTGCACAATTTATCAAATTTCTATGCAGAAGAGCACAGCTGCCTTTGGGGCACAAAGCTGCCTAGGAAAACCAGCACTAGTTACCAAAATACTGGGAAAAATCAGCAGAAGGCAGTTGGAAAACACATGGATGCTCCAAGGGAAAGAGCTACCAAAGTTCTGTGGCTGCCCCACCAAATATGAGGACACTTACTAAAATATCAATTTACAGTTGGGAGAAATAACTTCTGAGGATGACCAGAGCCCAGGGAATTAAAATCCAAGACAGTTCACAAAACTCCTCTCCAGGAATACAGGTGTTGAGCACAGGATTGCTGAAGGCCAACAACACTTTTATCAGCCTCCCCACCCTCATCAGCTCGGTGATTGCCAACCCTGGGGCTGAATGGGTGTCAAACAATGCAGCAATCAGCACACAGGGATCTTTATGGATTTACAGCTGAAGGAAGAAACATCTGCTGAATCCCAAAAGAAGTGGTTGTGCTGAGGATCTGTCATTTTTGAGCTGCCCTGGCTGAGCCCCTTCAACCCATAGGATGGAGGGACGTTTGGTAACAACCTAGAAGTCATAATTACGCACTACAGAACCTTAGGCCTAAAGTGACATTATTTGGATGGTCTACTGAAAATTCCTTACATTCTGTAGAGGAAAAGCAATGCCTAATGCAGATTAATTTCATTCAGAGTGCTCTCCCTCTTTCCTCAGCCTTCTGTTTTTGATCATTGTTGCTGCACACCCAGCACAGTGAACTCACCTGCCTGAGCTTCTTTGCTGCAGCTTTTCAATCCTTCAGTAAAAGGGACTTAAAAACTGACCTACAACAAACAGAATCTGGCATTTGACTACACACTGGATTTTCAGTGAAAATCACATTATTCTCCTTCCCGGCTACAGGGGGAGATAATCAGGACGACACACAGCATAGTGATGTAGAGTGAATCTTTGCTTTTGAATACAGAGAAATAGGTTTTCTTCACAAAATGTACATGAAAAGGGGAGGTCTGACACAGGAAAGGTGCCTGCTGATTACCTGGAAGTGCTCCTGTGTTATGGGAAGTCTGTTAGAGTCTAGCTCAGGACTGCCATTTTCAAATTTTTAAATAAAGAGAATAATTCTCTTTGATTTCTTTCTTTTCACATCTACAAATACATACATGGATTAGTGAAGGGGAAAAATCACTGCTGGTTAGAGCCAAGTCCCTACAGACCTTCAGAAACACATAAAGAATTAATAGTGCAGAAGTTTCCTCTCTTTGGGTCCCACCTAAAAGACATCACTTATACCCTACAATGCTCAGTGCTCAGAGGGGAGGCAAAAGCAGGTTATTGCACTGGATTGTTTTGACCTTCCAACACCTACAGCAAAATCTGGGAAATATCAGGCAACCCAAGACAAAAAATGAACAAGGTGTTTTTTGACTGTGCTCTAAAACAGATTATAAATCATAATCTCCAGGTATGAAAAAGCAATGACATAAAAAGTACTTTACCTATTTTAATATAGATATTAATATGACAGAAATAGATACAGAAATGTTTGTATATCATGTGGTCTCCCTGTATCATATACAAAATAGATTCTCACTGTTCTCACTGAGTCTTTTAAACTTCCATTCTTCTGCCCCTTTTTGCTTCAATATGGATGCTTGCAGAGTAAGGTTTAGATAAAATTTGCCAGTACAATAGCTGAGCTTGATATAATAGAAGATACACTGATAATTGAATTTTGGAAGTACAATAGCATCTCATTTATGGTATTTTAACATTATAATAGCAATTATAATGTAAATAACATTCACAGAACATTGTGCAACACCATTATTAAAACATTTAAATAACATAATAATGCTATTTAACATTTCTAAATCTGTTCTTTTAGCCCAGAACATTTTCTTACCCTCCTTGAAGAATGTCAGAAAACGCCTTTACATTGTAACAACCAATGGACTTGTCCTCCATTCATTGCTTCTCCTATAGAAAGAAAGACACAAAGCATTTTTTTCCAAAAAATAGTTGAACATATTCCTTTTAGTTATACAGGATTACACCACTGCTGCAGATAATTAATCTTCACTTTTCATAAAACAGTGCTCTGATATCACTTCGTTTCCAATTTGTTTACTCCAAAACCAGAGCTCCTTCCACACCTCTCAGTTAGGTGTGTTTCCTGTGATAGATTATTCAAAGTTAAGATCTGATATCATTATTATGGCAAAATATTTCAGATCTTGCCTCTTTCAGAGACTTAGAAATGGATTCAGAGCCTGCCTTTAAAATATCTTTTAAAGGAAACAAAATAGGACCAAGTGAAGTGTTTGTATCCTTTTAGTTGTCAATTAATTTTAACTTTTTTTTTTTTACTAAGAAAAACCCAGAGATCATTTTTAGGTTTTGCATTTTATAACTCTTTGTGTTTATCAGCAGGGTAACCCAAAGCAAATATTTTCCAGGTAAATAACACTGGAATAGTCCCAGGATCATGTGGAGAGGCCCCTAACAGCCACACCATGGATGAAGAGGGGAAACAAGGACAAGGAAGGCTCAAAGAAATAAGCTGCAAAACTAAAATACGAAGAATAAACCCAGAGGCAAGGGCGAAAGAAAAGATAAGCACAGAACAACTGAGCACAGTGGCTGCAAAAACGACTTGAAAAGAAAAGGGGATCCAGAAGGGAACAAGACCAGAGAGAAAAGGAAGGAAAGAAGAATAAAACACTCAAACTTTTGTCAAGTTGAATTGAAGGCTTGTATTTCACTGTGATATTTCCCTGGAAGAGTTTGCAAGCCTGCAAAGGAGCACTCAGAAAGAGGGAGAGGACAAAATCCCAACCCTGAAGTGGAGCTATAAGCTAAAGTAACAGAGAGGTTGTGGAAAATAAATACAAGTAGATGAAGAGCTATGGAGAAGAGGAAGGAAGGAGATGATGAAGAGACTCTTCCCCCAGGTGCACAGGGGAAGGATGGGTGGTGATCACCTTGCAGGATGTAAAATTCTGACTTGATGTAAGGAAAAGAATTTATTTTACAATGAAGTGGTCAGGCACTGGAACTGGAGCACAGAGGAACTGTGGGATCCCCACCTTTGGAAAACTTCAAAACCCTGAAGTTTTCCAAAAACTTCAAAAACCTTCACAGCTGAGCAAGGCCTGCTGTGACCTGCTGTGGTTGGATCTGATCTGAGCCAAAGGTGACCTCTGTGGGTCCCTTCCAGCCCACAGGAGTCTGTGGTTCTACCCCAGAACCCTTTCCCAGAGTGGGGAAATCTTCACAGTTTGGTATCATTTCTAAGAAGAAATTAATCTTGTAGCTGGAGAGATTAAATATGTTTTTCCCTTGTCTTCACACAAGAGATCTGACCTTTCACAGGAAATGTGGTGGTTAGATGAAAGCAATGACTCTGGGAGGGTGAAGGTCACATATTGGTCTTGTGAAATAAATTCTCCATGTATTATCTGAGCTGTTCAGTTGCAAATGTGCAGGTAGTGCTGTTGCATGGTGAGAACACCTTTATTTTCAGGATATAAGGCAGTGAATAAATGATGAGTCCATTGGTGGAGACATTCACCAATTAACCAGCAGCAGCTGTTTGTCTTCTTTTTTAGGGTACAATTGATTAAAATTGCATGCTTCATTTAAGCAGAATTCTCTTTTACTTCACCAAAGGGGGAGAGAAGACTTCTCTTTTGATTTATAGAACATTTTTCCAGCTGAATACAAATTAGAAACTTATTCTGCTTTGTTGTATAGAATATGCAGACATGATTTGAAAAACCAGAGTTAAAATATTTGGACTGTTAATCAGAAATAAACTGGAAAAAAACCCCAGTTGGTGAAAAATTTATTTCAGATTTAAACCAGCCTTCCTTTTCTATTTAGTCCACATGTGTATATATACACATACACACACATATATATATATGTTATATATATGTACATGAGATACCTACAGTAAAATTATTCAAAGAGATTTCTGCTTTGTGCTGATGTAAAATATAAAAGCTAAAAAGCAGTTAGAAAATGTGTCCAAACAGGGAGCAAAAACTGCTGCTGACACCTCAGCTCCTCAGTGTGGTTGGAAAACCAGAGTAAGAAGCATTGAGTGAAGACTGAAACTAATGAAGTATTCACCAGAAACAAGGTGTACCTTTTTAACAGGGGTAATTAATCTCTGGAACAATTTACCTACTACTGTAGTGGATTCTCCACGGTTGTTCCAGTTCAGCCATGAGCAAGAATTTCAAATGAAAATCCTGTTGCTCAGGTTATGGCAGGGATGAGATGCTGCCTGGAATGATCTGGGCAACGTGTCCAGTGATACTTTTCAACTAAAAAAATAATTTCAAGCGAGCTCTGATTCCTTGAAAAGCTGAAGGTTTGTAACAAATGCCTGAAGAAATAAATCTCAGCCCTACAAGGTCTGCTTCAAAACAAGGGAATCTACTTAAGCTTACTTTGCTTGCATCTAAGTCTCCAATATTTCATACAATTCTTAAATACTATCAGTTTTAAGCATTGAAAGCATCTATAAAAACATGTTCACCTTTTAGGAGAGTGTTCCTTTACTCTGGAAAAAACAACTGCAATGTCAACTTGGAGATTTAATGAAAAATGCTTTTGGTAAAAAAACTAATTCCTGAAGTGATTTCAGGTGGCATCTAAAAAATATGCAACACTAGAACCCCTGAAAACCTTGAAAATGAGTTGGCTGGTTCCAAGCAGATGCTATGCAAGACTGAGAATGTTTATTAGGAAAAAAAATATTTATTATTTCATTGTTAATGATTTTCATATTATTTTCCTCATAGCTGAGCATCTCCCACTTACAGAAGTTACTCTTGCTGTTGAGAAAACCCTTCCTGTAATTGGTCTCATCCTACTGGGTACCTCCAAAAGCCATTTTTAACAACTTCAGAAGTTGTTCAGACACCTGAAAAGAAATGTAAATATATTCTCAATAAAAAATTCTGTCTAAGTAGGAGCATGCATGTCTACATTTTCCTTGACAGAAACATTTCTGGGATCATAATCACATTCTTGCAAAATCCAGAAGGCATGAGGCAGTCTACATAAAAAGTACACAGATGCTTCTCCACCTGCTTACCTTGAACAACCAGTACTTGGCTAAAAAAAAAGAGAGTTTAAAAAATAGTTTAAAAAACCCAGAAGAAAATCAAGTAACATTTTAATCATAATTTTTAAAATTATGTTAGAGAGCACTCTAGAGACCTCCTGTAACATTAATTTAATGTACAGAATAACTTTAGTCCATATTAGTTAGCCTGAAGATAGAAGTAAAATTATGTGATTCCTCTCGTGCTTGCTCAGAAAACACATTTTTTAAGCTTTTTTCTTTTTTTTTTTTAAATCTAACTAAGGAGGCCTTGAATTAGTCATTTCATTAAAATTTAAAATCCGTACTATTTTCTGTTGGTGAACACAGGGATAACTGAACTATAAGTAAAAGCTCCTTTAGGGCTGGTGACCTTTAATCTACACCTGTAGGACATTCTTGGCTCACAGCCACCCACCACGTGCTGTGTGGCACATCCCTAAAAGGACAAGGAGGTCTCATATGTTCCTTCAAATATTCCAAACATTTCAGCACATAACCAGTGATCAGAGATGTCTCTACAGTGTTTTCAAGCATATGTTTTATCCCTCAGAAGAAAATGTCCTGGGGTTGTGCATCGCTGCTCCTGCTGATGCATCTGGGCAGCAGGATATTCCAACCAGGATTTTTTTGGATATAATAAATGAAGACCAGAATACCAATGCTATAACCACTGGTTTTCCAATTTTCAGAGCTTTTTCAGTTTGCTCATGTCCCAAAATAAAGAGATTTAAAATTGGCCCTCACAGGAAAAACTTGATTTCTAAGTATCCTCAATTGTGGCTGTGAATTAGTGGTTCTCATATGAAAAATTTAGAGACAAAAAAAGACATTTTCACATATAAATATCTCAATCTGCACATGTAGTTAAAGCAACATCTGAATATTAGACATCTTCAGAAAACACCAAAAGGGAACAGCATGGTTTTATTTACATCTAAAAATTTGAATACTAAAATACTTCTAAGACTCTTCAGAAAATGAGCAGGTTTTATGTCAAACCCAAAGCCAATATTAATCAAATATTTAAAACAATTCTGAAGTCCAGCAGACAACACCTGCTATTTCAAAAAAAAAAAAAAAAGCCACCAAACACCAAACTGATTCAAAACCGTTGCATTTATTAGAATTTATTGTAACATTTAGATATTTTTGAATGCTGAGTGTAATTGAAGGGGTATTTAGAGAACAGAAAGAAGCCAACTGGACAAATCATAAGAAATGTTGGTACTAATACAGTCTAATTGTGCCACCTAGTGACAAACTTTCCTAGGTAAATTTTGGAAGGACGTTACTGTGTGTCCCTAGAAAATACATTTATCTGTTGGAAAACAACAGAAGTGTGGAGCCTTTATAACCAAACCAGCCAACTCTGGATTTAACCACCACCATCATTCCATATTTAGTTCCAAGGAAAGGGAAACAAATCCTCGGGACTCATTTGGGGTAGTACCTAAAAAGTGAGTTATTTAAGCACATGGAAAGTATTGGTTTGGTAAAAGTGACTCCAGAGTCTGGGAGAAGGAGCTGGACACAGAACTCCAGGTGGGGTCTGTAACTTGAAGAAAAGCCTGTGCTTCCTGCTCCATTAATCTTTTACACTTTGTCAACTACGATTTGTGTGGTTTAGCAAACACAAGCCTTCAAGACATACCACCAACTTTCAGAAATCCTAAAAACCAGAAAAGGAGCTACTCAGTAGTAGAGGAACCGAGGTCTAAATCCAGCTGAGTTCTTTGGCCAAAGAAACCTTCAGAAATGGTTGGGATCACATAATCCAGCTGCTGTTTTAGAAAATCACAGAGCAGTTTGGGTTGGAAGGGACCTTAAAGCTCATCCAGTCCCACCCCCTGCCACGGGCAGGGACACCTTCCACTAACCCAGGTTGCTCCAAGCCCCGTCCAACCTGGCCTTGGACACTCCCATTTCTACTGCCAACCTGCCCAGGTAACAAAATCCTGCTTAAAGGAACTTAAAAATTCAAATATTTCCTGAATTATTTTCAAATACACATTTGCAGGACATGATCTGGTGACTGGATTCCCCACCCAAGAAACCAAAGCTTATCTGCACACAGATTTCTGTAAGTATGATTTTATTGCTTTAACTATTATTTCTTGAGAGCTTTTCCCCATCTCCCCTTACCTCAAGTCACATTTTTCTCCCTTCACTGATGTTTCATTGTTGCTCTTCATTAAGCAGCAAAGCATAAACAACAGAGTGCTTATTAATTGATGTATTTTACCTACGGGAGAGAGAAACAAACAAAACCTGCTCCTCTATAACTTGCTAGAACCAAACTGTGATGTATGGTCCCATTTGTATAAGATTGTTCTTAATGATTTATTCAATAAAGGTCATGACTGAAAGTTACTGAAAGGAAAGAGTGTAGAAATAATGAGCAGGTGAATTTGAATATTCAGCTGTTCATTCAAAGCTCAAGAAAACCTGTGTAGTCCTTAAAAATAAATGATACCATTTAGTCCATCCCATAATGGTCTGATGTGTAAAATGAAATGCACCTACAAAAGGAAAAGTTATTATATTTCCCTCCCCTTTCAGAGACTGTAAATTTTTTTAAATCACAGTATTTATTATTATAAGAGATATCAATTTTCATTCTCATGTCCATATAGCCCTTCCTATCACATTCCAAAAACGTTCTAGTGCTGCAGTTTGCTTCAGCACCATCAAAGGAAAAAGTCAAAGTTATCTTTCTGGAAGTTTTCAAAGTTAAGGTGACATAAAGGTGAAATTCTCTCCGAAGAAGCAACACAATTACTGGGAATGAAGAAAAAAATAATAAAGCAGGTATTTTTCTTAATCAACATGCACAATTACGTGTTCTTTCTTCTACAGAGTTGAACAGAAATTCAAGGTCAAGAGATCACTCATTATCTAACATTTACTTTTTTGAAAACTATAATAAAGTTTGACCCCACATAGAGGGTTACTCTACCTTGAGAAAATCAGCTGCATTTTCATAATCCTTTTAATCACACACATGTCATAGACACATTAACAACATTTCCTGGAAGACAAATTTGGCTTGATTTCTACAAATGGAAAAATTCCCATTTAAATCAAAGGCCAAACATTTAGTTCTGCATTTGCATTGAAGCAGACATTCATATTAAATATCATCCGCACATCCAACACCAACGAGGACCTGATTTGGCAGAGCAGAGCCATGCCAGGCACAGTGGCTTCCCTAGGATTTTGGCTGGAATAATGAAGACTGACTCCATTTACGTCTTTGACAAAACTCCCACTGACCTGGTTAGGGTTGGAATATTTTGACAAGAAGAGGTGTCCAAAGCCACAGTGTGGGATTTTCTGGGTCTCAGTTGGTGATCAGGGCGTGACAACAGCTCTGTGAGGGAACCCAGCAGTGACAGGGTGACAGCGACAGGGCCCAGTGCTCTGAGCCAGGGCAGTGTCACATGAAAACAGTCTCCTAATGGCAAAACAAACCAAACTTTTATTTCAGAGCACATTGATCCCTGCCAGCTCCCAGTGACAGTGACTGTGTGACCAGAGAACAGCCATGACAACATCAGCTCAGTTCAAACAGTAATGGCAAAAAAATGCCCAACCCCAGCATGCATGGTCAATCATTCCCAAAGGCAAAGTTCTCCCCCTTTTGCCTCTGTTTTGTGTGTGTTGTGCAGGAATGCTGAATTTCTTCATCAGGAGGCATCCATAATGTGCAACATTTTCACATCTCATGCTTCATTAAGTAAGTTATTAAGTTCCTTAAAAACTAGTGAGGATAAACAAGCACAAATAAATGAAAATCTTTGCAATGTGAGACAAATCAATAGAATTTGTACTTACAACAAAGTAGACACGAAATACTTTTTTTATACATATAATAAAAAGAAACTAAGTTAACTTTATGTATGCACTGTGTTGTGCAGGATTTAAAGCATTAGAAATCCATACCCACAGAGAAAGGAATAAACCTCAGTACAGAGAAAGGCAAACACCTGTGACATAAAAACACTCGGGGGGGTGGTGTAATATATTTTATTGGGCAAATATAAAAACCAGCCACATCAATCAAATCATAAAGAGGCATTTGGAATATCTTACAGTTCAGAAAACTAATTCTAGAGTGCAGAGGCTTCTCTATCATCCATCAGAGCAGCAGTGACCACTCAAAATTTCACTGCTGCCAAAAGTTGTAAAGAAAACTGAAGCCACGAATTCCCAAAACAACTGCTGAGCCTCACGCTGCTGACACAGCAGGGCTGCTCATCTCTGCAGAACCTCTTCTGCTGCTGGAAACATCTTCTGATTCAGAGGGAGATCATCTGAATAAACCCAGAACTGATCCTCAAACTCTTTGGGTAGAATCATGGTTCCTTTTCACCCACTGCCACCAGGTGACTGAAGCTTTGCCTTCCACTTCATCCCTTGTCAACTGCCCATAAATCCATCAGCACCTCTGTTTATCAGTCTGTAATAGCTTCACCTTGCTCATTTTCCACTACATTGCACACCTTCCTCTTTCATTGCTCACCATTCCTTCCACACACTCCTCTTTATCCCCCCAAAATCCACAAATTCCTATTCCAGGCCACAAAAAAATATTTCTGCCTTTTTGTTAAAAGAAAAACATCACCACAGCATTGGTATTTTCACACAGTTCCTGACATGTTCCAAGAAACTTCCAGGGAATATTTTTCATCAGTTTTTGAAGCAGCATCTCTCTGACAAACAGCCTGATGTGTCTCTATTCCCTGCACTGCTACAGCACCAGTTTTTGTTGCTGCTCCATCAGACATTTTGGCCCCCACCCAAACTTCTTGTCTCTCGTTCCTGTCATCTGGAACAAACTGTACTAACACTGTCTAGCTGACTCTTCATCTCGTTGCAAATCCAAGTCCAAAATATCTTTTATTCTCTTCCCTGTGAGTTATCTCTATTTTTAACTCCTCCTCTGGCTCTCTAAAGCATTAACTCTACAGCACACACAAATATTATACTAATGAACTGAAAACACAATACTGGTCTTGTTTTTTCTAAACAACAGAAAGAGAAGAGAAAACAGATTAAGACATCCCATTACATTAAAAAAACCCCAAACCACTAATAAATTAGAATAAAATTCCATTTAGGCCTCCTATCATCTGTCTTCTTAAGATGTCTTAGTATTTAAATTATGCTTAAAGCCATTCTCTAAAACGGCTCAGGAAAAAACATACTTGTAAAAGACACACAGAGCTACTGGTTTGCTTTTCATGTCATCATTCAAATGGAGAGCAAACCCAGACCTGATGCCAGGCTGGCACTTCTGTGGACAATGTCCACAGCTATGCACGTAGCACAGCTATGCTGCAGATAATGAAATAGAAGTTTTATTAAGCAAATGGTGGGGATGAACAGGGTAACACACAAAAAAAACCTTGGTTTGAGTAGTTTTTTTATTTCTAAATATGAAAATTAAGGGCATTCTTTCAGATTGTGCTCCACACTCATCCAGTCCATCCCTCAGCCCTTTCCTGGAGGTGACCTGGGGGTGGAGGGCTCTGGCAGTGACAGCCCAACCTCTTTCTTCACCACCATCTCCTCTTCCAACCACCCAGCACAGAAATTAATGTGTTCAGCAGACCCAGCAAACCCCCAGCAGCTCCAAATTGGCTCAGAAGGTGTGATGACCACAATGCTAGTGGGAACCCAACACCTCCTATGCCTCATGGACAAAGCACCATGTCCACAGTACTTCTTTCCAGAAGTACTGGTTAGGTTTAAATGGCACAGAAATTAATCTTACCTATCCTTATCTACAAAAGGATACCAGATATCTATAATAAAAATCATTAAAATTGCTCAAGCTACCTCTTTGGGATATTGAACAACTAACAAATTACTGAAATATATATCTAGTTTACTTTTCATCCATTTAAAAATAAAACTTATGTAAACTTCATGTCAGTCTATGACAAACTCGGTAGAAATAATACTTGAGTATTTTACATCTACTGCCACTACTAAACTGAGCAAAGGCACTGCCTTGTGCCCAGAACCTGCTGGAATGACAAAACAGCTTCTGACCATCAAAGTCTCCATAAGAAAAGAGAATATTTTCTTAATTTAAGTCTTGTAGGATTACACTGATCTAAAAAATCCAGTCACGTTACATTTTCCATTAGGCCATTAGGCCACACTTCCTTTTCTTTAATAAATCTGTTTGGGATTTTTAAATATTATGTTTTTAAATTTCAATATTAGTGAATATGTTAAAAAACTATACTGTAATTTTAAGTTAATATTAATTTAAATCCACAATTAGCAAACAAGACAAAGAACCATGGAGTGTCTTACATACTTTTCCCTCGCTTTCACATAAATGTGAACATGAAGAATCTCAAACACAAGCAAGTTTGCTTCATATACATGCACAATTTCAGCTCAATTCCTGTAACATTCTCATCCAATGCTGGGCAACCAGTGAGTAAAAATTAGACATTTTTAATGTCCTGATTTGAAACACTTTGTTTTAAATCAATCTGTCATTGGCTGTCAGTACTTTAAAAAGCAGTAATGAAAAACTAGTATTTTATCAGAAAACAGATCCTTAAGTGGAAATTAAAACACAGCAGAAGTGTGAATGGCTTGTGCTGCTGCAGCCTCTTTCATGGAATGGAAATTCTCTGTTCTACCTTTACAGTTTGCTCAATAAACTATAATTAAATTACAGTATAAGTAAGGTTAAATGTTGCTGTCCATAGGCCAAGGGAGAAGTTTAACAGAGTCTTCAAATGAGATGGGTATTTTTCACATTTATTTGCTGACTCCTGGCCAGGCACCAAGCTTTCATATTCACAGCAGCATAAAAAGCAACGAAAACAACAACAAAAAAATCCTGCTGAGACTATGAAAGTGTCATTTTTAGCAGCAGGACTCCATAAATCATGGTGATGTTCTCACCTCCAGGTTCTACTGGCACTGGGCACTGCTCGCCCCTGCAGTGGGCTCCAGCTGGTGTGTGCATACAGCTCACGGGGTCAGCTTTGTTTTACACAGTGCCCTGGTCTGCTTTTCCATAGAAAACATCTTCAGTGAGGGTTTGACATGCCAAAATTCAGCTATCCCCCAACCCACCCACTTGCACCCCTCTCCTTGGCTGCCCCTGGGGACCAGTGACTCCGCGGTGGATGGGGACAAGGAGCTGCATGTCCAGGAAAAACCTGGGCTCCTCCTTGTCCTGGACACCTTCAAGGCCCTTGAGTCCACCAGGCTCAGGCCATGGGAAAACAGAGGTGGTTCAGCAAAGTAACCCAGTCCCAAGGAACAAACTAAGTTTTCTGGCAGGTAAAACATGGCCCTTGTTTGGCTCATAAGGACAAACAGAGCTCAAAGTGGTGGCAGCTCCTGGGTTGAAGTGCAGGGCAGCCACCAGGTGTTGTACCAGGCACACAAACAAAAATATGAAAAACAGAAATACCCCAGAACACATATTTTTTACTATTATTATGTTAAAAGGGAAAATTAGCAAAGCCTTCAGGACTAACCTAATTCAAGGTTGGGAACAGCCTCTCCACTTCCAGCTGCAAAGATGCTGTTCCACATCCCAGTGCTGGAGGGATTTGGCATCAAAAGAGTTTGTGCTGGAAAACAGGATGGAAAGAGGAACTGCTCTTGACAGCATCTGCTGGTTCTCATCTAACAACAGTAAACTATAATTCTGCTTTTTAAAATACAATGTTTCACCTTCATATTTCACAAGTTTAATTGGTTTTGTTATAAAGTAAATGAAATCTGAAATCCTCTATTTAAACAACATTCTGGGGGAAAAAAAGAAGTGACACCCTTACATTCCCATTGCTGTTGCAAACTGTTGCTGCCAAAATAGGAGAAGTAAAATGGAGCAAAGAAAGAAAGAACTCTGTACTGCTACTGATATCACAAATCTAAATTATTCTAAACTACACACAGAACATTCTCATCCTCTGAAAGATTTAACAGCAAAGCTGCAAAGAGTGCCTATATATTAAGAAGTCTTTATTGAAAATCCAGAATATGTTATGTGGTATTTATTGCTTTCCTAGAGCACATTATCATAAGCACTTGCACAACAACATATAATTTAAATCAATAGCAAAGTTCTCATTGATATCTTTGAAAGCAGCTTATACCCTCATTTGCTAAAAGCACTCATCTGCAGCAAGTGTTTCTGTTATTTATTAGGATTAATAAAATCCTGCTGTATTATGTTAAAATTTACATCTTGCAAGTCCTTAAGGGCCTGCTGTAATAATGGCAATCAGAAGAGATGAGCATGGAGCCGCATCAGAAAAGGGTGAACCACCCTAAAAGGAAGAAGAGATCTGGCTAAATAGTAAAGGCAAAGCCAAGAACAAAGGCAGGAGGAGTAACAGGACAGGGCAGAAGGGACAGGCAGCAAAATTAAGGACTAACAAAGGTAGGAGCAGAAGCCAGTACTCTGGAAGAGAATTCCAGAGCTCTAGTAATGAGGTTATCAGTCATTTAACAACCTGGTCTGTTAAAACATTCAGTATCATAAAAGGAGTATTATTTTCATGATATTTCAAATAATAATAAACATTTTTCTTGATTTGGTAATATTTAAATTTGCTTTTTTTGTATCACAGGTATCAAAAATAAGGAAAAATAAAAAGATTGCTGTGACATGACTATTTAAATTTGTTCAGTGAACCAGAAAATATTCCTGTCCAGTTCTTAGTGTTTTGAAGGTAAACCTGCACTGCAATTGAGGAAATCAGGGAGCACACAGTGCTACTGCTGCTAAACATGTGAAAAAATAAGTAAAATAATAGCAATTCATGTGTTTGCTTCATGTAATTTTAAGCTGAATTTTACAAAAAAAAGAATCCTCTGTAGGATTGCACTTCCAATCCTTTCATGACATTTTCCTTATTGAGTAATTTTGGGCACATTTGAGAGGCAGAGATCTCAACGGTAGGGAGCTTGCAGCAACAAACAGGGAAGGATGTAACACAAGATCAGATAACCCACAGGGTAGAGTTATGCATGAAGGTCATAGGAAAAGTGGTTTCCAAGTTCAGCTGAATGACCTAATTCAGTGTCATTTGCTGTAACACCAGAGAGGGGGCAGGTAAATCACCTTTTGCCCCTCAGAGATGTTCCCCCAGGAGATCACACTCGGTTTTGGTCCCCAGACTGGGCAGTCTGTCAGTCCCTGGTGCCAGGCACTCCCAGTGCCAATAATCAGCCTGTTCTGTGAGCAGCACAGACATATAATTAGACTTATCTCATTTGTACTGAGATATCCAGGCTGCTGAACAAAAGAGTTTCTCCTCCTTCTCTGGTTTCCTGTACTGTTACCATCAGAAGCTGCATTTAGGGCATCATAGCCAAGATGGTCCAAAGCTATGAAAGAAGAAAAATTCGTAAGAAGAGGTAATAACTTTCATTCTATTACTTAGTGCAGAAAAAGCCTGATATAGAAAAAGCATCCAAGCATTGTGCTCCCAGTCTGTTCATCAAGACATTATCAGCATCATTATTCAGCAGGACACTTGCCTCTGGAGCTAAAATAACAAATGTTATTTAATATTTGTCTTGCAGCACAGATCAGTCAAGATTAGGAAACACTATTTTGTTACTTTTGAGCCCCAAGAGTTGGAGTCACTTTACGTCAGTAAGTTTTTCTTCCACCATCTTTCAAGGCCACTCCTGGTGCCCTTGGAGGGTTAGAACTGGACTTGCTCTGCTTTGTTTTAACATATTAAGCATATTTTAACAGTGGCAAAAGCTGTCAAAGCCTTGCAAGATCTCTGAGCTAATACACAGAGTGTATAAAACGACTCTTTACTGCTCTGACTTGCTAAAACACTGCAGACAACACAAACCCAGAGCGCTGGCTGTTCCCGATGGACTCTTTCCGTGCTGTTGCAGCACCCAGGGGTGAAGCCCATTGTGCCGGGATTAGCCTCCCACATGACATCCCTGCAATCACAATAAGTGCTCCAGAGCCTCCTATTCACGGCAGCAGGAGCGATAAAGGTCAGGCTCAGAGTGCTCTTTCCCAATTATTCTCCAGCCTGGCCCAGCCGGAGCAGACAAGAGCAAACACACCGGGACTTCACAGGCTACTGGGGTGCAAAAGCTACTCAGCTTCTCTTTAACATCTTTGGGTTTCATCATCGTGGCTTTGAAGAGTTTGGATGATTTTTTAAATGTATTTTCTCAAGGTTATTAAACCACCTGGAGTGGGACAAGCAGACCACAAAGGCAGCTGGAACACAAGGCTGAACTTTTAAACCGAAGAGCTGCGAAATACTAATCCTGGGGCAAGGAAAAATGGATTTCCTCAGGTTTAGGGAGCCAGAATGATCCACCAGTACACAAAGGACTCCTTCCACTACTAATGTGTTTTTGCTGGGAATAATTTATGCAAAAAAAATGGAGTTTTTAGCCTTTTCTCCAGAAAATCACTGCTTTTCAGAGTTACTTGACAGCAGTGATGGTGATGAAGAGGAAATACTTGTATGTGGAGAAGATTTAGAGCTTAATCCTTTTGATGGCTTGCCTTACTCCTCCCGTTATTATAAACTTCTGAAAGAGAGAGAAGAGCTTCCAATATGGAAAGAGAAATACACTTTCATGGAAAGTTTGCTTCATAATCAAATTGTGATGGTGGCAGGAGATGCTAAGACTGGCAAGAGTTCCCAGGTCAGTACAACACACTTGGTTGGGGGTTTTTAAAATTATTTTTAGAACATTTAATGTTGTCCACTTTTCTTTTGCTATAACTATTTCACTAATACTATATATTCTTAAAAAATAATTTTGCAATAATTCAGTATACACAGCTGTTGCCCTGTATTGGGCACATCAATATCCAAATTTACATTTTCCTTGTATGTGTTATGCTGAGAACTGTCTGGTATTGCAGAATAAAAGCACCCAGTTCTGAAGAGATGCAACACACACAGTTGTACTGAGTTTAGCAGTTCTCAGTGCAGAAACAGATGTGCAGCCAACTATTGTAATCTGAGGTATTAAGGCCAGAGAGGGAAAGTGAAATACAAGAGGTGAATAAACATCAGTGCAGTCAAACATGGATTTAAAATTTATGAAACATTTAAACAACTTTCTTTAAATGTTCACCAAAAATTGGTACTTTATGTTTGTCTGTTACAAGCAAGTTTTTCTTGGTTGATGGTGTTTTTAGGGTTCAGGGTAAGATAAGTTCAAGAGTAACACTTCTCAGATTGTCTCAGATGCTCATAAACAACTAATAAAAATCTCAAACTACAACTTTTCTGTATTAAATACTAAATTTAAAAATATCAAGCCCTTTCTGAACACTGCAGACCACATGCATGAACTGCTACAGTATAAAATCCAGAACCAAATATACACACAGCCTTAGAAAAATTCTGTATAAAATATTATTGTACCCACCAGTATGTTCACTGTTCACTTCTGTTTTGTTTTTATATCCCATTGTAACATCTCAACATGAAAACGTACCAAATGTACACTTCTAAATGTATCACAGAATGTATCAGCTGAAATCTTTCCTTCCTGAAATTATAGGTGTGTTTCCACCGTCTGCACATAGACCAAGACTAAGTGTAAAATACTTTAGGACTTATCTCAGGTTTAGTATTTTAGCAGTAAATAATTCCTTCTACGTTTGTCTGGCCATTCTTTTGTTAATTTTGGGAATTTTGTTGCCTTCTCCTTAATCAAGACTAAACTTGCCTTTTTTTGCTTCTTTTTGTCCATCATCACACTGAACCCCAGTGGAAATGGCAAACTCTTCAATGCCTGTTTTGGATTCAATGCATATTCTTACTTGGGAAGCATGTTCTCGTTCTGATTAGTGCTACATCAGGAAAGACATACAGTGGATTTGCTGTCAGGTCATAAATGATGGTGATAAAAGTACTCAGAGAATGAAGGATTGAAACCAGTAGGGCTGTTTCTCAGGGAGAATTAATAGTTTCCCTCCCTTCAGCCAGGAGCCAACACTTTTTCCAAGAACACAAAATTACTTTGCAGAACTCATGCGAAGATATCACTGAAGCCAAGATGTCAGTTGATTCTAAGCACACAAACATCAACCAGGACTATCAAATTCTGCTCTGACAATACATAACAATTTCAGTCTGTTGCCATAGTAAACAGAGAATTTTCAAGCATTAGAAGCCACAATATTATTGTTTGTGACTGGGAACAGGAGAAAACTTTCCTGCAGGTAAAGCTGTGGGATAATTGCTGTTGAAGGGCATCTCATACCTGCCAGAGACTTTGATGCTGGACACTGCTGGAGATCACATATTGAACTAGAGACATCACACTTCCCACTGAAAATTCCTATGTTCCTATAAAAGTGACACACACCCACCTGGTGCCTGGAATGACTTTTGGAGAGCAGTCTTTCTTGTTATTGACTGTAATTTATACACAGCAAACTTTGTATAATAATAAACTACTTGGTAAGAAATGTTAGCTTTTAAATTGTCCTTAAACAAATTGAATAAGATGTAACACGTTGCTGGTTGGTTTTTAAACATTTTTAGAAATACATATATAACTATACTGAAAAAATTATTTATGGCTGATGCACCTGATTTTATATGTTGATTAAGTAAAGGATTTGAAATCTAATACCTTCACTAAAATAATATTTATAATGCAATTGTACTTTCTCATGACAATAACACATGAATATTTTCCAGCGTTGATTTTATGTAAATCTATAAATTAGAGCACTGCTGTGCAAGCTGCTGGAGCAGTTCAAGTTTCAGTGATCACTGTTTGCAGAGTAATTCATCTGAAATTACATATCTTTACTGTGGCATTTGTCAGTTTGAAGTCCTGTTCGTTGTGGGATGTGTTTCTATGGATATGATATGACACGAGCAGGTTTATTCCTGTCAGCAGCCCCTGACAACAACTGCTCTAACCACGCTGGATCCACCAGCAGGTCCTTATTACGACACTGCTGGTGCCACCTCCTCCCTGGATGCCAAATCTTTCCCTTCTGCAATATATTCAAACTAATCTGAGTCCAGTTGAGAAATTCCCAGGTAAACCTTCTCATTCCTGTTGAGCACTTACAAGATTCCAAGCGCTGACATCTATCAGGGCAGATGATTTCCGAGCGAGCGCAGCGGGTGCTCGCGTTGATTTAGTTGTTCTACGCTGTCAGCTGCTGAATTACAGCCTCTGTTAAACATGTTAAACACTCCATCCTAGGGTTTTTTTTCCCTGTTTCCCTGCAGATCCCTCAGTGGTGTGCCGAGCACTGCCTGTCTGCCCGCTACCAGCACGGCGTGGTGGTGTGCGCGCAGGCGCACGGGCAGACGGCGGTGAGGCTGGCCCTGCGTGTGGCTGATGAGATGGATGTCAACCTTGGCCATGAAGTGGGGTATCTCATCCCTTTTGAAAGCTGCTGCACGCCTGAAACTATCCTGAGGTCGGTGCATTTGGGGTTTTAAGGCCTTCAGGCTCGCCTTGAATATTGTGTGCAGTTTTGGGCACCGCAATGTAAGGAAGATATGAAGCCATGAGAGAGTGTCCAAAGGAGGCAACAAAGATGGGCCTTGATTTGAAGCCATGTGAGGACACTGAGGGCACTTGGTGTGTTTGGCTGGAGAAGAGGAGACTGAGGGGAGACCTCACTGCAGTTACAACTTCCTCAGGAGGGGCAGACGCTGATCTCTGCTCTGTGGGGACCAGGGACAGGACCCCAGGGAATGGCCTCAAGTTGTGTCAGGGGAGGTTTAGGTTGGATCTCAGGAAAAAGTTCTTCCCCCAGAGGGTGGTTGGGCACTGAATAGGCTCCCCAGGGCAGTGGGCACAGCACCAAGGCTGACAGAGCTCAAGGAGTGTTTGGATGATGCTCTCAGGCACATGGTGTGACTCTTGCAGATGGTCCTGATGCTAAGGGTTGGACTCGATGATCCTTGTGGGTCCCTTCCAACTCAGCACATTCTGTGATTTTGTGATTAATGTGTAGTTCACAGCTCCTTGCAAGTGCAAAAGTTTGCAGATGAAGCTCTGCAGTTCTTAGTTCTTGAAAACAAAGAAACCCAACACTGCTTTATACAGCTATGTATAATACTTTAAAATGCAGATTTATGATCAATCAAGAAGCAGTAATGGGTTTGAAGGTGCTAAAAATCATAGTAGAGATTTAAGTGGGCAAAACTTCATCAAGCACCTCAGTGACTTCCTTTTTTTTTCTCTACTTTTGTCTCCTCTATTTTCCAGGACAGGAATGTTCATTATCCTAAGAGAACATGGGATAATCTGTCTCAAAGTAAAGCTAGAATTCAAAAGCCATCCAAAATCATGGCTAGATGAGGGTACATTCAGTAACAAGAGAAAAAAGTATTTGGGAGGATATTTAAGAGATAAGAAATGCACTTAATGTATTAACTATAGGCAGGTGACACCAGCAGCACAGGGATTCAGCTTTTGAGCCTCCCAGAAAGTTAGGAGAGTTATTTTCTCTGGTTCCTTAATACGGCAGGCACAAAACTAGATCACAAGCCTTTTTCCCAGCCATTGATTTCCAGTGGGGAAGAGGATACTCACCCCTTCTGAAAATCAATTTCAGCCACTCTGCCTTTTGCACATCCTTTCTCTTTTCACGGAGAACGTTGGAAACCTCATCCAGCAGCAGAATTTCCTGCAGCTGCTCCAGCTGGGAAAGGGAGATGAATCCTGTCCTCTCCCACATCGAAACCTGGTTCAAAATTTCCAAGTCCTGCTGAGCAACACAACAAAAAATTAACATCCTTTAAAAAAAATTTCAGGAGCAGGAATAACAGGGACAAAAGTGAGGGTATGAATTAATTTCTCATCTTGGTTCTGGCACTGCCTCACGTGCTCCTTGTTTTCCTCCTCTGAAAGTATTAGTTCCAAGCTCAGGAATTGTTTGTGGTGTGTAATATGCTTAGATAGTTTGGAAGATAAAAGGCAACACAAGTCATGATTTTAGGGCAGAAGTATTTCTTCTTTTGCCTGGAGCATCCTTTCAACCACAGTGCCACTGAGTGCCATTGAATCTCACTGAGTGTGTAGCTACTTAAAGAAGGATTTAAGCACGGAGCTGAGACTGTGCCTTATGAAATCTTTCTTGTTAGAACAGAAAGAACCAAGCTGTCCCCAAGCCCCTGACTGAATATTCCAAGCCACTTTGCAGAGTTTTCTGTTTCTGTGTTGCAGGTACTGTACAGATGATATGCTGCAGAGGGAAATGATGTCCACGCCCCTCCTGAGCTATTACGGGGTTATTATCCTGGACGATGTGCATGAAAGGACTGTTGCAACAGATGCATTGCTTGGCCTTCTCAAAGATGTGCTGACAGCAAGGCCAGAGCTGAGGCTGGTGGTCCTCACTGCCCCCCACATGTGCAGCACTCTGCAGGATTACTGTGGCGGCATTCCCGTGATCCGGGTGGAGATGAAGCACCACGCTGAGGTCGTGTATTCCTGCTCCACCCACAGGGACCTCTTTGGGGCTGCCCTGAGGCTGCTCCTCGAGATCCACCACACCAAGGAGAAGGGGAACATTGTGATCTTCCTGGCGTGTGAAGAGGTAAGGGATTGACCTACTCTATTATTTCTGGGTTTAGATGGCCTATAAATATCTTATTGCCAGTGCCTAAGACCTGTACAATACTTGTATCTTCTTAAATATAATAATTAAGGTAAAGTAGGGAGGTTTCTGAATACTTTGACCATTTTACATATTGTAATTGGAGTAAGAACACAATAGTTTCATGAGGAAAAATGCATTTCTCTTGATTACAGGAAATTGAAAAAGCTTATCAAATGATCAGACAGGAGCAGCCTAATTTAAACCCTGACCTTGGCGAACTCATCCCCATCCCCTTATACCCCACAAAGCAAGACCCAATTCCCAAACCAACGCCAGACAAACAGAAATGCTGCATAAAATACAGGAGGAAAGTGCTGCTCACCACAAGCTTTGGACAATCTTTGATTTGGATTAAAAACGTGACCTTCGTCATCGATGTCGGTGTTGAAAGAAGAAAGGTCAGTAAAGCTAATCAGAGTCTGCCACAAAGGAACTGTGCAGAGGGGCCTTTTCAGGGTGGGGGAAAGGGAAATGTGCAGCTCAGATTGATGAAAATGGTTACAAAAGGACCATATATTTTTCTTTTCTGTCATAAATCAGGTTCTGTCGTATTTTTAAGACACAAATTAATAAAATCTACATAACTTTCATGGATAGCTCATGTGAAAACCAAGCAAGAAGTCACAATTACTTCCTAAATTCAGTCAGAAACCAAAAATTTCAAGTTTCTAAAGCCAGATTAACACATCCAGATGAAACTGCCACTCATTTGAGCACCAAACCAATGACAGGTCACGTATCTCACTTTAGTTTTGGTCCTAACTATCTCTTCAGTATCTTATAGTTAAAGCAAAATACAATCAGTTCTTGGGTACCTACTGGCAGATTTCTTGATTTGGTAGATCAACCTCATTCTTTGTTTAATGAGTTAATAATCCATGTAGTGCCATAACCATGTAACACCACGGGATGCTCACACAGGGAAACTCTCCTTTTTAAAGCTGCTTGTGCTCCTTCTGGATGTGTGTTACCATCCAAGTACCTCAAAATGCTGCAATTTATCTAATCAGCCTTTGAACTTTTACAGTTTATTCTAAATATGTCCTCAGTTCTTGTTTTCCACCCTGGGAAGGGCTAGTGCAGCTGCAAAAAAAATCTCATTTCTTTCATTCGTACAAAACTGATGAACTAAAGAATGAGTAACTATGTAGGAACATGTAACTATGTAGGAACATGAGTTCCTACAACAAGCTGCACTACTACAGACTTTGTAACCGTCCCACATGGCCTCCTAGTCAAAATAAATATTGCAGTAATAGGCAAAAGAAACAATATAATACAGTTGCTTTCTATAATACAAGGTGGAATAACCAAAACTGAAGTCAAGCGTTCCTAAAATCTTGGAGCAGGGTCAATAATCCTGATTAGCTCTGAAAACAGTTGAGGGAGAAGCCTGTGAACTACCAGGACCTTTCATTTTCATTGCAAAAACCTGTCATTTTTAAAGGTTCTCATATGGGGGTTATAAACTAAGTCATACTCCAGTCAAGCTAAAAAAAAGTCCTACTTTGGTGTGCAAGAAAGAAGAGCCTTAAAGCAGTTTTCAATTAGACCATGATAAGCCAACTTATTTCTAAAACTCCAGGTTTTTTGGGTGCCAAAAATGAATCTCATTTCCATAGTTAACCTGAAGCCCAAAGTAAAATTCAGTGCTTCCAGAGTTCTGTGAATCTAAAATACGAAGCAATGGGAACAAACCAGTTCCAGCAGTCCTGACAGCCATCAAAACACCTCTATTGGTTATGACATTTTTACCTTTAATTCAATTATTTTGCCCTAACAGCTGAAGTTTAGTCCTGTAACATTTGTCCCTCAGCAATTCAAACACATCCAACCCGTGTGGCTGAAAGCCAGATAAATATTGAGAGAACAGGGAAAGTTCAGTGCAAAACAAAATCCCACCTAAGTCTTACAGCTGGGATATTTACCTGGAGGAAAAAAATTTGTCCCCTGCACTGAAGGATAGTTCTTTTTTTTAAATAAGACTCTGCTTATAGGAGACAAAGATATTTCAGATGTCATGATTAAAAAGTTGCCTTATCCAAACAGCCCTTTTATGTCTTGCTGTACACTGTGGGGGTTATGGACGTCATTGGTGGCCAGAACAGAGAGTGAATCAGCTCCTCAGTTTAATCAAAATAAAGTATAACTAAGAAAAAAAATGAAACAGGGCATTGTACATCTTTAATACAGCTGTTGTCTCCTGTACTGAATTGTCAGATTTCAGTGTTAAGACAAAAATCTGGAGTTATGGAACAAAATGTTATTAGACTGTTATTGGAAGAAATAAATAACTTTTTGATGCTTTTCTAGATGACACCATTTTCTGCTTTAGTAAGGTGCATTTCTTCAGAAAAAAGACATTTATCTTAGAGCACATTTGGAGTTACTGCAGAACTCTCATTTTGCCAGTGCTGACTACTCTCCTTTCCAAGCTGGTGACATAAAAAGAAATGAAACTGTTACGACACTTTCTGTAAAATGACCTAGAGAAGAATTCAATACAGATCATTAATATCTTTGTAGCCTTCTTGTACTTATCTGATGCTTAATATCTCTTTCATTTAAAGGTGTACAATCCTAGAATCAGAGCAGACTCTGTTCTAACCCAGCCTATCAGCAAAAGTCAAGCAGAGATGCATAAACAAATTCTGGGCATGTCTCCATCAGGTAGAATTATCAGCTCAACATTTACATCCATTAGCTCAAATTATTAATAGAATCAAACTGCAATGCGAGGAAAAAAAAATTAAAAAAAGGTAATTTTTCCTGAAATCTCTTCCAGGCAAACTCTTCTGTTTGTATCCTGAGGAATTTGCAGACAAAGAAATGAAACCACATGTTCCAGCCAAAGTGCAGGAATCCAACCTAACCAGCCTGGTGCTCTTCCTGAAGAGGATGGACATAGCTGGCTTTGCACACTGTGACTTCATAAGCAGCCCAGGTAAGGGAGATGCTCCAATTTTTCATCTTTTTATTATTATTTTTGAAGGTATTTAAACATTAATTTTGCCCTGTTACTCACAGTATAGCTTTTTATTTAAGTACTTGTAATAATATTACTCTGCTTTTACCACTTACCTGCTACAACAGTTCCCAATTCAATAGCTGCACTTAAAAAAAATACCATGAAGTATCTGAATGGAATTGGAGTGAAAAAAAAAAATCAATATTCCAAATATCTTCTCATCTAAGTTTCATATTATTTTCCCGGAACCCACAAAGAAAATGTGTGTCCCATTGTACAGATATCCAACAAAATAGATTCCTTTAATCAAAAGTTTACAACCCAAATAAAGCACTGTTGTTACCTGGGGGATATATGTGGAGGAAATGAGCTTCCTTCTTATCCTCCAGCATCTCCCACCTCAAATTTACAATGAGCTGTTACTTAAGGACAATATTCTTTATAAAATAAACCCAAATAAACTTGCAGTGCTAGACAGGGAATACACTGAATTTTGATGTAAGCGTGTGAAGGAAGTTGCTTTTTTTTCTCCTGACTTCATAATTTAGGACTTTTTCTATAGAAGAGTATTCTCTGTTCTGGCCTATCAAAACACCCAGCAAATCCTGTTGTTGATTTGAAACCCATTAAAGTGAAGGAAATAGCACTGGTTTCATTGGTCTGGGGTGGATAATGGCTTCATTCCAGATAATTTTCCAGTCCAAATAGGAATAATTCTTATATTATCCTGCCTTTCCTCTTGGACACACATGAATTTGAAACAATCACTTGTCTTCTACATGTTGTGCACTGCAATTAATCAATGATAGAGAGTTTAATTCCCACTATTGGGTGTTGCAATAGATTCAAAGTGGAATTTTTAAGAAGAATATACTCTACTTTTCTCTTGTTTGCCTATTTAGCACAAACATGCCTAAAAGACATATGAGAAAACATTGCCAGTCTGTGCAAAAGCTGATGCGAATCAAAGTATTTTGTCCTTGTGAGTGTCACCTCCTGTGTTGAATCTAGGAAACCTGCATGGAAAATGCTTATGGAATACAGCTGTCTTCCACCCAATTTTAAAATGTATTTTACTACAAAAAAATATACTAAAACACGTAAGTTTTTTTTAGTGGATACGAAGAAAGTTGTTCTCGAACTGTAGAACGAATTAGCAAAATTATACCAGGAAAAGCATTCACATTTTGGGATTTAAAGACACAGTGGAGAAGGCATTCAGAGAAAATGAAATGCTAGAGGCGTTTAAGGATTTCACAGATGTAGGGATTGTAAGTTTTGGCTGTATTTTGGATAATGCAGCTGAAGAAAAGCATTGTGTTGATGGGTACAAATCAGGAAGGCATTTGGTGAATGCATCAGCTTTACTTGGATGGGCATTAAATACGAAAAAGTTTGTGCTAACTAGTCTAAAAGTGTGAGGTCGAGTATTGAATAGTTTTAGGAATTACTGAAACAGTGTGAGGAATGTCAGACAAACTGTTTGAACAAAGGAAAAATCCCACAAACTCTGTAGGGGTCCGCAGACAGGAGATGAGAAAGTCTGCACCATTTCCTGGTCTCCTTCCCATCTTAGGCCACACACAATTAAACATTTGAGACAGAGCTGTAATGGTCTAATACAGCTCCTCATTTATCCTAGGATAGGTCACACATTGGCTTTCTCTCCACTTTAGAGCAGGCAATGAACTTTTCTCCTACTGGTACTTAAACTGATCCCCCCCCACAATCCCCCCTGTAAACCTGACATGATCAGAACACAGTCTGAAGGACCTGCTGTGAAACACATTTGTCTGAAAGGAACAGGAACACTGAAGGAAGGAATTTGTAAGGGGAGTCAGTTATTGTATTAGACCAACTTACAGAACTCAAAACACACGTCAGGCTTTCAAGCACATAAACCCCAGAATGGTTTGAGTTGGAAGGGACCTTAAAGATCATCCAATTCCACCCCCTACCATGGGCAGGGACACCTTTCACTAGCCCAGGTTGCTCCAAGCCCTGTCCAACCTGGCCTTGGACACTTCCAGGGATGGAATTTGGGTCCTTCATCTTCACAAGAGCTTTGGGTCAATGATCCCAGCTTGTGAAAGCCCAAGTTTTCTCATTCTGTGCCAAGGTAGCCCCACCCAGCCACAGATACTCAATGCTACACTGATCTCCAGTAGTTAAAATCCAGCACAATTATACAAATAGATATATATAAATATATAAAATAGACTGACCCTAAAATCACACCATGGAGCCCCTGCTGCCCAGCTCCAAATATCACTGGTACCCAGTTACAAGGGAGCTCTGAAGGTTTTTATTGCTAGTTATAAGGTCAAATAGATGTTACACCTTCTCTGGGTTATGTGCTGCAGGACAGTGATGCAGAGGAGGCAAAGAGAAGAGCTCTCAGAGATGGGAAGTGTCCTCTCCTGAGCAGGAGATTTTACCTTCCCAAAAAGGCTTCATTATCTATCATAGAATCACAGAATGGTTTTGGGTTGGAAGGGACCTTAAACATCATCAAGTTTAAATTCCCTGGCATGAGTTTGACTATTCCATGTCTCTTCACCTTGGACTTGATTTCCCTTCAAGTAAAGGGACTAAAGGCACTGCAGCATCTCCCACGTGGTACAGGTTTTCCTCTGGACCCTTTCTGCCCAACTCACATTCTCACCTTTCCTTTGCAAAGGAACAGATGGAGGCTTGGGGGTTTTTTTAATCCATGCTGAACTTCTCCTAAACAAAATAATGTTTTCACTGAGATGAGTAAGGTATGGACAGGAACTGGTGAATAAACTAATCAGAAGGACACTGAAATTCATAGCAAGAATTCCAAGTACTTCACAGTCCATTTCCTGCACGTGAAGGAGAGAACATACAGCAGATAAGAAGTAAAAATTACATCAGTAAAACATTTTATTTCTGCTCAGCAACAATGTGCACGAAAGGTTTTTTTCCTCTGCTCTTTGAGGAAAAATAAAAGCTGGGATTAACTCTGACTCATTACTGCATTATGAAAGCAACAAACATGTCAGGCTTACAGCTGCTGCATTTAATTCATGCCATAATCGAGAGCAGCTAATGCAGCTTGTTACCCTTTTTAGGATTCATGAGCCATATGAAAATGTATCTGGCACTGCAGCTCTGAAGTGCATTACTGGAATTCCTGTGCCACTATAACAGGGATGTGTTTACATTTGCATCAGCTAATCAGATAGATTTTACTGTGTTTTATAATGGGACAAAAGAATTCCAGTCCCATGGATTGCAGCAGTGTTTTTGTAAATCACTGGAAAATCCTTATTTAAACTATGCAAATCAGTATAAAGATGAAGCCGTGTAAAATTTCTGTAAGAAATCAAGGTGGAAGCAGTTTGCAGATTCTGCATTCATTCACAATTACCATAAACAACTTTCAGAATAAAGTATTTGTTGATGGTCATGGAGACCATGAAATTTGACAGCTGTGCTATTACAACCCCACCAAGAATATATTTCTAGAAAATCCATCATAACAAAAGTTGCATAAATGTGTATAATTTCAAATTGTTCCAGGAAAGAAAACTGCTTATTTTTTCAGTAGAAACAGACTGTCAAAGACAGAAACTCAATGTACCATGTAAGGTCTGCTCAACCACTTCATGGCAGATTTAGTATCTCAAGTTTACTTGTTAATTCTTTGATGGTTTGATTTCTGAATTTCATCAGTTTAGTGTTATTTCTCCTAATGAAAAGCTTTCTGATAGCATAGACATGGCCACATAGGTCATGGTCTGTGCTGTACAGATCAGTGGAAAAGGATAAAAGGAATTGGAGGAGGTAAGGACCAGACAGCAAACAAAGAAAGGAAGGACAACCTCTCCCTTGGCAGCAGGAACAAGGGTCAGGGCAGTAAATACAGTCTAATAACTGAGCCTACACCCCACTGAAAGTAGCCAATTCCTTAGAGCTTGTATCACAAAGGGCATCCCAAAATTGCCCAGAGAAGCTGCGGCTGCCCCTGGATCCCTGGAAGTGTCCAAGGCCAGGTTGGACGGGGCTTGGAGCAACCTGGGACAGTGGAAGGTGTCCCTGCCCATGGCAGGGGGTGGAATAAGATGGGCCTGAATGTCCCTCCCAATCCAAACCAATCTGGGAGTCTACGATGAAAAATGAGAAGAAGGGAGGGCAGTAATGATATATAATATTATTTAAATTATTCTCCTTGTGGATATACATGTTGCACAGTCATGTAGGTGCTCTGAGGGCAACACAGAGCAGACAGAAAACAAATGTTGCTAAGCAGTCATTGCTATCCCTGGTGTGCAGATATTATTCAGTGCATGCTGTCAGGAAAGTGCAGGTCAGGCTCTGCCTTGCCTGTCCCTGTTGGCAGAAAACACAGCAGGGACCATGACCAGTCTCGCTGGAGTGATGAAGCAGCATAAGGGGGAATGGAAAGACTGCAAAGTATGAGTTTGGAAAAGCAATGTTTAATGATCAACTATAATTTCAAAATAATAGTTATAGAACTAGTGGCTTTAGAGCAAGACAGACTCATGAAAAATCCTCCCTCAGTTACAGGGGAAAAAAGAGAATCAGGATGGAACCTGCACACAGAAGCCTGTGCTTGGAGAAGAAAAGCCTTTGCATGATTTGAGGAAAACTTGGCACTAGATTTCTCCATATCTTCAGTTTGCTATCCAAGGAGCAATGCTAAAAAACAGTAGCAGCATTCCCCAGAACTGTTCTCCCTGCAGTAATTACTTTGGCAGTTCTTCCTGTTGCTCAGCCCAACAGGAGCTGGAAAACTTGCTGTTTGCCAGGCAGTGAATCAGCTCTTTAAAGACAACATCCCTTCACCTGACATTCATGTCAGCTCTAACTTTATAACAGTTATTTCCATGGAAAGAAAAGCTCTACCAACAAAAAGATATTTTACTTACTCAATGTTTGCACAGAGTAGAAGGAACACAGGAGCTGTGGATCCTAAGTGGACTATTAAAAACTATGAAATTTAAGTTTCCTATCTCTAATATTCACTTATTTGTGAACTTTGACCAAATCCCTAAATCACTTGTTCCTTATGCAACAATAATAATACTTTTGTATTTATCTGGTCACACCTTGAGCACTTAATTTCAGCCATGTGGGATGTGACACTGAAAAGACTACAGGTGCAGCTATCTTTAGAGACATAATTTACTGTTCATGTCAAAGTTACAAAAAACTGAAACAAAGAATATAATTTTAATTAGTTTGAGACTCTCAGATAAATGAGTTCAGTGCTAACAATGACAATTAATTATATATTTGCTTTACTAAGCCTAAAAATGATCAAGAGCAGGGTATGCATTTCTATAAAACTGGTCAGATTTCCTGAAACAAGCCCAGAGCAACCCAGTCTTGAGCAGCCAAAGAACACAGACAAGGGAAAGACGATATCAGATTAGGAAATACCTTTTCAAATTCCAGGGATGTGACAGTTTCTTGGTGAAAGCACAGGACGCATCTTGAGAGCTTCTTTTTAACTCTGCTCCTGTGAAAGCAGCGGTGGAGCCACAAAGCTTTGTGGTTCAGCAGCGACTGGAGTTGGCATAAACCCCTAAAAATAATGACATTTGCTGGCTAGAAATAATTGTAAGACAATGCACAATTCTTCTTTAAAGAAGGGTTTTCCATATCTAAACATCTCCACTACTTTTGGTTTGTCGCAGTTTTTATTTAAATAGGATCACACCATAAAAAACTCTCCAGTGAGCACTTGCTGTTCTTACACTGACTTTTTACTGATTTTGTGTCTCAAAATGCAGCCCCATATCTGAGAGCCCTACTCTGTATTTTTTATTTTTTACTGTTCCTTCACCTGCTCTAATCCTTTACTATCTTGTCCTTTCTAGAGTAATAAAACTCCAGGAGTCTTCTTTTTCTATTTTCAGAACACTCATAGCAAGACAGGGAAGTAATTTGTGCTTATAAATCTCAAGACAACTAACTCTAGGGCATAAAAATGCAAACTACTGATGCCATCAGGAGATCGAAATTGGCTGCCATATAACCATATATTTTGTAAGTTCTAGCACAAACTACTTTGTTGATTTCTGGAAATTAGCTTTCCATGATTCCCTAGTAATTACCATGTATCTGAATGACCATTTTACTCTCCCTGTATTTTCAGCCACTGATATTTATTTCCTGTCACTGACTCTTAGTCATCATCAGCTGTTACTTTTAGTTTCTTTAAAACCCCTAAGTATTTTCTTCTCAGATGCTTCAGCTTTTGTAAGGGCTCATCTTTTATCCCATTAAACCTCATACACCTGGCAATAAAAGTTCTCTCTAGACAGAAAGCCCTCATGTTGTAAAGGCAGAAGCAGGAATTCTGAGTGAAGCAGGTCCACAGTTTTAACAAGAATTTACAGACACCTGAGAGAATTTGTCTGAAAACTGGATGTTTTAAAGTGAAGCCACAACACTGGCAGATTTACACACTGGAGAAGTTGTATAAAAACTCACGTAAGGCGAAATAACAAATCATTTTTTTCCCTTCAGACATTAGCAACAGAAAAAGGTTAAAAACAACAGGTGCTTGTTTGCCTCCCATCTTACATTTTTTTCCTTACTTGATTATAAGTAGTTAATTACAGAAAGATGGCAACAAACTAAAAGTTCACTGCCAGTGAAGTAAAAAACTCCTCTTAAGATCTTCTTGCAGCTGTGGTGTTATGGAGAAATGGGACCCACCAGCTAATTACAGCCTTGCTTTGCTTTTAACCTCGGTGATCAGAAGTGGCCTGCCAAGAGACATTCCCATTCCCAACAAATGCAAGAAATTACTTCTAGTCACCTAATGAAGACACAAGTCCAAATAAACCCCCTGCCTGGGTGGGCAGCTGTGGCTGGGGCTTGGTTATTTTATTTTGAGGGTTTTTTCACATTAATATGCAAACTGCCAGCAGCCCATAGAGGGCTGACAAATTGCCAGAGCACTCATTAACTTCCAGGGCTGGGGATGAGGCCAAGTCCTGCTGCAGTGGAATTTTTGCCACCAGCTTCAAGGGGACTAGAATTGAACTTGTTATCCATAAAACTGAGGATACATCAAGCAGTTCCTAAAACTGGCATAAGGAGGGAGTTGCTGCAGTGACCAGAGGGCAGTTATGGATACAGATGAGCTGGCACTCATAAAACACATTGACCATTGCAGTAAGACCTGGGGTAGAAATCTACCTTTGAAAAGAGATGGGAGGAAAGAACCTTCACACTTCAAAAGCTCCCAAATTTCCCCCAATGTCTTTCATGCTCTAGCAACTCCTTTTTGGAGAGTAGGCTTGACAACTTCTACCCAGCCTTCAGGTTCCCTCTCTCCAGCCCCAGGACTGGAGCCAGTATGCACATGAAGCTCTTTGCTCGTTTGGCCACAGGGACCTACTTTCATCACCATCAGATTTCCTACAGACCTGCTCAAGTTCTAATTTTAAGTATTGATTTGCTCAATCCTGTCCTTTCAGGACATCTTCCTATATTTTCATTATGTTTTCACCTCACTGTTCTCACTTCTACCTATGGAGGTTGTAAGGAAGTTATAGCCTCCAATAAGAGAAAATTGAACAGTTAATTTTGTGGAGTGAGAAAGCCCAGCCAGTTGCTAGAGATACATTTTCTTTTATTACATTCCCATTTTTCTTCTGACACCATGAGAAACTACATAAAAAAATTAAAAATTAAACAAAAAGGCAACCAACTCCAAATACCTGTAAGAATGTTAGAATTTCTGTAACTGTCTTCTGTTTAAAAAGCTCTTTCCTAGAGCTGTTCTGTATCCCTCAGCACCCCTCAAATGAGACCACCCCTCTTTAAAAAGAACAAACATGCACCCAAAAAAACACCTGAAGGCTGCCAATAGTGGAAGGAGTTTTGACACAGTCTGGGGGCAATCAACTATTTAGCATTGTGTCTGGGCTTTTGACAAAAACTGTTCCAACATAAAAATTATCAACCAAGTTATCTACAGCTCTCTGAGTGTTACCTCTTATTTTCTTCCTCCAGACTATTCTCAGCCTTCCGTTCATCTATTACTTTTTCTTCTTACTTATTGTCAAATAAAAGAATTTGACTTTTATCATTTTTACACAGGAAATATAAAACTGAAATGCTATAATGAGCGTTCATTCATTTTTAAGTAGCCATTCTCAAGAACTGGAATTCTCTGTCCTCTTTCTCAGCTCCTGAAAGCCTGATGCAGGCTTTGGAAGATCTGGATTACCTGGCAGCCCTGGATAACGATGGAAACCTTTCTGAATTTGGAATTATTATGTCAGAATTTCCCCTGGACCCACAACTGTCCAAGTCACTCCTGGCCTCGTGTGAATTTGAGTGTGTGGATGAAATGCTCACCATCGCAGCCATGGTAACAGGTACCAGAAATCATGTCTTACTGATTGGCTTGTGCCACCTGCCAAATCCATGTACTTTCTTTCCAAAGTACTTCCTATCCACAAAAGCAAATTTTTGTTGTTCTCATCCTGCTTATTACAAATACATTAAAATCTTTGGCTGTTTTAAGTCTTGCCTTGGTGTGCAATGAAATATAAGTAATGACTCCATAAGTAGCATTCCATTTCCATGCTTCAGCTGCCTGACTGGGCTTCCAGTCTTTTGCCAGAAACATCCCTTCAAAATTAACTTTCTTATCCCATATTAATCTACATTTGTTACAGACAAAGTTAGGGGAATTTCTGATTATAAACAATATTGAACTGTTGACCTACAAAGAATTACTTTGTCTCTCTACTTCAAGTATGTTATAAAACCAACATAACTTCAGACTCTCAGGTAGGAAGGACATAAACCCACAGGATATCAAGCTGCATTAATTGTCCTCCATATATTAATTGTTCTCCAACTTTATGCCCAAGCTGGGTTGATTTTTAACAGTGGCCCTAAACTTGTGATAAAATTTTTAAGTACATGTAAAAAAACGTAGAAGATTGAGCAAAGGCACAACTTAGTTTTTAAAAAGTTCAACCACCTCCAAAGACACAACAGAAGTGAAATGTACTGGAAGGCACAATTTTCAGTATATAGGGGCAAATTAAGGCATTACAGCTGTAAATTTAGTTTCTTTCTATAATAAATAAACCACATGGATTCTGGCTAAATCAGATCATGCCACTATGAGGCATTTTTGGCAGCATTCTGGGAGAAAGCTGCTCACCTTCCTTTCTGTCTACAGCACACATTAACTCAACAAGAGACTGAGAGGAACCCTATTAAATAAATCCTTAGTGGGTTCAGCTCTTCAGCAGCTGGACACCAAAGGAAACTGAGGAAGGAAAAAACCAACATAACCACTGTGTTGATTTTTTTCCAAGCTCCTAATTGCTTCTTACACGCTCCTCCTGGGACAGAGGAGATCGCCCTGACCTGCTGGAGAAGGTTCTCCCACCCTGCAGGAGATCACTTTACTCTTATCAACATCTTCAATGCCTTCAAGGAAGTCAGTGCTAGCTCTACAAACCAAGGTGAGTGTGCCCATACCAAAAAGAAGCACATTGGGACCAGCTTGGAAAGAACAAACCAAAAATCTGATCAGCTGTTGTCATAAACCCTTCCTGAATGATTCCTTCCAGAAGTGCTGATTTGCAGGGAGAAACCTATGAGAGTAGCTATTGCTAATGAATATTAGTTTATTAACTAACTGAAAATAACCTAGGACAGCAGCCCCCATCCAACATGGATATGCAAGCACTGTTCCAGTAGTCATTTGAAGTGACACTGATGGTTCCCTCTGTAAAAGCCCAAATCCAGGTTTAAGATGTGAAAGGGCATAAATACAGCTCAGGAGGCCCTCGATTCCCTCAGCAGCTCAACAATTCTGATGGTTTTTTGATGGCTGTCAACTCAAAGGAAAGCTAAGGGAAAAATGGAAAGTAGTAAAGGTCACATTAGGAAACCAACTAAAAGCCAGGGGACTGCACAGCAGCAGCAGCTCTTCACAGCATTTTCCTGTGCTTAAACGTCTTGCTCCGGGTCATTAAACCAGTGCTTAGACCATGGAGGGATAAATCTGAACATAAATCTAAGTAAAACCCTCAGACAGGAAAGTAGGATTATTTCCCATTCAGTCATGCTGGATGCTGAAGGGAAGTCCAGGAGAACCAGAATGCAGGGCCATCCCCAGCACTACAGATGTGATTTCAGCTCCATATCCTGGCCTGAACCCAGAAGGCCTGAAAAACAGAGCTGCTACTCATTCGCTTGAAAGCTGTCACTTTTAACAGACCAAATGAGGGATTTTATTCAGAAAGAAATAGTTAAAGTTCTATAAAACTAAGTGAGGATATCAGGAACTGCCCACTGACTTCACAAGGAACATCAATGAGCCCAGGACATCTGTGTGGCTCATTACCAGAACTGCAGACAGTCCAGACACAGCTACTCCCTCCAAAATGGTTTTAATTTCTCGCTCTACTCAGAGAGCATTTCAGAGCAGGATCTCTGTGGATTGTACCTATCAACAAGACTTTGCTTTGAGCCAAAATACTGGGTTTTTTTCCTCCCCAGAGTCCAGCACTGAGAAGTGGTGTCGGGATTATTTCCTGAGCTGTCCTGCCCTGAGGATGGCAGGAATCATCAGAGCCGAGCTGGTGGAGATTATGAAGCGCATTGAACTCCCCATTTCACAACCAGACTTTGGATTAAAGGAAAATGCACTAAACATTAAGAAAGCTCTCTTATCTGGTTACTTCATGCACGTAAGGAAAAATACCATGGTTTGATCTTGCTGCATTGTTAAATCATATAGAATGCTTTCAGAGAATTTAAGTTAGTGAAACCTCTTGGTCACCAAAAAGAATAAAAGTCATTTTTTCCATGGTGTATCAAACACTTCCACCCATTCCAACCTTTTCTCTGGAGTTCAGCTATCACAGAATAAGAAAAAAGCAATAAGAAAACTGTCAATATGACTTTCACTTAAAGAACTCTTTTACTTCAAAAAACTCTTCTACCTTGTAACATTCTCTTAAACATTATTTCCTTTTTGAAGGTGAAAATACCCTGGAAATAGAGAAATGACTTGAATATATTTAGGTGCACATAATACACAGCTTACTTCATCTCAGCCTAGTAAGATACTCTGACTGTAATTGTAAACATAAACAAGATTAATTTATTCTCACTGGAACACGTTTTCCTTCACATCACTGTGCTTCATCTCAGCACAAGAATGACCCCTCCAAACTACACTGTTTCAAGTGTCCTGCCACACATTGTATTTCAAAGTCCATGAAGAGTATATATCTTAAAGAATATATGTTTGTGTTTTCACACAGACCCTTCAAAGCCAAGTTCAGACACTTATGTACTCACCTGCCCTCATCTGTTGCAGAGTTTCCTTTCAAATATACAGATGAACATTTTCTTTAAGCCTCATTTCATGGTAACCAGTCCCCAGCTTTCCCACACAAATTTGGGAAGAGGTTTAGCCTCTCCAGTTGAAAGTGTCCGAAGGCAAGTTTAATTTCTGATTTTAATATATTAGGCAAACACTGATCAATTGAGCAGTGGATGACTCCCTGCATTCTTTTTTTTTAAGATTGCTCGTGATGTGGATGGCTCAGGGAACTACCTGATGTTGACACACAGACAAGTGGCCCAGCTCCATCCTTTCTCATCCTATTACAACACCAGAAGGATTCCTGAGTGGGTTTTATTCCACGAGTTCAGTCTCTCAGAAGACAATTCCATCCGAGTTGTCTCTGAAATATCACCCGATCTGTAAGTTAACAATGATGAAATTGCTTCTTCCCTCCTGCCTCTACCACAACATCATCACTTTGTGGGGATAAAAACCAATAAATCAGTAAAAGAGGCATAAGAGAAAAGGATAAT
Source organism: Manacus vitellinus (assembly GCF_001715985.3). Classification (NCBI taxonomy): domain Eukaryota; kingdom Metazoa; phylum Chordata; class Aves; order Passeriformes; family Pipridae; genus Manacus; species Manacus vitellinus. The sequence continues at coordinate 3,086,585 of NW_021940541.1, forward strand.
CTCCATACCTAGTCAAGCAAGAGGAGTTGGCATCACTGTAAGATGAAGAAATTGTTGCTTTTCACACTTTTTATATTCACTGGTGAATATATGTGGGATAAATTTTATTTCTTTGTTGCCAGAATTGTTCTGTCACTGTGTGCAGCTTTGCTTGATGGCTCCATTTTCCTTCAAAACACTCACTGCATTAAGGCTCAGAGCTACTAGAAAAGGGAAGATGTGTGATCTCAGCCCTTACCATTATTTTTGGGCAAAACAAAACACGATTTAAGTCAGCCTTCTGCATTTCCCAGCATGTGCTGATCTGTTCAGGTACTGAACTAAGTCTCAGTAACTGCCACTGTAACTGTCATCAATTGAAAAAAAATACCTTATAAGTTGCAAAAGCTTCTCACAAAGTAAAATATACAGAAATAAAATTCAAAGAGTTAACCAACCAGTGTACTCACAGAGTAATCCAGCTGGAAATGTCTTTGTTCCCTGAAAACCTATTTTCCAGCAAATCTTTTTTTCAACATGTTTTCTGTACCCAGCCAGCTGAATCATCCTGTATCAACTCTCTACAGATTCAATAGGCTACAGTCTTCCTGCTGCAAAAATCTCTTTACACCAAGAATATACATTTCCCTGTCCCATCTTTTCTATTTCCCATTTTTATAGGAGAGCCTTTTTCATAATGTTATTGAACCAGTACATTCCAAACCAGGAAAATTACTATTTAATGCCATCTGCACCACTGAGAACTGAACAACAATCACCTCAGCTGAGGACTGAATATATTAAATGCAAGTCTAATGAAAGCACAAAATACTACTACATCTTTCAGAGAATTTTGGTTTCTTACAGACAGGTTGGATTTGGGGTTGAAATAACAACTTTGCAGCTGTTATGCATCACCTTTTGTGTATGAGTGGAAATAGTTATTCAAATATTTCAGAATTCAATTTAAAAATAACCCTGTTTTGTCTCATTTCCTCCCCAGATTCGCTGAGCTGGTACCTCAGTATTATTTTAGCAATCTTCCTCCTAGTGAAAGCAAGGATATTCTGCAGGAAGTGATGAATCACTTGTCACCTGTTTCAACTACAAAGGAAGAACAGAAAACTACAAATGACAACAAAGAAAACGAGGAATTTCCCACCGAGGCTCCCACTGAACAGAGATGTGCCATTCAGTGATTTCAGACTGAACTATGACAGAGTGGACAACTACAAATAAAAGCAATATATGCAAAGTACATCCCCACCTTAACACATGTAATTATTTCAAACTTTTGACAGAAATGTATTTGACGGAAGAAACACAAAGAAAAAGCACTTTTCTCAACAAAAGGAGTTGCATCCATTATTTCATAACAAAAACACATGACTTAATTTTGGTTAAAAATACACTGAGCAGATCTTCAAGTTTTCTTTTGACACTGGGATTTTATTGACTGCTTGATGATGATACCAAAGTAAAATCAGATTAAATATTTAAAAAATATTAATTTGATGGCTGTTTTTAGGAGCACAGAGGAGGCATTTGAGTGGAACAAAACCGTTACCACCAAGTCTTGTGTGAAAATATTGCCAAGTCAGAGTTCTGCAAGGGCTGCCTTACAAAAACCTGGTGCTTGCAGGGGAGTTCAGAGTGAGAGGTAGTCTTTGAGTTTCTCCATAATGGCATTCATTCCATCAGCTGGAACTATCATAACAGTCCTCAAAGGCTTCATTGGTACATCATCAAAGGACCATCTGCCACCCAGGCAGGTGTCGCTTTCCTCTTGCACAGAGTAGTTGAACTTCAGGAGGGCTTTCTGAACGACACAAATAAAAGCATTCAGGTTAAAACTCTTCATTAGCATGAAGGCAATGCATCCCCTAAACAAAGCAAAAATAATGAACCTATTATGCCATGCTTATTAAGAAGTTTTCTCCCATCTCAAAAGGTCCACCCAAAAAAATTCCGCTATTAAGCATTTTAAACTATCTGCTTTTCACAGGATTTATATGATTCATATTACATTCTAAAATGACTGCTATCATTACAGTTTAGGATCAGAAAAATTACCTAAGACAGAGGGGGAAAAAAAAAAATCAATGTCCCCTTTATACTCTAACTGTGCCTTATTTTAGGTCGTTTTAAGGCAGCACCTCATTCCACACAATCACATTAAGAAAGGCCAATCCTTAGAAGCTATTGTGCAACTAACAGGGATCTTGGACAGGAAAATCAGGCTCTTAATAGACCTTCAACCCTGGAACAAGAGCAAACCACTGTGTAATTCTGAGAATTAGCCAAAACCCAGATAAAAGGGACAGCAGGAGAATGCAGGTGGAACTGAGCCTGCACTAAAGATGATGGATTGGTGTGGACAACATCTGGAAGGCCTGAGGCTGTGAGAAGGCTCTGCTCCCTTCATAGCCTACTCTTAAAACTGCTCAGAGTGCTAAAAATTAACATATCTGCAAGGATATGAGGAACAGTAATTCCCCTCTTTCACACTGCCAGTAGAAATCAATATTAAGGGCACGGGCACCAATATGAATCCTGAAGAGAGATTCAAAAAGCTTTTGGAAAGGCTGGAGCCACTGGAAGACATATTTGTGCTTCTCCAAATAGGCAGGTGTTTATAATGTGTATTATTTCTTTTCAGGGATATATATACTGCATACAAAGTCCCTTTTTATTAGCTTACCTAGACAAAATACCTGATGGATAAGGAATATGTATCTAAGAAATGTTTCTAGTTTTCCCACAAGTCAGATTAAGGAGTATGAGCTGAACCATTTAGTAGAAAAACTTCCCTAACCACTTCCCTCTGCAGAGAAAGTTAAAATCCAGTCTCCTTTTAGGTTTGCTTCCCACTAACAGTATCTCAAGGCTGTAAATTTAATTTTTGAAGAACCACCACGTTAAATGAGGGGCTTTGCTCAAGAACAATATGAGCAATGGAAGCCCTAAATTTTTAATCAATTCCAAGTCTGGTTATAATAGATTTCCTGGTTATAATTTTAAGGAACAGAATAAAGCCCAGGGAACTGCCAAGTGGAAAAAGGCCTCTCTCTGTTTTATATGGCTGCAAGTGTCTGCCTCATCACATTTAATACTCTTTTATGGCAATCTAATTAACCTTCTGTGTGATCAGGGAGGATATATACTCCAACACTAATTTAACATACACACATTCTTAAATGCAGAGACCCTACTTCATCTAACACCCTCCATAATGCTTAAAATGAATTTTTTTTTTTTAAGACTGTTAAAAAAAGAAAAAGCACTTTCAGTTTGAGTCCACCCACTTGAGCCGAAAATGACTGCAATTTACTTGAAAGCACACAATTAATTAGCCTTTAGAATGCCAGTCAAAATAACAAAGCAGAGAGGAACACAGCCCTTCTGGAAGGTGACACCCAGGGACACAGGGGCATCACAGGCTGCTCCCTGCCAGCTTCTCAACAGCACAGAGAGCTCAGGTTCAGCTGCTGTGGCAGGAACACAGAAAGAAAATCCCCAAGTTGTTACTGCACTGAGGCAACAACATTTCCTGTGGCTAAGAATGAATTCCCCCACTTACATGTTCCTTCTTCCCAAGAAATAAAATTACAGCCCTACCTACCGCAGCCTCTCACTGAGAGTCATGAATGATCACACACAGCAACCCTGGCCATTAACCACACAGTGCATGTGCAGGGACTTCATCCTGTAGGTACTGCCAGAAATGAAAAATAATGGTCCCTTGACAAAGCAATAATATTGTACAATAGGATTTTTTAAGCTTGGGAAAAAAAAACCACCACACAACAAAAAATTCCTTGCATTTCAAAGCACATTTTTAATTTAATTTCCTGCATCTTCCCCTCACCTGATCTGGCTTGGGACCAGAACTGTGTAGACAGATTGCCTTAGGAGATAGGAAGTAATATTTTCATCTCAGTATTTTAGCACTTTTTATTAATATACTTGCCCTGAGTAGAAGAGACAGAAAAGGGAAATGAGAGCTACTTGTTTGGATCTTCAGAAGTTTTTTATTCTGAGCATTTTTTGAAAGTAACAGAAGGTGACCAGAAGGAAACACAAATCAATACACAAAAATAGCTTGATTGCTCATCTCTCAACACTACTCTGAAAAACCCTGGATTTAATTTAAAAGGAGTTATGATCATATCTTGTTAAAAGTTCCTCTTAAATTTAAGGTAAAACACCTTTTTTGGTGATACATAAAGAAAAATTAACATCTTAAATTAAAAGTATCACGTGTTACCTCATGAAAGAATTCTTCCTCTGCATTTGCAAACATTAATTCCTCCTTTTGCTGATTTCTCCCTTCCCTCCTCTTAGAATTATTCTTGGTGGCTTCTGTGAAGGTTTTGCTGATAAGAAGATAATAGTGGCACTTCCCACAAGGTTTGTTTGTTCTCTGTGCCTCAGTCAGCTCTTTCCTAAAGATAAATAAATATTTACACATTTAAAAACATGTTTACATCCACAATTTAAATCCTAAACAAGTATATAATAAACCTTATATTGCATTAGTATAGAAAGAATATTCATATTGCAGCCTATTATCTTATGAATGCCTCAGAAAATAAATTTTGCATGTTTATTCCTAGTACATAAATATACTATTTGTATTTTAAAACAACAAAAGTACTGATGTCTTTCCACACCTCACAAGATAACCTTTACTTCCCAGAGTCTTTCTCATGGTAGACAGTCTGTGAAGTGATTCTAAGTGCAACTCTCCTTAAAAATACATCACATTATCACTTCCATGAGGACTTATAACTGAAAACACTGAAAATAACTCTTGCCCAACCTTATGTTAAATATGTTGTCACTGAAACACTCCAAAACCTTTAGGAGAAAGAGGCTGAAATCTGAATTTCTGCTGTCACAAGTGCTGTATTTGTGGTGACTTCAAAGTTAAGCCTTCAAGCACCTCATTTTTTTCCTCTAAAAACCTTCCTGACCAATCCTATCTTACACACCCAAAATTCCTTAGAGGTCTCCTTAATTGCTTAAATGAGCCTGTCTCTCAATCCAAATGCTCCATTCCAGAGCCAGGCACTAACACATGAGAAGAAACATCCAAGTTGTTCCTAATCAGCACCCTATAAAAAGTTCTCATTTTTAAATCTTCCCAGATCAATATGAAAATAATCAAACAATACAAACTAAACACAGCTAAATATAAGCTACACACAGCTATTTCTGTAGTAGAAACGCACATATTCTTAAATTATACCCTCCTTTTTGTGTTTTGTTTATATTTTAAAAAGTTTTTTATATTTTAAAGTACAAAGAGTTTCCCAAGCCTAAAGATGTAAAGAAAATTTAAAAATTAACTGAAGACCTTATATGAGATTAAAACAATTTTTTCTGTTCCTGCCTTACTTACATCTGTAGTACCACCTGTCTTAACATAGCTCCACATAAGTAAGATTTCTGAAAAAAATATGAAGTACTATTCAACATTGTGTCAGAAAAAAAACCCCAACAAACTTACTGGAGCTGCTGGTGCATGGGCAGAGCAATCTGGGGTGGAACATTGATGAATCTTTCACTGAGTATGAGGCCCACAGGCTTTGTACAGTCACTGAGGAGTTTACTCAGTTGTTCCACTACGTGTTGGTCACAGCTCTTCTCGCAGCGACTCAGAACCAGCTCTTTGATTTGCTCAGCACACTGTGTACCCTGCAATCAAAAGGTGTATTTCCTTTACCTTGCAGAAGGACTATTTGCACAAGAAAACCTTGAATGTCACCTTCAAGGGGATTTCCTGCAGGCCTGGTGGCAATTTCCTGGAGCAGCCTCCGAAGCACTAAACAATCCCTCTGAAATCGTTCATAAACAATTCCTCTGAAATCCTTCAGCAGCCCTGAAGCTGAGGGCAAACAAAGGTTGGCAGCTGATGGGAACACAGAGCACTCCACAGCAAAACTCCAAACTGAGGAGGATCAAAGTGGAGAAACACAAGTGACTGACAGTTCAGTCACCCTGGAATTACCGGATTTAGTTTTCACTCTTTGACCTTCAGCAAATTACTACAACCAAAAAAAAAAAATCTAAGTCACGTGTGACTTTTATGACCCCATGCTGGAATTCAAAATCCCGATCCAGCTGTCCAGGCTTGTCACACAGGGTAGAAAGCAGGATGCAGCCTCATTTATCACTAACTAGATGTTAATGAGGAATACCAACCTTCCTTTCTGTTAAGTTCAGGCAGCTTATAAAACCAAAGACCTCATCATCGTCATCATCATCATCATCATCACTACTGTCCTCCTGAACTTCTGCTTGCTGTTGAAAGAATGAAAAAGCAACAACTCAGACTGACATTCTATTTCCACTCTGCAGCAAAAGCTGTTTGTCTTCCCAGGAGATGCTCAGCAGATGACAACCATCCAGGTGATCTGTACAAACATAAACTGCAAATTCTGGGGCTGCTTCACTGAACATCTTGCTGTACTCAGAGCCAGCTTTATATAAAGCCAGGTCATGCATCTTCTGCAGCAGGGGCTTTTGAAAGGCACTAAAGTTTGATAGCTCACATTTAATAAGCAGCATCTCGGTCCGAGGCACGGCAATATCTTAAGGAAAAGCAATTTTCTGCAGTTTCTAAAGTAGGGGAAGTAAACCTGCAGTGTCTTAAAAAACACAGAGCAATAGAGCCTTGATAGGGAGTGGGACAAAGAGCTCAACAAAACTCCACAATAAAAAAAATGTGGGGAAAGAATTGGGGATCATGCAGCTGGAACAGAAGGATCATATTAAACCTGGACAGAAAAACTGCTGGCACGGGACAAAAAGTGGATGTATAGCAATGGTTTAACAGCACAACTGTGCCATGGGGGCAGCTTGTTTGGGTTTGAAAGCAATGTGGCCATGATATCTCGAGCACCACACAATATTAAGCAGCTTCCTGAGCCAGCAGAACTTGTTCAGCAATCATCCCCGGATCCTTTTCTATGCCCAAAGAACTCTGCACAAAAAAAATCTGCACACAGGGTATTTCTGGTCTCTATCTTTGTACCTCCTGAGAATGCAGGAAAGACCCAAGCTCCTATTTCTTATGGATATGAGAACAAACTTCTCCACAGCATTTTCGGCATTACTTCCCTACTACACCAAAATTCAGAAAGTGAAAAGACTTTCATATGTAAAAAGAAACCAGTAATAAATCAAATTTATTCTTTGGTTGAAAGCAGGCATAGAAAATTTCAGCTCCCATAAAACAATTACTCTCAAAGCCAAAAAGCAAGATACAAATTAAAGCATCCCCTTCTGAAATACAGAAATTATGTCATTTCAACAACAATTATTGTACTGAACTTACAAACATAAATTCTATCTTACCTTGATAATACTTCCAATATGGTTCTGTTGTATTAATATATCAGTCAGCTCAGCAGTGTTAACAGGAGCTTTTAGAAACAACTGGAAGACAGGAAATAAGTATAAAGTTTTAGGCACTGATAATATATCATGGGCCACTTAGTAGTAAATAGTCAGTAATGTCTCTAAGTTGCCATGGAATACTCTGTTGCATTTTTAATTTCTATTTAGTGAGGTTTTTTATTTAACTTCCTTCAATATAATACTGTAAAGACTAAAAATCAGCTTCTTGAAGTACTTTCTCCTGGACCTTCCACACACAAGGTTTCCTGGGGAGCAATTAACATTATGAAGACAGAAAGATGCAATGTGAAAGAATAATCCTACATTTCATTGGGTCAAGTTATGGAAACCACAGTTTAGGAGACACATGTTCACATGCAGCTGTAACTATTTAATCTCCATGAGCTGAAGAACAGTAAAACTATAAATCAATACAGAGAATGTGAACTGATATCTCTGCTTCACTCTTTAGATATTATTTATCACACTGGACATACCAACCAAGCTAATAAGTAGCCAAAGTACCTGTTGCAGTAACTTCTTTATCCCGTTGTAGTCATTGTCTGATATGGAATGTGCTTCAAATTCAATATTCACTTCCTGTGAAGAAGTAAAACAGAGAATATCAAACACACTTGACAAGAACCTATATCAAAACAAATCTAAATTTGAAGACAAGTAATGGCAGATATCAGAAGTAAAACTTATTTCCATGTTTCAGCAACCCTGGTAATTGTTAGTTATCATTTCTTCCGTGAAAGAAGCAGAGCAGCTGTGGCTGCCCCATCCCTGGAAATGTCCAAGGCCAGGTTGGATGGGACTTGGAGCAACTTGGTCTAATGGAAGATGCCCCTGCCCAGGTCAGGGGGAACAAGATGAGCTTTAAGGTCCATTCTAACCCAAACCATTCGGTGATTCTGTCTAGTAAGACAAGGAAGGTCTACAGAGGTAACTGAGACCACATGATTTACTTGAAAAGCTACCTGGACATACAGCATTCACTCCTGGCACCCAGGAACTTTCTGACTGCTCTAAAATTCAAGGATCTCACTGAATGATTAAGCCACTAAATTCAGAACAAAACACAGTTCACAGTTGTTCTGAATGCTGTGCAAATCACTGCTATAAAATTGATATAAACCAAGGGAGCACTGGATGTTCTAACACCAGTCTTGCTTCATGGCTTTTCCACTACCCAAAATAACACCCTGGTAGGAAAGAGTTCACAAACCCTCCATATTTCATCTATTAAAAAAATAAGACAAATACAAACTCATCATATATTTTGGTGTGTCCTATCTTGCTGCTATGGGCTTCATCTCCTCCCTCCATGTGTATTCCAAAGCCAGAGCCTGCAAAGCAAGCTGTTACGAGTTGAAGGGAAAGGCTAATATGGCAAAAGTAAAAATGCCCTTAAAGTATTACTTTACAAAGTTCTGCATAGTTATAAATGCTCAGTACATTTCTTTAATATTACAGTGCACACCTTGATGTCTTATACGAGAACTGAGGGAAACTCAACATATCTTTATATCAAGACTTCCAAACTAAAATAGATGTAAGAGTGATATATCATCCTCAAAAGCTGGGCTACTAAATTAAAATAAGTGTTATTCTGCAAATTTTATCAGTTGAACTGAAAAGCAGTGCAGGACACAGAGAAACCATCCTCATAATCCCTGCCACTGAAGACTCAAGAAACTTCATCCACAGTGCAATAAAAACCACTGTCCTACCCACATTATGCAGGGGTGTTATGCACTTTTAAGAAAAAGGAGGAAAAAGAAAGGATTATTGTCATTAGCTTTAATTTTTCAGTGTTGAAACAGTAGTGAAGTATCTTTTACCAGTTTACAAACACTGAACGGGACACACAGTACCAGCAGTGCCAGTCCAGAACTTCAACACATGTTAGATTAAACCAGGGCAGTGCCCACTCAACGTGACACACGTTTCTAGCAAATGGGAAATGTGCTTTTCCATCATGTTACTACAACTGATAACACAATTAAACCTACACTTCTTATCAGGACATGTTTTTTTTAAAAAGACAGGGTTTGTGGTTTTTTTATTTGCTAACTTAAGTAGGGCCTCATCTAAGAAAAAGGAAAATAATTAACTAAAAGTGAAATCCTAGTGAACACAATCACTGCAGCAAAATATTTAATTTAAAATGTACCAACTTAGAATCCACAGATACTTCTGTTCTTGGCCTTTTTAAGCCCTGTGAAAATAACAGGTTGCCTTATCTGAAGATTTTAGTAAGAGTTCAAAGTCAGTGCACAGAAACACAGAATCATTTAGGTTGGTAAAGCCCTCTAAGACCATCGAGTCCAACCATTCCCCCAGCACTGCCAAGGCCACCCCTAATCCGCGTCCCCAAGTGCCACATCCTCACGGTTTTAAATCCCTCCAGGGATGGGGACTCCACCACTGCCCTGGGCAGCTGTGCCAGGGCTGGACAGCTGTTTTGATGGATAAGTTTTTCCTAATATGCAATCAAAACCTCCCCTGGCACAACTTGAGGCTGTTCCCCCTTGTCCTGTCATTTGTTACCTGGGAGAAGAAACCGAACCCTCCCAAACATCTCCGGAACATTTTCCCGAACATCCTCCTACACACCTTACCGAGCATCTTCCTAAACAAATACTCTCCCAGACAAACTCCCGCCCAAACAACCTCCCGAACACCCCCCCAAACAAAAACCCTCCCGAACACCCTTAAGAACATCCCCCCAGATACCGCCCCAAACATCCCCCAAGCCCCCTCCCGACCCCGCTCCGGGCGCTCTCTCCCATCTCCCGCGCTCCTCTGGACGCCGGGAGCGGCGGGGCCGGGCCGGCTCGGCGCGGGGCCCGCTCCCTCTCACCTCATCGATCGGCTCCTCCGAGTCCGAGCCGTCCGAGCCCTCCGAGCCGTCCGATCCCGCGGATCCCGACTCGACCCCGAGTCGCTGCCGGCCGGTCCCGGCCCTGCGGAGCGCGGCGCTTGGCCGGCGTGGCCATGGCCGGCGGGCGCAGGCGCGGCCGGAAGGGACGTGTGGCTGCGGGGCCGGCACAGCGACAGCGCTCCGGGGTGCCACCGAGTGTCACCCAATGCCACCCAGTGTCATCCAATGTCACCCAATGTCACCCAATACCACCCAATGCCACCCAATGTCACCCCAGTGTCACCCAATGTCACCAGTGTCGCCGTATGTCGCGACAGAGTCGCGGGGGTAGCACGGCGGAGGGGGGACGCGGCGCGGCGGCTGGTGCGCGGTGCTGGGGGGGCGCTCCCCGGACCGCCCCTCTGCCCAAACCCCCGGATTTCCTCTCCGCGCTGCTGCTGTCACTTCCTCCCGGCAGGAATTCCTGCCTGGAGAGGGTTGTCAAGCGCTGGAAGGGGCTGCCCAGGGAGGCAGTGGAGTGCCCGTCCCTGGAGGTGTCCAAGGAGCCGCTGGACGTGGCACTCGGTGCTCCGGTGACAGGTTGGACCCGGTGATCCCGGAGGGCTTTTCCAGCCTCAGTGATTCCGGCGTTCTGCGCTTCTAAAGGAACAGGGTATCCCGAGCATCTCTGACATGATTAAAAATTAGTACTAGTAAAAATCAGTAAAGGTAGTAAAAATTGCGAATTGAAACAGCTTGCTGCTTGCCTAGAAAAAAAAAAAAAAAAAAAGGAAAATTCCCAGCTTCCCCAGAACTAGACTCCCTGGTTCCGGATAATTCCAGGCTAACAAACACAAAAGGGAGCGAGGTACAGCACAGTAAGCACAGTGTGAATGTTCTCTGTATGGAAAACACCAGTCAGGAAAATACGTGGAAAACTCCTAAGCACTGAAATTACCGAAGTGGTGACTAATGACTGAGCCTCAGTTATGTCGAACGTGCTCCATTTAAGTCTTTTTGTCTAATTAACGAAGAAAGGTGGATGTTAATGAGGTCACTGAAGAAGGGGACTGGGTACTCCTACTGTCAGCCACAAGAGCAAGGCACAGGGCCTGGGATGCAATTCCAGCTTTATAAATACAAACCAAGTAGGTTAAAATTTTTGTTTCCTTTAAAGCATCAATCATGCCTCTATTTATTTTTTCTTTTTTTTTTTTTTTTTTTTTTTTTTTTTTTTTTTTTTTTTATACATGCTCTGGGAGTACTTAGTTCATTGCCAAAATGTGAATAATGATGCACAGGGAAAGAATTTAATGTAGGAAGGTGAATTGTCAGATTTTTCCTGCTGCACTAAAACTGCCTTTCTGGGGATGCAGTCTGTATGTGTATAGTTTTCCATTTGATTTGTGAATTTGTGTTTGAAATTAATTACTAATGACTAACTGCTTTTGGTAAAAATGCATGATGTAGTAGAAGGGTCGGAGCCTTTTGCTGCTCCTCTGAACCAGTTTTGTTGTTGAGTTTTGGGACTTAGACACCCAAATAGCAGGAATTATTCTTAAACCTTTCACTGTTGTTGTTACTTGGTTATATATGTCTTAGATTATCTGGGAATTTGGTAGGTTTCTGGACCATACTCCATGGCACCCTTACAGGTGGGGTTTTATCTTCCCTGGTTATTAAACCCATCTACTTGTGGTAAAACATTTGGATCTCTATAATAATTTATTTTAAAGAAAATTTGCTAGTATGTAATCAGGAAATTGGGATAAATGTGGATAATTAGGGTAAATGTGCAGTTAGAGAATGGATTTCTGTTTTTATGATTGGTACATTTGTAGCTGAATTCAACACCAAAGTGCAAGTTTTTGAGGAACTGAGAACTATCATCTTCCATTTTAATGGCAGAATGTGTGTTTTCAGTGTAGCATTGTTGACTAGAGATACATGAGAGAAAGCATGTGAATATTATGATTATATATATTATATTCAAGTAGCCACACATACGTTGTACTTAAAAAAAACATGTTGAAACCCTGTTTTCCCTTTAGAAAAGGGTGAGATCCCAAAATGCATCAAATCAAATCTTTGCCTAAATATTATGATGATCAGAGGGTGAAAACCAGCATGGACATTAATAGAATAAATAACTTTTCCACAGATAGGAGCTGATCACATTGCAGAATGTGATGGCATTGTAGGGGTTGTTACTGCTTTTACAAAATACTCTTTAAAATGTGTTCTCCTTGATGACTTTCATTGGAGCCCGTTCCTTGAGCAGTGTTATCTGAAGGCAGCATGTTATTTTTTGGCCTTATCAGGGTGGATATTCCTGCCCAGAGAATGCCCAGTAACTGCTTACTCATTGTGCAGGGAGCTGTACAACTGGTAGCAACCCAGTTCTTTGGAGCTGAGCTGTTGAAGTCACTGTTCAAGTAGGTCTGATTTAGATCTAATTTAGATAAATTCCATTCTTGCATTCTAGAGTTCTGCTGCACTTCCTTGGTGAACAATGAAGGTTCTGCTGCTGAAGGATCCCAAAGACAAAGATTCGGGACCAGATCCGTATATTAAAGTGAGTAAACTTTAAAAAAAGTAAACAAATGGGTCACTTCACTATTAAATAATAGTGTCAGATGGATGTAACTGTTTCAGGTGGAAAACATGCTTAATCAAAATTAGGAGTGGATGTTTGAAATTGTGATATTTTCCGAGGAAAATAATCAAAAATAGGAGTACATTTCTGAAATTATGCTAAGAGAAGAAGTGTCCTAGAAAATATGCTCTTACTGCAGAAAGTTATGTTAGTTATGGGGCATTTTTACTGAATTCACTTTTAAAGCTCTCAGCAAAGTACTGATATAAAATCAGTTTCATTTTAATTATTTAATATTGATCATGTTCATATGGATAAAATTAAGATTACAAGAATTCTTACTATTCTTACTGGGAATGTAATGTGAAATAGGGGTTAGTTGTTGGTGAGGTCCTTTCTGCTGCTGCCTTTAGTCATGTGAGTGAGTCTTATTGTAAGAGCAGTTCTGTTGAAGAGTTTCTGTTTAACAGGAATTATTTCTTTAGAAGAATGCATTATTTAGAAGAATTGTATTTACAGAATTACAGAGATGTCCAGGAATATTTTCAGGACTTGGGATTTCAGAGTTATCCCGTAACTCAGGAGGCCTCTGTTCCACAGCTATTTGAAATACTAAACAACTAACAAACCAAACTAGATTTACCAGTAAAAGGAAATCAAAGGCCTTTTAATTTTGCCTTAGTAAAAAGAAATACTTGTGCTGACTTAGTCAATTATTTGAAAAAGGGAAAAACTGCTTTTTGGAACCTATTTCAAGAGCTGCAAACTTTTTCTTGATAGGAATTAGGATTGTATGGCCTTGAAGCAACGTTGATCCCAGTTTTGTCATTTGAATTCCTGTCTCTTGAAAGCTTATTTGAAAAGGTAAGTTCTAAATTATTCTGGTTGTCTTATTTTCAACAAAATTTAGGCCATGGCTACCAAGATCCCGGGTGTTCTCTTGGTTTAATTGTGCCCTTTGTGGTACCTTTTTTAGCTGTGTATAATAAAATTTTGTGTACAGCACAGTCCAGCGGTTGGACAACATCGGGGACCTTGTCCATACTTGTTAAAGAATTAAGTTAGTCAGACAAAATTCACATTTCAGTTGATGGACCATAGACAGACGCAAGTATTGGGGCATTTCAGACATCTCTTGAAGCTGTTCTGTTCCTCTCAAGGTTGTAAAGAATTGATCAACTTAATTTTTAAATTAATTTACTAATTGTTTTTGTTCACTTCTTGATTTACTGTTTTTAAATAGCTTTCTCATCCAGAGTGCTATGGAGGCCTAGTTTTTACCAGTCCAAGGGCATTAGAAGCCATCAAAATATGCTTAAAAGAGAACAGTAAAAAAGAAGGTAAGTGTATATTTGTATTCCTTGGTCTTTCTCTTTCAGTATCTTGTGAAATCTGTATTGTACTGCATTTTATTTTACCCACCAGTAGATGTTTGGAGCATGACTTTTTAAAAACAGCTGTATCTCATAGTTCTTGTGACATCCCTAAAGGGCTAGTGGTGGACTGAGCTTTTAAGGGTTGGGTTTTCCACACTTAAAAATTAAAGGAAGGAGCCTTTGGTGCAAATTACTAATTAGTGAGAGCTTTTCCACTTGTGTTTGTCTTGTGCATAGGGAATATTTTACTGCAGTGCCTGGTTTACTCACTAACTACTTTCCTCCTTTAAAGAGAAGAGCATCTTATAAGAATTGGCCACTGCTACTGTGCCTACTGTTACAGAAACAGAGATTTCTCTGTCTTGAATAAAAAAAAACCCTCAAGTGAATTAATTATTAGCTAAAAAGTGGTGAAGAGCTGATGATACCTAAAAGCCAACAGATCAGCTGTGAGAATCCTACTAAATGGAAATTCCTGTCACAATGATCTGTCAAATCATATTGAACTCTTCAAAAACTCTTGTGATAAGTGATAGTTCTGCTATAGAGTTTCTACAAACACTTAAGTAGTTTTATTACTTCATCTGCTCCATATTTGGGCTGTGGACTTACTAATCAATGTACTGGGAATAAGGTTACACCCCTGAGTAAGCAGTGAGTACATTGAGACCCTTGGCTTATTGTGCCTTTTCAGCAGCAGAGGACAATATATTAGGATTTGGGGTCAAATGTAATCTCTTATATTGAGTTCATCCCTAATCTTGATTAGGACCTGCTGAAATACAAATTTTAATCAATAAAATGAGTCATTGGTTCCTATTTTTTTTAGTGTCTATTTGAGTTCCTTTCAAAGGCAATAAATCCTTATCTTCTTCCTTTTTAAGAATAGTTTCCTCTGATTTGTTTTTTTTTTTTTTCTGTTGTAGTTCATATTTCTTTTTTTCCCCCCTAAAAATACCAGAAAAAACTCCCTGTCCTGTGCTGTGCTGGTTTAAGACAAGACAGTAAAAGACTTGGTGTATCTATTTTTGACCCATTAGGATTTTGGGCACAGGGATCAGGTTGCTGGAACCAAGAGCAGTAATTTATAACCTCCTCACTGCCTGAGGGAGGAAAACTGTCTCACAAAAATTTTATTTTGGTCTTGGGTACATTTTATTTCAGAGTTGATAACTTAATTTTGGTGCATGTCTAAAATATAATCAGTTCTATATATTTCTTGTATAAGAGTTGCTTTATGCAGTTCTGTAGTGGATGCATACAGATTTTTACCCTTTTGTTTGTTGTCATGGAATATTATATATTTTTGCCTAAGTACTCAATTTAAACACCAGTTTCTGTGTCTAAATCTCCCTTTGCACAATGTGCCTTTTTTCCCCTACGAGTTCTGGTTAGTTTTTAATGCCAAAAATGAACATTGCAAGTTCCATGGGATCTGGCACAGGGCAAAGTGTACATTAAAAGTGCTACTTAACCAAAGCAGCCAAGAACTAGTTACTTAAATTGACCTTTTAAAAACATGTTGAAGACTGCTGTTTACATAGTGAAAAAACACATTTAAAATTCATTTTGTACATCCAGTTCTGCAATATGTAGTGGGAATATTAGTTATTATTATTTTGCTGTATTTGTAGATTAAAAAGAAGTCCAAATAATCGTTTAGCATTCATATTTTGTTGCCATGTGCTTTAATGTAACTTAATTCAATGTTTTTCAGCCTGGTTGAAATCTCTTAAGCAAATGTGGAATATCAAACCAACGTATGTGGTAGGAAAAGCTACAGCTTCTTTAGGTAAGCTGGTTTTAAAAAAGAAATCTTAAGTAAATCTGGCTTCTAGTACAATTTTTGGAATATTATCTGTTGTTCAAGGGTGCTCAGAAAAAAAAAAAGAGTAAGTTTTCTAACTGAATAATTTGAAAAACATATCCCAACTTTCTATGCTTTAGTCAGGATCTGCCTTCTGGATTCTGCTCCTTTTATTGCAAAGTGATGGTCACTAATTGAAAAAATTTGGTCAAAGCAGGAAAAACACCCCTTTGTTCTTAATTTGCATGTGGCTTTTTCATTCTGTTTGGAAATTAATTTGGATGAGAGGGATTATAACCTGATTGAGACTGTACACATAGTTTCCCTTTCAACCCATATTTCTGTGACAGTAAATCCGAATTGTTTTCTTTGTTTTCAATGCTTTTCTCTACTTTTGGTTATAGTGGAAGAAATTGGCCTCACCCCACAAGGAGAAAAGTGTGGAAATGCTGAAAAATTGGCTGAGTATATTTGCTCAAGTAAGTAGCTAAAATTTTCTAGTCAAATTAAGGTATCTTCCATTGTTTCAGAATTTCCTGAAGATAAAATTAAGTGCACAGTGAGACAGAGAAATACCTGCTGCAAATATCTCTTGTTTGTAGGACCTGTGAATTCAGCCTCTGGGAGATAACTCTGACAGACAATAAAAAATACTTCAAAATGTATATACAAGGTATTAATTTACATGAAATCTTAGACTCTCTAATTGTTTAATAATATTATATGTAATGCTGATCTTTGCTGCATTGAATTATCAGATTATTGGGTAATTTTTAAAGTCTTGTTAGTCCACTTCCTCTTTTGTTTTTATTGTAATTTGTTAAAATTTCCAATAGTAACAAGAAACATTTCTAGGCTTAGGGGCTGATTATTTTTTGAGTGGATGGGTCAGTACAAACTGTGAAAAAAGAGGCTGTGTTTTTGTACAGATGCCAGTGAATTGATCAGCAAAGTCTGCACAGTAGCAGAGATTTATAGGTAAAAGGAAAATACAATTGGAGCTGGCAAATATTGCTTTTCCTGGGCACAGTGTTCTCTAATTCACTGGAAAATAAAACATTTTAACTATGTGGAGTATGTAATGATAAAAGGCATAGTTGCCAACACAAGATTGAATAATAAATTGTGAAAATTAGAAATGATACTTGCAATACAAAAAAGGCCATAAGGGGAGAACAACCCATCTCTGCTCTTCAGCAGATACATTAAAGCAAAGAGAGGTTTTAGCTGATTTTTTTTAGTGCTAGAAAATCTACTTCTGGCAATGAATTCAATGTTTGCCAGTTGGCAGGTGCAGGGATTTTTTTTTTGAGAAGGAAGACAAGAGAAATACCTTTTTGTTCTGTTGTAGGAATGTGAAAAAACTCAACCAAACAGTGAATTTCAATCGTTGGAGTCTGCTTGTTGTTGATATATATAATTATCCTCAAGGTTTTATTGGATTGTGCATATTTGTGTGCTCTCAATTGGTTTATAACAACCTCAGAAGTACAGATTCAATTATATCATGTTCCCTAGTATGTATATAATCATTTTTTTTAGGCATAAAAGAAGTAGATGAAAAGAACAGCTCTGAATTTTTTATATCACTAGAATTTATTGTCAGAATAAAAGGAAAATCTGAAATAGTGAGTTTTTTTTGTTGTTTACCTTTTGTGCTTTAAAAAAATATTTCAACCTAAAGGATTGAGAAATAAAGGAATTAACTCTGTAACTGGCCAGTTGGCTTTACTCTTTTTCAAGGCAAATATTTGGTTACAGAGGTAGGGGATACCAATACTTGTGTTGTTCGGGCTTAGTAAGGAATTTTTCTGTCCTTTGTAAACACAAGTCCAAAAGGATCTGTTTCTTTATAGGTGTCATATTGATATTTCAATTAACTGACAGGAGTTGCAGGAGAATTGATGCTGAAATATCTTATTTTAAAACCTTTTTTGCATTCTGAGCCAAGTTTATTCTTCCTTCCTATAATTTATGATAAAGATATCTGTGTTTTCTAATAAAACTTCAGTGTGCAGGCAGGACAGGTGTATCTGTGGTGACTCCTATCAGGGTCTTTCCATGTGATGTTTCCTATGCTGCCCTTTATTTTTTATCCCTGAGAAATCTCTGCTGCTACATAAACCAAGAATCTCCTTCCAGCACTTAAAAGCATTTCTCTTACTAGTAATGGCGTCTTAAACATGTATTAACAAATCTAAATTAGTACTAAAATAATTTATTGAGGGACTCCCGTTTCTTTTGAAAGCTGAGTGCAAAGCTGGAGCAGCTGTGTAGAATTTCAGCTTGAAATTTTCTCTGATTTTGTTATTTATAGAAAAGGCAAACTGGGCAAAAGTCTGCTGTTAAATTGCTAATTTGACAAAAGCCAGTGAGGATATTCCCTTCCATCCCAGCAGTGGAAGCAGAATCCCTTTTTCCTTGCAGAAGTAAGGTAGAATTGCAGATAGACTGAAACTTTTCAGCAGAAAAAAATGTTCTGTCCTCTTCTTTGTCTGCCTGAATATTCTTTTATAGAGAGAGATCTGTCATATATTGAGTGGGACTGAGATTTTAAATATAAAATTGAGGCAGATTGTGTTGAGGAGGAGGAGATAAATTCCTTTGTAGAAGGGCAGGGGGAATAGAAATGCATTTTATCTTTGGGGAGATCTTTTTAGGCAAAGTATTCATATTCCATCTATGGAATATTTTTAATGTACATGCTAAGTAGCCTCTGTCCTCTGAGTTGGGGATGAGCTACCTTAGGGCTGTGTCTGTGGTGAAGCATTTGATAAATCAGCATTTGATACCTTTAAAATGTATCAAATGTATCATGTTTACTCTTTACTAAAGACCTGAGCTAATTAAAGTTCTTGTTTTGTGTGTTTACAGGAGAGAAACCGAATTCCTCAGCTCTTCTTTTTCCTTGTGGAGCCCTGAAAAGAGAAGTTCTTCCTACAGTGCTTAGAGAGAAAGGTTGAGCTTCCCCTGGGGACTCCTTTTAATTAGTCAGTGATGAGAAAAGTTGCCTCTGAAGCTTGTGTACCAAATTTGAATAAGTAAAAATGGAACTTGCTGTTAAGTTGGCTGCAGGTTGGAGGATGGGAGTAAACACTGGGAGGGTGGATGGCTGCCCACAGCTCTGGGACATACAAATCCTTCACAGAATTTCTGTCTTATCTTTTTAGCCTAAAATAACACGCTTAAGGGCAATTAGTATGTTGTGAGTGTTTAATTGAGAGAATAGAAATTAAAGACACCCTGTTTAATTATGACTGTGTGTCCTGATTCCAGGCATACCTCTGGAAAGCCTGACTGTTTATCAGACAACCCAGCACCCTGATCTGCAGAAATCCTTGAGCAGTTACTTCTCACAGCAGGTACTGGATGCTGATGTAGTTTGAGTTTTTTGGGGGTATGTGACAATACTCTTTATTTAGTATAACTTAAATATCACTGGACACCTTTGCTCTATATCTCAAACCAGAATCCAGCAGTAACCTGGCCTACTTAGTGTTCCCTCTCTGATTATCCAGTCTGTGAATGCTTTACTGATCTCATTATAAGTGTTAGAATTCCATCTGACATGCTGTTGAAAAGTGTATTGAGATATGTTTGCTAGAATTATTAGTGTTTTTCTAAAAGCATCTAGTAAAGGTCATTCAGGAGCAGTGAGTGCATTGTAAAAATAGTAATGGCTTTAAATTGTTTCAGTATTGGATTTCTGAATTTTCCATTTGTAGGAGCCTCATAGAATTATAGAATCATGGAATGGTTTGGGTTGAATGGAGCCTTAGAGACCATCCTGTTCTACCCCCTGCCATGGGCAGGGACACCTTCCACTATCCCAGGTTGCTCCAGGCCCCATCCAACCTGGCCTTGGACACTCCCAGGGATGGGGCAGCCACAGCTTCTCTGGGCAACCTGTGCCAGGGCCTCACCAGGGGAAGAATTCCTTCCCAATATCCCATCTAACCCTGTCCTCTGGCAGTGGGAAGCCATTCCCCCTTGTCCTGTTCCTTCAGGCCCTTGTCTTAAGTCCCTCTCCAGCTCTCTTGATGTCCCTTTAGGCACTGAAGGTGACTCTAAGGTCTCCCTGGAGCCTTCCAGGCTGAACACCCCCAGCTCTCCCAGCCTGTCAGCTGAGCTTGGGACTCACCTTCACTCCAGGCACAATTTGGCAGTTTTGTTTGGCTACAGCCTATTCCTGCTGCAATCCTAATTCAGTTTATTCTGGGAGTGACAGCCCTTCCATGTGTCTGCAGTTCTAAGGCATCACCTTGTCTTTGCCAGAGGATCTCAGGGCAGGGGGAACATGGGGAACTTGTGACAAAGTATTTGGTTACAGTCACTCCTGAACTTCAGCATTCCATGGCAGGATGGGGTTTGGCAAGGCTGGCTGTGCCCCAGGAATCCCTTTCTGCTGCCTTCACTGCAGTTTCTCATCCATAAAGACCCTTCCCATCCATATGGAGACAGCTGAAGGGATTTCTGTGACAAGGCACTGCTGGAACAGGGAGGGATCTGTGCCAACCTCTGCTTCCTCTCACTCAGGGAATCCCTGCAAGCGTCGTGTTCTTCAGCCCATCTGGTGTCAAATTCTGCCTCCAGCACATTCAGCAGCTTTCAGGGGATGTGATCAACCATGTCAAGGTATCTTCTGTTAAAAACAGTGAAACACAAGAGGGAGTAAGTTTGGGGTGGACAGGTGAGAGATAGGAAAGTTGTTACAGCCATTACAAACCTTGATTTTTCTCTTTTGTTTATTTCTCTGAAAAAACCCCCAGATCATGGCAAATACAAATGTTATTATGTAGAGTCATGGAATCACAGAATGGTTTGGGTTGGAAAGGTCCTTAAACACCATCCAGATCCACCCCCAGCCATGGGCAGGGACACCTTCCACTAGACCAGGTTGCTCCAAACCCTATCCCACCTGGCCTTGGTTGGAGTCAGCTGAAAGCCTGGTTTTGTTTTTTTTTAAAAGGAGTAATTGTTTTCATCTAGAATGTTTTCCCCAACCAGCTTATCCCACCTCCTCTAGGATACACTTAATTTTCTCTTACTGAAGGTGTGAGGAGCTCTTGCTTGAACTGGGCTGAAGCTGATTAAAATTCCTCTCACTTTTGCTGTTCTGAGGGACTAAGAGCTTTAAATGTTTGTAATGATGAGATAAATATTAATCTTTCCTAAATAATTTCTGAGTAGCTCAGTGGATGGGTGCTTTTTAATATTGAAAATCCTCCACCTGAAATGGTCAGTGGTGTTGAGGAAGCTCAGCTGTGTGAGGGGGTAACTGGGAGGGCACACACCTGAAATGTGATGCTTTGCCTGACCATTTCAACTGGAAATTTTGTCATTCCAGTTTGCTGCCATCGGGCCAACAACTGCAGAGGCCCTGGAAGCTGCAGGGATCCCTGTGAGCTGCACTGCAGGGAGCCCCACTCCCCAGGATCTCGCTGCTGGGATCCACAAAGCCCTCCACACCCAGAACTGCTCCTTGCCCAAGTGAGAGCCCAGGGTGCCTGGGAAGGTGAACATGGTGCTCTAGGACGGGTTTCCACTTTCAGGTCTGTTGTCGTGCAAGAAAAGTGTTTTTTGGGAATATACAACACTCTTGTCAGGGACTGGTGTGAGAAGGTTGCACCTAGATGTCTAAGAAATGTGGAATCTCTCCAGCATCTCTTAAAACATCCAACTCTTCCCCTTTCCTCATGTGAATGTGAGTATTTTATCCTTGAAAACTAGCTGTGAACACCTGTACCCTGAAATCAGTTCCTCTCATCACCTCAGGTGTCTCCCAGCACACAGGTCAGGTTTTAATTTCTCTGTATAATCAGTTTTACAGACACGTCTTTTGTACGAAAAACCCCCACGTTTCAATGAAGTTCTTTTGTAAACTTGTTTATTGTTCTGCTTTTCAGATATTTGTGTGAAAATGATGATTGTAGATTCTCAGTGGAATGGGAGAGTTCTTGCAATGAAGTTGCACTGTGTGGGGCTAATTCAGGTCTGCTCTTGCCCTTCAACGTCCTTACAGTACAGGGTCTGAAAAATTAGGTTTGGGTTTCTGTTCCTGTAAAGGAGGAGGGTTTATTAACAGGGAAATAAACTGGCTTATCAGAGTTCATAATGGTGTTAGAGTTGTGTTTTGGATGTAGTTTATGCTTTAATTATTTATCTGTGAAAGGGGAAAAATAATCCGATTTAGCACTAATGCCCAGGGATTCATAGAAGATTTAAATCATAATATACTCAATTATAATCCTCCTGAAAAAAAAAAGATCATTTGTGTTGCTAGCAAAGTGCTGAGGTTCCTGGAATAACAGAGAAGCCTTTATTTGCTGTACAGTCCTGTTATCTTAATTCTGAGGATGCAACCAGAATTTCCAGCCAGGTGAGATGCTCTGGACTTGGAACAAGAGTTAATCTGAGCCCAGTTATGCTCCTGCAACCTGAACTCATTTCAGATTGTGGGTGTGGGTTCATCAAACTGGAGCCAAGTATTTGGCTGTATAAAGCAGTTCCATTTCTTGAGACAAAATGGAATCTCAGAAGGAGAATCACAGAATAGTTTGGGTTGGAAGGGACCTTAAAGAAAGCTCTTCTAGTTCCATGTGCATACATGTAAAAACTGTTTCTACCTTTAAATAAAGTGTTTTATACTGCTGTTTTTCAATAGTGAACCACATTTATTTGTAGAACATCAGATGCTGTATTTTTAAAAACTTTGTATTTCAAGAATGTGTATTTCAAAAAACCCAAAGTCCTCACATGCTGATATAAGCCCCCCCCCCAGATTTTTTCTGCCTTTCAAGTAGTTTTCATTCTCTTTTAATTTGCTGCTCTGATGAGGGTCATAACCAAGGAAAGACAGACTTGTGAGTTTATATTTAATAAATAAATTTTTATTGAAAAATATCCTCTCATTTATTCACAGTTTCAAGTCTGAAAAAGATAATACTATTCTTGATCAACTCCAACACAGCTGAAACCATTCACTTTCCAAAACAAAATCCCCGAGGTGGCGGATAAATTTGCAAGAGTCACATCAAAGCTTCAAAAGGCACAACATTTTTGTGCAGGATCCTCACTGGAATAAAGTAGTGCATCCACATATCCCACAGAAATTTCCCTGGGCTGACATCAGCAGTTAAACTGTTCCAATGCAGCCTTGCTTACAAAATATATTTCATTAAATACCAAACCAGAGCAGCTGTGAGGTTACATTTTTATGCAAAACATGGATATCACTGCAAAGCCCATTCCTGTAAGAGAAAAATCATTAATTTCTCCATGGTGAAGAACAGTTACATTTATATCCACAACTCCAACTTGGCATTTCAAACAAAGAAACGCTGGGAGCTGAACGAGTTTTGTTGGGATAAAAAGGAATCTGTGCTTTCCCAGGTGTCCAATGTAACAACGTGGTGATAACATCACCTCAGTAAATACAGATATCCCATGGGAACACAGCCCAGTGATCCCATGCAGCAAGGCACTGGTTCTGCTGCTCTGCAGGGTTGCAGTCACTGGATCCCCCTGTTGCTGCCCTCAGAATTTGGAGCCAGCTGCTCCAGTAAATTCAGGATGAGATCCGTGCGTTCCAGCAGGGTCAGGCCCTTGTTGGCAGTCGCCCGCAGGAGCAGGGAATAAACCTGCTTGTTTGTCTTCAGAACCACTTCTTCTTCATTAATGCCCCTACAAAGAAAAGAAATCATACAAATTATTACCCAGCCACGGTATTTTATTGTGCAAATTATCAAGACTGTTATTAAATAACAACATTGATGAGTATCCCTGTGGAACCACATGGCTGGGGTTGTGGAATCTCCTATTTCCTCAGCCCTCCTATATCCTGCTGTTTCACAGAACTGCAGTCAGAGCCCGCTCTTTATACTGCAGGAAAGAGCATAAAATATAAATAAATATTATAAATAAAATGTCCAGGCAGCAGTCAGGTTAATTGCAAGAACTTCAGGAATGACCGAGAAACGTTGAAGCAAATTAAATTCCTCACCCACTTGGCAGAAATCAGACAGGTTCATTTATTATACAGAGCAGGTAGTCAATAAAAAGCCACTGAAATGCAAAGTATTTCTGGGATAAGTTACAAGAATTCCCAGAACAAAGTATTACTTTCAATTACTTTTCCCCTCCGATTTGCACAGCCAAGTTCTGTTCTGCTCCTGCATTTCACTTTGAGAGGATAAACTGGTTTCATTCAGTTTACTGCCAGTCTGCAAGTTTTGCTATCAAATGTTAATTTTCCCACATGTTCTCCTGTCCTCTGCACTTGAGACCCTGAAGCAGCATCTGTGAGCTCCAATTTGCTCCCTTTTCAGCCCATTATTAAGGCATAAAACAGACCTTACCTTCTGCAAAGCAGAAGGGAAGGAAAGCACACAGGATGTACAGAAGGCACTAGAAAGGTTAAATGAAAGGTAGCTTTAAGCTTGGCCTCAAAGGTTCAAGAAGTTGAACACATTTTAACGGTCCCATTTCACAGCATTCAAACATGGTCCCTGCGTGGAACCTTCACTACAAAACCCCACTCAAGAGACAATGACAACCAAGTAAATATGGGGGGAAAAAACCCTACAAACCAAGGAATGAGGTTTCTGCTTTACCACACTTGCCCATGTTATGAGACCAGAGAACTAAACCACTGTACTCAGTGAGCTGGGACATCTGCTCAGTGACACTCTGTTTCACATATTCAGATTGCCACCTTGTGGGAGCTTTTTTAGGAGGTGAAAGCACCTGACACTGCCTAAACCCAGCTAAGAACACACACAGGCTGTGTTCCCCTCATGTTTTCTGTTCACCACTCTCCCACTAGCAAGCAGAATTAATTAATTTCACAGTTTAGTTTTAGCAAAACACCTCTTGCATCAGCAGCACTTCAATTCCAAAAACTACAAACTTCCAAGCCTAAAAGAATCCCCTAAAACTAATGCCCCCTTTTCATAACTTAACTTTTATATAACACTAGAAACAGATCCTGCTCCCTCTCTATTTCCAGCATGACTGATGTGCCCACATTTTTTCTCAAGTATTCTGCTTGCAAAACTACACTGACATTTTATCAAGATATATCCAGAGATCAGCAGCACACAGCAGGTGCTCTGTCCCACATGAAGCCCAGTCTCAGGATGAAGGACACCACATAATGCACCTCATTCCCTGGACAAAGTTTGATTAAAACAAAAGACGAGAAGTGTGCCAGCAAAAACACATCAGTTAAACTGCTTTGTCTGTGAATTTATACCTAGGAGAGGATTTATATCCTCTAAAGGATAAGTTAGATATGAATCACTGATGCTTTACCACATTCTGTGATACCTGTTTTGTGCATTTCAGACCACATTTACAAGTTAGTGTTGTCCTATTTGAATACAGCCATTCAAGTCTGACTTTTTTGTCCTCACTCCTGGACTGATATGAGGAAAGAGGAGAGAAAAAGCTTCCTAGACACACTCAGCAAAGATATTTCTTGGCCATTCCCTCAGTTACACACAAACCCACAGAAAACATTCAATATTTAGATAATCAAGGCATATCTCATCTCCTTCTCCATGCAGAAGGGCCATCTCCATAAAAGAATATATATTACACTTCCTTAAACTTTAAGAGTACACAGTTTGTAGGGATTTGTGGATGACAATCACACTGACACACATGTGCCAAGGTTCAACTTACCCAATCTTCTTTTTGGTTGAAGTTAACAATTTGATGGACTGGAGGAGCAGGAAGGACATTCTGGACTCAAAGATACTGAGCAGTTTCAAGACTTCTTCTTTGTTCAGGCCCACAGAGGAATCACTTGGTGACACACCCTCAGCAGGACTTTTGTCCTTGCTGATCTACAGGGAGAGAAACAACCAAAAACCATTTCACTGAACTCCACCATTTAGACACAGGTAATGAGTCAGAAAACCCCACCTGCAGGTGAGCCAAGTGGTAAAATGTGGAAAATAGGGACTTAAATACTCCATGTTTTGCCCAAAATTGCCAGGAAGGGATAAACACACATCAGCAATTACTGCAAGTAATTATTGATTGAGGCATCAGGAACCTATTCACACTGGCCACAGACAGTCCTCCACATTTTAATAATTAAATATTAAATACACCACAGAGAAAGAACTCCCTTTTTTTTTGGACATACATTCAGAAGTTCTTAGGTAAGGCTTTTAAGGGATAACATGGGCCCTTTAAGGGATAATAAGAGTTGCATGTTTTAATCCATCTCTGGATCATGTTGTAGAAGAATGTTGTTATCCACTTCCAGGCTAGGAGAGAACTGCAATAGATTCTAACTCTGTCCACACTATTTGAGCAACCAGCTCTATGAAAAAGTAACCCAGGAATATTTTAACTGCCAAGTGACCAGTTTTTTGTGAATGCAAGAGCCAGAAGGGAGCAGGTATCACACCACTTGAGGTTCCTTTACCTGTTCACTTTCTGCCACAAGCTCCTTCCTGATGAGCTGGAAAGCACCCTTGGTTTTGGTCATTATATCCAGGGCCCCAAACAAAGTCTTTAATTTCCCAGCACTGCTGTTCTGACCTAAAAAAAGTAAAAATGAAGGACAAATAGCTTATGTTACAGACTGTACTTTTTCTTCCATCTTCAAGAGTTCAGGAGAAAAGCACACACTGTCCTAGTCAGCTGAAAACCAGCAAGATAAAAATGCCTTGTTTCCTCTCTTGAGGAAAATTCTATTCTGAGCAGCAGATTACCCCTGCACTCATACACAATGTAGGTATTTAAAAATGAAACCAAGTAGGCAGTGGGAGTTTGGAAAGCTGTTGTAAGGCAGAGCTACACTTACTGGCCATCTGGAATTCTGCAAAGGCCACTCTTTCCAGCTGCACACGCAGGAACTCACAGGGTGTATCCTTCAGGAGCTGGAAGAGCCGCACTGCTTTGCTGTAGTGAAGATCAGCAAGGACACGGTGCTGCTTCCTCAGGTGTTCATCTCCAACCTGCACTCAGAGCAGGGCACAGAGTGAATCCCA
Organism: Manacus vitellinus; assembly: GCF_001715985.3. NCBI lineage: Eukaryota > Metazoa > Chordata > Aves > Passeriformes > Pipridae > Manacus > Manacus vitellinus. The sequence continues at coordinate 3,113,622 of NW_021940541.1, forward strand.
GACAGTGAATGCCAGTGAATGCAGCCACTAAAAAGCTGTATTTGCAAACTGTTGTGAAATACCACATATTTCTTTGGTTAAATAATTCAGATAAATATATCCCAGCTAGAGGTAGAAGGATAAATATCAACCTCCACACACACTGGATGTGTTAAGGATGGAACTGATGCCAAAAACCAACCCAGTGTGTACCAATACCTGGTTCCTCAGGCAGCTGTGGTACATGGAAGCCAGCCTGTGGTGGATGGTGGCAGCCCTGTACTGGCACAGGGGCTGTCGTTCAGACACTGTATCAACATCACAGTACTTCAAGGACTTCATCATGGCTTCACTCACTTCCTTCTCTATCTACAAAGTAAATAAATAGAAAAGCCCAAATTTAAAAACAAACCCGGGAGAGGGACTTTTCATCAGGCCATGTAGTGATAGGACAAGGGGGAAAAGACTTAAGCTGAAAAAGGATAGATTTAGATGAGATATTGGGAAGAAATCCTTCCCTGTGAGGGTGGGGAGGCCCTGACACAGGTTGCCCAGAGAAACTGTGGCTGCCCCATCCCTGGAAGTGTCCAAGGCCAGGTTGGACAGGGCTTGGAGCAACCTGGGATAGTGGAAGGTGTCCCTGCCTATGGCAGGAAACTGGAACAAGATGAGCTTCAAGATCCCTTCCAACCCAAACCATTCTATAATTCCACAATTCCACTACCAATTTTGCTCCCTATACAGTTTTTCAGGAAGACAATTATACATTTTTCCCAGATGTGATGAATGCTCTCTGTTACCTGTTCCTGAGCCTTCCTAGATAATGGAGCATAGTCCTGCTGCAGAGTTGCCATAGTGAAGTAGGTGGTGGAGAGCTCCCAGTTCACAGAATCCCAAACAGCTGGATGCACATCTCTCTTACCCAGCGACCTTAATGCCTTCAGATAGTAGTCAATAGCCTACAGATGACAAAATCATGCACATACAGAGTTACTGCCTGTATTTCTAACAATGAGAAATTAATTTCCCTTTACTCATCATCAAAGGATTCTCAAAATACCTATCTGGGTCTTCTTCAGTATTTTCTTTACACCCATTTGGTAGTAACTTTAATCCTGATCATGCAATTCTCTCTCTCTTGTGTGTGGCACTACAGTACATTAAACATCTGAATGTCACAGCCCCAGAGCAGTGAAATCAAACCTCAGCAACAATATTGAAGCCTGCACAGCAAGGACTGGCATAGTATGAAAGCAGGATAGGTATTTCATCCAAACTTATACATGTTTACCAAGGTATTGCAAGTAAAAGGCATATTAGAGAGTCTGGGCCATGCTAAAACCAGGGTGATGTTACCTTATTGTAATAAAGGGCCTCTTCTGGGGAGAACTCCCTTTTGAAGTCCCCTTCAGCTGCACAGTGGGCCTGGGCACAGATCCTCATCAGCCTTCCTGTGTTGCACAGCAGCAGAGCAGCATTGGTGGCATCATCAATGGACTCAAAATTCTGAATTCCTTCTTCAAAGCAAGAGAAGCTTTTCTTCCAGAGCTGCTGCTCCGTCGTCGAGACGTTTTTACTCACTGGGGTGAAGGCACAAGGCTTAGAGACTCGTTCTTGAAAGGTAACTGAACAAACATTTCCATCATGTTCCCTTTCTCATAAATGACCTTTTAGAATTTAAGGGTGGGAAACGATTCTGAAGACCCAATTCATGGAAAATACTCCTAAGATTACCATATGCTTGAGGGTTTAATACCTGAAATGCACTACTACACATACTGTACTTCCAAAAGAATTCCAATAACATTACACACAAAACACCAGGAAATCTACAGATAAAGCAGATTTTGTTTCTGCAGTAACACTCAGGGTATTGGAGTTACTACTAAAAACTTAAAGCATGGAACAAATAAAATGTGACTTCTACACACAAGTAAAATTCAGTATTTTAAGCTTTGACTTTTGCTACATAACAGTTCTGCAAAGACCCAGAGATGATGACAAATTACAAGATTGAAAGTCCAACCCCAAATCCTTCAAATATTACTTGGACAAAGGTCAGAGGAAACAGCTGGTATTTGGGAAACCACCTGTTTACACTGAACCACCAGCACCTAATTTGTTCTAGTTTATACAGCTCTGACTTGTGGACAAGATATTGCTGGGTTTGCATTCAAAAACAAAACCCCACTGAACACCTGACCCTACAAAGCAGCTTATGCAACTGCATTTCCTCAAAAAAGCCCACCGAAAAATAAACCAGAAGGAAAGATTCCAAGGATTAACTTACCAAAAAGTTCACAGGCTGACTTTACTAAAGTTATTCTTATGTTTAATTTAAACTTCTGCTTGTTCATGCTGGGCTAAACCAAACATATCAAGAAGGCAACATGCCCTCCCTTCCACAACAGAGTTTAAAGTTTCCCTCATGCATTTTTGAGGGCATTCTAGGAATTTTTTTTTCAAGGAATTTTCTCCAAAGCTGTCTATTCCCTTACTCAGTTTAGGCTCAATTAAGTACAGTGTACAAGTAATCTATTGTAGACAATTAAAATGGATATTAAAGAACTACTAAGTTATTTAAATGTCATCTTTACAATCAGAAATAGATGAGCTTTTTCATATTATTTGTGAACTTGATCACTGCTGTAGCTCCATGAAATAGTCAGAAATGGAAAAAAAGGACACTTGCCCACTCTCTCTGTCTGCACTGCAGCAGCCTGGTTCATGTAGAACACTCCAATCTCATTCCTGATATTGCCCATCCTCTTTAGCACCTGGATGTGCTGCTCTGGGTTTTCCTTTTTTAAATTACTGAACAGTAAGATTTCATAAGCTGCTTCATAGCATTTGCAGCTGACAGAAAGCTGGTATTCCAAGTCTGTGGACAAATCCGTAGCCCAGGCAAACACTGGAAAACAAAATGCAAAGCCTGCATGTCAAACAGTATTTCCCAACATATTGAAATCTGGTAAATTTTACTTATTGCTTAAAATAATTACTGTCTCTAGTAATTTTACAGCTTCAGGCTTGTCATCCAATACCTAGACAAGTATGACAGGCTTGAAAAGCTTTCTCTGAAGAAAATAGAAGTGAAGTGCAATAAACCCTCTGCCAGAAATGTTCCTAGTGCATGGTTTTGACAAACACAACAAAATTACTGATGTTTGTCACATATCCAAATTCTGGCACTTGTGTCAGGTTCATACCTTGGCACCTGGATTCTCTGTGAAGACTGTGCAAGATCTCCTGATCTTCTTTAGTCTGGTAATTATATTCTTCAAGATAAGCTGCTCTGTTGTTTGCATTCTGAGCCAGCATTAGCTGGATGTCTCCACAAAGGGTTAAACACTGGCACAGGAACATCAACACCTCTGGAAGCATGCTGCCACAGAGACAACAGTAGGTATCTGTTGGGAAAAAAATCCAGGGATGAGGAAAAAAATTACATATCCCAAGGCTTGACACAGACTGACAGTATAACTGGGTTTTATGTGACCTGTCTGCACAGAGACTGTGACAACACAGGCTCTTCTCAGAACTAACCTATTTTAAACTCATGGTTGCTGATGGTTTAACAAGAGCACTCTGGTAATTACAAATGCTAATGTCAGATTTGACTAAAGGAAAACTGACTTTCTACAGATTAACTCAAATGAGATACAGCTTGAAAAGTTACTATCCAAAAGGTAGAGCTAAAAGTTGATTCTCAAGTCTTTAAGAGACTGAAAGCTGGAGAGTGCTCTGAGTTATCAATAAGCATGTTGATGCTTTGTGCTAAGATCAAGTGGCTTTGCTTTATAAGTCTCCTCCTGCCCCAAGCCCTACAAAAATGGAAGCCAAATAGCAGCACTATAGCACTACTGGCATTTCCTAATTGTTACTCTCATTATGGCACTATTAGCCTGAACAGTCTGATTTAACTGCTTTCCTTTTCCTCAAAATTCGAGTAATACTTGAAGATTTATCTCATTTTAGAGGAGCATCCAATTCTGCTGATGAACAAGTCTAGTATTTCTCAGAGTCAAGAATGTATTTAAATGACATGGGAACCACCAGGCATTTCCAGGGAAAACACACCAGCTTGCAGGGATAGCCCTTAGAGCACAGAGTACTGTCTTGGCCTTGGCACCAGGGTTGAATCCCCCAAACTCAAACGCTCTGAAGTTCCAAATCCACACTCAAGTTTCCCAGCCTGTCAAAATGGAAGCATCTTTCTATCAATCAGTGACTAAAGTTATCCTCACTACAGACTTCTGTCCTGAATAATGAGCCAGACACTTAGTTTAGCTAAACACAAGGTTGTCAGACCTGTCACTGCACACCAGTAGGATAAATCATGCACAGCAATATATGACATTGTGAGAGGTGTCTACAGGCAGTGGCACAGGAGACAAATCCCTTCTAACAACTTACCATGGCACTGCAAAGCCAGCTTGATGTACCGGAGTGCTCTCCCATATTTCTGCAGAATCATGGCAGCATCAGACAGGACATAATAAGCTTTTGATGATTTCAGAATGAGCTGGAGTTTCATTTTGTACTGCCACGATCCAGGAATCATTCCTGACTGACTGGAATGCTTACCCTTCTGAAACGAGCCCACTGCAACAGGAACAGAAGCTGATCAGTAAATCTCTCTGTAACACATGCCAGACACTGGACACAACTTCATCAGCTCAGACAGAATGGAAATTGCCTTATTACAGCCCTGCACAAGCAGAGTTATGGCAGCCTGTCTGCCACTACATTTATCATCTGCAAAATGGACCCAATGCTTGGCACTCTTCCACGTACTCCTCCTGCTATCAGGATGCTGGAACACAGTGAGACAGTGACAGGGCAGCTCACCTCTGCCCTCAAACAGCTTGTGAAACACGGGTGCAGAGGCCAAGACTATTCCCTTAGGTAGCAGAAGAACAGAACAAGAAAGCCACAGGCAGAATTTGTCATGTTATCCAGCAAACCCTTAAGATAAATGTTCTGTTTCAGTTTTGGTGACAAAGCCTCCATTTGTGGGTTTAGCCTCCAGCACAGAAGGAACTGGATAACCTGGTCTTTCCCACAAGGAAAACCAATGACTTTCTCATACTCATTTCAAGATATCCTCTGTGCAAGATTATGATGTTTTTCTTTGATGCTGCAGCAGTTATGGAACCAGAAAGAACAGGCCACTGATTTAAGGCCTGTACCTACCAAAGGACAGAATTTTGCCCTGACAATATTTGCACACAGAAATGAGTCTCTTGCAGGTGGACCTGCAAGGCCTGACTTGTAAGCCCACTATCTTATAATAATATATATAAGAAGTAATTACAGTAAGTAAAATTTTAAGCACTATTAGGACCAAAATAAATTTAACACAGTGACACCTCACACACACACACTGCACATACTCTATATACATACACTATTCTGAAATAGTTCAAATCAGAAATTCCAGAATTGAAAGCCCTTATCCTTTCTGTATGTCTGTAAATATATACATGTGGCACAGAAACTACATAACTGGCCTCACAGAAAACAAACCCATGTACTGGAAAAGCAAAAGTCAACAAGTAGCAGCGCTGCTACTTCAGGGATGAACTCGAGCACAGATCCAGGAATCAAATCAAGTATCTTTTTGTGCAATATTTGCCTCCCACATCCCCCAGGAAGCACTTGTTTCTAAACTGAACAAGTGAATATGTGGGCACTCTCCCTGCCAGCTGGCAGGGAGCTGCAGTGTGTCATCAGTTCCAAGCTGTGAAGGCAGAAGACAGAGCCTGGCTGCAGGAGAGCTGCCATCAGCACACTGCTCTTGCTGAGCTGACCTTGGTAAAGCTTCTTAGGAAATCTTAGTACAAAACCACAACTTTCTGATAGAGGCCTTAAATTCTGTGGTCATGCATCTGATAATAACTAAGAAAAGTGTCTATATCTCCAGGTCATTGTCATCCCAGAGACAATCAAAAAATTGGAAGAGAAACACGAAGACACTGAAAGTCATATCTCAAAACTGAACTGGTTTATTATTTAGAGCTTTTCAAAGGGAGAAAGGGGGGAGAAAGGTAAGAATAAAGAATTGTAAAAATAGGCAAGACAAATTTCTTTCTGAGCTATGCTTACAGGGCTCCTTGGCCTGCAGAGAACTCTGCTACTTTCAGAAGAAAAGTCTTTCCTAGAACCTTTTATGTCACACCAGAGAAAAATAAAATAGACTGTAGTCTGAAACTTCTGGAGTTTGGGTATTTAAGATAACAAAACATCTTTTATTTGCTGCTTCCTTTCACAACCGTAGAGGTAATAGAAAGAAAACAAAATCCTAGTTAACATTTTATATGCAATTCAGCAGCAAGCATAATGTAGGAGCAAATCCTGCCAGAAGGCAGAAGTTCTTCCAGGAAACATCCAAGTCAGACACACAAAGAAATTAAGACTATTTTAAAAACAACCTACAGAACTTAAGGTTCTCCACATACCAAAGCCCAAAATATCAAGCCCTTATGGAAGTCATCTCAAAGCCACATCTTAATAGGGTCCAGTAAAATTATGTGTTTACTCATAAAAAACTCTTTGATATGCAAAATATCCCAAATGAGCTTCTCTCTTCATATTTAAAAAGGAACAGACTGTTCTCCAATTTTAGGTGTTTGCTTTTCCTTAGGCAGTCGTGTAATTAGTGACTTAAGCACACTGCTTTGACAATCAAAATAAAGCAGTAGCAGTTCCTGTTGGCACTGGAAAGGTCTTATTTGCACAACAATACAACTTACTTTTGTCTAAAAATAAGGCCATCTGCTTTTCCAGACACTCGGGACCACCACTGGTGGATTCATCTTCATATTTCAAGGGGATTGGAGTGCTGGGGTCGGCTGCTGGAAGGTCACCCTCCTTTTTAACACTGCTGTCGACAGACTTCAAGCCCTGCAAAAGGAAGAAATAGTTTCACTCACCTTGAGAGCAATATTTAGCAAACATGGAGTAGATCAAGAGTTGGGTGGTGGGTGAGGGAGCACTGGGAAGCTGACAGTGAACTCACCTCCAGGACGTGGTTGAGCACGAGCCGGCAGCGCTCCTCGGTGCCGTGGCAGACTGGGAACGCACAGCTGGGCTTCATGGGAGCAACAGGGAAGGAAGAGAATGAGTGTTCACCATGGGAAATATGAAAATGACTGGCCAGAAGATGCAAATGAGAGGCAGCAGCAAGGAAAAGCGTTAATGGGACACCTGAACTCTGTGCTAAGAGGCGTCACAGTATTTCTCTCCTTTGCTCGGTGAGCAGTTCATGTACCCGGGCCCCTTGGTCCCTCCTGGTAATTCCAAAGACAGTGGAAAGCAAGGATGACTCTATTCCATAACATCATTAAAAAGCATCCAGAGAGGGTCTGCATTGCAGACCCTGGAAGATAAGCAGATTCAATACCACACAGAAATCATATATTCAGCCTACATGAAGTTGCACTTTTGTCACCTTTGAACAACTCAATGCCCTGGAGTTTTTTGGGGAAGTTTGTATTTTTGTTTTCTTCTGGGGTAAAGTAGAAAGGGAAACTCAAATGTTTCTGCACCTGCACAAATTGTCATGTGTTCAACTGATGGACCTTGGAGTGTTCATAATTAAGACAGCAATAGCAGTTACAAATATTTTTAGGAAATCATCATCTTTGCTCCTCAGTACAGATGTTGGAAAAAAGGTTTCACTTTTGACCATTTAGAGCAATTTCATAATCACATCCCTACCTAGGGAAGGCAAGTAAAACATCAGAAGTAAAATGTTATGAACAGTTTCTTCACTGATCTTCCCAGATCCTTGTGTTCCTCTATTTTGTTACAATAATGTCCAGGAAGTGCAATGAAGGCAGTACTGTTACAATTCTGATTATTGGTTTATGAAGCACATATACCCCAAGGAACTTTCAGGAATACTTTGGATATGCATCCAGCTCTTTCCTTAGACACCATATGTATACATGTGCAGAGTAAAGTGTCATCTCTATTTTAAAATTAACTATAACCAAAATTTCAAGGAAATCAAAATTGCTGTCTTCTGACCAGTTACTTGGAAAGACAAATAAAAGTGGGAATTCAAGGACTAACTCTTTGAAAATGAAGTAGCTGATGCTCCTGGAGAAAAGATCAAACATTAAATGTGGGTCCAGAAAAAATTACTAAGATACCCAAGGTATCCACACGAACTCATGGTCATCTCAAAATGGCCAAGGGTGACAATTCTTTCTCTACTGCCAAGACAGGAATATGCAAAATTTTGCCCTAAAGAACATATGGAAGATGGTAGGGAAAAATCTGCATTAAACTGTAAAATTCAAACACCTCAAATTTTATGAGCAGCTCATAAAAAGTTTCTTTTCCCCCCTTCAGTTACCCTGAAGACAAAACTAACAGGTAACTGAATTTCACTGCCCAAGTTTGTCACAGGAACTGAATCTTCCCAGAAAACCCCTAAAACCCCCCCAGTGTCACTCACACGTATCCGATGCACAGACTTGTACTTTTCTGGCACTGACAACTCTCCAACAGATTTGATTATTGCCACTGCTTTATTGTCATCTGGGGGGTCAGAACTGTTACTGTAGGAACCATTTTCATCACTGTCTGGCATTTCTTCCTCTTCCTCGCTGTAACTCTCATCAGAATTTCCATTTATAGGGAAGTCTGTACTGTCTTCTTTCTTAGGTTCATCCAACTGAAAAAGCTCTGATAACATGTAGTTTGCTGAAGCAATAATCTTTTTAAAGAAGAGAAAAAAAAATAAGTCATTTTCAAGGTATACTTTTCTTCTGAGAGACAAGAACAATATAAATTATCTTAGAATAAGGAGGACAGAGCACATGCAAACAGGTGTTTAATAACCTGTAAACAGAGCCTGATCAAGTTCCCTGAGAGGGAGAAAGATCCAAGCCTAATCAAGTTTAGAAGAGAATAAAAAAATCAACTGGTAAAGAATGAGTATTGCCTGTTCTAAGAGCTTGTAGATAACAGGAGACAGCCCAAGGATCTGATGCAAGAAAAAAAATTGAAGATTCCACTGGGATTTTGAGGACTTTTCACAGCTTTAGAAGGAATCTACGAAATTCTTAATAGTTTACAAGAGAAGGTGTAGCACATATTAACTAATCAACTTTAAATACAATTCAGGTTTTTCACATCACATTTTTGGGATTAATTTTCAGCTGAAAACAGCTTAAATCTAAATCATTTATAGGCTGTCTAACCCAACCCACTTGCTGCAAGCAGGTTGTCCAGTTGGGATGGAGATTATAACCTCTCTGGTTGACCTGTCTCAATTTTCAGCCACCTTCAGAGCAAAAATGTTCTTATATTCAAATTTTACACTGTCTATCCAAGATCTGCTCCCAAAAGGCTCCTTGGGAACAAGAGTAAAAGAGCAAAGGTAATGACAAGTTCCTTTTTAGAGAAGGACAGGAGACTCGTGCAGCAATGAGGGTCACCAAAGGCAACTAATTAAAGAAAATAGCATGGGAATTCTTTAAACACAAAATCAACTTTTAAGGATTATAAATAAATTTAAATTCTCTCCCTTGAAAGGAGGAAGAAGCACACACCCGGTGCATTACAGTGACAGCATTTCTATTTATTTACACAAAAATACAAGAAAACACAGAATTCTTACTTGAGGGTGTCTGCCATTGTCCAATAACTTCAGACAATTCAGGAGCAATGTTCTGATAGTGCCATAGTGTTTCTTGTTCTGGTTTTTCTTCAGCATCATATTGCAAGCAACTCTGAAAGAAAGTTGAACAAAACAGTAAAATCCCTGGTTAATTTCTTTGTGCTTAGAAGAAAAAGAAGCTTCAAACAATTCTACTGCCAGTGTAAACCTGCCAAACTTTAGGATGGGTCTACAACTTTCTTACATGGAGGAATGGTGAAAAGGAGAAAGGCTGTTTTGATTTAGTAGGACCGAAGTTTACCAGGTTTATGTGTGTGATTGTCATTTGATCATGATTTTTGGTCTGTATTCTTAACACAACTGCACCAAGAACTAAGTATTAGGACAAAAATTATGAAAAACTCACTTGTACAGAAGAATTGCCACTGGCATTGTAAAAGGGTTTTGGTATTTGTCTTCTGTCTCTTCACAAAGTGTGGTGAGGTCATAGAGCTTTACTATATCACTCCCACTTGCTGCAAAATAAAATCTTTCATTAATCAACATGACTTTACCATAAATCTTTTCAAATTAATCTAAACCTCCTTACCTTTAAACAACCAATAAGTATGTCCTTCTTTGGTGCAATTTGATTTCAGAAAAGACAAGATATTTTGAGCAATATCTTTTATCACTTTGGTCGAAAAATTTGAGTTTTCCAAATTGGGAATATCTTCAGTCTTGATCATTTCATATTTCTGCAAAGAATGTATGTTAAAACTCAAGATTAGGAGGGTTTTCTGCCACCTACGCCCCCAAAATTCATGTATCAGTGTCTCTATCAACAGCTAAAAGAAACAAAGGCTACAATTATGGTAAATTGAGTTAATTTCTATGATTTTAAGCAAAAACATCTTGACTAAACTACTCAATAAAAGCTTTCAGAAGGATCCACTTTGTGACAAACATGGTAAATGGAGAAAAAAAAAGATGTCTTGGCAAGATTTTAAGATGTAAGATGATTTCTGCTGTTGCATTTTTTATTTTTGCCTTCACTCATATATCAGGGGAAGAAGTAATCTTGCATGCATGAAAGGGAGGGGAAAAAAGAACACTATTTTTAGATGACTGCTGCAAGCTGTCTACAGGCCTCTCATTCTGCAGCACAGGATTTTTGTAATCTTTTTTTGTCAGAACAGTAGAGAGAGATCTGCTACAACTGAAGCCATTTCAAAAACTAGAGAACAGATTATTCTATTGCCCCCTAATGCAAAGGGCCAGACTTACCTGAACAATTCCATTCACATGAAAGCACATCACGAGCTCTGGGACGTTGCATATTAAGTTGTCCAACCAATAGTCAATTCCTGTTAGCACATTTATTGGCTTGTTGTTATCCCTGAAACCAAATATTTCTAGTGTTATTTAAGTATTTATTTACTGCTGAGAGTACATTAGGGACGTTTACTAATGGGATTTAGATTTAAGTTACCTGAGAGGGGACGGATACCAAAACAATTATTTGTGAATTGTTATAACAATGAGCTGTATCAAAACAGATTCACTGATCTCTCCAATGGAATATGCTCACATTCCATCAGCAGTTTGCAATTTTTGCCCACACTGAAACTTGAACAAGTTTCAGATGTCACATTATTACCAACATATGTACTTAACAAGGTCTAAAGGAATAGCAGTATTAGCTGCAACTAATTATAGCACAAATAATCTCCCAGACCTTCCTCACAGAGCAAGGTGCTATTAATTCCTAGATGTGTCTTTAAAAGATGACAAATACACCAAGTGAGTTTCAAGTTTTTGCTCATTCTTTGCCTGTGTAGAGGCAGAAACAGAAAGACTAGTAATCAAGTGATCAACATCAAAGTGTGACTGGAATACCTCTGTTTTACTGTTTAATAATATTTTAAGTACTTTTGCCCAACTTGCTTATTAAAATTCAGAGTTCCAGTAGGAGAAATTACTGCAAAAAACACAGATAAATAAATAGGAAGCAAAGCAACAAATCAGTCAAGGCTATTTCCTGAAGTTCCAAGCTCACCTGAGACGCAGGCTCACAGCAGGGTATCTCCCACCTCCAAATATTGGCATGTTTGATCCCACCAACATGTGGATATCTTCAAAGGTCCACAAGATATTACGGACAAAGTCGTTTTTAAGTCCCTTCATTAAGAGAAAAAAGATTGGGTCTATAAATCACTGGCATCAGACTTGGTCTCTGTGACATTCTGTGGAATTATGAGACAGCAAGAAGCCAAAGCAGCAACTAAAAGACAGCACGTGATGAACTAGGCTACGCATTCACGGGAACTGAAAAGACTCGGGGTGCAGATGCCACAAAAGCTACTTCTACAGGGGACTGAGGTTCTCTCTGGGTTCCAATTTAGACCAGATTTGAAGTGTGTGATGTTCAGACTGGGGGTTCAGATCTCACAGATATCATACCTGACTGTTTTCCCCGTCATTGAACAAAGGAGTCAGGTTTTGTTCTTTGGGGGCTGAGGCCACGTGCCCCACTATATATGAGGGTTCAAGAGGCACATTTCCCTGTGGAAAGCACAAGGATAAGGAGTGATTCTGCTGCTGAGGTCAAGTTAGGCCATTCAAAGAGAATATGAACAACAAAAGCACATAAGGGAAAAACCTTTACCTCTAACATCTTTAAATAAGTATGTATTAAACTACCACAAGCCTCTAGTCAGTGACTAGAATGCTTCTTTTCTATAGATAGCACCAAAGTTTTCTGTACTTGATTTATACACTCAGAGGCTCTGGAAAGAAATCAGAAAGTGTTCCTAGGAACTCCTGATTAACTCAGGGGCAGCACCAGATTATCAGTCTCCAGAAGCAAAACCTCTTTCCTGTTGTTTTATTTATAAATTAAAGAAAATCACAGTGTGCTGCTCCACAGCTTCTTTATGATAAACAGTCTGCTGATTGGGCAATAGCTGCTCAAGAGGGTAGAAGGGAGAAGTAGTCCTTTTTCTAGCAGTTTTTAAGTACTGAAATATTTCTCCACTCTGGAATATTGCTACAGCACAGCACATGCAGTTACATTTTTATGGATAATGAAGATTAGAAATTCCCTAAGCTGGCTGACCAAGACACTGAGTTGGTAATACTGTGCAAGCACAACTAGAGCATCATTATTCTATTAATGCAGAATGAATACAACAGATATTTCAACCTTTCCAAAACTGAATCAATTCCTGGTTTATATTACTCAAAACCCCACAGGAATCAACAGTTTTCATAAATAAGTTTAGCCACAGATGGAAACCCTGACTCAGGGCCTGATAATAATCAGTTTGTTGCATAATTACTATAAACATATCCCTTTTCATTTGTGTAATCTCATAGTAAGTATCTGTAAATGTTGCTTAACTGTTTTGCAAATGCTTTCATAGATGTTCATTTTCCTCTTCCCCTAGTAAATTAAAGGCCACAAAAGACTGATTTTAATGGCAGATTTAAAAAGAAAGGCCAGAACCTTAAGCTTCCACACACACTTTTTGAACATCATTTTAGATAAGGTCATTGATGACTCCTCCTAGCCAAATGCTTTATTTCTGAGCAATGCTGGAATAAATAACAATTTAACATTACAGCCACAGTACAAAGTAATTTCTGAAATTTGGAGCTCTGAAACACTGGCATAAGCTAAGCTGCACTTCTTGCCAAGTTCTCCTCATGCCTTAGTTCAGCTCTTTCAGCATTTCAACATTTCAACATCTGTGTCTCTACAAACACTGAGGTGCCACATAAAACATTCCACACACCAACCTGGTTGGAGGCACCTGGATCTTCAGATAACGAGGAAGGCATTTCAAAAGGAGCTGGCCAGGAGGCCCTTCCTGCTTCATCACTCTCACCTGCAACAGGACCCTCCTGGTGCTGTTTGGAAGTGGAAGGAACAGGCTGAGCAGCTCCATCACCATTAATGCTGACAAAGAAACATTGGAAAGTTCAGTTGACAATATGCAAACAGATCCATTTTAGAGTTATGTTCGATGCACTGTTCTCAACAAATGACTTGGCTAATATGCAGTTAATTAAGTCAGGTTGTTTATTTTATGCTTTAATACTTCGATTTTAAAGTAAAATACTTCAATTTCTGGTAAAACATTCACATGTTATTTCCTGATCTCGTCCCTCAATTTCCTCTGTATAAGGCTAAGTCAGTAAATAAGACAGACCATAATGGAATTTTAACATTTACTTCAGGACCAGAAATGAGGCAAAAGTAAGTGGTGCAGAATTCAAGATTCATGCAGACAGAAGGTTACCTGTAATACAAAAATTTAGAAAGTATAGCCTTCTGGTACCAGTGTTCTTTACTCTTCTTTTTTCTTTGCCACTTCTGATCAATCAGCCTTTGATAAAATTCTTTCAGCCACGTCCAGTCCCCTGTCTAAGCAGTATTAAAGATAAAATCAAAATTAAGATCAAAAAGTAAACAAAGTGTCTTATAAACTTGCAAATATTCATCCAAAACAAGAAAACAAATCCAGAAAACAACTTCATAGCTGAAGTCCTGAATTGAAAATTTAACTTCTAGAAAAGTTCTTAGTGAAAATTTGACTTCATTAGAAAAGTCAGAAACATAAGAGGTGACACAGTAACAAATATTTATTTAAAATAAAATTAATCAAATAGTTTAGCAATACTGAAGTAATTACAGGAAAGTGGGACATGGAATTTTAGTCCTACAATACCCTAAATACAGGACATCAGATGTGGTCCATGGCTAAACTGATTGCTGCAGAACAAAGCACCTCTGGCACTCACATATGATCCTCAGGAACTTCCATACATATTTCCTTGCTGGCTACTCTGTTCCTGAAATAATGCATTTTGATGCCACACTTAACAAAAGCCAACTGGTTCACCTGAGAGGATCTCATGAAGAGCTCCTGAATATCCAGCTCATCCAAGAGAAGCGTCCTCCCGATGCGATGCACGGCCATGCTCACGTGGGACTTGCTGTAAGGGATCTTCAGGAGCTTTTTAATGTTCTGGCAGGAGAAAAGTGAAAAGAGACAATATTCAATGTAATTATACTGCACTGTAAGACAATTCTAAGGCTCCATCAACGCTGACTTGGGAAGACAAACACCATCACTCCAAACATCCTCCCTTTATTGTTCTTCCCCCCAGCCCCCTTTGGTCATTTGGGGTCACCTGTCCTGGCCATGATTCCTGCCAGTTTTCCAGGCACCCCCATCCCCTCACTAGTGCGGCAGTAGAAGCAGGAAAGGCCTTGGCTCTGTGTAAGCCCTGCTCAGCAGTAACAAAAATATCTCTGTATTATCAGCCCTGTGTTCAGCACAAATCCAAAGCAATCCCAGACCAGCCACCAGGAAGAAAATTCCCCCAGCCAAAACCAGCACACACGCTCAGGAAAGTAAAACCTTATAGTGCCAGTGATTTTAAACCATTCCTCAAGAAAATACATTTGTTGAGGTCAGAGAACACAAATGACAGTGAGAGAGAGACCAAGCAGTCAGCAAACACTACACACACGATTTAAACGTGTTCTGTCTTTTGATAATCATGACCAGCTATCAACAAAACATTACAAAACAAATGCAAGTGGATGGTTTGGATTTTAAAGCTTTATCTTCACCACAGGAATAGCAACACTTTGTCGGGTGTCCAGAGGAATCTGGAGAGAGATATAAGTCTGAATACAAATCTGCCAAATCTTAACACAGTAAATGAGTGTGTATGTTCCTTCTGAACAGCCTCATCTGAATTCTACAGGTATTTCCACCACCAAAAAGCTGACACAAATCAGAGGAAAGAAGCAGCAAGTTGGAAGGCAGCTCTCTATTCTAGATATGAATAGAAACAGAAATCATCTTCAGAGTAATAATTTACATCAGAATAACTAATTTCAAACACTCAAGACAACTGCCTTGCAAGAGTGATGTGCTACATTCACTAAACTGCATATTTTAGCTGGAGATTATTTGTAGAAACCCACAGAAAATATGATTTTCTCTCTGCATCTCTTAGTGATCACAACTCCCTTACATGGCAGGGCAGAAGTTTGGGAATCTGTGTTTCACTGGGGGATCTTTGCTTTTCCTCAAAGGACACAAAGATGCCAGAAAGCCCTGACAGTATCTTAAAATAAAGTTTATGCAATACAAGAGTTTGAATGACAGAACTTAAAAAGTTGTACATACCTCTGAATCAGACACCACATCTACATCATTTCCAACTGAGTCAATGAAGTCATAAGCCATCCCAAAGCTATTTAAAAAATTATGACAAGTTAACACAGGTGCAGCATGACATTAGAGACCTGGTTATAAGTCTTATTAAATCTTTGAAAGGTTTTTTCATTAAAAAGAAATAGTCCAGCTAAACACCACCAAGTGTAATGAGACTTAAAATTAATGACCAAAACAATTTCATTTTCATACTCTACAAGTTTTTCAAAGATACCTTTGAAAGTGCTTAGATCTGATTTCAAGACATTCTAAAATACTTGAAGCTTTGTTGAATTCAAGAAAAAATTGAAGCTATGGGAAATCAGCGAAATTGAGTTGTTTCTTTAACACTAAAAAGAACAGTTTTTCAAAGAGTTTCTCTCTAAGGCATTAAGCCTGTTAAATACTTCAATTTTAGTAACTGTCATCTAATTTCACCTCTTATTTTTCAAAACTGCCCTGCATGTTGTAACAGACACATCCCTGTATATTCCTCCACCCTCATTAAGGCCTCTCTAAATTACAAGCTACTTAAGTTAGAATATTTCAATGTACAGATCATTCTTTAAAATTAAACCAGATATTACTATAACCCCAAAAATACACGATGTGCAAGTGTCCAAAGTTATACTTGTGCTATCAGCTTTTTAATACTGACACTAGAGAGAGATTCAACTGCCAGCCTCTATTTGATAAATAAACATAATATCGAAAATAAACAGCAAAAAATCATAAAGCCCTGAAATACATGTTAACCTGCTCAAAAAAGGACAGCTCCTAAAAGAGATTATGAGGATTTAAACACAGACCTTCCACAAACTGTTTAATTTCACTGACTGGTTGACTTGGTGTGAATTTGCTTGTTCAGCACAGGATTTGAGCCTCCTGTTTATAAACACTCTGAACTCAAGTCATTCAACTGTTTAACAAACATTCACAGTGAAAGGTAACACTGCTTTTTGAGTTTGCCCCTTATTTCACCTCCTGTGTTCACTCCGGATATAACCAGGAAATTCCATTTGCCATTAGTTTTTCAGATCCAGTTTGTAAAGATCCAGAAGAGCTACAAATTGGCTCTTGGCTTCCAAGGGGAAGCATATTTGTTCCATTTTCACCTGTTATCACAAGCAGGCTGGCTGACTGAACCAATGCAGTTTAATTTTGGCCAACCAGTGAAGAATATAAAATCAGCTTGACTGTCTCAGGCAAGGTGTCAACATGCACTTGAACAAAACAATCATCCACAGCATTACCAGCATCATTAATCATTTACAAAGGAGACAAGATTATAGCATAAAGGTAAGAACTCAAGATGAAAAAGTAGAGGGAGAATGGTTAAGACTAAGCAATAGCTTGTTGCTACGGTAAAGTCTGTACTTTACCCTTTAGATGACACAGATTCCAAGTTCACTATTAGAATTCTTCATAAAGGCCTGGAAGAAAATAATTACCTTGAGAAGGGTTTACTTTTTTTGCTGTTGCCCAGAATGGTTGTCCCTGCTGGCCCCAGCTTGGCACTCTCACGTAACCAGTTGGCCGGGGGGAGCTTCAAGTCTGTTTTCTCCTGGAGCCGAGCAAAGGCTGCCTGTGGTGGGGCAGAGGAGTATTTCACCACTGCACTGCTCTTCACTTCATTGCCTCCAAGGAACAGCAACGACCCCTGGTTTGCAAGGAGAAATTAGCCTTTTATTTTTAAAATGTTGGCAATTAAAACTATCAGGCTTGCTCTCTAATCAGGTATTTTTACTGGTAAGTGACCAAACCCCAGTCCTGTATTCACTTACCTCTTTCTCCTGCATGTGCTCGTATTTCAGTTATCCTGATCCCAACACTTGTGTCAAACACAAGCTCCACTTCATGAGTTATCACAGAATCATTAAGGTTGGAAAAGACCTCCAAGGTCATCAAGTCCAACTTATGCCCAATTCCCACCTTGTTCCCCAGCCCAGAGCACTGAGTGCCACGGCCAGTCCTTCCTTGGACATCTCCAGGGATGGGCACTCCACCACCTCCCTGGGCAGCCCTTTCCAATGCCTGAACACCCTTTCCAGGAAGAAATTCCTCCTGATGTCCAACCTGACCCTCCCCTGGCCCAGCTTGAGGCCATTTCCTCTCCTTGTCCCTTGTTCCCTGGGAGCAGAGCCTGAATTCCACTCCCCCTGGGCTCCCCCCTCCTGTCAGGGGGTTGCAGAGCCAGAAGGTCCCCCCTGAGCCTCCTTTTCTCCAGGCTGAGCCCCCCCAGCTCCCCTCAGCTGCTCCTGGTGCTCCAGACCCTTCCCCAGCTCCGTTCCCTTCCCTGCACACACTCCAGCCCCTCAATGTCCTTCTTGACATGAGGGGCCCAAAACCTCCCCCGGGATGTGAGGTTTGACCTCAGCAGTGCCCAGCACAGGGGGAATATTCACTGTCCTGGTCCTGCTGGACACACCATGGCTGATCCAAGCCAGGTGCCACTGGCCTTCTGGGCCACCTGGGCACAGTCATGGGGCTGAAGTGCCATTAAGGTCAGCTCCCCATGGAACGTGAAATCACTCAGAAAGGCCAAAATTAAAACATAACTCCCACTAAAGTCTGAGAAAATAAGTGTTGACTAAGACCAAGTGTTTACTAACACCGACATTAGAGCTAAACACTCCAAGTAATAACAAATAAATAACTCTCACGGCTGCCTGTTTCTTGCTAAATACAGCAAGACCCGCGGCTGTCACACGCGTGTGAGAGGCTCTGGAGTGACACACGTTAAGGGAAAAACAGCTCCACAGGACACTATTTATGTAAATGCGATGCACCCGGGAACAACAACAGCAACACCGCTCGCAATTAGCGCTTAATCATAATTAGCGAGCTGCCTACCGCACTCCGGCCCAGACAGCGGCATTCCAGACTGGAAAGAGGATCAAAGCCACCACTTAAATTAGAGCACCACTAGGGGATGTGTTCGCAACCACGGCTCGTAACCCCCCCTCAGCGCCGCTCCCTCACGGCCCCCCCTCTACCGCCCGTACCTGCTTGGGCTCCTCGGCGTCCCCCCTGAGCGGGGCAGCGGCGCCCGCGCCGCAGGGCTCCTCCATCGCCCGGGGCTGGAGCGGGAACAGAGCCGGGAACGGGGAACAGGGAGCGGGAGCTGAGGCGCTTCCCGGAGGCGGCCGGCCGGGAACAGCCGCCTCTCTGCGAAGACTCCGCGAGAAGGCGCGGGGAAGGCGGGCTCGGGGCGGCGCCGTGAGGGGCGGGGGCGGCACCGTGAGGGGCGGCGGCCACAGCGCGGTTACACAGTCACAGAACCAGTTCGGGTGGAAAAGACCTCCGAGATCATCCAGTCCAACCTGTGACCGATCACCACCTTGTCAGCCAGAGCAAAGCCCTGAGTGACACGTCCAGTTGTTCCTTTAACACCACCGTGATCGTGACTGCACCACCTCCCTGGGCAGCCCCTTCCAACGCCTGACAGCCCTTTCCATGAAGAAATTCCTCCTGATATCCAACCTGGACCTCCCCTGGCGCATCTTGAGGTCACTGTCAAGAGGAAATGGCCTCAAGTTGTGCCTGGGGAGGTTTAGATTTCATATGAGGAAAAAATTCTTCACAGAAAGGATGATTTGACATTGGAAGGGGCTGCTCAGGGAGGTGGTGGAGTCACCGTCCTTGGAGGTGTTTAAGGATTAAAGGAACTTAATCCTGGACGTGGCAGTCGGTGCTCTGGTCTGGTTGACAAGGTGGTGGTGGGGCATAGGTTGAACTCGATGATCTCCGAGGTCTTTTCCAACTGAATTGATTCTGGGATTCTGTGCTAGGACAGTGTGCTGCCTCTCAGCATCGTCTGCGTGTCCCTAGTGCTCCCAGCTCACCTGGGCTGTCCCAGCCCTGTCCTGGGAAAGGACTGGTATATATATATATGTATATATGTATATATGTATATATGTGTGTGTGTAAAAAAAAAATAGAATCCTAGAATGGTTTGGGTTGGAAGAGACCTTAAAGCTCATCTCATTCCACCCCCTGCCATGGGCAGGGACACCTTCCACTAGCCCAGGTTGCTCCAAGCCCCATCCAGCCTGGCCTTGGATGTTTCCAGGGGTGGGGGCAGCCACAACTTCTCTGGGCAACCTGTGCCAGGGCCTCCCCACCCTCACAGGGAAGGATTCCTTCCCAATATCCCATCTAACCCTGCCCTCTGGTAGTTTGGATCCAGAAAGGATGAAGTGTCATATTCTTTACAGTCTGTCAAGACCAAGGAGGCAAAGTCTTAGTTTGTGTTACGTTAGCCAAGTGTGCTGACAGTTAAATAGTCAGGATGTTTCCAAGACAGCACTCAAATTCAAAAACAAAACAAAAAAAAAAACCCTTAAGGTATTGCCATTCAGGTTGTAAAGTGTCCTGGAAGTGCTTGTGCGAAACTGATTTGTTTTTAAACAGAACTCCACTTCTCTCGCATTTTAAGACAACATTCAATCCTTTTACCAACTTTAATTTCCCCTCCCTGCAGCCGATGGGCAAGAGCAGCGTTGCTTTTGCTTGCCTGGATGTCATTGGAACTCCGGGGAGGGTCTGAGGTCACAAGTGGGAGGTTCCCCCCGTGTCCCCCGCTGTGAGCGGGACCAGGAGCCGCGGTGATCCGGGAAGGATATCCAGGGTGGAGGCGGCGCGGAGCCATGTCCCAGGACAGGTGGACCAATCCCAGGGAGCGGCGCCCTGGCGACTGGGTGAGGGCTGGGCAGGAGCCACCCCGTGCCCCCCACGGGGCTTCTTTATCCTTTCGCTGTCAAAACCCCACCATGCTAAGGGTGACTTTATCTTTTAGCCAGACACTAGTTTTCCCATTTCTGATGTTTATGAGGAAAAAGTGCTCTAGGTATTCCGAGGAAGTGTGCTGGAGCAAACTCCGGCTGGATTTCTTTTCCAGTTTTTCAGCAATGCGGGAGGTCGATTAATTGACATTTTTAGCCCTAGCTGATTTTCTTTCACTTGTGGAAAACTCCAGCCAGCGTTTCCCTCGGTTCTCACCCTCAGGAGAACACTGTCTCCCCTTTGGAAGCGCTGGGTTGGGACATCTTGGCACCCCAGGTCACTGTGATACCCACCTGGCACAAGCTGTTCCTCAGGCTCTGAGCCCACTGCTCTGACGATTGGTTGAGCTGTTCCCAAAAGTTTTGTCCTTTCAAACTTGTGGCCGTGCAGCAGCAAGAGCAGCAGTGGGCGGGAGGGGAAAGGTTGTTAAGTGGATTTCCTGCGTGGTTATTGCTGTATAGTCTTCAGAAAGTTGCTGGATATTCTTCTCTTGAAAGTTCCTCATATTCTTGTCTCCATGGGAAGGGTTGTGTTGTGTGTATGTGAGGCTCCTGATTTTTCCAGCGGCCACTAGGTGATGCTGCAATCCAAATAATAAAAAATAAATGGCAAAATACTTCTTCGGCCACATTTCTGATCAGATTTATTTTTGGCAGGGGTTTTTGTTGTTGTTTGTTTGTTTGTTTGTTTTAATGGGTCATAATATTCGTTATTTTCTAGTTTGCTCATATTGGAGACTGCCAGGATGAGTTTGAGACGACGACAAGCGCCGCACAAAGACATGTCCTGGACTCCACAGCAGCTCAGGGCATTGATCACAGATTGCCTCTGGAATACAAAGCTCGGGACCCGGTGAGTTCCTGTGGCAATACAGTCGACTTCCAGAGCTCTTTTGCAAGTTGTCACTTGCTAAGTTGTAAGTAAGAACAGCTCTTGGGGTCGTTAGCAGAGCAGTCACAGCGGGCTTGGCAGACTTTGTGCCTCGGGGGATAAAGTGATTGCTGGCTGGGCTGAGGGAGAAACATATTTCCCTGTTACTCACTTGTAATTTTGGATACTCTAAGGCCTGCTGTATTATTGCTGATTTCAAGCATCAGTCACTTTTCCTTTCTATTCTTGAGACACAGAATACATTATGATCAATCTCAGTCCAAAAGCTGTGTGTAAAGCCCTGTAAGAACGTTTAATTGAAATCTGAAGATCTGCTTTGTACTGAATGTCAGCAATTCTGTATATTCAGGCAAAGGATTATTCTTTTGATCATTAAAAAGGTAGAAGCTTCCCTTTTGAAATGTTTTTAAGGCTTGCTTAAAAATGAGGAGATCTGGGATGATTTTAGGCTCAAACAAAATACAGTATTTTAAAATCACAAGAATTCAAAATGTTGCAGTTTCAAAAGCACGTTTTTATGTCCTTATTCCATTACCACACTGAGCTTTGCTTTACCCACCCACTTTGTGCAGAGAACATTTTCTATTTTCATTTTCTATAAGCATAGCAATTACATTGAGTTCATTTCACAGATTTTGCTATAATGAAGAGCAGAAATGGGCTTGGAAGGAATATTTAAAAGGGAAGCTTGGGGCTAGTGAAAAAGAGATTAGGCTGTAACCTGAGTGTTCACTGTGTTGATATTACACTGGCCTTTCTGTGGAACATCTGGCTTTAGCCACTGTCTGAAAAGGAGAACCAGCTTAGAGGGACCTTTTATCAGCACCAGTGTAACTGTTCACCTGGTGTTTCATGTCTTGTCTTTACCAGCCCTTCACTGTTAAACAGAATTAGGGGAACTCCTGTCTGCCATAAATCAAGAATTAAAATGAGATCAGTGGTGAGAGCACAAAGGGGCACGAAAGGCTAAAATGTGATATCACAGGGACAAGCTGAGGAAGTTTGTTTATGTGCCATTTAAAAAGTTGGAAGCTCACTGCATGTTTAGCTGGATGGCTCTGATCTCTTTGCATGAGGGAACTCCCTGGCTGTGAGGTTAATGAATTTTCTCAGAAATACTGTTTAAGCCTTATTTCTTACTTCATGATAGTTCCATAATTATTCTAAAATAGATTTTTTTTAATCATTAGTTAATATGGAGAATCCTTCCAAGAGATGATATTCAGTATTTACCATCCTGGGTTTCAATTTTCCTGCAGCACACAGGCATTAGTAATAAACACTATTGCTGAAATGTTGAGCTTGATAAGTAATTGCAGTAGGATATTTTAGTAAGTCTTACATTTTACTGACTTAGAAGGTGTGTATTTTTAAACACATATTTTAGAAAATCTGCCTAGTAGACCAAATATCCTGGCATATGACCATGCAGGAAGATTTTCTACTTGGGGACCTTTCTTCTAGATCAGGCCTCCAGTTACATTTCTTTTTAGAACTGATTCAGATTCCCCTACTCTCAAAACACCTCTTGTAGACTGTGTTACATTAAAACTTGTTCTTCTGTTTGGAGGGGAATATTGTAGCTGGAATATTGCAATGATATATAACAAACATTAAAAAATTTAAATATGTTCAGTTCTTTTTAAAATAGATCTTTTGCAGTTGGCCTTTTTTTCTTCTGAAGAGACTGGATGAACATCATGTTAAAGAATGAGATTATAAATTAATTAAGCAATTAATACCTCCTCCACTTCCCCTGCAACAAGCAGTGTCGATGACATTCAGTTCATAAATCACAGACTAATTCAGTTTTGAGGTCCCTTTTGTAGTTTATTTTAATTAGCTTTAGGCCTGCTGCTAAATCAAACAAGGCAATCCTGACATATCCAGCATTTTGCTGCCTGCAGACAGAGTGTAGCATTTCTTATTTGAAAAGTCACACTTTTATATTAATCATGTATATAAACATAAGCAAATCCTCCTGATTATTTAAAAAAACAAAAAAAGGTCCACATTGCCCCTATAAAAATCATGTGCAGTTGAATATTGAACATATGAATATGACTTGTGCTAGAACACAGCTGTAATTTCAGAATATAAGGACTAAGATTGGGAGACTGCAAACAGGGTATATGAAAATTCATATTTTTTTGCTATAATTTCTTTTCTTTCAGAAAGCAGGGAACAAGAATTTCCCATTTTCTTCTCATGACAACAAACACAGTCTATGTAATGCAGCAGAGTATTTTGATCTTGTAAGTACTGAGCACTGAGACAAGTCAATCAAACTCATATCTGTTAGTCTGCCAGAGATTGAACACAGTATCTTTTCTATCCCCTGCAAAAAAAAAAGTAATAGATGCTTAAACTTCTGAGAAGAGAAAGGTGTAAAAGAAAAAGAAAAATACATTTTTTATTAGTGTAGTGGTGGGACTTCTCTGGGACTGTCACAGATGTACAGCAGCACACATTGAGAGTGGTAGAATTCAACGGGAACAAAAAAAACATTATTTGGGCCTTTTCTTGTATTCCTGTTTTGGTTTTCTACCCAGTTATAGGCCCTGTTAGTCTGCTAAAGGTGATTGGCCTTGCAATGAATTTTTGTAGGGCTCTCAGGCACTCCTAACCCACAGCCCCAAACATTTGGTTCAGACTCATCTTTATCAGAAGTTGAACCAAAATCCATAGGATACCCACAGTCCATCTGCAGGGTGTAATCTTTTCCAATGCAGATCTCTATAACACACCTGTTTAAATGTATGCTGCAGAAGCCAGAGCTTTGAATAGGATTGAAATTGTTTAGGGCTTCTCTGTATGTACAACAGTTTCATGTTCTTCCACTTTTCTTAGATTGTTGGTATCAGTCCAGGCAGCAAAAGAAATGGTGCAGTTCACAGGATTATAAGTAGAGGAGGAAGCAGAGAATTGTAATATAGAAAGTTTGTCTGATTTTTGTCTCTCTCAGATGTTTTGGAATTCATATTTCACTGAGTAACCTCCATTTCTGTGCACTTTGTGCAGTGTCTCATAGTTTTAGAGATACTGATCAACCATAATTCGAAATAAATTTCCTTCAAGCTACGGAGTGTGGAAATCAGGCTCTGTCTCTCTGTATTTGGACACACAAGGGATGGCTTTGAAGAGTCAGATTTCATGGTCTGTCTCTGTCTCTTCATTGCAGCCTGAACCTAAAATTATTAACCTATTTCTTTGGGTTACTCTGAAGATTAATTTAGCTGAGTGTAGATAAATAGCCTTGAGTACATGGTATGCTACAGAAATGCAAAGTAAAAGTGGTTTATTAGCACTAAGAGGTGGAAGGTCAGCAGATTTCCCATTATATATGCAACCAGAAACGTTCATCTAGGCAAGTCTGACAATATTATTTTTAACTTGCTAAAGATCAGCCCTGAGTTCTTGAAATCACTGTGGTAACAGCTTCGTTCACTTCCCAGTGGGGTAGTGACTGTTACAAGATTCATCTGTGAAGCTGTGACTGGAAGTCATATGTTTGCATGAATTTTTCTCTCCATTTTTTTCCCAGGGCATGGGCCTGAAGAAGTTGGATCCAGACAAACAGCAAGGGAGCTCCACTAACTTCTTTGAGTGGGCTCATGAATCCATCCCTAGCAGTGAGGATGGCTTAACCATTTACCAGACATCCTTTGTGACAGATGAAAACAATGAAAACGCTGAGGGCCCCTGGTTTAGGCGGTTCCCAAAACACCACGGCACAAACTGGTCCATTGAGCAACCTGTTCTTGAGAATGCAAGAAACCTGCAACCAGACAAGTCATCTTAAGTGTAAAAACACCCCTGGAGCACTGATTTCCCAAATCTGAACTGTTCATTACTCAAATCAATGGTGAAGGAATAAACATTTTGTCAAAGTTCATGTGGCAGTAGAGTTGAGGTCATTGGAGTCAATCTTATGTTACTCTGAAGACATACATTGCTATAAAGATTTTCATGAAGAGGAGCATTATAAAGATTGTACATATTTTTCGAAATACCTCTCTATTAGGAGAACAGAGGTGGGGATTGTGCTTGTGTTATTTGATACTGGTTGACCCTCATCTTG
The DNA here is from genome assembly GCF_001715985.3 of Manacus vitellinus. Classification (NCBI taxonomy): domain Eukaryota; kingdom Metazoa; phylum Chordata; class Aves; order Passeriformes; family Pipridae; genus Manacus; species Manacus vitellinus. The sequence continues at coordinate 3,139,207 of NW_021940541.1, forward strand.
CTACAAAAGCTCCTTCAGGTTCCAGATCAGTGGCATGGCTGTACCTCAGGCATCTGACAGCACCTCTGTTGACACAGGAGCATAATGGAATTGGATCCTCGAGGGTTTACCACGACAGGGAGCCAAAACTCTGTGTGTTCAGTAAGAGAGAAACCTTTCATAAAGGTTTAGTGCCTGTGAAGGCAGGTCACCAGCCACTGGAGAAAGGAGATAAAAAAGAAGCTGTGCATTAAATTGCTGTGCAAAGCAGCTGTCATGTTGGGTTATAGCACAGCACTGTAGAAGTGGAAAAAGAGAGTGTTGTGGACAATGTTTGCACACTGTGAGTGCACATACAAAACCTGATTCCTGGGAGTAAGGGGGAAAAATCTCGAGCTGAAGTGAAAGGCTGCATGGAGATTTGAGTTTGAGGTGACTGGATCTGAAAAGAACTGAGGATTTTATAGTTACATGTCCCTGAGGAAATGAGTTCAGAACCAATCCTCCAAGCACTCTGCTCCTAGAATATTCACTGACGTTAGGATGTGGCAGGCTGTAGAGTCAGACCTCCAAATGATGTGTTTTCCTCTTCTGGATCATTTCCATTAATATCAATAAAATAATAAGCCAAACTGCGGGTCTTAAAATATCCTACAAATAAGGTTGTTGCTATGCAAAATAATGTTGACTAAAAAAAAAAATTAAGCACAAGTTTATGGGCCAATTCCCTTGATTTACAAGATAAATGGTAAAATAAACCCTCAACCCTTAGAATTCCCTGCACTGTAAGAGCTGCCTTGAACATGAGCGAAGTTAAGAAATGACATTTCTGCCTTTCAGGGCACAGATATATCTTTTGTTATCAGCATGCAATGGCTGATGGCCTTTTTGTGTGCCATCAAAATAGGTGGGATTAGAGTGTTTCCCCAAACATGATTTTATTATCACATGTTGAAATAATAAACTCATATTTTTTTTATGAGTTCCCCCTACCAGAGATCTTGGGGTGCTGCACAATACATTAAAATCCAAAACATTAATGAACAAAGTAAAACCACATAAAAAGCCAAGTAACATGTGAAAAACAATTATTTTTTTCTCAGAGTAAAGACAGCCTGCCTGACAGCTCTAGAGTCAGAATTTCCAGAGCTTTAGCCAACAATTTCATCTCCAAACTGATTCAGAACTGGAGTGTGTGCCAATCACACGGTGAATGAGGTGCCCCATGCTGTTTGGCAAACTCCAGAGGGCAATCTTGGACCTCCATCACAAGGAAGCAGCACATTCTTGCTCCATTAGTAATGTTTATCTGTGGTTTAGCATTACAACTGGATGTGGTGAAATAAATTGCTGTGGTTAGTTATGCCTTAAAACACCAATAGAAACATTCCAGATTTCTTTTTTTCCCCTCTTTTTTTCTTCTTCACATTTGATTAAAACATGGATTTTTTTAAACAAAAAGTAACTGTGAATTAATACATTGTTTCAACTATATTGTAATAAATATTTCAGAGGAGAAGCAGAAGAGATCATAAAGTCTCTATAAACTGAAATACACTGTGCTGAGTTGAACAAAACAGGTGATTCCCACACATCTCATGCCCTGGCAGTGTTTGTTGGGTAAATAAAAGGAGACATGATACACTGAATTTGGAAAGGAATGATAAATTCCCCAGATAAATTCCAAAAGTCATAGCTTTGTGTACTTTGGATAAAAACCATCAATTTGTTTAATCTTGGGATGATAATGTCTCTGAGAAGAGGGTCTTGTTGAGTTAAAACATTTTTGAAAGTGGATTTTTTTTTTTTTTTTTTTTTTTTTTTTGCTTCTTGGGGGATGGAAGAGAGGGGAGGAGGTTTGGCAACTCCCCTGAAGGTTTCCTAGAAGTGCAGGAAAGGGCTCCTGGCTGGGAGTTAATTGGGATCAGATGGGTGTAGGTAGGCTCAGCAGAATGAGTGTATTGTGGCTTAACCCGGCCAAATATTGTGCTGGAGAGGGAGGGGTTGTGCTCTGGGTGCTGCTGGTAAAGAGGGATGTTTTTGTCACTATTTTATTTTTAAAAAACCCCACCCTCTTTTCAGAAACAACAGACTTCATCCTAGAATCCTTTCCAATGAGTATCGTTGCCCTCTGTTTTTAATTCTGAGCCTTCATCAACTTAGGGACTCTCTGCACAGCATTTGTAAGAATTCTCCTCTGGGTTAATTTAAAAGCATTTTTAGTGTATTAGTTATACAGAACTCAAACAAAATTGATTGCAAAATTGAATTAAAAAGTTAAAGCAGGGGATGGGCTGCAAGTTCCTTTGGTTTAATGAGTTGCTGCTCATCAGCTTAACCCCACAACATGTCCTGAAGTTGTGTCAGGGGATGTTTAGGTTGGATCTCAGGAAAAAAGGTTCCTCCCCCAGAGGGTGGTTGGGCACTGCCCAGGCTCCCCAGGGCAGTGGGCACAGCCCCAAGGCTGCCAGAGCTCGAGGAGCGTTTGGACAACGCTCTCAGGGACAGGGTGGGATTGTTGGGGTGTCTGTGCAGGGCCAGGAGCTGGACTCGATGATCCCTGTGGGTCCCTTCCAACTCAGGATATCCTGCAATTCCGTGATGAATCCAGCTGAGCTGAAGAGCAGCGACTTTGTCACTGAAGTTTCCACCCCCTGGCTGCAGACACCTCCATTCTCAGGCTGTCATGGCTGCTGCACTGGGCTACAGCCTTGGGCTTGTGTCTGCATGGTTAGCTCTTGTTTATCTCATGGTTATCTCCACTTGTTTACAGTGTGTTGGGTTTCTTTTGCTTTTTCAGCCCTGGTTGCTGGTAACCAGATCTGAGGAGATGATGTCCCTCAGAGCTGCTGTGGCTTGGGCTGTGGGGCTTCCTGGTGAGCTCAATGTCAGCCTCTGTAGCTGTGTCATTATGGAATGCTGGGACCTATGAAATGTTGTTCATAGTCATTTTGGCCCTGATAGACAAACTGTTGATGTTGTGCCATAGCAGGTGGGGTTTGGTACAACAGGAGGCAAGATGTAAATTTTGTCTTTTGCTTACTTGGTGTCTTAGGAAGCTTAAAGAGATCCTTGGAGCTGGAACTGGCTGGCCTGTGGGGAACATTGGGAAGGGGGAGTGCTGCTGCTCGTGGAGCTGGGAATTCAATGGGGATGCAGCAATTTGACTTCCAAGTCATCTGCTGCTCATCTAATCACAGTGTTCATGATGGAATCACTCCATGTGGCTGAAATGTTGTTCCTTAGAATGACCTCTTGAGGTTAGTCAGAGTGAAGGAACATGATGCAAATGTGGCACTGGACATGAGCCCTTTTCTTTCCCTTTCCTTTCCCTTTTCCCACTGTCACAGTCACACAGTGGCAATTCTGTTGGAGCTCTGTCTAAACCCAAAGTTGGTGCTCAGTTATTTACTGTGATATAGTTCATGTGTGGATAATATTAAGTTTCTATAAATGTTCTCATACTGGTTTAGCTTCTCCCTAGATGAACAAAATATTGGTGTAACTGTGATGGTGCTGATGTTGAACCAAAAGTGCAGGCCTGTATCTAATGGAAATGTTTGTGTTGGACCCTGGCCATGCTGGTTGGCAAGAAATAAACTTTCTGAAACTAGGTAGAAACTTTGGATTGGGCATCTCTATCTTTAAACCACAGTTTGCAAACTCTTTTTTTTTTTTTAATTATTATTCCTTAGCACTCCCCTGCTGTTGCTACATTATCCAATGAGCACTAGATGGCAAGGACAGAGGCCCATTCCACTCTGCAGTGGGAAAGGACTGTATAGAGCTGCCTCATCCCAAATTTCTTGTCCCAACAAAGTAATAAAATATCAAGCTGTTAAAACATAATTTCTGGAATATCTAATTAAAGGGAAGTCTGTTCAACAGGGAAACAATCCTAACTGACCTTAATTTGGATGTTTAGCAACAGTGGGTGTGAGTGAACAAGTAAAGCACCCATTTTATGATTTGGGCAGGCAGCTGCTTTTATGGAAAGCATGTTATCAGCTTGCTCTCTTGTGGAATCATGTTTGTTATCCTTTGGTATATTCACCTGGAAGCGAAATATTTCAAATTATGATTTCTTAAATGTGGTGTACAGAGAAAAATGTAGTTTGACATAGGTAAGTGTCAGTCAAACAGAAGCCAAGAGGTGCTGCTCAGAGGGGACTGGTGGGACATATCTTGCAGCAAGGACTGGGACTCAGGAATGCCTGCTCCCAGGTGAGTGCCCAGCCCACTGAACCAGGGAAAACCCTGGGCTTTCTCCCAGGACCAGTGTTTAACTATTGCTTACAAAATGCAGCAGCTCTGGCAGAGGGGGGAGGGAGTGGTGGTTTCTCCAGGTTACCGGAACCAGTTCAGAACATCAGCAGAATCTTGAGAATACCCTTCTTTTTTTTTTTTTTTTTAATTCCTTGCTGTGGGATGCCTGGAAATAGTGATATGATGATCATAAAGCACTACCTAATAGCAATGAATTACTCTTTACGGCAGCCCTGTGAAGTATTTAAGTGGTAGTACTCATTTGGCAGATGAATTAATTGTGGCTTGCTGCACTGAGGGTGATGGCTCAGTTGGCAGCAAAGCCATGACTGTAAGATGGAGAAGTCCTGACTCTTGGACTTCTGCTGTCACCAGCACTCCTTTCCCTGGGTATGGATTTGCTATGGATTTGCTATGGAGCACTTAGGAACTTCTTTAGAGACTTAGTTGCCTGCTGGTATATTATTTTAAGAAACTAATTGCTGTATATATATATATTTTTATGATACTTTACAATACTCCACGGAGATACAATTTTTGTAATACAAACCATGCTATTTCTGAATTTAAAATGAATTTAAAATGAAGATCTGCTCTCCCTCTCCCACCTTCCCACCCTCAAAAATGTAGATTGTGTTTAGGTTGACCAGTATATTCCAATGCCTACAAATGGCAGTACCAAGCCAATGATGCAAACAGACCAACACAAGGATCAAGTCCTGTGCTCAGATGTAAATCCTGTGGGCTCAGGTTCCATAATACTAACCTGACACTTCAAATGGCATTTTAGACAAGCATTAATGACCCTAAATGACAGACCTCCTCATCTTATTGCTTAATTAATCAATGGCCCAGTGGCACATGGGCAGTGCTGTTTTTCAAGCTGTGCCTCCCCTCACATGGTAATCAGATGGGATATGGCTCTGTCTACTTATGGGAAAGTCAAACCCCAATAAATAAAGTTTAATTTCCTGATTCCCCTGGGATGTAGTCATTCTTTTTAACAATGCTTCTTCAGTTGAGTTGAAATTAAAAACCAGCATGATGAACATATTGTGTAATATTTCATGGACAGAGTTAAGCACCAGGTTTAAAGACTTTAAAAAAAAAGGAGGACTGGAGGGGGAAGATTGTTGATACAGAAGCACAATATTTTCCTTCAAAAATGCCTAATCCTATTTTTGTTACTGGTGTTAAACTCCACACTGTCATTTTTTAAGCATTGCTGGGAAGGTTTTCAGTGCATGTGGGCTGTTCATTTTCATTCTAAATTAAACGTGCTATCATTTGGACTAGAATTAATGTTTAGTCTTCAAAATGTTTTGTGACATGCAATACATTTTGGTACCATAGGAGGGCAGATGTGTTGAATGGCTTGATTTGATACATAATGTAAGATCTACAATTGTGAGTAGAATTATCATATTTATACAAGTATCAGTGAGCTCTCAAATTGTGCCAGAGAAATGCAACAACTCGATTCAGACAGTAATGGAAATATGCCACTCTCTTGGGTTCTGATGCTTACAAAGTTCACAGGTTTTTCAATCCACACATATTTAATTTTGTCTTTGAGATCCTATAATCTGACTGCAGTTACTTATTTAATCAGTGACAGTATCCAGCAAATTAACAAGTTTAGTTCTTTGGTTTACTACTTGGATTTAAATCAACTTTTTGTTTCTCAAGCATCACCTTTTCAGTATGTGCTAATTTATGCTACAGTTTTCTTTATGCTTCAAGCTGAATTCAGGCTTAACTATGAAAGAGCTTTACCCTCTGGGTTAAATAATTCCTTACAAAATTTGAAATTTCAGTCCATATTTGCCTTTTCAAGTGAGTGAAAAAATGAATGAACTGGTTTTGTTGGAGGCAGAAATGTATGTGTGATTTCATGGCTTAGATGATCCAGTTTTGGAGAGGAATTGGGAGGGACTCCCCTACACTGAGTGCCCCTCTGACAGTGTTGGATTCAGGAATTAGTTGTGATGTCCCCAGTGTGGCTCTGTTGTTCCTGACCCCTCAGTGCCACCACAGGGACATCCCTGCGGAGCTGGGAAGCAGAGGCCTCCCTGCAGCCCAGGAGTGCTGCTTTCCTGGGATGGGCTTTCAGTGGGCAGTGGAATTTCTTCTGAAAGTGGAGAAAATTTCCCAGCACCTTGGGCTGAAAGAGCAAGAGAGCATTTCATCTATTTCATATAACGAAGTCCCTGAAGTAGGAGAGGGCTTATTAAGCAGTGAAAGCATTAAGAGGCCCAATTTCCAAGACAAATCCGGGCCTTCAGCTGCAGGAATGTCTGTGGCAGCCTGACCCTTCCTTGCAGTTCAGCTGACCCCTCCTCTTCCCTCTGAGCCTGGCAGAGTGTCTCTTGGAATACCCAGGAGCACCTGGACTAGGAACCAACCAGATTTCCTGCAGCATGAGGCAGCTCTAAACTGCTGTGGAAGCAAATATTCTGAGGTCATGGGAGGACAATGGAAGGAGCAATGTCCTGTTGGGGTCCTGTTGGAGTCCTGTTGTCTCCAGCCCCAACAACCACAGTAGGCAAACCCTACTGTCCTTTAAAAAGAAATTGTCACATGGTCTGTTAGCGTTTGCTTGCAGAAGTGGATGTTTCTTTTCCATATCCTTCTTCTAGAACACAGCTTGGACATCCCAAAAAAATGTTTGGGGATTGTAACTTAAGGAGGATCTTCTTCACCTCCACTCCCTCACTTGTTCTCAGGTTGCTCTCATGTTTAAACTCTAGATTCTGATCTTGCTGCCAAAGTCCATCCGAAGGCAATATGGCAGCTGTCATACAAACAAAGATCCTGCTGAGATCTGGGAGATAATTCATGTGTCAGAGCACAGGCCATCTGATAATTTTATTTCTCTTGATGTGCAGGTGCCTGGTTGGATACATTCAGAATCCTTTCAACCCAATGTGTGGTCTAAATGCTGGTAACTAAGACAGCAACAGAATTTGTCACAACTCTTGATGTCCTTAGGACATTGGAAGTCTGTCCTCACGTTTTCCTGGCACTCTGATAATAAGTATCTAGAGCTGCTCTGTCTGATGAAAACCTCTCTCCCACTTTCCAGAGTGGAACAACTGGAGGCAAACATGCCAGCATCACTGTTACAGAGATGCAAAAACTTTTCTAGGCAGCACTGGTTTGCTTTTTCCTCCTTACTTCTCCCCATTCCCCTTGAACTCCCCCAGTAGGATTTTTGCAATCCATTTCTAGAAGTGCTGTGTTCACCCTGACACACAACAGTATCTTCAGCAGTGATAATAAATTAGGTGCAGTGGGAATTGAGGCTTGTTCTTTTGTCCAAGGTGATATAATGGGAGTCATTCATAATGAAGAAAAAAGTAATTGTTATGCAGCATTTTTGTATTAAACATGCCTCCCCAAATTATCCAGAGCATAAAAGAGAATGTTTTGAGTGCTTTGTTACAACCACGCTTGAGCAAAATGCATGTGAATGTCCCCTTATTTGCATAAATGGGATTTCTTAAAACACAAAGCATTCGTATTGTGCTGAGCTCCCTCAAGCCTCTCTACCTTACAAGATGGATCATAGTTTTATCATTAATCAAAACAAAGCCAAAATCAATAAACATGCATAATCAGGAGTCTCTGATTCCAGTATGCAAATACACTACATATTGATGCAATGTTTCTGAATCTAAAATAGTTTTACTCTTTTTTTTTTTCATCTCAGAAGTCCCTGAGCCTTTTAATTTTAATATTTTATGCATCGCAGTGCAAACAGTATATGTGTATCAGAGATAACAAGTTAAAAGATAAATGTTGGATGGATCTCCTAATCGTTTTTGTTTGCTCTGCTGACTTTAAAGGCAGTTTATGCTTCCGAAAAGCTGGTAATTACTTGACCTTTAAAGTCCCAGTCCTGCCAAAGCAGTGGCTGTGCTGAGCACTTTCCAGCCGGTACCAGAGCACGGACAGCCGGGGCCTGGGCCCTGTGCCAGGGCTGTTTGTTAATTAGTGAAAATCATTTATTCCTTATGTTTGGGGTGATCCAAGGGTTACGTTGCAGGGGGACAGAAATGATGTGCAGTTGGGATGAGTCCGTGTCCTTGGTGTGTGGCTGAGGTGGGGATCAGCAGCACCTGCAGCTCCAACACTGGATGGTCGGAGCTCAGCTCCTCTCACACCCCACAGGTCATACAAATAATTCCTAAAACATACCTAGTGCTGCCCTCTGTACTTATAAATTCCTTATAAAACATACCTACATGATGATACAAGGCACATTATCATCTGAAAATGCAACCAAAGGTAAACGTTCCACCCAGATTCTCAGTCATTTCTTAGGTTTTCAGGGGTGTTGCACCACTACAGTTAAGAACCTCTATCACTGCATGGCTGAAATTAATGCTGCAAATTCCTTTAATCTGAATCACAGATTTCTAACAAGTGAGCTGTGATGGACTGAATCTTATCAGCAGCCACGCTTAACTCGTTCTGAAGCCGTGCATATCCATAACAGGTACAAAATGGGCCCAGGAAATGGGCACATCAACGACCAAAGGATTAAAATAAAACAAAATTCTACGAAGGCCATAGTTAAAGAAAAAGAAGGATGAAAAAGATCAGTGAAAGAAAAGCCAGGCTGCAATTAAGTTGAAAAAGTTCCTTGTTTGCTACTCAAATAATAAGCCGTGCCAGAGCTCCAGAATTGGCTATTCCTGCATAATTGCATCTCTTGTGTATCTGTGGGACTCTGCAAACCACAGGCATGATCCTCTCGTGAGAGTCATCCCCTCCGAGCTGATTCATCAGCCCTGTGAGAAGTTTAAAGGTGTGATGTTTATTTTATGTCATCATAAACTAAATGTGGCAGCGATCATAGATTAGGAAGCCCAGTTTCAAACTGTGAGAGTCTTTGAGGCTGATTAATTTGCCATGGGCAGGTTTCACAATGGATATGTCAGTTTGCCAAGTAATGTTTATTTACATTTCCCCAGCGCTTGTCTCCACAACCACAGAGAGTCTAAATAATTAAATAAATTTCCTATGGGTGGGAATAGGTGCTCACCTGAAGAGAAATGGTGGATCCTGCGTGTAACTGCACTGTTTAGTTATGGAGACAGCCCCAGCAAGTCAATAGTGTCATGTATGTGTATATAGCATAGATATAGATAAATATATAAGGTGAGGGGTGCAGTGAACTCCTCAAAGTCACTTACTTCTTGATTTCCATTTGCTACGTGGATGGTTTATGGGAGACTTTGTACTTTTGCTTTTTTCAATTGATTCTTCGGTGAAACTTTTCTTTTAAAAATAAGATAGAGCTTTAATTTTCCTGGCAAATACCTGCACCACAGCGTTTGGCAAAGGAAAGAGGAAAGGCTGCTGCTGCAATGGGTTGATGATAAGAGGAGCTGATATTCCTCAGCATCCTCCTCACTGCTCAGTTTTCCAAACCAGCCAAAGGAGTGAGAACTGTTTATCTTTTTTTCAACCTGTGCTTACATAGTCTGAAGCAGAATTTAGCCTTTACCTTCCTTTCCAGATTTTGGTAATTGTAGTGCATTTCTACTGGACTATCACAATGTTACAGTGTTTGGGATTGCTTTGTCCCCTGTTGCTGCACTGCATCCATGAGTTGTAATGTTGAGTCTTCTACCTATGCTGTTTGTTTATTTTAGCTGTAACTTGTGATTTTGGCAGGTCTAAGGCTAACAATTGTTATGACCTGGTGTATCAACACAAATTCTACATTAAATCTTTTTTTACTCAGTTGTTTTCAAAAAGGAGAAAGAGAAAAATCCATCAGCCAAATCAGGAGAAACAAACTCCAAAGTCTGTTTTTGGCAAGAGTGGTAGAGGAAAATACAACTGTGGCCATTTCCTTAGTGCTTGTGGAAGGTATTCAAATAAATGAGAAACTACACAGAATGAGAGTAGTGATGTGAGGGATTAATATTTTTAAAACTCTTGGGTTTCTTTGGCTCAAACTTCCTGCAGAAGGGTGGAGTGTTAAATTAACCACCTTCAGGCTCCAGAGCTGTTAGCCTGGCACCTCCTGTCATTGTTGCATTTAAAAAAGAGGGGAAAAAATGACCTGGTGATCCTGCAGGAACATTGCTGGGAGTAAAGGGAAGCCTCATCTTCTCCCCCAGGTCTGAGGGCTGGGAGTTTTAACATCACTGTGTGCTGCAAATCACAGGCATGACTCCCACTGGGTTATTAATCTCTAATTCCGTGCACTACCACTTACACTTAGAGTCATACAACGTTTTGTGTTTTGAAAGTGTTTTTCACTTGAGACTTCTGAAGTGCATTGAAGAAGACAAATGGACCTCTTTCCACCCACGAAGTGTAATTGTCTGCTTGGCACAGATAGGATTGGAATGAAAGAAACCCCCTCGCCTTGATCTCCTTACCCTGCTCTAAACATTTTCATGACCTTTTTTGGAGAAGCCTTGCAAAAGTGATATCAAACAGAGGACTTTTTTCCCGTGTCCTCCTCTGTTTTATTGCACAGTGTGGTCTGTTTTAAATAAGCTCTACAGCGCAGTCATTTAAGGAAATGAAGATATTTCATAGCAAGCTTAACATTTGCATTTGAATGTAGGCCACCCTGCTGTTTGATTAAACTGGAGTTTAAGAAAACTATAAGAATCGAGGTTCATGTGCAGTGCAGTACTTCACACTCAGATTGCAAAGGTTGTTGAAGGAAAAAAAAATGATAATATCCTTGGAAGTACATGACTAATGAGAATATATATAGCACTTCTGAGACAGCTCAAATATATAATTATTGTGAGGATTTCACAGACACATAAATATAATGATCTTCAGCTAAGTAAATTGCTACCTACCAATGAAATAAATATGGTCCCTTCAGAATTTGAAATAATTCAGTACTGTAGGTGGTGGGAAATGATTCACCTTAGCTGTTATCTCTGGAACAGTAATATAGAAATATATCTGCCAGTACTGTTACATTTACATTGTTCTTCATATCCTGTGGAGTTTGTCAGAAGATCTGTGGTCCCCGCTGGTTTCCACCCCCTTATTTTGATAAGGCTCCTCACAGCACGACTCAGCCATGGGCTGGAGCAGCTAATATTGTTTACCACAGTAGGCATCCCAGCCATAATATTTTTCCAAGAAACACTGATGTGTTTAAAGGTCAGGTTGATACTGATTTGACTGCTAAACATGAATTCATTTCTCTGGGAGTAGAAGGGTGTACATGCCTTGGGATAAAGGTTAAACTGTTGTTTATGCACTCGAGAGGTGGAAAACACAAGGCTTTAATACACAAATCATAATGGCCCATTCTGGCCAGTCAGGGAGATGTGGTGCTTTACATGGAAGTGGAAGCTTTGAATCCACAGGCTTTTCTGACTGTTGCTGTAGGAAAAAAAACTCTCTGAAAACTTCAGTGCTTGCCTGGAATTTGCAGCCAATTAAATTTTTTCTGGGCACAGCAGGCCAGAACTCACCTGGGACCTTTGGCAGCACCGATAAAATTGATTTTTGCTACCCCTGATGAGGTGCCAGGGACCAGCTCCTCCTTCCATGGCAAGGGGAGTGAAAGGAAAGAGGAAGGGAGAGATGGACAGCCCTACACGTTTGGATTTGCTGTTCTTACCATCTTTGATGGAATGGGAGTGATGTGTGTGCCAAAAGGCAGGTTCTTCTTCCTCTCCTCCTGTAGCTGCCCCTCTCCTTCATGTGCCTCTTCCCACTGCAGTGAAATCATGGTTGGGAGGGCTGGCTGAGCCTTGGGCATGTCTAGAAGGCAGCTGATGAAAACATCTGGATTTAAAGGAAGATGTGACATGTTCTGAGAGCTTCAGCTGGGCTGGCTGGGCTCCCCAGGAAGGCAAAGCTCAGCCAGGACATGCTCAGTTCCTAATTTCTTAGAGGTGACATCAGATGGAAGTGTGAGCACTCAGCGCTGAGCTGTGCTCTGCCTGCAGCACTCTCTGTGATGTTCTCCAGGCCAGGTCAGGAGGGTGACACATCCTATAGCTCAGAAGGAGCTTGGAGACCTAGGATATCTCAGCATTCTTATGTGATTTCTGTTTTCCAGGTACTTGTTCTTATTTAAGTACCATTCCTTCCAGTCTCTGAAATATTATGCAGCTCTCAAGTGAGATTTTAACCAAACCCTGTGGTCAGTTTTGTGGGAAGTGGTTTTGCTTCCATCAAAGGGTGTTCTTTGACAACACTCTCCCTGCTTTCTTGCATTGTGTCCATACCAGTCACGCCCTCTTTTCCCATTGTCTCTTTTTCTCTTCTTCCAGCCTCTCAAGGCCTGGGTCACCTCATTTCCCAGTCATGGATATACCTTTCCCTCCAGCTTTCTTCTTTCTTTCTTTCTGTGATGAGGAAAGGTTTAATGTCAGGTTACAAAGAGCTGGCTGGAGCCATGTGGGATCACATTATGCATTTCCTTAACCACACGTTTTGGTGTTTTGGGGCAGGGCTTTTGGGGTCCTCAAAGCCCATCCAGGATTGTTCCTACTGAATTATCTTACAAATGTTGAATAGATTCACAGTGGTATTTGATTTCTACAGATTTTGTCTCTGCAGAGACTCCAGTCCTGGTGTGGCAGCTCAGGTCATTTCTTTGATGTGGTTTTCAGTGGGATGTTCAGACACCTTGACCATCTTGGCATTTGCTTTGAGAACAGATGGAGGAAGCAGTCCAGAATACGCCTGTTGGCCTAAAGGCAGAGCCTCTGGTGGTGCCGTGAGCGGCTGGCTGACATCAATAGCACAGGATGTGTGTTTGATTAGCTTTGCTCTCGCAAGAAAGACCCACTGTATTGTTTTGAAGAATGTGTTCAGTTGTTTTAGCAAACTTAAAAATCCCCCGTGGCTACAGAAATAGAACATTCAAGTGAAATGGCTGCCATGTCGGGGATGAAAAGCCTCGCAAAATGTTTTGTCTACAGATCACCCTTAATCCTGAAGCTGTATCAGCTCAGAAAAACTTCTGGATGTCTTTTTTTTTTTCCCCACCTCCTGAAGACAGATAACTCTAGAAACCCTGCAGGAGGGTTTTTGACTTAGCAAATGGCGCTTGACTGCATTTTGGGTTGGTATTTTAGTTCCGCGTTACAAATACTTGTGTCAAAGATCTTGGCTGGAATCCTGGAATTATTTCAGATGCAATGGTGTGATAACAAGAAAAAAATCCTCCCTAGGCTTTCATGCCTGCCTCTTATTTCTGCCAGGTTGCTCTCGCTGAAGAGGAGAAGTTGTAAAGATAATGTTGTATTCCTGGGGTTTCTTACAGTAGGATGATTCCTGTGGATGTTGTGTAAAGAAGCTTCTTTACTGTTTTTTAAAAAGAAAACATGGCTCAGAATAAAAAAAAAGGTCCACTTGAGGACAAACAGCGCTGGGCTGGAAAGGAAAACTCTCATTTTCTCTCATGTTTTTCTTTTTCCACCCCTGTTCCTCACGCCCAGAGTCTCATACCCCATTTCTCATCCTCATTATTAATCATTCCCCTGCACTTCTAATTGCTTTTGTAGAAAACCACCTCTGAATTCCTGATATATGGCACCTTATCCCACAAATGTTGAGCAGGAGAGACAGCCACTTGTTAGATTAATTCCAGATACATATTTTTACAGAGGTTAGGCCATATTTCTTAAACATTTTAGTAAGTAATTAAAAATACTATAAAGAAAAGCTATTGTATCTATTATCTACACTTGTTTGTGTAAGGAATTTACATTTGGCTGGTATTTGAGAAATATAAACCTCCAACTTTTTCTAGAAATCAGAAAATTGAAAAATATGGGATAAATATCATTCCATGTTAACAGTTGTTTCAAACCAGAAAGAAGAAGAAAATAAAGCTTCATCTGTTTGAGAGTTTCTTTTCCTGTTCAACAGTAACACATTCACCACAAAATGTTAGTTTGAAATATTAATCGTACAAGACAGAAGATACAATTTGATTTTTCGTTTAGTGGTGAGTTTTATTTCATCCTCATTACCACAGCGTTGAGCATTTTGAATCACCCTTTAAGTGACAGAACTGACATCTGTCACAGTTTTCATGTCTCTTCTTAGGGAGTTGTGTTTATACTCTTCATAGATTTGGATTGGTACAATCTTGCTTAGGTATTTCCCCTCCCCAAAATGTGCTGACCAGACAAATAAACCACATGCCCTTTACTGGAAGGAGAACACGAAGTGCCTGATGAATTTTTGGATCCTGAATTGCCCATCAGAACAGTAGGTTGAGTGATGCCCCAAGACTGAACACTTCCTAGCTTTGCATCTGCTTTTCACCAGAGCATTTATCTTTGCTTGAGAACCTCTGTTTTTCCTGGAAACATGGAAAGCACACGGGGTAAGGAAGACGTAAAAATACAGTATAATTCCTGGTTGTACAGATTGAGACACAGTATTGCACCACCACACTGGACTGCCTCAAAAGGAGCCAAAAACCCCAGTGCTTTCTCAGTAATAGCACAAACCAAACCTGTAACTATGAGGTGTTGCCTGAGCAAGTTTAAGGCCTATTTAATAGTAAAAGAAAAACAAACATCTCAGAATTTTAAGAAAAATCCCCAAACAATATGGTTATGTTAATAGTAGAAGGCAAGGGTTGTAGACACCTTCAGATTAAAAAAGGCAATTAATATTTATTTCATATCAAAGGAGATTGCTAATTAGAGCTGTGCTCTTCCCATCCCCCAGGGAAATAATCAGGCAAGTGAATCTCATCTGGAAAGTTCATGTCTGGCAATGAGAAGCTCATCATGGAGATAAAACCAGCAAAAACCTGGAGACCTGATGAAATGCTCAGGCTGTCTCAGACACTTTGCTCTCTAATGGGGTTTAAAAGACCTGGTATTAGTGAATTTATTTTACTGGTGTTCTAAAAGGCCATGATTACATATATAGCTCAGTTGTCAGAGTCCTTTCATTAACATGCCTAAAGAATCTTAATTGCTCAATCAGAATCACAGATTTTGGGTCTGCTGGTACAGCTTAAGAGGTTATTTAAGCCAAACAGAGAAAATGAAAATCCCTGCCCAAATGGATCCAACAGAAAGAACAAACCATTACAGGAAAAAGTCAAGCAAGACTAAGAAGAGAATTTGAAGAGCAAACAACAGAAGATGGAAAGATAAACAAGAAATTATTTCAAATATAGCAAATGTAAGACTAAGGGAGTGAGGGCCAAAGGCAGGGCTGGGTATTGATATGTCAAAAGATGACAGGGCTAAAATGAACGAAAAAGTTGAAAAAAAACAAGCTAAACTAGATAGAATTCAACATTTAAACCTTTGAACTACTAAATAACACTTCTTTTTTTGACAAAATCTTGTGTGTATTTGTTTTCCATTGGAAAATGTCTGCTCTTGCCAGCCTTTCCAGTAGCATCATCAAGGTCCTCTCTGTTAAAAATTAAATGCTTGGGCTTTGGATGAGGAGTCCATATTCTGTCTTAAAAAAAATTAAAGAAGTTCTTGGGGAAAATTCCCATTTCCAACCCAATCGAACCATAACTACACTGTAAGATATTTGGGTAAAATAGCTACTCTGAAAATCACGCCTTTCTGGTCTAGTAGAATTTTTTTTGTTGGGGTTCTCAAGGTGATAAATTTGGATTTTCAAATGTCTCTTGTAAACTTGTAGAACAAGTAAACAGTCAAGAGAGAGCTAATTTTTCTTCAGTTTCATAACTACTTTTTAATCTGGAAAAAAAACCTGGAAACATCAGAACATTCAACTTCAAGTGTGACAAAAAATTACAGAGATGTATCCCAATGTATCCCATGTCCTTCAATCTTTTATCAGTGAGGATACAGTGTGAATTAAAAGATGCTAAAATTTACAGAGGAAACAAATTAAATGCTGGAGAGAGGCAGATGAAACTTTGGTTTGGACATTGGTGTTTGGACATTGTGAAAGAAATGAAATTAGGTGTTAAAGTTGCATCAAAGCATATTTGAAAGAATCTTTATAACTACTCACATGGATATAACACAGATAGTTTCTAAATTCATTCCAGACCCTCAGGAAAAAAATCCAGAAGTCCCTCTAAGAAGGTAATGGATAATGCTTCAGATGTGTAATGTTCAGGAGTTAAATATAAGACTGTTTTCAGAAATGCATAGAACTGAACTAATTAATGCCTTATGTTGATTCTGTGTGAAGCAGCACCTGAATTGCTTTCCTTGAGTCTGATCAACCTGTATTACAAAAGGTTTAGTGGAAAATGGAAGAGCTAATCTGTTATTGCAGTGACCAGGAAACACTTCCCCAAAGAATTTAAACAATGAATAATAAGCTCGAGGAAGCAAAAGGCCTTCAAAATAATTAAAATAAAACCTAGCAAACTGAGTAAAAGATCCATGCAATTTTTCTGATGTTTTCCTGTGTGGATATATGTTTAAACTCCTTCAAATCAATTCTTTGACGTTTTGTAGGTTGCATGATGTGCTTTGAGGTATTTGTGTGACGAAAGGGGAGTAGCTGGATGGTTTTTCTGTCCCTTCTTTAAATGCTGTTTGCTATTCCAGATTTAACTGAAAAGTAGAGGTTGTCTGTTCGAAGTTTAATGTTATTAAATCAGCAGCAAGATGTCTGACATGGTTTGCCATTGTTCCTAAAAAAATAATTAGGCATTGTAGTGGAGCCAACCCCCATGGAATACAGGTATATCTGCTTTGTAACCTTTAAGACACGAGCCTTAATTACACCGTGGCAGAGTCACTTTAGCACTTGAGTCCATTTTGCTGGATGTTGACATTACTAAATTATCTCATGTTCAAAATGCAAAGGAGCTGATTTTTCCTAAATGCATTTCTTGGCAACCAAGAGATAAATTGGTCTGGTTCCATTTTTAAGAAGGGCTTTGTCCTTTAATGGTCCTTAAATTAATCCTGGTAATTCCACCTGAGAGGATGGCACTTCTAGCAAGCACAGAACAAAATCGTGCCCTGTATTGCCTGCACACATTTACAAATATTCTGTAGTCTGTTCACACTTGAAAGAGATTTCTACAGTTATTTAAGAAGTGAGATATAAATAGATGAATGTCATTAAAGATCAGCCTTCCTGCCTTTGAATTTAATGGCAGGGCTTTAGAGGACGTGAAGGACAGTTCGTCCTACAAGATTGCAAGTTCTTTTTCAGCAGAACTGGAGCCCTTAAATTAGGGGATAGGCACACATTTAGAGGCATATATACAGCATAAGAATTTTTAATACACCTCCAACCCACATTCCTTGGTCCATCTTAATTCTTACCCTGAAGAAGAGGCTGTTAGTGACTGTTTTATCTAGTAAAGCTCTAAGGATCAGTGTTTAGCATCCTTACATCCTACTGCCTTTGCTCCTTTACATAAGACATTATTTTAGGCACAGAATTTGTGTTTGTTCTGATAGTTAAAAAAAAAGAAAGAGTGTCTAGGGGAGAGAGAGCAGAATCCAAGCCTGTCACACGTTTCCAAGGTCTCTCCAGAGTTTTGTTTTGTTTTAACTCTGTGATCCTGTAGCGCTTTACAAGAATTATTTTGGAGAAAAGTAGATCCTGTGTTTACCTAAAGGGAAGCCTTAGCACAAGAACACCTGAAGAACCAAACCTGCAAGGTACTAATGCCAAGAGCTGGGCTGGGTGTTCCCACATCCTCTGATGCAATCATGCTTTCTCCTTTCCTCCTGTGGACGCACAGATCCCACTCCTACCTCCACCACATCAGGCTGGAGTTAAAGCCAGAGTTGTGTGTCCCACCCTGGGAGAGGAGACCGTGTTACCTGTCTCATCCTTTCCAGTCCTTCTCCCTGAAGGACAAGGAGAGCCAACGATGTTCGACAGCCTAAGAGGAGAGATCTCTGTCCCACTGACTTCCCGAGGGCCCCTCTGTGGCTGCGGGCGGTGTCGAAACTGTTGTCACCGCTTTTCCTTCCCTTTTTGAATCCGTGGAAGGAGCGCACGGTGTGGCAGGAGCGAGGGGCTCTCCGGTAGATGGTGCTGCTGCAAACCTTTGAGGAACCGCACTCACCTCATCCCTCATCCCTCACCCCTCGGGGGGCACAAGGAGGGCACCCTGTGCATGTACACGCTGCCTTAGGGCATGGGTGTTCATCACAAATGCCCCAAAAAGGCCTTTCCAGCCGAAAAAAAATCCAGAAAAAAAATCTGCCTTTACTTAACACAGCAAAATATGTTTTAAACACCCTAATTGTAACTACATATGTCAGTTAATAAATAAAGCAATGCAAAAAGTTATTCTGCAAGGTAGCAGCCCCATTATTTAAAATCACAGATTTCAAATTATGTCACTAAGGTTGGTGGCTTCAAAGAAAGAATCCCTTTACTGACCAAAAAGACCCCTAAATCAATATAAGCAATTAATAGTAGTAATAGTGTATCAGAAAAAAGATAGGACTCTGCATGCTCCCTTTGGCTTGGTATGGTGTTGGAAAACCTTTCTAGTGTGGGGTACAAAAAAAAAGTAGAAGACTTGAAGGGTTTCTGTAATTACAATCATTTTCTGTAAAGGGAATTATTAACAGTTCTGAATTTCAGGTTAAGACAGACAGGTAGAGTTAATAACAATAGTTCAAGTTCTCTTCCAAATGCTTTTTCTCTGAAAATTCAAATAGTAAATTTGAATTACCTGTCTTGGCAACACAGGTACTGAGGAAGGAAAAAAGCTCTTAAGAAAGTCAAATTTTCAATTCAGTATCTGAACCTTTCTCTCAAAATCCAGGCCAGGCACTGGAGGTGTTAACACTGTCTTTAGTCAGCAGGATCCTGTTCCTTTCAGAGTCCTTGGAGAATTTGGATTTGAAACAGGGAAGTATTTCTTAGTAGTAGATTAAGTGCTGCCTGCATCAGACTTTTGCAGTTATTGCAGATAAAGTTTACAAGGTGTGCTGCTTTTAAATGGATACAGCCAAGGTCCCACCATCCCTCCCTTTGAACAAACCTCCTGTCAGAGATGGAGCTCATCTGCCCTTTGCAGGGTGAAGTGAAAAGCAAAAGCCACAATTCTGTTTTCACCTCTGTCTTCCTGATTTAGAGACCTGAATTTGTTCCTTTGGGAGGGGGAAAGTTTGTATGGAATGGCATGGAGACCTGGGACCAGAGATCTGCCCACCTGGAATAACACAAAGATAGGCAGAGCTGATGCTCCACAGAGACTTTTTTGTGTCTTCCTGCTTACCTTTGTTGGGATCAGGGCAATATCCTAAAGTAGTTAAGAATGTGTTTTGAAACTGAATTAAAATGGTTTAAGTCTGTGATGCTGCCAAAAGGAGGGGCTGGGCTCTCTCCTGGTTCTCAGGTCCTGGTCTATCCCAGCAGTGGTGCAGAGGAATATTGCAAGCACTCAGATCAGCAGGGTGATGCTGCTGAAAGCACACTCATCTGAGAAAGGAGAATTAAACTTAGTTTCTTGCATAGACCACTGAAAGTGAATCCAAAGAAGCACTGGAGAAGCACTCAGGGTGGAAAGAGGATCAGCCCTTTCAGAACTAACAGTCTTAAGTACACTTCAGCTGGCTGTCAGGCTGTACCCACAGGAACCTAAATATTAAGTAACATTTACTGGCTACTCTCCAAAACAGAGTTCCCATGAAGTTTAACTTCCTGGCTATGTGCACCCAAAGATGCCCAAGTCCTTAAATTCTCCTGTTCCTTTCCCATGTTTGGTAGCTGCCTCAGGATCCTCCTTGGTGTGAGTATCACCTTGTCCCCAAAACAGAGCTGTCACTGGGGAGGGATGCAAGGACAGCAGAAGGAGGGAAGTGATCTGAACACCAAAATGTCCTGTGAATAGCTGTGATCAGAGTACTTACACAAATAAATGTAGTGTGTTCGTAAACAGATGTGTGTTCCATTTCCTTCTTTGAACAGTGAAATTCAAATCTCAGCTCTCAGGTCAATTATTTGAGTTAAAAATGGATGGGGCAAGAGCCTTACCAATTTTTCCCATTAGTCCAGTGAACACTGGTAGGAACAGGAGTCCACAACCCAGTACATAAGGCACAGTTTGAAAGGTGAAGGGCTGAATGGGATCTCTCCTGGCCCTAATGACTGTTTGGCCTGACATTCAGGGCAGACATGCTCTAAAGGAAGTCTAAAACCTATTACATATTGACTTGTGGTGTCCCTGGGAAGTTATCAAATCCTGTTAATCCTAAAACCAGACCTTAACGTGGTTTATTGAGGGAGCACAACTTGTGCATTTATCTGCTTGTCAGCCAGCCTGACCCTCTGTGGTGGTATCGTCTGACTAAGAGTGTAGGGAGCCCCTGGACAAAATGAATGCTCTCGGTTAAACCTCTGCTCTTATGTGTGAGTGTTTGTGCTGCAGCTGAATCACCCACTCACCAGGACAGTGGGCTGCTGGAAGTCTCAAGTTTTAGGTGATCCATGTGAAAAGAGAGTGCAAATGGATTTGGTTGATTCTGCTGAAAGATTATTTGGTCGTGACTCTTTTTAAGACCAAATGCTTTGGAAGCATTGCCTCAGAGATTGGTGAGTTTATTTGTGTGGGGTAGAGAGATGAGAGATTTTAGAAGGAAGGCAGTAATGACATTGATTTTTGTAAAAACTGGACTCTGCATCTGCTCCCGGAAGATATCAAAAAATGGGACTTTTTTTCCATAATTATGGTTAAATGTCTGCCCCGTGGCTGCATTTCTGGTATCAAAATTAACTAAATATATTTTGCATGGCTTTTATTGCAACTGGCAAGTGAGCAAGTCACTAATAGTAACAGAGCTGTTGTGTAATCGAGGCTAATCCTTACTCATGGTAAGAATCAGAGTCAAAAGCCCATAATCCTACTGTAGGCCACATTCCTCAGTAGGTTTCCTCTTAATATCTCTTGCTTTTTGCTCCTTGTGAACTATTTTCTGTACTTTTAGATGAAATTCTTGACCTAAAATTTGTGTTATTTCTTCTGAGTTGGTTTTTTTTTTTTCCCCATTGGTAATGCGCTCTTTGAGTTGCCTCCGTGCCCTCTCCACTGCATTGCAGCCTGCCTTGGTGTCTCCAAAGACAGTCACAGCACTGCCAGGGCTCACACACTGCTGCATTGCTCACATTCCGGATTTTTAGAGTCCTGCTTGATTTCTGAGTCTCAGCTTTTATGTGACAAAGTAAGAGGAAATAAAATCTTCGTGGCTGTGGAGAAAGGTCTGCCAGAAAGGCTCATGAAAGAGAGGAAAATAAAAGGCCTTCGAATTAAATCCTGTGTTTTTGCAGACCTGGTTCAGAAGTTTTGAATGATTCCAGCTTAATATCTTAATGTTTACCTTTTACTGGGTTGTGGTTAAAAGGGACACTGTGCACAGGCACATGTAGGTGTTTGCAAAGGCTTTTTTGCCATTATTGACCAAGTGCACTGGAGTCTTTGCTCTGAACGAGTTCTGATGGCAGCACTGGAGATGAGTTACAGCTCTTTACTGTGTCCTCTGATTTCCTGATGTACTATGTTTATCGTAATTAATAACTAACAGCTGTTTTTGTGACTCTTCACAGTTTTTTCTTTTGGAATAACTTCTATCAGTGTGATCCCCAACTTCCATGTTTGAAAAGTGCCTGTCCTGGAATGGACCGTGGGTCCATCTGGTTTGCCAGCCATCCCTACCAGCAGCTCATCTCCCAAACTGCAGAAAACAGACTGCACAGCACTCACAGAGTATCCACCAGCTCTGTGCCTGGCTCTGTGGGAAAATTCTTCTCTGAGACCTGTCAGAGATCATCTTACAGCATGAGAGGGAATACTTCTTATTATCTGGATTTGAATGGGCCCAAGCTCCATCAAAGCTAGAGGAGTCCCTGCCCTCCCTTGCCTGTGTGCTTGGCCACCAGAGCCTGTGGTACTAAAAGAGAGAATTGACCAGAAAAAACGTTGCCTGAATTAAAGCTGAGCATTTTCCACACAATTTTTTTCTTCTTCCTTTCTCTGTCTGTGCATCTCTGACTGATCCAGGTAACAGGAGAAATCCAATCCCAGAGTGGCAGCACATTAAGAGCAGAAGGGTCACATAGCAGCCAAAGAATTGGCTGTCACAGGAGTGACTTTTGTGCTCTGGTGGATATGATCCGACTCAGCCATTAGATCCCTTCTCCCTGCCCCTGGGAGCAGCTCTCAGAGGTTACACTCCAAAGCACGCACTGAGCCTCTTCCAGCTCCTCCCAGCTGGGAAGGAGATCCCTGGAGAAGACCCTTTGTGTAGGGGCCACAGTTCCTGCCTCTGGAGGCATTTGCTGGTATTGATCCATTTGGGCTTGGTGCACCTTGCACCGTGGGAAACCCCACAGGGTTACAGTCAGGGTCAGCCCATCCCAGGGAAAGTTCCCAGGTGAGCTTTGAACAAGGACAGATGGATCATGGCTCTGAGCAACAACTTCAGCCCTAGATCAAGCCTTCTAAAATCACCAAAAATCAGTTTATTGTTTTTCTCTCCTTCCTTTCTCCCTTCTCATTTTTCCCCATAAACCGCTAAGAATTGCTCATTTTCAGGTATTTTCCCGCTCCAAAACTTCATATAATTCTTTAAAATATAATCCTGGGTATTGAAGGAGAGTAAAAGGAGTCACAAATCCATTTCTAGCCAAAGAAAAACCAGCATGGGAAACAAAGCTGCCTTAAAATCTATTTTTCTGCCCACGATAAAAAAATGGTTAAAACTGCAGGGAGATTATGGTGTTATCAATTATGAATTGAATGAGGAATTTTGTAGCTGGACATGCATTGGCGATTAATTCAATCAGAAAACAAGATTTATGACCAGTCTGCAATGTACTCCTGCTGCTTTAAACTGTATTGAAATGATGTAATTTTGTATATTAAATTTTATGTAATACTGGTAGGACTGCGATCAATATTTCTTTCAAGTTTGTTGGTTTTTCTTTTGGTTGCTTTAGTGGAAATGAAGAATAGAAAAGTGTTTATTTATGAAGTTTTGGGCTCGTTAGAGTTTCAGGCACAAAACTCCCACTGGATACAGTGCAGTACTCATTCCTCCACCTGCAACAATCAACACTTCATTAGCACTTGCCTTATAATCTGGAAACCTAATTACTACCATTAATTACTACCACTGAGCAACAATTTCTCACCACTTATCCTTCCCTAACAAAATACATGTTCTAAACTTGATTCTCGATGTAGAAATTGGGTAGAAACTTTCCACGGAGTTTCACGCAGGTATTTGGGATTGGTCTGATCACTGGAAGTATCCTGGAGTGCTGTGTAGTGTTATATCATCACTTCTGTTTCCAAATAAGCTGTGGTAGTGAAGTGTGAAACCAAAAACCACTTGATCCACTGTGGCTTGAAGTCACAGGGAATTAAAATGAAAAGCTTTATTGTCTAGCGAAGAATTTTTGTTGCTTGTCATCAGCAACAATGGATTTCTTCCTTGTTCTTGGAGTTTGGAAATGTCTGCCAGTGAAAAGCCACGAATGAAGAGTTTTTACACAGACCAGATTATTTTTTCCTTTTTTCTTTTTTTTAATAATTAATAGGAGTTTTGCCTAAGTTGGAATGCAGGTCTTGAAGCTTTATTTTAGGTCATTTTAAATCTAGAGGGGCTTTACAGGACAAGAGATAGACAAGGCATTGGAATAGCTCTTGTAGACAGGTTGTGGCGTCTCCCTCTGAGGAATTAGGTTGGCCTCAGAAGTCATTAGGTATCATGATCCTGTTTGTGCCTTGGGATGAAACAAATTACCTTCAAAAGTCCCTCAAAATCCTACTATTTCATGATGAAGCAGTAACTTTCCAAACTTTGCTGTCCTATGTATCTTGTATAAACCCAGGCTCACACCACTCCAGTGAGATTTATGCGAGGATGTTTCAGAGGCAGATTAGGAAGCCCTGGAAAAATCCAATGGCAGTTGTCTCTTCTGGCACCACATTTGTTTTTTTGACTCAACAGTCCTAAGAGGCAATGAAAAAAAATAGAAGACACAGAACTATAAATATAAAGACATCAGAGGAAAGACTGGGTGGATGAGTAAAATGAATGGCAAAAGATGATTCACAGGGAGGAAATGTCAGCATATATTATACATAGGAGACAAACAGCTCTCTAAAATCAACAGTTTATTTTGCTGAACTCTCTTCATTGCAAACATCCAAGCTAAAGGATCAAAAGGAATTAGGATGCACTTCATCTCTGGTAGTGCCTGCTAATAAAAATTGAATTGGTGAATATTAGGGACAGTCTCCACCAGTTCTACTCATTGCCCCTCCTTTCATACACATACATTTTCTAAACCATAGCAATTAACCCTTGTGATTCTGAGCAACCCCCTTCTCATGAATAGATGTAGGTTTTTTTAAATACTAACCAGAGTTGCATATAATACATCTCTTGTGCATGGGGAGGGGCTTTGGGTAGCAATAAACATCCTCTTCATGCTGCCATGGTTCTGTGATCTATCTTTGACTTGTAGCTGCCTTTGCCCTTGCGTGGTTGTTGTTGGGAAATAGAATTTACTCATTCCAGAGGCACAGGGAAACACCAAGACCCAACAGGAAACTACAGAACTCCACAGAGGTTCTGCAGCATTTTGCACACATCTGATGGTGCAGGAGGGTGTTTTTCCCAGCTTTCAAGAACTGCCTGAAGAGTAATTTCGTATTTAAACTCAGCAGACATTTTAAACTGGCTAAACCACTTTATCTGTCAACATTTGTGCCTCCTGTCAAACCTTGCCCTCCAATGGATTTGCAATTTCCTTTTAACTATCACACATTTGCAGCAAGTGGATGGTCCATATGCTATGGCCACCAAATCTGTTGCTTTATTTAGCCAGAAAAGATCATTTGATCAGTTTAGTCCTCAGGTAACATCTACACCAGGATGTCACCTGGCTATCTTATTTTTGAGTGCAATCCTTTTTTATTGAGAAGGAAGAATCTGAGTTTCATTTATTAAAAGAGCCTTTGTTCTCATGTAGGAGGAGAGTGTAGTCAGAGATAATCTTTACCTCTCAGTCTCTTGATAGTACAGAAAAGCAGCTATCTTGAGAGCTGGCTTTCAAGTAAAATGGAAAGTCAGGGGTTTTTTTCTCATGAAATTTCATTTTTAATTTTTAAGTGATTGAAAAACAGGAACAAAAAATAGTTGTGGGAGTCCCTGCATTTGTGATTACGGCAAATACATTTTAAGTAAATTACAGATGGCTTTTTACTAAAAAAATGTTCAAAATGCCTCAGTTGACAAATATACTTAGCCTGGGTGTGTGATAAAGTGGTAAGCAAGCTGACAAAATAAGCCAAAACTAAGTGATTATTCTCTTTTCCGAGGAAGCCACAAATGGTGACTGTTGAGAGAGGAGCCCAGTCATCAGAACCAGGGGATTAATCTGCACAGAATGAGCTCTGGGCTCAGAGCAGGAGGAAAAGTTTCAATAACAACAATGGGATCATTGTTGGGGAAAAAATGCAGCAAACCCATCTGCTGGAGCCATGTGACTGAGTCCCAGAAACAGGGGTGAGCTGTGCATCCCAGGGAGCAATCTGGAGATCAGCTGAGAGGAGATCCTGGACAGAGCCTGGACCTGCCTTTGGAACACCTTTCTAAAGGAAAGGGGAAAAAAAATAAAAGGATACTGAAGAGAAATTTCAAATAAAAAGTTCCCACTTGCCCAATTAATGGACTGACCTTTCCAGAAACTCTTACAGATTTCCAGCCTCTGAGTTTTAGGTTTGAAATATGAATTTAAAAGGGGGGGTGGGAGAGGGAAGAGGTGGAAGGGGAGTGTGTAATTTCTTCTGGTATTTTGTTTCCAGCTCTATCCTTTGATCTCTGCAGCAGTGTAGTTCAGACAATCTGTAGAAATATTGCTAAACCAAGTTACTTTGTTATATTTTACTTCAGCCATTTGTCAGCATATGCCATAAAAATTTTAGTTTTCTCTCTTGATCTTTATCAGAGATTGCTGTTTCTCTTTGATGTCTCCCTCCTTATTTGACATTTGGGTCTGGTTTCCCATTTAATTATCTAACTCTCTATTGCTATTTTAGTTTAAAAGTTCACTGCAATATTTTACTCCTCCTGTTTCTCAGTCCCTTCCTCTGTGCTCCAGCTGAGACACAGGAAAATGATGAGGGTGATCACCATGTCAGGGGGGTTTGTACCCAAGCCCTTCTGTGAACAGAGGGGAGCACAGGGCAGAAAACATGAGCTCCAAGGCTGGCTCTCCTAAATCAAAATTTTCAGGGGCCATTCTTTGATTGAGTGGTAAATTAAGACCGTTTCATGGAGGTTTGAAAGTCTGAAATGTAAACAGCAACACAGTCAAAATATCTGTAAAAGATTTAATACGGTCCCAGTTCCTACAACCCATCTCATGAAAACACCATCCTCACTGCTGTGTTGGAAACCAGAAGGAATTCTTCACGCTTTGTAGCCTAGAGAAGGAGATTTGCTCTCAAGAGAAACAAGCTGAAGCAGGGTGGACATTTTACCTCCTTATTCTGGAAAGATGTCTCAGAATAGCTGGAAGCCCTTCAGGACAGCTGATTCCTGGGGTGGTTGGGGCTGTTTCAGGAGCCACAGGCCATCGACCAAGGTGGGGATGACCAAAGCACCAACAAGGACTTGGTCTGGTCAGTTTGTTGCTGCAGAGTGTGTGAGTGTGAGACATGAAGGACTCTGTCTCCTGGCACTGCTGGAGAAGTGCTTGTAAACCAGAGGGGTAACTGTGCCACCCCAGTGATGGGGTGGGATGAAGTCCTGGTGAACTCCTACAGGAACAGAGAGATTTCAGCTTCCTGCAGAACACGAGAGGTCAGAGGAAGAGACATCTGGGCACTGTTTCTTGCTCTGGAGTACAGGGCAGGTTAGAAGAACCTCTCGATGGGTGCTCTGAGATAAAGGATCAAAGATTTATTATTAAGGGCAGAACTGGAGCCACATGCAGCGATGGGTGAGTCCTGGCACATGGGCTGGGGATCCTTGTGGATGGTGTGGAGAGTGTGTAGCTCCATCTGGCAGCCCCAAAGGAGAGGATCCGCTGGAAGCCCACAGCAGACTGAACATATTGTGCTTCTGACTGGGTGACCCCCCCAGCCCAAATTTGGCAGCCAGACTAAAACTGTGGAGGGAAACACAAGACTTGATCAACCTTTTTTTTTTTTTCTTTTTACCCCCTTCTCAAATGAAATCTTTGAAAGCAAAGATAAACCAGGGAAATTATACTCTCAACCTGCTTATGTTCAGGAGTCAGAGTGCTTGTCTAGCATGAAGCAGACCTAGGTTTGGCCCCCTCTTCTGCCTGAGAAGTCTGGAGTTTGCCTTTTCCACCACTAAGGAAAATAACCCAACTGCTGGGATATTTGTAGATGTATCCAGATAGATGGAGTTATTTTCATGTATTTGCCATATGTCTTTTCTGTTAAGCGAGTTCCTCTTTGTGAGAAGTGCTCAAATATTGATGGAAGAAGAAGAAGGACTGTGAGAGGGACTCCCTGGCATAACATTTCTAGCCAAAAATATGGAGGTGATTTGTTTCACTTTCTGCTCTTTGCACTGCAATAGCTTATTTTTGTCTGCCAGATAAGGCACTTCCCACAAGACAGTGCTTGGAAATACACTCCTTTGAAGGAAGGCAGAAAATATTCTCTCACCTCTTGATTCCCTGGATATGCCCAAGGCTGGAAAACCTCATGTTCCACATCTGAAGAGGGTTGTGAGTCGGTTTGCTTCCTGTGTGGGGATGAGGCTCTGAATTTGTCTGCCTTGCCCTGGTCTCCCAGTGGGAACTGGGATTTAACAGTGAAACAAAGAAAATGTTTGAAACTCAGGATAGATGTTTGGTAACAAAACATAAATAAAATAAGGAATTATATGGTCCTGCTCTGTAATTGAGAGGCAGCTGTTCCCTAGGTCTTCCCTCTTTCTCACCTAGATTGTGTTTTTGGGGATATTTTGGGTGAGTCAATCTCCTTGGGTAGTACAAGGAGCTTGACCTCAAGCTTTTGGGTGTGAAGGAGAGTCCTCTTACCTTCCCATCAAATTTTATTCTAGCTGAAGTAATTCAAGATTTCTTGGGCAGTTTCCAGGTTATTCTTCAGTTCAGTGTTCTGGGACTGGGGAACAGAATTGCCCCTGTTGAATAGGAAGTGCTCAGGATTTTATGAAGCATTTTTTTTTTTAATACAGGTTGGAATTTGAATTCTGGGACAGATGATTTTCAGTAATATTTTCTTTTCCTTGGTTTAATTCTGTTCAAGTCAACTTTCAGCATGTATAAAACAACTTGTCTCTGCTGAGCACTGACAGTAAAACAACAAGGACATTGGAAAACACCTTTCTCCTTTAGCATCTCAAAATGCAGGGTATGTAAGTCTTGGGATCTCAAACTACTGAGCTGTGTCTGTTTTCCCACTTAGGATCAGTGACAGCAGTGATCTGCACGTGGCAGATCCCTAAGTGTGCTCCAACAGCTGGCTTTACATCCTTTGCACAGAAAGGGTGGAATCATAGAATCCCAGAATGGTTTGGGTTAGAAGGGACCTTAAAGATCATCTGGTTTCACCCCTGCCATGGGCAGGGACACTTCCACTATCCCAGGTTGCTCCAAGCCCTCTCCAGCGTGGCCATGAACACTTCCAGGGATGGGGCAGCCACGGCTTCTCTGGGCAACCTGTGCTGTGGCCTCACCACCCTCACAGGGAGGAATTTCTTCCCAATATCCCATCTAACCCTGCCCTGTGTCAGACAGTTCACCCTCAGGTGACTGCAGGGTTTTATTTACTTCCATGGCATCTTGTGGGTCCCTATGGAGAAGGGAGTTTCATTTGTAGCCATGCATTGCTTGAAAAAGACCACTAATACCTCTCTCAGTTTCCTTTTAAAGTTTTACAGGGTAAAAAAAGAGAGCCAAGGCGTTAAGGACTTTACATGCTCAGAAGGACAACAGCAGAAAAACAAAGAAACTTAATCTGGGATACACAAAGAAGAAAGGGGGGGAGCCTGATGTGGCTCTAATGAGAGAGGGCAAGATTGACATGGAAAAGATGAGACAGGCAGCAGAGTATAAATAGTAGCTGCAGTTTATTTGTAACTCTCGTTTTTAGGTGGGGATGATTGACACATGGATGGGCTGGATGAAGGTAACCTCCCTGATCTTTAACTTGCAGGTCACATGGAGAAAACTTTGAGAAAATACTCCAACATGTAGATGTCAAATTGAGTGACAGCCGCGTGTGAGGTGAATTGCATTTCCTGGCTTTTTTACATGCATCACTTCACAGAAATGATGGCTGCCAGCGGAACAAAGAGACGTCCCTCCCGACCGGGGTCAACACACTGACAGTGCCCACCCATTAATAGAAAACACTGTCATTTAAAATAAAATGCTGTGGAGAAAACTTCAAAAATCTATTAGCCAACACAGCGGATAGTATCAGTTTGTGCCGTGAATTACTGTATACCATTCCAGTGTTAATGTACAGCGCAGTGTGTGGCACCATTTTCATCTGTAACAATATATATAGAATGCCATATGGCTGACAGCATGTACTACACATGTCAGGCTCTTCTGTTTTCTAGCTCTGTACATCTTATTTGCTTCTGCCTAATTATCTTGTTCTGTTGAGGGGAGGGGAAAAAAAAAAACCAAGAAAAGCCAATGGGGATTCAAAAATCAAGGGCAGCAAATAGTGCCAGTTACTTAATTCGAGTGTTAATGCGTTTCTGTGATGTTTCTTAAAAGATGCAATTGGACATCCGTTGCTCGAGGTGGAATGTGGGGCTATAGTAAAGGCTCTATCCGTGGCATTTCAAAATAAACAAACAAAAACAAATGAGAAAGAACAGCCCTGCTTTATGCCGTCCACTTATATTGCTTAATTCTAGGCATAATTTTTACAGTTGTTAGAATGTGCCTATATTGCCTCCAACTCTCAACTTCTGTCTAAAAGTAGTGCCTGGTTTGCTTTTTTTTTTCCCCAGCAGAAACAAAATAGGGCTGAAAAGAGTTGCCCTAAAATTGGACCCCTGCATCTAAAGAGCTCCTCAGAAGTTTAAGCCCTGAATTTAATTTTTTTCTTTTTTTTTTTTTTCGGAGGGATTTTGTATTGTTTAAAGGTCAAAGCCCCAAGATTTGTCTTCAGAGATTTAGTCCTGGCTCGTCTGTCAGTCACTCTCACCCTCATAAAGGCCAGAGGCGATTGCCAGCACCCCCCTTGCTGCGCTCCCCCCTTACTGAGCACTTGCTCCACAGGGAAATATCTTGTCCTAGACTGGAAGGAAGAAGTTCCCATCACTCCTGTAATGAAAACTCAAGAGAGAGAGGGGAAAATCAGGACTGACACCTACTTGCAATGATCCTGAACAGGGCAGAACTACTACACCACCGCAGCCTTCAGGCTTTGCGTTCTCTGTGGGCAGAAAGAACTGGCTGGCCCACCAGGAGCTTAAAATGGTAACATTTTTGGATCATTAACTTTTACTGGCTGCTGCTTTCGAAATGAAGCTCAGTTCCATGCTGAAAAGTCAATATAGTTAGAAATGAGTTGTAAAATTGGTGGGGAAAAGCAAATGCCACAAACGGGGGGCTTGGTGTGGAAATGGGCTGGCAGGTGCTAAACAGGACTGGTCAGCACTGATCTGCCTATAGAACAGTTCGTGAGTGAGGGCAGAAAGTGAACACCATTTTTAACCTGCACAGCAAGGTCTTCCAAGCAGGAAAAAAAGACTTAACCCATGAATGGGGTGTTAAGAGCTGCCTTGATGCAGTACCTACAGTCTCTGGGGTTGGGACGTTCCAAAAGGGGGCATTCTTTGATCAGGAAGGCAATTTTTCCTTAATGTTTTCAGTGGCAAAATGGTTTTTATAGTAGAGATTTCATTGAAAATTCAGGAAGCAGCCAAAGTTAACAGCACTCTGCTCTGTTGTGTGAGGATCCCTTGCCATATTTTCTCTTAAACCTAATTAAACATGACTATCCATTTAGGAAAAGAAGCCCTAGTATCATTTTCCAAAAACTTTCTTAGTTCAATAAATTATTACTTTATACCATGACATTTTGCTCGGTTGATGGGGCCATTTCTGCTGAACTTACTGCACGATTGCAGCTGGAGTTTCCTACTCCCAGGAATGTTCTTCCTCTGAGCTGTTGTGATCTTTGTATCAATTCCAAGTACATGATATTTCATTAACTCACATTTCTTCTTGTTCGTATTTTTGTTGATTGTGTCAGATTCCTTCTGCACAAATTCCATGGCAATTATGAGGAAGAAGCATGTTCCATGCTCCCACTTTGGTATGAAACCTGTTCCAGCAAATGGCACACGATTCCTCTCTCCCAGTTTTAAAGAGGAGTTTTCATTTTCACACCAGAGGTGCCTGAAGTTCCAAAACAGGGATGTAGTGCAGCAAGGCAGAAATAGGAAACTTTTAACAGAGAAAGTATGAATTTAATACAATGAAAACCAAAAAATTGAAACTCTTAAAATGCAACTCTGAACAGTGTTTGAGTAGTTTTTGCAAAGTCGAGAAAAAGATCACAAAGTGCTGAAATACTTTGGAGGGGAAAGGAGCAAAAAAGGGAGGACAGAAAAGAGAAGTGTGCTGTGCTCTCCCATGTGTGTGCTCACTCCAGGACACAAACAGGATTGGCTTTGCTCTACCCTTCTATTTTTTTTTCCCCCCTAAAAAAAGATCATTTAGAAAAATAAAAATACCAATGTGTTTGAGTTTGAGCATCTTACTGGACAGCCACATTGTTACATACATAACTTTTATAAATGTTATATACTGTGAGTTAAATTCGGCTCTTTCACCCATAGTCATGGAGATTCAACCTTTCCAAGATGGATGGTTGACAAAGATGTGGTGTGAATGGAAAAAAATAGCTCATTTATCCATGGCAAATTACAGGATCGAGTTCTCCTATGTTTCCTTAGTGCAATCCGTAGTATTTCAGTTACTTGAGCATTATTTTTCTGGCTTTCTACCAGGGCAGCTGAATCCACGGAGCACCTGATGTCTGTCAGCCTGATCAGACTGAGGAGTGTTTTGGTATTGAAGAAAGTGATTTTGTGACATCTTGGAAATAACACAGGGCCAGAGTTCCCTCCAGGCTCAGGCAAATGAGGCAGTTGCCTGGAGCAGGAGACTGTACAGGAAGCAAAATGGCCATGGCTCTTATCCACTGCTACAGCAAACCCCTGCATGGCCAGAGCAGCTCCTGCTGCTGGGCAAACTATCATCCCGGATGGAAAACTCAACAGGGATGGCCACCAGGAGTAGGGGACAGGGAGTCTGCCCCAACAGCAGCAGTAAATCTCTTCCTTTTCCATCCATGGTCAGCAGAGCCAGCCAGACTCTCCAGAGTCCCTGCTCCCCGTCCTGTATCCCAGTTCTCTGTTTCCAATATGCTCTCTGCCCTTTTCCTTCTCTCTCGCTCCTCTCAGCCACAGCCCAGCTGAGCTCTGGCCAAACCCTGTGCTCCTGTCTCAAGGATATAAACTTTCAACACTGGCAGTGCTGTTGGGAAACATGTGACACACCCCTGTGATGGTTCAGGTCCCTACCTCATGGTCATAGATGGCATTTTGGATAGTAATAATAAACCGACCTGCAAGAATATCTCCAGTGCCTCTCCTGGAGCTTATACACATTCCTCCTGTAGTGAAAACTAAATGTCACCTACCTACGTATTCCCTCCTTGTTACCTGATCACTGGGGGTTTCTCCTTCCCTCCAGTTTATTGCTGTGAAGAGACATCACAGAGCATTGCTGCTTCTGCCTAAGAAAATGACTGTATGTTTGGTCTAGGGATGGCTTCTGGATAGGATTAATCATTAATTCTAATGAAGTTAGTGGTTTGGATCCCATTTCTGTGCTGCCGTTTTGCAAAGAACACTTATAATCTTAGGATGAAAGGTTCGGAATAAATGTGAGGTACAATCTGTCCTGAGTATGAATAGCTCACTTATTGAAGCCACTGTGTGTGATCAGCTTTGCCTATTTGGTCATTAATTTTGGTCACAGGTACTTATAAGAAAGCAGAAAACCTGTGGAGAAATCACACCAGGTCTTTGCATCTGCTCTTTCCTCCAGAAAAGACATTCCTGTTTCTTCTTCTTTGTGACTATGGGAGTTATTCCATACATGGAATGATGTTCCATATGGATAGATTCTAGCTATGTGACCCTATACAATTGTTTTTTATGCATGTGTGTATAAAGCATATATAGATGGTTCCCCCTCTGCTGCCAAATAACCCAGTACTGACATGGATGGGGAATTGGGGAGCCCATGGGACTGCAGCTGTGAGGGGGCAAGTGGAGACACAGGTCTCCATGGTGTCCATATCTCCTGCTTCTTGGGAGAAGAAGCTCCTCAACCCTATGGGCAGTGCAGCCTGGCCAAGTTATTTCCCATAAAATCTCTGGGGTTGTGACCAGGGAGAGGCCACTGCAGAGGGGAGAATTTGCCTGTCTCAGGGCAGCAGGATCTGCAAAGTGTGGGAGCCTTGATAAGCTCAGTCTGAGACAGGGTCAGAAAGGAATCTGAAATGGGGGGAAACACTGGGGCCATCCAGTCTGGAGTCTGTGGCCCTTCTCTGAAGGGACATCCAGAACCTGGATCCTTTGCACTTTGAGGAGGTGCTGTGGGAGCACCACACAGAGCTTGTCCCTGTTGCTTCAGGAGACCGCCCGCTGTAGGGTACACATCTCTGTCTCCTGTCATGTGTTTCTGCCACACTGAGGCCCCTCACACCCGGCTCATTTTGGGGAACAAACTGTTGCTGCAGGGCAGCAACAGCGTGTCTGGCCTCACTTGTGCCAAAGTGTCCCTGTTTTCCCCTGAGCTGAGCTCCCGGAAGAGCAGTGTGTCCGTGCTGAGGCCTCTGTCTGTGTTGTCTCCTCTGGGCTTTGGTTGCATGTGAAAATTCGGTTCTTTCTGTTTCACTCCCTCAAGGACTTAGGTCTGTTCTGGGGCAGGAGGTGTGTTTGCATTTCTAACTCTCTTTACCCCAATAGCTCTGTGTTTCTTCTCTTTTTGTTATCTTTTAATCTGCTGTTGGATCTGCCTGCCCTGTGGTAATGTTTCAGCCTTGTGTATCTGGCTACTCAGTGGGAAAGACAGTTCCCAGAGCAACGGCTGCAGTAAATGCTTTTTGGCATCCAGATGTGTATTCTGTCATTTCCCATGCTGTGCATGTGCTGTCTCTCCTATCCATGGATCAACAAGTGTGGACAGGTACAGAGGCATATGGTGCTGCTATTTCATTGCTGACACTGAAGAAGGGCTTTCTCATAAGAAACAAACCAACTCCTGTGTGACACCTGTGCTCTTACAAAGGGACCTCTGCAAACTCAGCTGCAAATCTGGTTTTCCCTTCAATATTGACTGGCTTGCAAGTGGGCAATTTGCTCTCCATTCCAGCTCCAGGCATGGCTGGAAGCATGCTGCCAAGAGATTGTGTGGATGTACTGTGCTGTTTGTTAAGCAGATGATTCCCAGACAGGTACACGGGGATGGGAAGCTGATCCTGACATCATCCAAGCTCCCACAACTGTGCTGTCATTAATCCTGCTCTGTGTTGGATCCCTCTTCCAGAGTGACCCTGGGTGGCAGAAAGTGAATGAAGAGAAGATCTGGGGTTCTTGGTAGTGCTTTATGCCTCGTCCCTCTAACTGCAGAAAACATTTAATCCATTTTATTCCAGTAAAATGAAATTTAGATACACAATTAAGAAAAATGCTTCCCGTGGGATTTCCTGCAGCCCCAACAGCTGTACAAAGGATCTACAAATTCAGAAACTATAATGGGTGACTTTTAGCTCTTCAAATTACTTTATTATCCTTCCTCTATCTGTAACATATGCTAAATAATGCTGTTATATTTGGCTTTGATTTTTATTGTTTTACAGTATTGAAACATTCATAATCTTGGCTAATCCTAAGAGTGTTTGCTTAGGAGCCTTATTCATTATTTAGACCAAAATATTAAAAAATGTCTGTCAGCTTTGGGGCCTTGCTTTTTTTCTGAGTTTTATTTGAGTTTTCTGGTTTTGTTTTTTGTAGCACTGATCCTTGGCATTAATTATATAGACTTTCACACAGCACATGTGTTTGCAGAGAAAGGACATCTCCTACAAAACTTGTTGTACACAGCCAAGCCTTCCCACGCTGGTGATGAATATTTATGCCATGAATGTAGGGTGGAAGGTGGCATCTTCCTTGATGAATTGGGGGCTAGATGGTATGACTACATTATTTAGACCACTTTATTATAAGGGGTTACAGTTTTTATTGCCTGTTGCAAAGCAGAGAGATACAGTAGATCTTCCCAAAGATCAAAGTGTGTCTCTAGGGCAGCCAGTAAATTAGTGGAGATTATAAATGAGTGCATAGTCATTGATGTCTTGAGAGCTCGGCTCAAGAGATCAGAGAGTATTCTTTCCCCCTTTCTGTTCATAAGTGTCTTTCTAGAATAGATTACTTTTTTTACACTTAAAAGCAATATTCATGGACTTCATAAGAACAAGTGTTTCAGTAGGACACGCTCTGATGGCATCACTCCCTGTTGTATATGGACTTATTATGGACTGATGCTTCCCTGAGATACAGGCTCGTGGAGACTGATGTTGGTGATGTGTGCTCGGAGAATCGTCTCACTTAACTGATTCCATCTTACTTTATAGCAAGCACAGCCTCCACAGGAACTTTTTCAGCAGAATGAGAGCTCTTCAGAGCTCTGTTATGAGGTGCAAAGAGTGTATGAAGCAAAATAAAAGCCAATTAGAGAACGCTTCACTATCCTGAAAGAGGAGATTATAGCTATGGTGGGGAAAAGTAAGTATAAACCAAATCACACTATGCCAAAAACTGCACATAAAAACCCCCAGAATAAACATCCATTTCATGAAGGGATTTGAAGTTAACTTTTAATATCCAAGCTGGGAGAGAAGTCAGAATTGTGTCTTTGTGCAGAAGATGGAACCGAGCTCTCTCTTACAACAACAAATCCGGAGTCTGTATATTGTGAGAACAACCTCAATCTGATAGACTTAAATTTTATTTTAAAGTTTCTGTATATTTTGTAAAATAGGAATAAAAAAAAAGTAATCCCAAGTCAGAGTTTTCTGGACCTCTCAGCTTTAGAGAAATGCTTTGTGTGGAAATAGCACTGCAGAAATAACTGAGTAGGATTACACTTTCAAGTTTATCTGGTGGTGGCAGTGGAGGCACCAGCCTTAGGTTTTCAGGGAAGGCTTTGATTAACTCTTTTATCCCAGTTCCCCTTTACAGGAAGTTTCTGCTGCCATCCCAGTGGATGCTCGGGCTGGTCGGTCTGAGAAGTTCAACCCACGTGAGAGGCTCCTGGTGAAAGGAAAGACTCATAGTGCAATATAGAAAAGCAATGAGAAGATCAGTCGATGCTTTTCCACCCATCCATCTGCTCCTGTAGTAAACTGAATGTCTCAGACAACATTGCAATTGTTCATTTGCCTGCCCTTGGGCAGCTGAGCCAGTTTTTGTTAGTGCTACCTTTTCCTTCAGGTGTGTTCTGAACCTTGAACCAAGTTCAACAACAGACTTTTTTGCCTTTGCAATGGCAAGGGCAGTGCCATTAGTTTTAT
Organism: Manacus vitellinus; assembly: GCF_001715985.3. Classification (NCBI taxonomy): domain Eukaryota; kingdom Metazoa; phylum Chordata; class Aves; order Passeriformes; family Pipridae; genus Manacus; species Manacus vitellinus. The sequence goes on from NW_021940541.1 coordinate 3,176,039, forward strand.
TTCTTGTTTAAATGAGGATTGGCCATCATGGAAATACTACACAGCTGTCAGGTAAAGTAAACACAATTTTGTTAAATTGGGCAGTTGGAGTAGTATGAATATCTGGTCAAGTGCAGAGATTGGTACTGATCTTTTAGTCTAGATTTTGCTTGGTGGGGCCAGGTTCTGTGCAAACAGTGGGATGATGTTTTGCATGAACTGCAACATTTCATGACCAGCCACTGAAGCCCATGTGGTCACAGGGTAAGATGTTACCAGCCCTCAGCTCCATTTCCAAGTGAACTGTAGATTCTTTTTTCAAGCTTAATCCAGTCCAACGACTCAAAGGGAACCAAAGATGTTACAAAGATGCCATAAAACCCAATCTGATTGAAAAGTACTAAATGAAATGTCATGCCAGAAGTAGCCTCTTGCCAGGAACAGGTTGCCAAGATGAGATGTGTCTTTGTGATGCAGGGTTGAAATGCTTCACTCCTGGAGAGATTTTGCATGTGCCTTTGCCCTTAAGTGTCCTCTTACTACAACTGGTAGGACTGACCAGGACTGGCAGTGAGCACCAGCAGAGCTATGGATTTTGTTTTGTAGATCAGCATGTTTTGAACTGGTTCAAGCTCACAAATTCCTTAAACTGACACAGAAGCAATCCTACAAGTTGTAGATATCCATTGGCCTCTCTATCTGCCACGGGAAAACTGGACAAGGAAATTTTGGAAAACAACACTCTATGTTTGAAGATGGTACCATTTTGATGAGGAAATCCAGTCTGTCAGAGATCCCCGATGAAACCTCTCACTGTGGTAAATGGCATGAAATAAATCACCAGCTGTAAACAGAAGTGTGTGGGCTGTGTTTGTTTGCTGTGTTTGCACCAGTCCCAACCTGGATGAGTGACATCCCACAGAGTGACACGGGCCGTGCTGTCCACGCTGCATCGCTGGTGCTACAAGCTCCTGAGGGCTTAGCACTGAAGGCTTCGTTTTGGTGAGCAGCTTAAGCTGTAACATCTGCTCAGAACTGTACAAAAATGACAGTATTGGTTTCTACAGAAGGAAATTCCTACTCCCTAGGCGAATTCCTCTGGAATTTATTTTCACTCTCGGGATACAGAGGATTCGATGAGTGACAAAATGCCATGTCGAGAACAGGTCTGATTATTGATGCTTTTTCGTGTGCAGAGGAATGGGTTATTTGGGGAATTTCTTTGCTTGAAATGTGGATCCTATTTTCTAAGGTGATCTCAGAGGGATTAAATTTTTGTCATCATACTGTTGTGCTTTTTCATCTACCCTTACAACATATTTATACCATTTTTTGAGACTTGACGTGACGCTTCCTTAAATGTTGGTTTGCACCAACTTTGATGACATCTTTTGCTGCTTTCACAGAAACTCCAAACCCTTTAATTCCCCCTCTGTTCAGAGGCCTTGATTACCCACTTTGGTTGTTACACAGTGGAGCTGTTTGCTGTATTGTTAAGACCCATCTGAGGACAAGCGGGGTTGAATGGCCAATGCAATGTAAACATGTGTGACTAATCCGTCTGATATGGTGCTGTTTGGGCTTTAATATTCCAGGCTGGAAGATCATGTCTGAATGCTCCTGTCAGAAGGGGTGGGAAAGGGGCAAAAATCTGCTTTCTTTGAATCTGAAGCATAATCTTGCAAGACTATCAGGTGGTAAACCGAGATTTGGACTAATCATTAAAATACGTTTAACTGTTGGGTTTTTTGGGGGGTATGATTTTCTGAGTCAACCTTTCATTCAGGTTTGATGCTCTGAATATACGTAAATAGCTAAAATGACACCTTTCATGCTTCTACACAGGAGGAAAAATACACTTATGATATTTTAGTTTTTAAAATATGTGGAAAAAAAATCTGTCCCTCTGTGCTGTGCTGGAAGCGCGTGGGAATCCAACCTGAATTATTTGGCATGATGTGTTTTCTCCCTGTCACTGGATTGCTACTCTGGTTTTTAGTTCTTTCTGGATGAGGAAACTTCTACATGAATCACAGATTGCACACGAATATTTGTCTTCTGAAAACAGGTGACTTGACTCAGTAGAAAAGCCTTTGGCCTCAGAAATGTAGACACTGCTCTAGTGTAGTAACATGTTGCTAAAAGTGATGGGATATTCAGAGATTACAGACTCACAGAAGATGCTGAGTTGGAAGGGCCCCACAAGGATCATGAAGTCCAACCCTCAGCCCTGCACAGGACCATCCCCAGAGTCACACCACGTGCCTGAGAGGATCATCCAAACGTTCTTTGAGCTCTGTCAGCCTTGGTGCTGTGCCCACTGCCCTGGGGAGCCTGTTCAGTGCCCAACCACCCTCTGGGGAAAGAACCTTTTTCTAATATTCAACCTAAACCTGTCCTGACACAACTCCAGGCCATTCCCTGGGGTCCTCTCCCTGGTCCTCACAGAGCAGAGATCAGTACCTGCCCCTTCTCTGCCCCTCCTGAGGAAATTGTAGACTGTGATGATGTCTGAGTCAACTATGGAAGGATCCTTTTCCCCTGGGAACATAGTATTGACCAAGTCTGGACAACACTCTCGGGCTACAAGGTGGGATTCTTGGGGTGTCCTGTGTATAGCCAGGAGTTGGACACAATGATCCTTTTGGTCCCTTCCGACTCAGCATGTTCTATGATTCTGAGTTTCTCCCAGGACCTGAGGGAAGCGACTGAGTTCAGAGGATGTGAAACACTCTGCAAAGTAATAGGAGGACAGACAGACAGAGCGACAAGCAAGGCGTTTATCTCAGTGCAGAGCGTTGCCCCTTGGACAGGGCCCATGTCCTGAGCCCAGCCTGGCCATCAGGGCAGAGCTGCTCTCCCACCTCTGCGCTCCGGCGTGTCCGTGTGGCAGGACTGGGCTCCGGCGTGTCCGTGTGGCAGGACTGGGCTCCGGTGTGTCCATGTGGCAGGACTGGGCTCCCATTCATCTGCGGGGCCGGTGGGCCGTGAGCTGATCCCTATTGATCGGGATGCTGCCCACACCCGCCCCCAGCGCCCGCTCCCATCGCCATGGCAACCCGGAGCCCGAATCCTTGTCCACGGACTTTAGGAACCTCATTAAATCAGGCAGCAGGACAGCAGCTGTGGGCTCAATGTGTTCTGCTGACAGCCGGGGACTCGCTTTATGGTGCTCAGGTGATTTTTGGCCCTCTCTAGGCCAAACTGTTGAGAACGTGGAGCTGGTGGGACAGATGGCAGAATAAATAAATATTGCCAATATGTTTAATGTGCACACATCTTCTGAGAGGTGCAAAGCAACCCCGCTCAGTCTTATCAACTCTGATAATTTTAAACAAAGCATAAATAAAGGATAAAAGAGTAGAGCTGAGCTGAGGGTTTTCTTAAAAATTTATTTAAGAAGGTGATTTTAAGAGCAAAGGGATTGAACTGCGGGGTTGTAGAAGATCTCATAAAATTTTGCACAGATATAAGCAATTAAAGTTCTCTATCTCGATGTATAATCATGAAAATTCAGCAATGCAAGGCCCAGATCTTGAGAGGTCGATTCCTTTTTTACCACTTGTCTTCCATGAGGCTCTGCCAGAGGTAACATCAACAGAATAATATCCTCTATTTCTTAGGCAGAGTAGTTTCTCATGCACCACAGGAATTAAATACTCCAGCCACCCCCCCAAATCTGGCTTTCATCAAGCTCTGCTGCACTCCCCTGATCTGGGGTTTGGAATTATTAGCATAGATGGGACTTTATACCATGGGGCTAAGCTAAAGATAGATTTAGCCCAAAACCACTCTAAATTCATGTACATTCACATTTTATGTGATAATGATTGCAATTATTTCATCTTCTTCATAGTTCACCTATTTTGACTTAGGGTGTTGGGAAGCAGTAAAGTCAGAATGTAATTAGATGCTTCGTGTCCTGGTATTTTGCATAATTCTGAGTTGGTCTGGGCTTTTACATTATTGCACAAATAAAGTGGAAAAATGTTGGTGTAGAGTTCTGATACTCCTTTTTAATGTAGGCAAAATTGGTTGTATTGCTGATGGATGATTCCCCTGGTGAAAGGTGGTCATCCAGAGGATATCCGTGGTTCCAGTCATTTCCAAAGGACCAAATTAAACAAGGAAAACACTGAACTACATAAAATCAGCATGTTACAAACCCCAAGATCCCAAAACTGGTATGTCTCAACAGGAGCCGAAAAATAGCAATACTGTCATCCAGGTGCTTTAATTTTTTGTGGAAGGGAATGACAGATGCCTCAGACCCTAAATTATAATTTGTAGATCCTAAACAAAGAACCTCAATTAACCACTAGTAAAGCAATTATTAATATTGGCTTGAATCCATTCTGCCCAGGGTCTCAGATTACAAACCAGTCCAGTCAGCTGCCCAGGACTGCCTGACCTGGTAGGCACCTAAATTCATTTGATAATTCCTTACATCCTTTGAAATTGCTCTGGACCCTTAGCCAGAGAGCCAGGACTGGGATCCTTTGTTTTGCATTGGGATTTTTTTTGGTAGCCATTGGTGGTGTCATATAAAACCGGCACAAACTGTAGGGCACAGGCACCAAAATGTGAGGGTTTCCCCCTGCCCAGCTGGTGCCAGGCTTGTGGTGGGAGGGAGGTGTCTGAGCTTGTGAGCTGTGGATGCCCACCTGCAGTGCAGGGAGGAAAGGCAGAGTCCTCTCAAGCTGCGTATCTCCTGGAGAGAACATTTCCTTGTGAGGTCGATTCCATTGCCCTCAGTGCCTGGAACACAGGGCCACCTCCTTTGTCCCTAGACTTGTATGCAAATGAGAGACCCGCTGCTGCCAATCTGATTAATGAGCAGTCTTGGAGATGAAGAAACCTGGAGGACCTGGAAGAGGAAAAGGTGGAGTCACCATTCCTGGAATTGTTCAAAAAACGTGTAGATATGGCTCTAAAGGACATAGTTTAGTGGTGACCATGGTGGTAGTGCTGGGTTGACAGTTGGACTTGGTGGTCCTAAAGGTCTTTTTCAGCTTTAAAACCTGGATTCAACGTGGAGAATGACACCAGAATGTTCCTATTGCTTCCTGTAGCCTCAAAGAGGCAGAAATGCATCTTCTCATCTAAAGGAAGCCCAGTGAGGGATTAATAAACCCATAAAAGTCTCCTCTTGCTAAAAAAAAATCCTCAATTTGCAAATAATGAGTGGAGCAGTGGTCGGACCACTCTAAAAGAGAGGACTCTGCCTGAGATGAACCTCTGGTCTCAAATATGACCATCCTCATGTTTAACTTCATGTTTTGGATTGCTGTTTGGAGGTTAAATTTTATATATGGCTGTTGGGAAGAGGGGAATGCAGACATTAGACTGGATGGTCTCTGTGTCTCTGCAGGGTTTCCATTACAGATTAAGCAGTTACATGAAATGAACCCTCCTGCCCCTGCTCACTGCCTGCCATGCAGGTACCTAAAACCTCAGTCAGTCAACAATTAAGATACATCTGTCAGAGGGACTCAGGATATGTCCCTTGGAAAAATATTTTCAGACTGCTCCAGCCATTTTAGGCATATGATGTGTACTACGCCTGGAAAATCGGATGCTTCCTTTTTTAGCAGGTTTATTTTTCACTCACCGTCTTATTCCTTTTGTGTATTTGGAACTCCAAATAAATGCATTGGTTTATATAGTTCATGATCAAGGACGCTTTGTTATGCAGCTGATTTCGTTCCATCCGTTGAAAAGAAAAATGATACAAATACCTTTTTTGGCTGTGTAAATAAGATGAGCAGAAAGAATCTAAATTTAATGACCAAATCTGGGTTGCCTTTCTCCTGCAGTAAACTCCAGGGAATCTGCTGAAGTAACTAATGTGCACAGAATCAGGGTTTAAATGTGGCTGTTTCACCTGAGAGAGCTGAAGGACCAGCTTAACAGCATCCTCCAGGAGTCCTGCACAGAACAGGGATAATACCACAGATGCTGATAATATGTGATCATCAGCTGCAAGCAACTGCATGATAAAAACTACTTTTGTTCTCCAACACCACCATAAGAGCTCAAGGAAAGCTACTGGGGCATTCCAATAGCTGATTCCCAAGTGCTGATGAACAGGCTCTCATAGGCCACGATGGGCTTTTCCAAGTGGAGCACAAAATGTTTGTGACACGTGCCTGCAGCACTGCTCACCTCCACTTTACTGGGCATTTGTAACTGTGTAGGTGTTGACCCTGGAGAAATACATTGGAGGCTTGACTTGGGTGGAGTAGAATTACTCTCTCGGTCATAAATAAAGTATTTTAGTTGTTAGTCTGCATAACAAATAACCAAAATAATATCATATAAAAGAAGGGAAAATCTTATTTATAATGGCCAATTATTAGTAACTGACACAGAAGCTGTCCATTCCATCACTTTTAGTAACGTTTAATAACTGAAAATACCTTTATTGCTTTCCCCTATTAATTTTGTGGGTGCTTGCTTAACAGATAGATATTTGTATTGTACAATTAAAATTAATTAATTCCCCCCCAAATTTACTAATTTAAAATTACTCTTAGTAAAACCAATTAAACAGCAAGTATTTGTTTTGCTCTGTATCAGTAGTTTAAAAATGGCTTTTTAAGTTGAGCAGCAAAATACAGCCCGGTGAATGCACCTGTGTTTCTAATTAAGCAATCCACATTGGAAATAAATAACAGGAACACTTTCGAATGATAACAAGTGAAAGCCAATTCAGCTTCCATTTTAGTATTTGTGGTCCCAAAGATAATGCCCAAATCTCATCAACTCCACTGAGACTTCAGCAGAGTTATAAAATTTTCATATGTACTCCCAGACTTTGCTGAAGAGTTGACTTAAATTAAGGTCGATGACAGGCAGGAGTCCCGTGGGAGTCACCAGAGTCATATTAGCACAGAAGGAAATAAGCTGTCCTAGTAATCTCTAATTTCTTTTCCCAAATCCTGTAAGAAATTCCATTTCATTATGCACTATTAAAGCAGTTCTTCACATGATGTGACTGATAGTTTTCCATCTCTGTGTTTCAGTGGATTAGCTGGAGACATGACAGAGTCCACAGCCCACTTGTTTGAGAGGAATCACCTTAAATTTCTTGGTCTTTTGGTGTCAGAAACATCCAATTTACACTGTAGAGGAAACCTGTCGTCAGATAAAGGGCATCCAGGTGGGAAGAACCATCTTCTGAAGTTCTTCTTGAAGTACATGAATGTGTGCATGCTGAAGACTTAAACCTTACTTGTTCTCATGTAGAAATATCCATTTTTCAGTGGAAATTGTTCATTAAAAAAAAAATGCTCAGTTTCTGTAAAACCTACCCAAACTTTACCTAAAAATGATGTTTCATTCTGTATTTACAAAGCAGCTGTGGGCCATTTTCCTTGTCCCATGCTGACTCCACAATGATGGTAGTGAGCCATAGAAGGTTCTGGTTCCTGCCTGGTGTGATTAATTCAGATACCCAGAATACTCCAACAACACCCTGGAAAGTATTTCAAGGTGAAACTCCGTAACTCCTTTGGAAATAGTGGTGGATAGGGTCTGGGAAAGGAGTGTGCTGTGAAGGAGTCTCCACCATGGGGAATGTGCTGGATTGAGCCTCTGCTCCCCTGAGATCAGGGTCAAACCACCAGGACTTTGTCTTGGAGGTGCTGCCTGTGAGGGACACATCCTCGTCTGTAGGAAGGGATTAAAAGCAGACTCAGGTTAAATTTATTCTTCCCCGTGTTTCTATGACTAGGAAGATGATGTGTGTTCTACTGCCCAAGGCTGGTTTGCACATCCTATGGGAAAGGGGTTGGGCACTTGGCAAAGCCCCTTTGTGAGCCAGTAGACTATCAGACAGACTCTCCAAACCTCCTTAGTAGCAGCACGTGGACTTATCTGTCCATAAATACTGGTGAATTAGGAGGTGGAGGTATTTCTTCAGCAGCTGTATAATTTTACAGATTCGTTTTCAAGCGCTGGCATACTTTAAAAATTAATCTCTTTTAAATGAAATGTTCATTTAAAAATGATGTTTAACGAGGTCTAATGCATCCTGAGATGCTGGCAGAAGAAGGTTTGTTCTGCAGCTGATCCTGACAAAGGAGGGTGGGGAGCTAATTAGGAAAGACAATCAAACTTTCATTAGTATTAATAAAGCCTGTACATTAAAATATTTTGATGCAAACAACTGCTATTTATGTTTCCAAACCCCATCCTTTTCTATCAGTGCTTCTTTTAAAGATGCTTTATTGCGTGGGTTTCTGGATGACACCACATGTAATAGATTTCTTGGAAATAGAGTTTAACTATTAAACATGAGGATGTGTGTCATTATTTTCTTCAGCTAAATGCCTGAAGGTGAAGCTGAGTGAATTTAATGCATTAAGAAAGGTAATTATCAGATAATCTTTATTGCCAAGATTCTTCCTCCTCCAACAAAAACTGACGGTGGCATAATCTGTGTTCCTTTCTGACTTTGATTTAGGTCTGACAGCAGTTCACAGCAATGTTTCTGTGTTATTTTGTGTTTCCCTTCTAATATTTCTTCTGTATTTCTCATCTGTTTCCTTGTTCATCTGCATAAATTACGCTTCTTTTACCAACTCCTTTCCTTTAAGTAATAATTATACGGGCAAATGGATTGCTGTGCCTTAAGGGCTAGAGGGAAAAAATTGGCAAATTTTCCAGTAACAGATTTTTTTTTTCTCCTTTTCTGAAAGCTGAGGTGTAAGTTTGTCACAGCTTTTGCAAATCTTCTTTCTCAGCAGTCATGCATCAAAGGCTTAGAACTGCAAATGAATTATTTTGATTACTGCTGCCCTGGGAAGATCTCCAGGGAATGGGAGGTGGCAGCTTAGCTACTGTCCATCCCTGCTGAGCTGAATCCTGCTCCCAGGGAAGTAAGGCATTAGGATTTTGGCCACTGACTTCCCTGGATTTAGCATGGAGAGAACAGACATTTTTCTTTCAAGAAAATAAAATACCAAGTTCATGCTCCTGTGAAGTCAACTCCCCAAATTTGGTGGAATTCAATATTTTCCTTCCCTGCAGTTAGACAATATTTAGGCAAGTGAGGGAAAGGAAGATGAAATGAAGGACACTTGTGGAAACAACAAGAAATAAAATAAAAAGAAAATTCTTTCCAGATATATTTGCATCATCAAAGGCAGAAACGGCTTTTCTTTCCCAGGTTTTTGCTTTTCCCTGATGGATCCTTACAAAACTGACTCTGCCACCTCACTGTGGGAAGGATTAGAGATGACGATAAGGATAAAACTGATGAGGATCTAGAGAAAACAGGCAAAACAAATATACTCAATGTTTTCTGCGGGATGTTTTCATCAGTTCACAAAACCCCGCACTGCAAGGCGTGAAAGGTTGTTTTCATTACAATTTTTCCTCCATCATTCATAACTGGAAGGGAAAAAGGCTGGGGCAGGGGGAGTTCCTGGAGCCTGTATCCTCACCTCTTCCCAATTCCTTTGTCACCCACCCCTGAGGGCAAGGAAACTTGGCAGGAGGATGGAGCCAGGTGTGGGTCAGGCTCTGCTCCCAGGGAACAAGAGACAGGACAGGAGGAAACTGCCTCGGGTTGTGCCAGGGGAGGTTTAGATTGGATTTTGGGGAAATTACTTCCCTGTAAGGGTTGTCCAGCCCTGGCACAGCTGCCCAGGGCAGTGGTGGAGTCCCCCCCGGAGGGAGGTAAAAGCCTATGGATGTGGCACTTGGGGACACGGGTTAGTGGTGGCCTTGGCAGTGCTGAGGGAATGGTTGGACTCAATGGTCTGAGAGTGCTTTTCCAGTCCAAATGATTCCGTAATTCTGTGATTCCCTCTCCTTTTCCAGTTTGGCTGCCTGTCCTTCCCTCGCTGTGCAAGGAGCTGTGCTGTCCCTTCCCTTGGAACCAAGCCCTTGTTCATCACCAAACCCTGCTGTTCCAGCTTCTCCTTTCCGTGTGATCTGGGGAGGCTCAGACAAAGTCCAAGAGCTGGGAATCCCAGAGGAACATTGCATCTTAAATCACAGAAAACCCATGGAAAGTATCAAATGGCCAATAAGTGTTGCTGTATTTACGCAGCAGCAATAGTGAATTTGCCAGAGAGCGTGAAGGCAAAGTTCTTGTCAAGGAAAGCATATAAAATAGTCTCTTATTTTAATTAAAGTAATTATTCAAGGGACACCAGATGTTTAAAAAAAAAAAAAAGGAACAAAACCCTTTGCCTGACAATGAATGGCAACATAAATCGCCCGAGTTCTCTGTGTCAGGACAGAATGGATCCACTGCTCAATATATCCCTCCAGTTTTATAAAATAATGTTAATGGCTATTGCTGTCAATACTCCTATGGAAAATAATTTAATAGAAGATTATTGTCGATCTATTACTTTTTTTTTTAAAAACCCCATTCATTAGAATTATATCCTTCTACAAGTTGTCTGAAAAAAGGGGCTCTGAAAAGGACTCCCTGCTGTAGTAAATTCTATAGGCCTTCAGAGGAAATTCCATAGAGCTGTATTACATTTCTATAGATTTAATTCCTAGTGCTTTCTGTGGGATTTTTTTCCTGGGAGGACATATGTGAGAGATCTAATGCTCTATTTGTATGTGCTTTAGCATTCAGTAGGCTTCATCCTTTTTTTCTTTGTGGGCTACCAAAAAAATTTCCAGTAGGACATGCTGGCTCTTATGTGTTGAATCCAAGCTCAGTGACCGTAGATTTACACTGCTTATGTGGGAATTGGAAGTCAACAGACTCCAGTGGATCCGTGAACAACAAATTGGGAATCTCTGCTTTATTTATTTCCTTTATGCTGGCCATGGAATAGAAAATGTACCCACCGCTGCGTTTGGAAGCAGCTGAGAAAAGCTGCTTCCACATTTAGACTCGTAACACATTAGTGTGATCGTCTCCACTGTCATTTATTAATTTACACAGATTCACATCTGCTTCTCCAAAGTGAAGATCAGGCTGGAATTACCCCCCAAGTATGAAAACAGGAGCAGTTTTATATCATGAGCAATGTTGCTGCCATGGTGTTGGTTTTCAGAGGAGCAGCATTAGGGGAGTGGAGGGGATACTCGAGGAAGAAAATATTCCCAGGCTGCTGGGAAGCTCAGACTGTGAGAGTGTGCAGCGAATAAAAAATCTACACCATAGAACAGAAATGCAGCCTGTGTGTTTGGACGTGTTCAGTGCTGGGTTCTCACTGGCACTCATTAAAATATGAGAGTCATATTTTATTCTTTCCAAGACCAGCATTTTGCCCCCATTTTAGAGTTAGAAGACAAAAGAAGAACCTTTATAATATTAGATAATTAGATATTCTTGACTTTTAGACAGTGAGTATTTGTTGTTGTATCCCTCTTGGTGTGTAAGGCAGACAAATCAGTTATGAAAGTGTTCTTGCTGGCTCTGAGATATCACACAGATGAAGGAGCAGAAGTTTTAAATTATCCTGATGCAAAACAATTCTTGAGTCGGGGTAGACTCTTTTTTTTTTTATGTTGTAGGATCTTTGCAAGTGCCCATGAATCAGTGCATTTGGAATCTTATGGAACAGGTTCAAAACTGTCAAAAAGGTCTATTCAATATTGAATATGCTTGCACTGTGAATAGCAGAGAGGAAAATCCAATGTCTGCCAAAGGAATGTAAAAAGGACTGATAAAACAAGCAGAAATCAGTTCTTTCAACTCCAAAAGGTTTTGTTTCTTTTTCCTTTTTTTTTTTTTCCTAAGTAAAAAGACATAAACACAAAAGCTGCAGTTGACAGTGTCTCTTTGACAGCACTTTTGTAGCCATTTAAGCAAAACAATGCAAAGCAGCTTTCTGGAGGCCGCTGGCAGAACATACTGTAGCTTTCAAACTTCACACAGACTGCTGAGAAATGAAATGTTTGACTGAGAAGCTGATGTGGGTTTGGCAACATTGCTTAATTGATAGTGTGAAAAGAAAGAGGATTCTGCTTCCACCATCTGCAGCAGTAAAGGAGACCAGCTCTTTGTCTGACAGCATCTGTAGCCTTTCTCCCACCTCTGCCTCACCAAAATAGGGTAATTGCAAGGAAACAGTCCAGCACGTGAACCGGGGAGGATCAAAGAGTGTGGATCTCCTTTCAGGTTTAATTACTGGTATGAAACTCCTCTTGGGTCTGTCCTTATTCCTGTTGGAGAAAGGTTGTTTGGAAGTGGAGTTTGCTGTGCTGCTCTGGCCCTTCTGAGGCTCGCAGGTTGGTGCTACCCCAGCTGAGAGGGGTGAGGGGCTTTAATGCAGGACTTCCAGGATGGTGCATTTGGGAATGTGATTGGGATGTCCCACTATTTACAAATTAAAAATCCTTTCCAAGGCAATTGTGGCTCTCACACCAATCCTTGCTCCTCTGCTTGGTCCTTCCCCTTTGAGAGAGAGGATTTTCTTGTCCTTGAGCAAACACGAGAGTTCCCTTGATGGCCCAGAGCGTGGCCTGTTTATTCCAGCAGCAATGGCCAATGCAGGGAAAATGCAGCATAAACACAGCCACTTAATGGATGAGCCAGACCAATCCAGAGCACTTCTTCCCAGTTCTCATAAATCATGAGCTAAATTAAGCCCTAGGACAGAAAGTTTTAAATCTCTTTGAAAAAAAAACAAAACCAGACATTTATTTTCAGGTAACAAGAATGGTCTCTTGTGGAGCTTTGCACACTTCCCTAGCTCCTTCCTTGTTTTCCTTTTTAATATGGAAAGGGGCTGATCTAGCCCTGATGTGACAGAACTTAAGCAAGGAGCAAGTTTCCTAATGAAAACACTTGAACATCTATATGACCAGACTTAGGAGTAAGGTGCTTAGTTGTTAAATTTTGATATTTTGAAAGAGATTTGCAGAAAGTTTTATCACACCAGCCTTTCAGTTTCTGCAGTGCTTAAGAGAGGAATTATGGAGCAGTTCCTGCTCTGGTATAAATATCATCTGTGAAAATAATTTCATGTGATGAGAGTGTTTGTGACTAAGAAGTTGCACCATGCATTGCTATTATTGCCTTAATCCTCCTCTGTGTCCACCCATCTGAATTCCATTCCCAGTCTGCCTACAGGCGTGTTATGTACAATTAATAAATCATCCCGAGTAACTCCGTTTTTTTCCATATATGTAATTTTGGCTGAATTGTTTTCAAAAAGGAGAACAGTATGTTGGTTTATATACAAAGCCTGTATTTGTAATCTCTCCTGTATTTAGCAGCATACATCATGCTGCTCAAAGTTGGAATCCTGATAAATCTGTGCCCAGAAACAGGGAACCATGTGTTGGTCTGGCAAGGCAGTTATTGATCAAGTAAGGAATACACTTGAGGTGACAGTGGACAATTCAAAAGCAGGAGAAATGAGTGGAATGTATTGAAAATCTGTTTTCAGGAAGTTATACCCAGCTCTTATTTGGACTCCTGAGCATAGAACTTGTCTCCTTCCTCTTGGGAGCGTCCTGTCCCAGCAAAAATTTCCTGGCTTTCTCCCACTGTTATCCTCACTCGGACTGCAGTCCAACCTCAGGGTTGCAATGGCTGTTGCAATTTTTCAGAGAATCATAGAATGGTTCGAGTTGAAAGGGACCTTTAAAGCTCATCTACTCCAATCCCCCTGCAATAAGCAGGGATACCTTCCACTAGACCAGGCCTTGAATGTTTCCAGGGATGGGACAGCCACTGCCTCTCTGGGCAACCTGTGCCAGTAGTTTACCGCTTTTGTTGTAAAACACTTCTTCCTTATATGTAAACTAAATCAGTCCCCTTTTAGTTTAAAACTGCTGCTCCTTGTCCTGTCACAACAGACCCTGATGAAAAGTTTGTCCCCATGTTTCTTATAGACCCCTTCAAATACTGAAAGGCTGCAATAAGGTCTCCCTGGAACCTTTTCTTCTCCGGGTTGAACAATCTCATTTTAGCAGCTGCACCTCAGAGAAGGACCAAGCTGGTGAATTACCTGTGCTCTGAGTCCATCAGCAATGTTGCTTCTCTTTGGGAATGTCAAAGCAGAGTGATGAAATGACATTATTTTACGTGCAGCTCTTCAAGGTGTGGTCCTTAAATACTAATAAGCGTCTTTTAATTTTTACACAGACCAGCTGCAATTCAGGCTTCTTCTAAAATGTCAATAATGAAGTTTTAACTTGCAAAAATTTATGATCAAAAAGACCCAGGGACCCTGTTTTCTGACTCATTTTATTAATTTTTCTGAAGTTCTAAACATACAAATACATTTTACTGAAGCGGTGTAACCCAGAGGGAGGCATTTAAATGTACTGGCCTCAGAGGAGATGACCCCTACTCTTGTGACTTGTAATAAGAGCCTCTCATTGAAATTGCCAGGAGTGTCTGCTCATTCTGGCTGTCACTTGTTTTTACTTCAACTGGATAAAAAGAAAAAAAAAACAGTTTTCTTGCAGGTTTTTATCTGCAAAAATCACAGCAACCTGTTGTGACTGGTATAGATCTGTGAGAGAAATTATAGCAATGTTTTGATGTGTAGTGGTAATACTTCTGTCATCTACACCCGATGCTGAAGGCAGAGATAACTTCTCCAGGAGAAGGATTAGTTAAAGTAATCTGCAATAAATAAATTTGGTCTGGGTTATAAATCACTTCAATGTTCTTCACAGCATTTTGTCTTCCTCACTGGCCTTCAGAAATTTGGTGTCTTCACTGGACCTGACAAGTGTTTGTGTTTCCTCCCTAATGAGTGACTTGAGTAGGGCAGCAGTTGGGAAAGTTCAAAGTCCAAGTTTGGGGTTTTATAATTGACACTTTAGGGGTTTATTTTCCCTTCCCAGAAGCCTGACAAATGTTTTGGGGGTTACTTGATAATCAGTAATGCTGAGGAAAAGACTGCAGGGAAAGCAGAGTGCAATTCAGTGGAAAGCTTTCTGAAAACTTGGAAAGTTGATTTTAATTTAATTTATTTTTAAAAATCCCATGTAAAACTAGATTTTCTTTAACAGAAAAAGTGCTTACAAAATTCAGCTGCTATCACTGCTTAAGTATTTGTACATACATGTTACTTACCAGTTCTGTACAGCATTTTAAACCACACATCACCTTTCTTACACTTTTAATAATTTCTTACACTTTTAATAGAAGAGACCCCTTCAGTACAGATAAGAACAGTTCACCACAATTTAGATTGTCTTTTTTTTTTTCCCCATGGGAAAAGAAATTGTGCTTGGGACAGAGCAACATTTGTGGAGAAGAGGTTTGTCTGTTCCCTCCTCCCAACGGCTCATGAGCTGGAGATAAATGAGGCGGCAGCAGCAGCTCTGGAGGAGCCTGGAACAGGCCCAGCTGTGCCAGGTGAAGCTGCCTGGCCCTGCCTGGAGCCGTGGCAGCTCCATTATCCGCCTCCTCTAATGATGTGCCGAGACTTCCCGTGGGCCACCCCTCGTTATCCGGCGAGACAGCGCCAGGAATGCACCTTTCCCGGCTGGGCTCCTCCGTGCCCAGAGCCCTCCTACAGCTCCCCAGACAGGCAGCACCTGCCCCTGCTTCCTGGGACACCCACAGCTCCAGCCAGGTTTCCTTCCCTTCCCTCTGCTTTTGCTGCTTCTCAGATGTGTTTCCTGCTTCACACTTGGCTAAACCTCCCCTGGATACGAGCGTGTCGCTGTACATTTCCAAGCCCCTCATGTGGCATGCCTTGCAGTTAGCTCATTCTTTCTGCTGGATGGAACCTCAATACATTAAGAAAAGGATTAGTATGTGCAAGCACAAAAAAAAATGGGAATACTGTAGAGCACTTAATTGGCCAACTGCCGTCAACCATTTCAGCCCTTGCATCTTCAGAGCTACTTGTACCGTATTGTTGGAGGAGAATAAATCATTTGACACAACTAGGTTTTCGAAAAATATGTGAAAACCATTCAGGCAAAAAATCAGTTGAAATGTATGAAATGTTCCGTCTGAGTGCTCTCTGTTAAGAGAAAATATTTCAGTGAGGCACAATATTTAATCTTGTTTTAAAATAAATAGTTTACTATATAAAATCACTTGGGGTGTAATTTTTTTTTTAAAGGCAATGTAATTTTATTTCAGTTTTAAGGTTTGTACCTTAAAATGCTGGAATGCTGGAACATGACGAATAAGGCCTAGGAAAAGTTGTGTGTTAGAAATAATCCTGCAGCAGTTGGGATGTATAAGGCAAGTGCATGGATTTAAATATATAAAACACTTAAATAGATAGAAATCTGTGAATGTGACTAAGGCAGAGCAGAGCTCATGATTGCTTTTGTACAAAGTGTGGCTTTCCCACCTCTGCAATGCATGACCTGGGTGAGAGGTTTTTCCTCATCTACACTGTTTGAAATGGTGGATTTCACAAAATCACAGAATAGTTTGGGCTTGAAGGGGTCTTAAAACTCATCTTGTTCCAACCCCCAGCCATGAGCAGGGACACCTCCCACTTTCCCAGGTTCTCCAAGCCCTGTCCAACCTGGCCTTGGACACTCCAGGGATGGGGAGTCCACAGCCTCTCTGGGCAACCTGTGCCAGGGCCTCACCACCCTCACAGAGAAGAATTTCTGCCTAATATCTAATCTAAATCTACCTCCCTTCAGTTTAAGGCCGTTCCCTTTATCCTGTCACTCCATGCCCCGGTCCAAAGTCTCTCTCCAGCCTTTTGGAAGCCCTCTTTTGGTATTGGAAGGGTCTCTAAGGTCTCCAGAAAGCCTTCTTTTCTCCAGGCAGAGCAAGTAAATGATGGACTCCAGGTCTGAGCCCAGGTGGCTTTTCCCATTTTCTACCAAGGCTTGGATGGTGCTCACTGATGTTTGGGACCTCTGACCCACGTTAAGAGTATGGCTTAAAAATACAAAGTTTGGGTAAGGTCAGTTTGTATAAAGGTTTTATTCCAAACTCTGTTTTTTTGGATAGAGATTTAAATATAGAAAAGAGTGTGTTAGACCTGAGCTACTGCAATTGAAAATGTCCACTATGGAACACTTAGCTAATTAAGTAGGGCATTAAAACTATAGGGGTTTTGCAACACATGCATGGGTGTGAGCCAGTCATGGCTCATTAAAGTCCTAATCCTGAAAGCTGCTGAGAACAGGAGACATTTCTCTGAACTGTGCAATCTTTTGCTCTGAAGTTTTATGATCTACAGGAAAACAGTCCTGTATCTGACATCGATACAGGACCAATACAATCAAACAGTAAGTGGCTCCACATGCATTCCCTTAATTGTTAGCTGTCCTATTGAGATTAAATTGGGCATTAAATTAAAGAGAGATTAAATTGTGACCTGAGGTGTAGTAGTCATATACATACTTAAATATAAACCCCATTGCTTATTGGAAATAAAAGAACTCATGTTGCTTTGTTTGTAGAATTTAGTTTATTGTTCTTAATATAGATTAAAAAAAATTAAAAATAACTTCTGACTGAGTACAGTCAGTGTTTACTCTTTCAAAGGAAGAGCAAAAGGAAAAGCTTTAGGGTACAGAAAGCTTTTCCATCACCCTCCAGCTGCTTCTGCAACATTCTCCTCTTCTCCACAGGTAGTGATCAAGGAACCTCCTTAGAAATCCTCTGCACACAGCTGGGAATCTTCACATTTGTGGATCTTAAAAACTGAATTTGCCTCTTTTTTTCTGAATGTATAGAGGAACGTCTATTTTTTATGACTTTATGGCTGGAGGATTTTTTTTCCTTGTGTTTTGGTACTGTTTTGGTGACCTGATCATCCTTTAACAGGAGGGTTGGCAACCCGTGGTGCAAGTTCTGAGAAGGACGGCGGATGGGGGTGAGTGGTGGGCAGCAGGTCCACACAGGCTGAGGTTTTGGAGCTGCAGACAACAGCCCCCCTGAATTTGAGGCTGAAGTGGGATGGGCAGCCCTTCTCTGCCATAGCAGCAAGACATTGCCAAGCAGCTGCTTGACAGCATCTTGTTTCTTTGAGAGGCCACATCTGCCAACTCCCACCAAACCCCTGCCAGTGCATGTAACCTCTAATCGAAAGGAGAGAGGAGCAGACTGGCACACTGCTCCCAAAACCTTGCTGATCTTTGCATTAATGACCCAATCTTTGAGTTTATTTTGTTCCTGCTTGTCCTTCCCTGTGTTCAGCTCTGCTTGCTGTTGCTCCTCCTCTCTGTATTTTGATATTTCTCCACGTTTCTTTGTGTATAGCAGTCACTGTCCATCCGAGATTTCCAGTGGTGACTGGGTAGATGGCAATGTACACTCCTCAAAGCATTTAGGGCTTTTGGGGTATCTTGTCCCTAAATGACTGTCTGTGAGTGGCAAGCCTTGGGGAAGGATATAGACCTGGCCCAATTTAGCTCCAAAACCAGTGTGGCATTGCCCTGCAAGGACCTACATGAGGTAGGTCTTCTATCCATGAGGCTTGGTGTTCCTTAGTGAGTGTACAAACAGGATGATCCCAGACATGGGAACAGAGGGCTGAGTAATGCTTAAGCTGTGCTTAAGTGAAAGTGGTAGCTGAAGATCCAACCCATTATATTTTCTGTTCTTTTGAGGCTGAAAATAGTGCTGGTGTGAAATGGGGCATAAAGTTGATGAAGAGATCAAAACACAAAGCAAATTTTGGTCTTTTAAGCACTGTCAGGCAGAGGACTGAACAGCCTCAGATGAGTTTGGTAGTTCACTTGAGAAAACAGGCTCAAGCAGTGTCTAATCTGGAATAGATCTTGAAGGATTCTAGCTCCCAGTCCAGTGCTCCACTCATTAGACAACACTTCTTTGCCACTTCAAAAAGCAGTTTTACAGTTTCCTCATTTAAAACCCTTTTGTTCCTGTTGCTCCATTTTTTATTTATAAGAATGTTAAATTAAGCATTTGCCTTAAATTAAATCCTGCAAGTCTGTGATATACTTTTCATTACATGAAATATTATGAAATAAACCTTGTCATATAAACAATTAAAAGAAAGAGAAAACTCAGACACATTCTAGACATTGAACCTTCAGCCTTTGCAATGAAATGCAATTGTATCCGTAGAAAAATAAGTTATGAAATTAAATAATTAAAAACTATACCCAAACAGGGCTGTCACATAGGAGCTGATCTATCAGAGCTCCATGAGATCTGTTCTCAAACCTCAGATCTGTGGGGATGATACACAGCAAAAACCTCCCACAAAAGGGCAAGAGCTATAGGTGTGAATTACTGTAATTACAATTCATTTAGCAAAATTAGGCTGCATATTACTCATTGATTTGAAAGCAGTTTGGGTGTTGAAGAGGAAAGGTAATGATTCCATGCTCAGGAGATGGTAGAAGGTTCTTGGAGGCAGGTGGTGGGATCCCCAGGATGGCTCCTGGCCATCAGAGCTTGCTGGGGGCTCCAGCATGAGAACCTGGCCTTAACTGCCATGAAGTTATTTGAGATTTAGATCATTTCTGTCATCTTCTGAGCCAGATCCTGGGCTAATCTGCACTTTGTGCAAATCCATGAGCTTGCAGTGTTGGAAATCAGAGCCAAATGAGATCAGTTTGTGCAGAATGAACATGGTAGTGGGTGATGTGATGTGTACTTGTTCCCGTCACTTCTGTTGATCGTGTTTTTGTTGGATCTAAATTTGCTCGTTGCATCCTCCACTTAATTCCAATTGTACACTCCCTATATCATCTTGTTCTCGGTTGCTTTCTACAGGCTGTACTAGGGGTGTTTTTTTCTTTCCACCCAAAGACTGAATTTCATGTTGTTTTTATAGAGGTTTTTAGGTTAAATGCTCCAATATTTCTGTCTCTATTTCTGGGCTTGGAGTAAAGTTCTTCTCTGCTATTTCCTCACTGACCTTTTTAGAAATTGAAATTACTTTGAGCTCCCTGTTATGTTTGCAAAAGACTTCTGCATTCTCCCCTTCTGCAGTGGCATATTATAAATATTTCCTTTGATGTGTGCCTTTACTCCATTCCCTCCCACCCTCTCCTTTTCCAGAATGGTGTACTGTTCCCTTTCTTTTTCTTCCACACCACGGCAGCTTATCAGCAGCCCAAAGCGAGGAGGTGGTTCCTTTAGCATGTAAATAAAGCAACACTTTTTCCAGCAAGCAACTCAGGCTGGAATTCTATGCCAGAAACTCTCCTCTACACAATGTTGAGTTCAAGTTCTGCATTGTGCAAAGGGTTTTTTCTTTCACAGTAGGAAAGGTGATCAGTCTGCAATTAGTCCTCTCCTTCCCCAATCTTTTGTGGCTCCATCTTTGCTAATTTCTCATCTCCCAGGACCAGAGCCGAAGGTAACTTTTCGGAATCCATTTAATGTGACAGTCCTCCCATCATCCAGCTCTGCATAAAATGAGCCTGTCCTCCAGCTGACGGTAAATGATGTGGCATTAGAGCAATATTTGGAAAGATGTGCCTGGAGTTCACTATTCTGGTCAGATGAGCGGGGAACATGCTTTTGCATTTTAATTTGAAATTCAGTGAATATTTTGAATGCCACAGCATGTCTATAACATTATTTAAAAGATCCTGTGCACTCAGGCATGTAATGATTGACATTGGCTGTAACTTGATGCAATGTTGCACTGTTTTAATTCTTTTTGGGGCAGTGTTATCTTTGATCACTTCGTATTCACTGGAAAAATCCCACAATTGCAATCCCACATTATGTTTCAGCAAGGATGCCAAGTTCTCTATGGTACGTAGCTATTCAAGGCACTTTGTCCACCCTCAGGCTGCTCATTAAAGTGATGGCAGTTTCTATTTTAATGAATAAGGTAGAGTGCAAATTCCCAAGTTCATTCATAGACCTTGAATGGTCAAAAGGAGTGGGTTCTTTTTTCAGTTCCCAACTTCTTTGTTTTCTTGGAAATTGTGTAAATGTGTTCATAACCATGGCCACAACTCCATGTGCATGCAAAACCCAGCGAAATTACAAGTTTTTGTGTCCAAGGTCTGTGTTATTAAAACTTCCCTTTGTGACCAACACCTCCCATCCCAGATTTCATTTCTATACACAGCTACGTGTCCATATTGCAAGAGGTAAGAGTAGGA
The DNA here is from genome assembly GCF_001715985.3 of Manacus vitellinus. Taxonomy (NCBI): domain Eukaryota; kingdom Metazoa; phylum Chordata; class Aves; order Passeriformes; family Pipridae; genus Manacus; species Manacus vitellinus. Next base: position 3,196,985 of record NW_021940541.1, read on the forward strand.
AGGTGTTTGTGAAGAGATACTTAGTTCCCTCTTTTACTTCTCTGTTATTCCCTCGCTAGTGTCAGTGCTGTGCCAGAGAGCCTTTCCACACAAACCCAACATTCCTTGCTTTCAGGGACTGCCATTTCAAAAGCTGTGCTTGCCCACAGTCACACAGCAGGGGCATGAAAGCTGCTGCACGTTTCCTCTCAGTTCAAACAGGGCACTTTAAGGTAAAGCATGAACTGAGTGCATCGCCGCAGTGCTGCACAGGCGTGAACAGTCGGTGTAAGGGAAGGACACGGAGTTCTCCGCTCGCCCTCCTGCCCATTATCCACGTGCCACTCAAGCCTAACAGCCTGGACGCCTTCTTTTGACCCTGCTTTGCTGTGAAAAACTCTTTTCTCCTGCCCATTACCCAAAGTTTGGGAATAGCTGTGGCTGCCAAGTGGAGGTTTTTTGAAGGCGGTGCCGAGTTCCCCCTCGAAACTGGGTTAAGGAGCACGTGTATTTTTTGCCGTGCCCACGTTTATCCCAACCAACCCCTGCAAGCCGGAGGGAAAAGCGTTTTGGGGTACCCAGGGCTGCCCTGGCTGGTAAGAAGAGCCAGCTGGGGGGAAGCACTGACACAGAGATTCAAAGCACTGACACAGAGATGCTTTGAGTGTCGGGCTCATCACTTGGGTGTCAGCCTGGTGGGGGTGGTTGAGCTTTGGGCTCGTTTCAATCTGTGCTCATGCTCAAGGAATGCACAGCAAGAGCTGCTGAAGGCCCTTTCCAAGCCCCAGCACTCTGGTGAAGTGCCCTTTGCGCTTCCCAGAGATCCCGAAAAGTGTATGACTTTTCCTCAAGGCCAAGCCATGGGGCAGTTGGAGACCCACCAAGAGAACTCTGCCTTCATCTTTCCCTGCCCACAGCTCCTTGGACCAGATCCATCTGTTCTGCAAAGGCTCTGGCTTTAGCTGGAAGGTACAAGTTTCTTTGCTTAGTGCACAACAATTTTTTTACGCCGTTGTATAAAATCAGAGAATCAAGTAGAGGTGGCTTTTAATTTTTTCCTTAAGAAAATGTGAAGATAAATATTGAAATGAAAAAAAGGGGTTGCTATTTAATAGCATTAAATCACTACACGTGGTTGCAGGAGACTAAGGAATTATTTTAATATTATTTCAATTTGCATATGTTCCTCCAAAATCCTCTTGCTGAAGCACACAGTTTCAGGGGAGAGGCTGAAACATTTAATCATTTAATAAAAGCAGCTCTTGCCTGTATTTGTTATAGTCATGGATTTTACACACCAGAGGATCTCTGTGGTACACAAAGAACATGATCCTGAAGGGAAAAGTCCAACCTCTTTCCAGCTACACTAAAACATGTTTTTTTCCTTAAAAATCTTCACCTTCTTCATCAGTGGGGCTTAGGGCTCCCTGGATGAGGAGTTGGTGTCAACGCCAGGGAATTCTCACCCCATCATTGTGTTGTGATAGAAACCGTGTTTGACTGGAAAATGTGATTTAAGGCAGCGAGTGGAAGTAGGGCCATACACACCTGAGTCAGAAATGTTAAATAACTACCAAAACCTGTGCAAGGGTTTTCTGGAAGGATTTTCTTCATTCAGTAACTTCATGTTTGCATCTTTGCCTCTCTCTCATGTACACATCCACAGAGAGATGTGCACAGAGATTGCAATTTCCACTTACAATTTTCACCCTTTGACAGGTTACTGCATTAAGTGATCTTTTCTTCAGGCATATCTTCTGTGGCCTGTTTTAGACTTTATGATTTGGGGTGATTAGTGGTTGCTGTGACCTCAGATTTGCAATACTGTTATAATGTCATTTGTTTTTCTCCTGAAGACAAAAAGTGCTGGTTTCTAGTATTCCTTACCCTGTATTAGTAGAATGTATTGCACTTGGGCCATGGAATGCTGACATCCCTGGAGAGCCTGGTCGCCCCAGACTCCTCCATTGGGCAAGTCAATACCAAGGAGAAGGCTCAAATTAAGGGGCTCTTCATCTCTCCCTGTCTGTGGAGGCTGGGGCTTCATTCCCAGGGCTCCCAGTTGTGCAGAAGAGTGTTTTTTACTAAAACTTGCTGTTTTGGTAAGATTGGTGGCTGTTCCCAGGGAGGGAGCACTGTCACCCTTGGGCAGTGGTGCTGCCAGGCTGGCAGATGTGTCCCAAGGAAGCCAGGCTCACAGCAGATACTGCACAGAAAGATTTGTCTCTCCTTAGGAAGGTTCCCTGGAATGAATCTTGATGTCTGCAAATCTGCAGAAATTAAAATTTAAATAAAAGGTTGGTTTGAGTTTTTTTCCTTAACTGGTAGCTCTTGTGAATTCAACAGAGAAAGCCACTTGGTGGCCTTTTTGCCTTGAGCATCCTCAGCACAAAGATTTAGTGTTTGGAATTTTAAATTATGATTTGATGATTTTCCATGTGCCACAACAGATATTGCTCACTCTCCCAGAGCTGCAGGAACTGAAAAAAATAAAAACAAACAACCCAGAGAAAAAGCAGGAGGGTTAAACAAACAAATCTCAGCATACAGAACTTGAGCTTTTTAAGGAGCAGACACATTATTCCAAGGACTGTGGTCTTAGCACTGTATGACCCCTAACAAGCAAAAGCAGTAGATCATTGAATTAAAAAAGAGCCATTTTCCAGAATGTAATTGCACCTTAAGGGCAAATAAATACCTTCTTGCTGCTTAGATTGGTAGCGTTCCTTCCCATAACTGAAGCATCAGGAATAATTATGCTAAAAGACACTTAAGCTTGCAGAGAAAACACATATTGCATTTTATGATGCTCTTGCTGGGCTTCTTGTGTAACATGAGGGAGATTATATTAACACTGGTGCTGCGTCGGTGTAGAATTACACCCCCGTGTTGGGCTGAACTGCATTGTGCAGCTTTCCGCACTTTTTATAGCTCTATTAATGGCTTTCAAAAACTGTGGGCTAAAGGAGTATTAAAATGTCTTGGCAATGTACAGTTGCTCAATCTTTTTACTGTGGGATTACATATACCTTGTTTCTGTTTGATTTTGATTGCTTGCTTGGCCTAGATTCCCTGCAAGCGTTCGGTACGACTGAATAATTTTTAGTTGTACTTTCTTGCCATGCTTTATGCTAATCTGCTGATGTTTTGCAGCCACAGCATTGCCAGTCAATGCTCCAGCCTACAGTCTTTATCCTTTACTGGATTTTTAAAAGGGTATTTTATTGCCTGTCATTACCATTCATTGTGGCTTTATGGACTGTGCTCGCGCTCTCCCGGCGCTGCGGCTGCCGCTCGCTCCCAGCGCAGCTCCCGCCGCCTTTGTTCTGCCCAGCACAAGTTTTACACGGTCCCTTCTGCCCCAGATACCCCTTCGCAGGGGCTGCTGGAGCTCCCAGGTGGGAGAGTGTAATTTCAGCTTCGTGATTTAAACAGAATGGGGTGGTTTTTTTTCCCCCCGAAATATCTCCGGCTGTTTCGCAGGGTGAATGTTAAGCACAGAATGTGCAATGCATTGTGCTGCGGGAGTTTTGGTATCTCTCGAGCATTTTTTATTATGCTAATGCACACTTGAAAGCAGCACCAATGTTTCGTTCAAGTGACATCATTAAATTACTAATTATTTATTAGGAGCGCATTAAATTTCTCATGCCCTGCTTATGCATATTTCTCAGCTTTATTTAATAACATATGGGTCAAAATCAAACCCAAAGCTGCAAATTGCAAGCCCATTTGCTCAAAACTGGTGGCTTGCTTAAAGCAGAACTCTAAATAAAATTATTGTAAAACTCAACTGTAAATAAAATTATTGTACCTCGAGGAGATTCTTACGACTCGACGCTCACTTTCTTTCATCTTTAGTAGGTAACAATTTTGGATACTTCCTTTTAGTTGGAGATGCTTTTGGGACAGTTAAGTCATTAGGAAAATATCGAAGCTCTATGAAAGTAGGGGTTTATCACTTTAAGTCCCTGAAAAAAACATGCAATAAATCAGAATAATTTTTTTTTTTTAAGGAGGTAAGACCTCATGCCATGCTGAGCCCAGAGCCCCACTGAGACATGAGGCAGTGCTGCCTGTGAGCTCATAGACATTGCCCCTGGTCACAGAAGATGGAGCAGTGAGGGCTGAGGCTGTTGGGCAGGTCAGAGTCTGATGTTGCCTGCAGTGCATCACTTTTTCACTGCTGTTGCCCCATGAAGGTCTGAGATCATGGAAAGGAGGCAAGGCTGGAGATCTGCTGGTTTGGAGTTAGTTAGACCTGAACAGAGGCATTTATGTATGAATCCGAAGACACATCAATCTTTGCCTGACTACTCAGCAAAAGGAAAACGGATAGTTTCCTGTAGCAACACTTAAATGTTTTGATTGGTGCTTTTAGAGTAAATAAATCATTCACTCTGTACTTTTTCGTGAGGTGATTTATAACCCTAAAGTGCAGAGTTCTTTCCAAGCAGGGCGCTGTGTCAGATGGGGAGAGCAGGAGTTGCACTGTGAGAGCCCTGTTTCCCTGCCCGAGGATCTGCAGTGGTGTTAACAACAAGTTACCTCCCCCGAGCTGCAGAGACACACATTTTAGAAAGCCTGACTGGAACACTGACTTCAGTGGGAGCTGAGTGCTCAACACCTCCCAGGATTGGACCTCAAATACTTATCTGTAGGAGCTTTCCATTATTCATTTTACAAATGAAACTGGTTGTAATGTAAATTATAGAATGAATCTTTCTATGGCTTAAGATCCTGTAACTTAAACCTCCTAGGCTGCTTATCTGCCTTCTGCCACCTACCTACAGTTTATCCAGTGCACTTGGCATTCTTGATTGTTCTGTGCATATAAATTTCAATCATACCCACAGGGTCCCTCTATTCTATAATAGCCTGCATTGTGAGCAATTTAGCAGAGAACTGCTCTGCCCAAACACTGAGTGAGACATTTGCTATTGGGAGAAGCAAAACCCTTGGGAAGTGCCATGCATATTCCTCACATAACGCTGTAATAAGGCAATTGTATTGAAATTAAAAAAAGAGATTGAGAGATTTATCTCCCCTTTCAGTCACACGGTATCATGGAGCTGTCCGGGAGCCTCTAAGCAAAGCAATCCCACGGATGCAAAGTCAGCCGGCTCGGGAAGTCGGGCTGATTGGCTCACGATGGCTTGATACCTTCTACAAAAGTCATTAAAATTCTTCCTTATCTCAACAGAATAACTTTGCACTGTAACAATCTTATTATACCCCAGTTGTTCCATCCCTCTGCCTGGCAGGTGACGCACAGCGCCTGCCTCTGTGATTCCGTGCCTGCCTTTCATCCTGCTCCGTGTACGGCTCCAAGCCGGCACGAGTTCCTCCAAAACACCACAGATGCTGCTACAGAAACTGGTCCTGGCTGTGGATGCACAAACACCGTAGACCTCGCAAGCCCTTCCTGGAGTGTGTCATCTGGAGACCTGAGTAACAGGGAAAGCATGAAGGATGTCTTTGGGGTAGCAGTGCTTTCCGAGACTCTGTCCTCCCACTACACTCACTTTCTACCTTTGGTGTGAGGGAATAAGAGGGAACATGAAGAAGATTACGATGTGTTAGGGAGATGAGGTCTGTGTGAGTAAGGTGGAAGTGGAATTAGTCTTGAAAGCCTGGTAGTCTATGAGAAAGTGTAAGGAAATGGGAAAGGTGCCATTTGTATGATTATATAGTCACAGAATGGTTTGGGATGGAAGGAACCTCAAACACCATCTCGTTCCCACCCACAGGTGAGGACACCTCCCACTGTCCTGGGTTGCTCCAAGCCCTGTCCAACCTGGACACTTACAGGGATGGGGCAGTCACAGCTTCTCTGGGCAACCTGTGCCAGGGCCTCCCCTCACTCACAGAGAAGAATTTCTTCCCAATATTCAATCTAACCCTACTCTCTGTCAGTTTGAAGCCATTCCCCCTTGTCCTGTTGCTACATGCCAGGGCTGTGATTTGGAGCAGTCCTTAAAGTCTCCCAGACTAATATACCCTTTTTAAGTGAATCCTGAGGAGCTCTGACATTTTTGGCTGCATTTAACTCTGTGTAGTTTATAATTTAAAAAAACCCCACCCGTAAGTTGCTCCTGTGATTTACCATCTTGTGGTACCTTGTAGCAGCACATTCAGAACAGAGCAGTTTGTTTGGAGAGACCAAGAGACCAGAGGGGATCCACAGCAGGAACTGTTTCAGGACACTGTAGGCAAAGGAAGTCCCTGAAAGTCTTCATGGAGACTAAAAGATGTATTCACTGCTTCCTACCAATAGTGAAAAACAGCAAGAAGGATTATGCTTAAAATCTATTGCAAGTGATTTCCTTTAATATAGTTAAGGAGATTTCTCTCTGTAATACTCATCATGTTCCTCCTGAAGTTCATTCTATTATCATCCTCAATTGTAGTTCCATGAAGCCTTCCTAATATTTATGAGATAAGGGAGTTTTGGCCTCGGGTACAGAGGAGAGCATTTTAGGGAGGAAAGGCTGTTTGTCTGGAGAGGCAATAGTGGAGCATGGCAGAGTGCTGGTGTGTCCTGCTGGCAGCACTGCAGGAGAAGAGTGTGAAAAATGTGTTTGCCAGTTCAGCAAATGAATAAAAATGCAGTTACTTCTTCTAATGATCCTTTCTAGTCTGAAGTGAAAATGTTTTCTCGCTGAAATAAAACCCAAAAGAATCTGAAATACTTTTTGGGTCAAAACTGGAAGTAGTTCACTGTTAAATAAAATGCCTGAATTTGATGTGGGACAACTGCCAAAATCAAAGAGAAGAAATTTCAAGGAATGGTTATAGTGGTTTCCTTTAATCCATCAGTCTTTGATGGGAAGTCTCCCCATGGCAGGAATTGGATCATCCAAAGGCCTCCAAGTGAAGACTCTTCCTGCAGAAATCAGAGATACCAACTCGAGCAGTGTGATGAACTGAATTGGAACCAACCACTCTCAGGTCAGTGTCCTCACAAGAAAGCTCTGGAGCATTTCTGGGCTGGATAGTCCATCCTATGGGGTTCCACATTGTAGAAAATACATGGAGAAAGTGTGGGTGGCTTTATGGCTCGATGGTACTATGTTTGCCTGGGAGAAACAGCCTATCTCTGTGCAAATACAGAAAAATTAGGGCAAGATGATGTCTCAGAAAGTCTGTGCTCTCCCTTTATCCCTTCTACTGTCAGCCCTTCCACCCGGGGTGCTTGAGCTCAGCTAGAAGGACCAATCTGCAGAAACAGAGAGACTTTGGGGGTTTTTACTATGGCCTTCAATTTATGGACTTTATGAAATAGTTCTCTTCTTTGCCTTCACTTCACCTTCTGCAGAAGAGTATGGAATGCCCATTGTCCTGACCTATCCATTTAGACACAGATGATTTTTGCATACATTTAAGAAAGAAGCTTTTTAAGTCAAACTTTAAGGAAAGATCGATTTGTTGTATTTTAGCTGGTATTCACACTAATCCTTGGACACACCAAATAGGCTGGAGTCCCAGTGTGACACATCTTACAAGTAAGAGGAAGTGCTTGCCTGAAGAAGATAATGGTCTAAAAATTAAAGAAAGAAGAAAAAAAAAAAAAAAGAAAGCCTTATATTCCACATGGTCACATGTGGGAATTCAAATTCATGTTGGATGACAGATCCTGTGTTGCTCCTGAAGTCTCTGCTAATCTCTAATCCCAATAATCAAAATCGTTGCCTCAAGCCCCATCTCACATTTAAGTGCTCCACGCTTGCTGTTTTCTTTCTTTAACAGGTAGAATAATGAGTATTTCTTGAATGTTGCCTTTAGCCAGCTCTAATCTGCTTCTGTGGGAATTCCCTGGGAGAGCTCCTGGCTTCCCATGGAGCTCCAGCACAGCCAACACTCATTGTAAACACAAGGTGGTGGTAATTACATCTGTTTCTTTGCTGCACAACCTCTGTGCAGAACTTTCCTCTGTCTTTGCCCCAAGAGCTACAATACGTCTTAAAATCAATAAAGTCGATACCTTTAAAAAAGATTTGTTGATGTTTGGACTACACATAAAATTAGATCCTCTGATTAATAGCACAACAATGTGGCAGCATCACTGCATTATGGGACGTGAGGCTCTTCCTCACTCACCCACTTACAAAGAACTGTATCTTGGAATAACAAAGACTAAAAATTACAGCTAAAAGAATAGTTATTGACTCACAGAAATAAACTGCAAACCCCTTCCACCGTGCTCCCCTTCCATATGCATTGTGTTGTCATTTATTCACGTCCATCCTCACGCTGGATGTCAGAGCACTTCCCAAAGAGACACTGAACAAACAAGCAGTGCAGTCTCACCATAGGGTTTATGTGGCAACTGCTCTGCTGCAAATAACAGCCCATCATAACCAGCCCCTTGGCTCAGCAGGTCCTTGAAAAAACAGTGATGGACAAACTTTGGAGTGAGGAACCATCTCCTCTGGGGCTGGTGGCCACGAGAGTTATCTCTGCAAGTTCTGTGCTTATAAATAAGGGACTTGAGGACTTGTTTAAAAGGTTTATCTAGGTGTAGGTGTTGTTTCCAATTTTTTTCTGGTTTCAGCTTCTTCCCCAGACTATAAGAGGTTGCCTTCCCAAAACGACAAAAACATGAAAGCTGGAGAGGGGCTTTCGACAAGGACATGGAGTGATGGGAAAAGGGGAAATGGCTTTAAACTGAGAGTGTATTACATGTAGATCTGCTATGAGACAGAAATTACTTACTGTAAGGATGGTTTTTACACACTGATGCCTTCAAAGACGTTGTCCCTGCTTTGTGTTAACACCAGAAGCAAATTGGCTTCAAGTTTTTCATCATTTCCCTTCCTACTGCCATGGATGTGCCACAACATCTGAGGAATTTCTTCTCCAGTGCTTTTGGTCTCTGGGAATGTTCCTGGGACTTAAGGAACAAGCAGGTGGGAGTGTTTTGCCTTGAAGACTGGGTTGTTTGTACTGCTTGGGTTTATTAGATCTATGTCCCATCCTATAAACTTTTGCACCGTGTTATTGCACTTCCATGGATTCATCTCTCAGTAGATTGAGTTTAATTGCTGTGCAATGTCTCTGAGTTTAGTTATTATCAAATGAGGTTTTTTATATTTTAATTACAGTTACAAACCTGTGGTCCCTATAAACTCAGTCTCAATTATATTTTCCCTCTGGAGTACCTCTTGTTTCTCTTGTGTCTGTGTAGCGAGAGACTTCACTCTGTTCCTTTTGAAAATAATTATTTCTTCCCCACCACCACTTTTCAATCTCAAATAACCATGTCAAGGTATATTATTTTTTAAAGCCTTGATAAGAAGCTATTTTATTATTCTTCAGATGAGTAATCAAAGTCATTGGAGATTGGTAGGTGAATCAGAATGGAATAACATGCTGAAATGGAGCCTTTTTTGGGAGAGAACAAAGCAGCTGATAATTGGCTGTATTATCTGAATTTGCCTGTTTGGTAGGAGGAGCTGCCAGGCATAGGGATACTGGGGGAGGTATTTGGAACCTGGAGATGGTGGTGGTGTAAACTGGAATGGGGACAGTCTGGTTCATGTGTGTTTAGTGGGAAACCAGGAAGAGGAAGGAAGGAGAAGAAAGTTTGCAAGAGGTTGGAAATTTCAGAACTGGGGAAGGAGGCTCAGCTCAGGGATGTGTTACAAAGGCTTTCTGGAGACTAGCAGGAACAGCTCCCTGTGTTGTTATCCAGGAGTCAGATGGGAATAGGGAGGTGGCTGTGCTCTTTGGGGGAACTGGCTTTGAGTGTGAGTGTGCAGCCAGGCCTGCTGGCATGGCCAGATGTCAGCAGATGACAGCAAAGATAGAAACCTGGTATGGCCACAGTCTTCTTGCTTATCTGGTGCTGCCTCTGCCACTCACGGGTTCTCATCTTGAGCCTTGACAGCTTGTTAGATTGTGAAGGAAAAGGGGGAACAAGTCCTGGATGTCCCCCACAGTGCAGTGGTGGGATGGGCTGTTGGGTTGGCTTGGCCTGGCTGTGCCCCATTGCCTTGTACCCCTCTCTGATGGAGGGACCTCGAGCTGAGAGGAGCAGGCTGAGGGAACCACACCAGTGCTGGCTCTTGCTGCCTGTAAAACATCAGGTAGTGGGGAAAGGCTGATAGTTAATCAGTGACTTTAGTACTGCCGTGAGATTGGGAGATGAACACGACCTTTGCAATAAACTGCAGGAAAAGAGCATGAATTACCTCAAAAGCCTCACACTGCAAGTTGCACTCAGTTTTATAGGACAAGACAGCACCAGCATTGACAAGAAAACCGTGATCTTGATCCCAGTCCCAGTCCAGGACATCAGAGCTCCAAACCCACCCTGGGTGAGCAGCAGCAGTGGGTGCTGCCCCACTGACAGGCAGGGGAGGGGGATTGCTTGAGGGCCCTCCAGAAGTGCTTCCCACTTCAGGGATTTGCTTTGCAGCAAGAGACCTGGTGTTTGTTTTGTTTGTTTCTCCCTCTTCGTAAATTAAAATGGAAGATTCTTATCACAGCCTCATGGTTGGAATTAGGGGTCAGTATGGCCACATGAAACACTTGTTAAGATGGCTTTGAGCATGCCCACACAATTAAAACACTGACCTAGAGCAGTCCTTTTGTTTTGAAGGGACCAAGTGTTTCTCTCAGAAGTGTGTCATATTAAATTTCACTTCATCACAGCAACACCCCGTCGAGTGTAAAAAATAAAAGAAAAAAAATACAATTTCATTTGCTTCCACTCTGTATGAAAACAAATAGAATGTATGAAAATTGAGGTTGCAATTAAGTTCTATAACATCAGGAGAAACAAATATGTCTATGAAATGTGTGCTGGCCCTGAGTGGAAAATTCAGTTGTGTTGGACAATGTGTGTACACAAAAATACAGATATCTGTCTATCCTAATGTCCACTCAAACTCACACCCTTGTGCATGTTTTCTGCTGAATATTGCCCTTCACAAGCACATCTGACAAGGAGCCCCATGCAGACCTGGGTTTTGGACATGATATTTGCATGGAGAGGAAGTCTCTCAACGATACAGAGAAAAATAAGAGCAGACTCACAGCCTTGCCCACATGGTCTGTTGTCCTTGATTTTGCACATTCCTGAAGGTAAGCAAACTCAGAAAGGCTGTAGTAGAAGCAGAAAAAGACTGAAAAATTTCCTGTAGTTAAACAGTATCAGCTGTGTGTGGGGATGTCCCTGGTATTCATCTGGTCCTCGTCACACTTATGAATGAATATATTTGAGGTAAAATTCTTGCTGCTGTTGGTGAACAGGAAGATTCAGGCTGTTAAGGGACCATTCACTCATTTAATTATCCTACATGTGTGTCAGTAAGGATGGGAATACTTAAGAGTATTTAACAAAACTCAGAGATACTCAGTAAGGTATTTTTGTCTTGTTAAACACTTATTCCCTCCTTCCTCCCTGTGAGCCGCACAGGAAGACTTGGAGAGCTCAATATTCTAATAGTTGAGATGACAACTGAATCCCTCCTCTTGTTCCATTCAGCCTTAATTAGCATTTTCATATGCATTTCCTTGTTCTTGCTGAAAAGCCTGAGATGAGAGTGAAGATGTTCAGGTTATTAAGTAATTATGAAATACCCACCTCTTTCCTTGAGTGCCCCAGGGAAATTTGCCAGCTCTCTAACCTGTCCTGCCCCTGCCTGTGCTGTCCCCTGTGCTGTCACCTGCCTGTGAGCTGCAGTCAGGCTACAGGGTCAGTGCTGCTTTCATAGTTATCACCAGCATTCATGTTCCTGAGAAGGTCTCTGACGGTGCATGGGCCACCTCTTCATGCAAGGAATCAACTCACAAATAAAAGACTTAGTGAGTTGTCCTTTCTGCTTTGTGAGGACCATTCCTGGTGACCTTCTCTTGGCAACCTCTGGAGAGGGTGGAAGGAAGGTGTGTGCCCAGTGCAGGTAGGAGAGCAGCAGATGGATCTGCTTTCTGGAGACTTTGTAAGCTGTCCCCATTCTAAGGGCTCTGGCTGTGTGCCATGCCCAGTCCTAATCACCTGGAGAAGGGAAGTGTCCAGGGAGACCTTATAGAATCATAGAATGGTTTCAGTTGGAAGGGACCTTAATGCTCATCTTGTTCCAGCCCCTGCCATGGGCAGGAACACTTTCCACTATCCCAAGATGCTCCAAGCCCTGTCCAATTTGGCCTTGAAACTTCCAGGGATGGGGCAGCCACCACTTGCAGCCTTCCAGTACCTGAAGAGGGCGTATAATTAGCAGCAGGACAAGGGGTGATGGTTTTAAACAGAAGGAGGGGCAATTTAGACCAGACAAAAGGAAGAAGTTTTTCACAATGAGAGTGGCAGACCATTGGCACAGGTTGCCCAGAGAGGTGGTGGACACCCCATCCCTGGAAGTGTCCAAGGCCAGGCTGAACAACCTGGTTTGGTGGAAAGTGTCCCTGCCCATGGCAGGGGGGTTGTACTATATGACCTTTAAAATTCCCTTTTAACCCAAAGCATTCCATGACTCTGTGAAGTGGAGATTCAAAGCCCAGGCTGGGGAGGTAGGTGAGCAGAGGTGTTGGAGTGTTGCCTGCCCAGCTTGGCATGAGACAATGTCCCTCAGAGGAATTGCCACCACATTAATAGGAGGAAAGGGGGCCCTCGTACTGGGCTTTGTGCAGGGTGATCTGTTGCCCATCAGGGCTGGATGGATCATCAGTGAATCATCAGCTTAGGTGCTTCAGGGTGGTGTTGCCCCTGGATGGGAGGGGCAGAAGAGGGACATCAGTGATCCTTGTTAGGCTGGACATCTTGGGATTTGCTGCCCTTCCCCTGTGATTGGCAGCCTGGGTACATTTATGGCCATTTTCATACCTCACTACAAACACCGAAATTACTGCTTTGGCTGACAGACAGCCAAAAACGTCTGAAAGGCTCATTGTTTCCCAAGTAATATTTTCAATACAAATTGAGCTGAATGGTTCTTGAAAACAATTGTATATTAAACTCCAGCAAATATCCGTGCTGTTCAGGCCCACACAGGGTAATATAAACGCCAACGTGGCTTGATAAAAGCACAATGAAAGGTTCTATTTTTGTGAGTGTCAGTGACCTTGTGTGGCTGTTTAAGGACTGTTCAATCTCCTGTTCAGGATGTATAAAATTAATATACCTAAGGGGGAGGATGTTATTAGGAGTTAGCTCGGAAATGCTACAGGAAATGCTGCAGATAGATGGCTGAAATTACCCTGTAGACATTGTTCAAACAGATCTGTGTTTAAAATTAAACTTACAAGAAAATCCTTTTACTAGTTAGTCACCAACAGAATAAGTATCTATTGATTGCATCTCCATTTGTTACATCTTAATAAAAGCAAGAGTTTTAAAACTACATAAAAGAACAAGGGGGGGAAGAGTGTTAGAAGTGTTATTAACATATTAAAAGATAACCACAATGGATATAATAAAATACATTATTCAAGAGGCATGATAGCAAAACTCAGTGAGAGTGTCTTTGCCCCTGCACGTTCTTAACATCACTGAAAAGAATTATTTCTCTTCATCTATTTTCTGCTGCCTCTGCTTTACCTCAAAAGCCATACATTATTCCCCCAATCTATTTCATTGAGCAAGATAATTATCTATGCATGGATGCTTTAGCATTAAAGACATCTCCCAGAAAGTACAACTTTCCCATTTATTTATTTATTTACTTATTTATTTTAACAAAAGGGCTAAAAGAAAGGTGTGTGGGAGAAGGAAATAAGGATCAGTGTTTAAAACACAGCTAATGACATGCTAATGTGCCCAAATGAATATTGAAAGAACTCAAACATTGCTTTGAAATTAATTATACCACTCCCTTTGTCCTGTAGAAATGGGAGATTAAAACCTGTACGGAGATGTTTACTATGTTTAATTTTCAATTGTTTCTTTGATGTAACAGATAGAAAGGTTTGCACCTGCAAAGTAAAAAGGCTGTGAACAGATTGCAAACATTCTGCAAACACTTCATCAAGAATTTTAGTTGTCAGCCTCCCCAAGCACAAGGGAGCCTTGATGATATCTTTGTGTGCCTTTGACTCCTTTTGATTAATAAATGCAAACAAATTTCGCTCAGTAACCTCTGGTTGCAATCCATGCATGACAATTAGGGACAACCTCTGGTGAAGGGAGGCACTGAAGTCTGTTCTCCCTTCCTCTCCTACACAATAAATAGTTGATCTTTAATGCTTTTTGACAATTAGAGAATGAAATCTTTTGTAGTTGTGCAATCCTGGCTACTCTTCATTATTCTGTTCTCAGCAGTGACAGATCTGTGTTTGCTGTAGTATTACAGTGGTTTGGGTGGATGGGCTAATTTTTTTTCCTTCCTTTTCTTCTTCTAATGCTACTTCAAACCAGTATTGAAACTTGGACTGAAAATATTGCTTTTTTTTTTACTGAACAGCCTGTGAGTTTCATCAATACAATGGATTTTAGGAAGAGCTGCTTCGGAACTTGCATAAAACCCAAGTAAATTACTGCCTGACTTTGTGGGTCCACCTCGAAAATAGTACTAAAACTGTCTTAAAATGGTTGGGGAAAGTCCCTGACACCTTGGGCAAGCAGCAGAACTTGTATTAGGGCTGTGGTTCTGGTCCTGCACCCCTTATTCCACTTCAGTTCCATGGTACCAGGCACAGAGGCTGAATCCACTCTCCCATGAATGTGGAGGGGTTTAGCAGATGAGGCAGATGGTTTTAGAAATGAATGAACTCAGCTGCTTTCTAGATGGGAGCAGATGCACAGACAGAGGATGCATAACTTGTTTTCGTAAATTCTGAGATCCTAAAGATATAGTTAGGGACTTGGAGGAATTCAGAAAGTGTAAGGATAACCTAAGTGAGCAAACCCTCAGACAAAGTAGACTTTTCATGGAAAATTAAAAGAGATGTAAAGGCTTTCCAGAGGTAGGAAGACAGAATAAGAAATTAGGACTATACATTGAGGGTTGTGTAGAAATAATCTAAGTATGACCCCAAAAATGAGTGCCTATGTCTTGGTTTTGAAGAAAAAGGTGGGACAGAGGCTGGATGGCTATGGGAACCAAGCTGTAAGAATTTACCTGGTCTCAAGTAGAAGCAAGATTCAAGGTGCTCAGATTAGGAAGGGTTAAAACATCTGTGCATGAGACTGCAGTGTCTGTTGGGAGAACAGCACACACAGCACCTGCATTGAGAGTGGGGGACAAGGGGATGGAAAATGTCCCAGTTGTCTGATCTCAACACTGTAAAAGGCTTCAGGTGATATTTGGAGGAAAACCAGTGAGAAAAAACTTTAATTAAATTAATCAAATAATTTACAAAAGAGGATATAAATAGAAAATAGAATAACATACCATCTTTCTTCTGTCCAATGCCATCACGTGCCAAGCCATCCTGATCTTTTTTTCTGGTAGTTTAACTGATTTTCTTGACAAAGAAAATGCAATAGGTCTCATCTTTATGGACTTCAGTGAAGCATTTGATATAGCACCACATGGGAAATTATCAGGGAAAAGGGAGGCAGTGGAGATTAGTAGGAAACCTGAAAGGTTGATAAGGAACGAGCCACAGGTGGAAATGAAAACAGATTGCATTAACAGGGAAGACATCTCGTTAGAAGGAGGTTACCCAGAGCATTCCCCAAAGACTGGTCTTGATACTATCTTGTGCAATATTCCTGGGAATGGCCCTAGGGAGGAGGACTGCGCTAGCCGAGTTTGGAGATAGCACAAAATGAAAAACATCATCAGGACAAGAACTTGGTGTGTTGTATACATGGAATTTGGGACTGGAATAGCAGAAAGGATAAGATGGAGCATGTGCCCTCAGGGACAAACAGTGATGATTTCTGGGATAAGCTGAGGGTTGCAGTTCAGGGGCACGGAGGTGGAAGAACAACCGAGCCATACTCAGCAATCCCAGAGGATTTTGAGCCATGACGTGATTCCATGAAGGTATTTCGAGTAGTGCTAGTGATAAATTCCTGTCTGGCCATCCTGCTGCTTCTGCTGAGCTGCCATGTGTGGTCCTGATCCTGCTCAGAGCTGGGAGCTGAGATTTCAGGAGAGGATACAAGAGCCTGGATCATTTGGACCAGCAGAGTAAATGCTGAGATATGATCTGATCATTCACTGATAAATGCCGAGGGAATGCAGACAAGTGAGGAGAAAAGAGCTAATGGACAATGTTCACACAAAACCAAATGGATATAAAGTGAGCATTAATAAATTTTCTGATCCCAGTGGGATTCCCAGCCCTCAGAGACCCGATGGGTCTTTCAGTGAGAAAACCAGGAGGAAGAAATACAACGGTTTATAAGACGTCGCTCTATCAGATTATTTGGTGTTAAGCAGAGACCTAACAGCCTCATCCTGTCCCAGTGTTCCTTTTACCCTTTGAGTGGTGGATCTTGAGTCCTTTCCATGCTGGAAAGCCCATCACTTGATGGAGGTGCTGCAGGAGTGAGTAGGGAACAAGTAGGAACATTCCCCACGGTCTCGGAAATATCAGTCAGAGGTGACTATCGAGAGGTGCCTGATTACAGGACTGGCCATTCAATCCCAAAAACAGAGGGGGCACTTCAACACTAACTACATTAGGGTGGCATAGGGAATATGCACCTTCAGGGCTTTTCCTCAACCCCAAAATTACCTCCTGCATCCAGAGCTTTTCCAGGGCTGCATTGCTGGAGGTGCAGTCATTCCTGCATATCCCAAGATAGGACGTGTCCTGGGTTCCACTCTAACACAGCATGTAGTCTGCCCCCCAAAACTCCCAGTTTTCTCTTTTCTTTCCTTTTTTTTCAATGAAAGCCTAAGTTAGGAGGAGTGGTGCCTGCAACATTTGCCAGACATCACAGGGAAGCAGTAACAGGTGCTGAGAGCCTTGTGTGTCTCAGAGATGTTCAAAATAACTCCACCTCTAATAACTCTAAATGTTCCCCTTCCAGGGAACAACAGGTAGGCAATTCCCTAGATCTCAGTAGGGATTATGGGTTTAAATGAGATTGACAGTTTACATCCAGTAAATTTTAATTTACAAATGGGCTAAAGAAAAAAAATAGAATAATTTTTTAAAGGTGAAGCATCAACAGTTTTCCCAAGTTCCACAGATCTGTAGCGATGAGTCACTGGGAATTC
The DNA here is from genome assembly GCF_001715985.3 of Manacus vitellinus. Taxonomy (NCBI): domain Eukaryota; kingdom Metazoa; phylum Chordata; class Aves; order Passeriformes; family Pipridae; genus Manacus; species Manacus vitellinus. The sequence continues at coordinate 3,214,078 of NW_021940541.1, forward strand.
AAGCATAGAAAAGCAGTTGTTTGCTAGGCAGAACTGAGAATTTAGCTGGGAAAGGTTTTCCAGAGTATTAGAGGTGATGAGAGGGAAGACTGGTGATACACTGGGACCATTTTGTCAGCATCAGTCTTGCAGGAACAGTTCCTCAGTCCTTACATCACCATTCCCCACTCTGCTACCTCAAAACTAAGGCAGTATCACAGTGTGGTGCCTCCTCCTTTTTTCTGGTAAATCCTGAGATGACGAACATCTACAGTGGGTGTGAGATGTTTATGCAAGTAGTGAAAAAGATTCAGAAACCTTTAAATGAAAAATTTTTTTCTGTACATTTGCTTAGTTGTCTCCCTAACTGTTACTGATGTCCCCCATCTCCAACCCCTGTGTTATGGCCTATCCCAGGGCATCAGTTCCCAGCAGCCCTCACAAGAAGATACTAGAAGGGATGCTGGTCCATGTGTTCCAATAGTTATGGAGAAGGGACCTGGAGATGGTGCCCAGAAATGTTCCTGAGCATGTGTGCTCAGGATAGGGTTGGTTTTTTTTCATGCAGTTCATGTGTACAGTCCTTTACATCCAACTCTTAATAATAGCCAGTTTAGTAGTGTTGGGGCAGATGTATTTATTCCCTGTTATTTAATACCCAGGTAACAACTGCTGGGGCATTTAATGAGTTCTTAAAAAAAAAAAAATCCACTGAGAGGCACACATTCTCACATACCTCCAGCCTTATTTCATGAGCTTAATGGACTCCAACCTCTGCTCCGGTAGTTAAAAATCTTCCATTACTATCACTGCAGCGTTTTTACTGCTTTTTTTTATTTGCTCAATCATTTCACAGTCCAGTTGTTCAGTTTGGGTCAGGTGGGCTATAAAATATTCCTGTAACAAGTTTAATCTCTGCAACATCTCCGGCCTCCATCTATAATGACTTTGTACCAATGCTACTTTCTCCCAAATCACTGCTTTCAAGAACTAACAAATCTCCTTTTGGGACAAACACACATCCCAAACACACACCCCTCCTTCCCAGCATCTCCCAAACAACAACAGTGTTTAATGCACTTGGTTATCCTGTCCCCATTGGAAAGATTCAGTTTAAAATTACCTGGATGTGAATAAATGAAAACTTTTAGTGGCTGAGCACCAATTCACCTGACTACCTGCCCATGCTTTTGGGCTGCTCTCAGGACTTTTGTTCCATAGTCCTATTTTCGGATTTTTGTGTGGTTTTGCCCCATTTCAGTATGGTTTTGTGGAGGAGTTGCCCAAATAAGAGCACAGGCTCCTTGTAGGGAGGGCAGGTGATGCTGAGGAGGGCTCTTACCATCTGTTCAGGAGCTGGACTTGGATGGTCCTTGTGGGTCCCTTCCAGCTCAGGATATTCTGTGGTTCTATGACATGTGTGCTCTGGAGCTTCCAGGAACGCTCCTCAGGAACAGCAGATATGCTCCCCAGTCCTGAAAGCTCCCTGTGCATCTGCCCAAGCCTGCCCTGCTGGAATGACATCTGTGTCCAAGACAGAGTTAAGGAATGTTGCAAAGGGCTAAACATTGGAAGGGGCTGCCCAGGGAGGTGGTGGAGTCCCCATCCCTGGAGGTGTTCAAGGACTGATTGGACGTGACACTCGGTGCTTTAGGCTGGGTGACAAGGTGGTGATGGGTGAAAGGTTGGGCTTGATGATCTTGAAGGTCTTTCCCAGCCTCAATGATTCAGTGATTCTGTGAATACTGTGCCCAGACCAACCCCAGTGCTCATGAGGCAATCAAGGCCACTGAGTTCTGTACCAGATTCAGGCACTTTCTGGAGGTTCTTGTTTGCTCTGCAGGCTCTGAACCTTTTAATGGACACAGATTCCCATGTATTCACATATGAGATAAAAAATGGGAGATTTAGTAAAGGATATATGAGGGATTTGTGGTGAAGGTGTCACACTGGGTTGCTCTCCTGAAGCCTGTGATGGGAAGAGGATGATTGTGTAGATGGATGTGTCCTGGTGCTTCTTCCTACCCTGAGGCACCATTTGCACACTCAGGAAAAGAAAGATTTCAGCATCTTTCTCAAACAAGCTGCAGTTCTGCTCTTGGTGAGGAGGAGCAGTGGAAAGGTCTAGTCTACAAGCCTGCAGAAATTTTAAACACAGAAAGTTCCTCGGTTCCACATCTTGCATTCAAATATTCACCTGTTCCCATGAGCCAGACCTTGCACAGCCTGTGGAGCTGCAGCTCCTGTTGGATTGGCTCATTGATTTACTGCATGTTGTAACTCCCTGGAGTGGCTGTAATATGGGGAGGTTGTGCTGCAACCTTCCTCTGCCTGGCTCCTCCTGGCTGGCTCCCATTATCTCCTTCCCCGTCTATGGGACCAGTCAAAATCACTTGCTGGTCCTTTCCCACAGCTAAACATCATCTCCAGCCCATGATGCATTTTGTATCTCTCCAGAAAGTAATACCTATAGAAGTCAGCACTTCAGTGATTTATGTAATTAAAATATGATGGATCAAGTCATTAAAATTCACCAGCACTGGTACACGTGTTCACAAGTACACAACTTGTCTCCAACTGTGCCTGCCCCATCATCCCACCATGACCTTGCTTTATTACTTAAGCTTTCACTCCGTATCAGAAAATTATGAATAGCAGAACAAACTGAAGAGTGGAATTAAAAACAAGAGTGCCTGGTATATTTTTCTGCTTGTGTTTACTTTGTCACTTCAGAATGACAGGCTTGAAATTCCTGCATGATCTTCAGCATGTTCTAAAAATGACAGCTACTATAATTCAAATTTACTGCTGTATTTTTTTTTACTAGTAATGAAGTTGTAAATGCAGCATTTCTTTCATTACCTATTCATTAAAGATATGACATGAAAACAGAGTTACCATGGAAATGGCTCTGTGAATTCTGAGTACATAATAAGAATTTCATTGTTTACACTACAGCACAGATAACTGATGGGTGTTGTTGTTGCTGGTAAAGTCTTATTTAGCCTCGGGAATGCTTGTAAGGGGAAAAAGGTTGTGCAATTGGTCTTCCACTAAGTGCCTCCACACAAGCAGAGCTCTGTAAAATCATCAGTGCAAAAGAGTTTTATGATGAAAGGCAGCAAATATGTTTGGAGCTTTAAATCTTTGAGCATCATTTGGAGCTGCATATTTAAACATTCAAAACAGAGATAGCCTAGTTGGTGTGTTACTAATAGTCTCATTGCAGAGCTAATGCCTACACAGCTCATATAAATAAATTAGGATACAAAGAATTTAGGAGTTTTTATACTTCAGCTGAAACCAGTGGGTTTTACTAGCAGGTAAGCATCAGATTTAATAAATAGCAATGCTAACAGCTTTGCCAAAAGGTAAAGGTGGTAGAAGCCTTATTTTTGCACCAATTGGAATTTCAAACGAAATATTGGAAATCAGGAGCTGTGTCCTTTAACTGTATAGCAGGGACTGCACTTTTGTGCTACACTGCCCCTCTGAAATGGTCTTATTTTATACCTATTGGGACTGGGAAGACTCTTAAATACCCAAATGCCACAGTGACCCTTTGACAGCTGAAGTCACAGTGACTGTCAGCTGCACTTTTTCTGGTAAAAAGGTTTTAATCCCATTCTGCAGCTCTACAAAACCCCCAGAAAAGGCTTGAGCTCAGCTGAGAATCAATGAGTCAGAATTGTCATTTGTGCCCCCAAACCCTGGCTGTTTCTCATTTGCAAACCAGTTCATTCCAGGGAATGAGACATAAAGAGAAGCATTATAGATACTGTGTTACAAAACAGAGTGATAATGAGATCTCTTTTGTGCCTTAAATAAACATTTAACTGTTCCTAGTTTTAAGCAATAAAATATGTACATCTGCACAGAGATGAGGAGTCTGAATGTGACTGGGCATGTCCCGAGCCCTCTGCTGTCTGTGACAAGATTCTTGTTGATGATAAAGGCGCTGAGTTGGGGTGCTTGATGTACATCAGTGCTCTCCCATTCCAGAGTCATTTGCACTCGGCAGAACTAATCACTCCTAATTGCAGTTGACTGGCAGAATAACATTAATGAAGCAGCCTGCGTGTTCATCTTCCCAGGGTCTTTGCAGGAGGACTCTGTCCTCCCAGATCTTCCAGTTGCTGCAGGTGGAAGGAAGGGACCATCCCAGAAACCCACAGGGCAGTGACAGATACAGCCCTAGAAACTGGGTGTTTCCATTCCCAGTCCTGAGCCAGGAGCTCGTGTTGACTCTCATTTTAGTAAAATTTGGTACATTTGGGGGAGAATTAGCCATGGCAGCAGTTAGACATGACAGGTTAAAACAGTAAGACTGTAAAGGGCATCAGATGGGTCACACTCATGCAAAGAGCAGCAAGTTCTTTCTCCCCTGAGCTTGTCTGCCACAGTGCAGTGAGAACCATTTTAAACCTGTCTTTATGAATAATTTGATACTTCCAGGGTTCTGAGGAATGGCCGCAGACTGCAGTTATTATTCATAGTGTGAATAATAATTTTGTAGGAAAGGATTACAGTGTTATTCCTCAACACATCTGAAGCTACTTTAGGAGAAGAGATTTAGGCAGTGAGGGGACTCAGTGCTACTGCCACACATTCGCCAGTAACTTATAGTTTGCCCTGAGTGGAAAAAGACAGTTTAAACGTGGATTCTCACCTGCTGCTGGTAAGAAATATCTTCCACCTTCAGGGATCCTGCTGTCCACATGCTCACCTGGGTCCATATCCCACATCCCTCTTGCCTGTGTTCAGCTGGCACACAGGGATGTGCTTTGGCTTTGGCTCAGCTTGGCGAACTCACAGCACGTGGCACGAGAGGGAGAACAGTTTTCACATCTTGCTGTTGATTACCAAATGAAATGTAACTCAGATTACTGGAGCTGCTCAGATTAATGTTCTTGACAGTGTTTTAACTTCGCAGAGCATCTGCACCATATGTGATCCCACGAGTGCTTTGTGGGTTGAGTCACTGCTGTGACAGAGCAAAGAAAAAACGTTTAAATCATATTTTCTTTTTGAACCAGTAGGCAATGTTTTGGTTTTGGTAAAATTCATCAGGCACAAAGAGAATAGGAAAATGAAAAAGGAAATGTATTTGAATAATGAGAGCCCTGATCATCACATGAAATATGAAGACTTACACAGTAGGTTGCATTTTGGACCTAAATTATTTGTTTTGTTCTGTTTCAGTTTAAAGTTTAATTACTTTTTTTTATTTTGAAGTGTTGCAAACTATTTTTACTGATTTTTTTATTTAGGGTCAATTTTTTCTGGTTAGATAGAACAGCACAAAGACAAAACTGTTCTTTATCTGCCTCCTAAATGGGCTGATGTGCCGCAACCCGAAATCTATAGGAGCTATGTCTTGGTCTGAAGAGTTTACCTGGCTCCTTACATTGGGTTTTCCTCTCTGTGGTAATGCAGGGAGACAAAAGCAGGAATTTCAGCCGCCTCTAAGGTCTCTTTGAGGGTTTGGGAATCCCAGCTGCTAATGCTGTCCCCTTGCTGAAGGGTGCAGAGACATTTGTGCTACATCATTTATTCCCCATCCCTGGAATTGTCCAAGGCCAGGTTGGACGGGGCTTGGCACAGCCCATGGCAGGGGCTTGGAAATAGATGGTCTTTAAGGTCCATTTCCAAACCAGACCTTGGATTTTGGGATTCTATGAACCAGCATCATCTCAGCCCACATTTAGCTTTTGCATGGGATCCACATTAGTGTCTGAGGCCCCCACACGCTCCTTATCATGGAAAACTAGCTGTGGGATGTATAGATGAGACCAGAGGTATATAAATAACACAGGTATTGCACATTTTACTGCATTTTGCAGTTCTTGGTTCTCCAGGCTTATTTCGTACGCAGCAGGGGCAATTTGCACATAATATCTTTGCTCCTGGACTGTGAGCATTTATGCTACATGAAGTTAAGCAGAAAACCCTCAGAAACAGAGTTTAATAACAAGAAGTGCTGACTCACTTTTAATTGGAGTGCTCAATGCCACGGGAGCACTGCGCCATAAGCTTGGGTAGTCAGTGTATCTTATTTTGCAGCTTGCAATGTCCAAGCTATAGTGCACCACTGGCTTTATTTTTAATGCAAATTATAGCTGATTTCCAACTGTTGAATTGCAGGTACTGGGAGCTTTGCTTGCTTTTAAAACTGCTATTAGTAATTCGAAGAAATTGGTTATCTGAAGAGCAGGCAGATCCTTGCAGGCAGGGGATAAACACAATTGTTTGCCGTCAGGGTGGTTTGTTTTTTCAAAACACTTATTAAAAGTGTTAGAAACCATGCTGGCTAAAAGTGGAGTTTGCAGTTTTCTGAGTGCTGTATGTCTCTTTCAGAAAAATTCATTATAATAACAGAGTCACCGGGCTGACTCTATTTGTGTAAAACAACAGACTCTCTGGAGATACTAGAGGGGTAACAAAACAAATGTACAATGTCCTGATAGAAATACAAGTATTGATCTGATGAATATTGCAGCCTAAAGACTACATGTTATTAGGGTGTAATGAAATCTTGTTTTGCCTTCAGAGCTGTAGCACTGCTGCTGGTCACTACAGCACTAAATTATTCAGGAATCACATCCTTGGTAATACTGGGATGCTTTAGAAGATGCCATCAGCTTGCTTCTTTCTTTTTGTTCTTCTCTCCCATCCAAATGTTCTTTCTTGTCTCTAAATGTTCCACAGATGCTTGAAATAAAGCCTTTCCGTCTTGCTTTTGCCCTGTTGGACAGAAGCTGAGGTTGTGGCTCATCAATACTGTAAATCTGGCACTAAGATTCTTGTTATTGGATCCAAAATGCCACAGGCAAGAGATGCAAAGTGCTGATTCAATACAAACCCACTCTTGTAATTCAGATTTATTTGAAAATTTTTTGATAGATTATAGCATAGGGCTTTCTGCTGAGTCAGGTGTTGTCTGTACTCCCACTGCTGCAAGAAAGTTGGCATAAAACTAGCATGAACTTCATCTCCTCTGCTTTGGCTCCTTCTGCAGAAATAGGACCTTGTGCCCACTCCTGCTGCAGATGGAATGTGTGTGCTGGGAAGGTCAGGGCTGGGCAGGCTGGGGCTCAGCAGCAGCAGAGCCTCCTCTGGAGTGAAACCTCCTCTGTCACGGGGAAAAGAGGGGTGGAGGTATTGGAGGTGCCACATCCAATGTCAGAGGCAGCTTATCCATGGAGCAGTCATTCTGCTGTAGCCCCCTGGGACGCAGGTGGATGCAGTCAGCCACAGAATCACAGAACATCCTGAGTTGGAAGGGACCCACAAGGATCATCCAGTCCAACTCCTGGCCCTGCACAGACACACCAACAATCCCACCCTGTCCAAACGCTTCTTGGGCTCTGTCAGCCTTGTGGCCATGACTACTGCCCTGGGGAGCCTGTTCAGTGCCCAACCATCCTCTGGGGGAAGAACCTTTTCCTGAGATCCAACCTGAACCTCCCCTGACACAACTTCATGCCATTCTCTTGGGTCCTGTCACTGGTCACCAGAGAGCAGAGGTCGGTGCAGCCCCTCCCCTTCCCCTTGTGAGGAAGTTGCAAACTGAAATAAAGTCTCCCCTCACTCTCCTCTTCTCAGTGCTCCACCCCTTTTCCCTCAGCTGTGCCGCAGTGGAATTACTGGCACTGAGAGAACTTCCCAACTCCGTGTTGGCTCAGGGGATACTGTCACATTTCCTGCTCACAACAACCCGCTCACAGCAGAGTGCTCCTCCCCGATATTCCAAGCAGCATCCCCTCCACGGAATTCCCTCCCTTGCTCTTAGCCATGAAGTTGGGTTCTTATATAGTTCTATCCACAGCTATGCCCAATTCCATGTGTCAGACACAGATGAGAAACCACCTAGAAGCTGCAGAGGGAAACGGCCCATCCAGTGCTGCACGTGATGTCCCCCACCCTTCCAGCCTTGCTTTATTAACACAAGTGTCCTTCATTGCTATTTCACTTGAAATCAATCTCTCCAGCACTGATTGCTCTGTCACATTCCCTCTGTAGACAAGCTGGCTGAACACTTTTATCGTACTGCCCGCAGGCAAAGCGGTCCCACAAAGAGCCCTCTAGACTGAGCTCAAGGTCACAGGTCCTAATAGCTTCCTTGGGGTGGCTGACACAAATTCACTTTCAACCTGATCTTCCTGTGGAATTAAATCCTGCTCAGCTTTAGCACCAGTGAAAGACGTCCTCCAGAACAGACTGTTGCTTATAAAGGACTTAACCACAGGTTTCTCTGGAGCTCTGATTCTTCCCTACAGGGAGTAGGTTCTGGTATCAAGGAAACTTCTGCTTCTTAAAAAAACCCACACAAGTTCAGTGGTGAAGTGTTACCGATTCAATATCTAAGCAAACATTTCTATTCCTGAGTGGTCTGTTCAATCTCTCTTACCACTGGAGGCAGGGATGGATCCTCTGCATCTCATTTTGCTGCTGCTGAACTGCAGTTGGCCTCATTCAGCTGAAAATAGGTAAATCTTGGTTGTAATTACATCAAGCCTTCTGGGCTTTGCTTAGGAATAACACACAGGCTGCTGTTCCTTCAGCAGTGGTGTGGGGGAAGAGGTCCACCCTGTCCCACAACAGCACTGTGTGTACAGAGCATGAGGAATGTACATCCCTCTTGGGTCACCGAGAGGACTTCGAGCAACTTTGGGCCAAACTTGTGGCAAAAGACAAAAAAAAATCAAATTCCCTGTCTGTGATATCAGAGTGGTATCTGTGTCTCTAAGACAGGGATTGGTCTGCCTACCCACTTAAGATGCAGATATTAATGAAGCCTTTGGGCCCTAACTCTTCCCAAGACAGTATTTTGGAGTCAGTTGTCCTGGCAGACAGGCAGTCTGGCTTCCCTCCTCAATCCCAAGCTCACCTGAACTGTTGGTGAGAGGGGGTTCACACACATGTCCTATAATGCAGTCACTACATGACTGAATTATGCTGTGCTCCTTTGGTTCATAGCATTTGATTGACTTTACATCAATTCATCTACTTCTGGAGAATCTATCTTTCTTTGGAGAAACAAAGAGTTTTAAAAGTAGGAATCATTTAAACTTCTCGCACATCCTGGAGTGGATTAGAAGATCAAGGCCTGGGGCAGGTTTGCCAATGAACTAAAGAAAGATGAAGGAAAGGACTGAAGTTCCTTAGAGTACTCATGGAGTGTCAGAGGGAGCAGGGCTCAGACCTCACTCGTGGAGCCAGCAAGTTCTGGGCTCACATGTCCAAGGAGACCAATGGTATATCAGCCTATTCCCCTGTTAAGACTCTCTCTCCTTCTGCTAATTTATTGTGATTTGTTTCTTTGCCTCAGATGCCTGTGCTCAGTCCCACTCGTGGCTATCTCTCAGTACACTCCACAACAGGTTGTCAGTATGTTCTATCATGAATCTTTGTTATTGCTTTTGTTTTGTGTGCAACTGCCAGATAACGGAAAATAGCTAACCCCTATCTCGGGAGGACTTTAAGATATTATGATTGTTTTGTTATACAAATAGCATTATCTTCTTGTTGTTTAGGGTCACTTTAAGATGCAGTGCACTTCACCTTTCTGTTCCACACATGCCATGCTTCTGTGTGTGACCTTTCAACAGCAACAAAGAGAGAGGCTTCAAGAACACATCCACTTCTGCTGTGCATTGTTCACCTTGAGCTCTTCCCGTTTCTGACATGCTAATTTTCACAGTAACCACTTTTCATACAGCACAATGCAAATGAACGTGGCACTGCAGCATCCCTGGATCACTCACACCAAGTTAAGGAGTTGCTTCAAGGGAAATGTTGCAGCAAGAAGGTGTGAGGTAGAGGCAATAGAAGAAGATTTGAGAATTGAGAGGTATTGTATGTTGATGTGGAAAGAATGACTGATGTAGGATGGCAACATGGAAAACAAACGGGGAACAGAGCCTTCGAATATTGGATTTTTCTGGGTTGGTGACCAAGGTACAGGAAACACTATATTAGTTTAAGTAATTATCAAATAATTTGATATTAGATTTTTGTCAAAATGACAACAAACAGAAACAAATAGCTCAGATTAACTAAATGTTTTGGTCAAGATGAAGGATAGAGGTTATATATTTTCCACATTTAATGCAAATGCAGTTTGGAGTCCCTTTCCACTGTGCCAGACATGGTGGCATTTTCTTAGGATTTTTTTTTTCAAAGAAAATATGAATTCACTGAGGCCAAGAAGGTGTATTAAAATGTATTGAATGTACAGTGGGGATGGTATGTATGGCAAGCTAGATTTTCTTCCAGACAAGAGAAGGAAAAGAATGAATTTCAAGTTTGCTACCATGGGTACTTACAGACACTAAAGCATGTGAGAAGTCTCCCAGAACCTTCCATTACCTTTTGATCTAACTCTTGGAAAACTATTTGGAGAGAGACTATTTGCAAGAGAACTGCAGAGTAACTATTTACAAGAGCATGTAGTGACAGCGCAAGGGGGAATGGATAATTATTCTATGATAATAGGGAATAGATTATTATTCTGTGATAATAGGAAAGAATTTTTCCATATGAGGGTGGGGAGGCCCTGGCACAGGTTGCCCAGAGAAGCTGTGGCTGCTCCATCCCTGGAAGTGTCCAAGGCCAGGTTGGATGGGGCTTGGAGCAACCCGGGCTAGTGGAAGGTGTCCCTGCCCATGGCAGGGAGTTGTGTCTAAATGATCTTTAAGGTCCCTTCCAACCCAAACCATCCTAGGATTCTATGATCCCAGGAACTGCTACAGGATATTAACAGCCATGGTAAGAACTCTCACAGAGAAAACAGAGGAGCTACAAGTCATGAAGCAAAACCCATCAGACACCCAAAGGGCCATGTGTAAAAAAATCTGTGTTAAAAAATGCCAGGTAAATACAGTCACTGCCAATGCAGCCATTTCACATTGACTTTATAGCTGTTGTTGCAGCCTGATCATTTTCTTGTGGTAGATGCTTTATATATCAAGCAAAGATGCCAAAGGCTTTCCTCAGTACACTGCAATTTTGCTTTTTAAGTTGAAAACTCACTTACTCTTTTAAAACCATAGATGTTTAAAAATCACATTGCTTGAAAAATGTAGCTTTTCATGTTCCCTCTAAATTAGAAGAGACTAATTGCTGTGTTTTTTAAAACACAGTGAAATACTCTTAATATTTCTCCTAGAGTTGCCTCAATTGTGAAATCTTTCTCCACCAAGACAGAGAGAACCTGTGGACATACAGGCTCCTTAACCAAGGTACCTTGATAAAGTACATGCAGTCTGTACTCACCAGTCTGAGGATGGCTCAGAATAACAGCAAAGTGACTTTTCCCTGGAACATTCCTGCACATCTCCAAGCCTGGGGTACCTGTATATGTAGGCTGTTTGGATCTCTGTCCTTTAGAAGGCAGCATGTTGCTGTAGGTGAGTGTAAAATCAGAGAGGGTGAAGTTAACTGGGCTGATGGTGTGTTTGCTGTGCACACAGCCCAGCTGATGTATGGTAACTTACTCACCTGATGTAATTTGTGGTTTGTGAGCTGGAGCCCTTGTACTCCACAGTAATGAGGTTTTAAAAAGACAGATGCTTCCTCTGCTCCAAGGTCTCTTGGATATGTTGTGTGTTTCTGATGTCTCTTTTCACAGCGCAGCCGATGTTTTCTGACGAGTTATTATCAGTGCTCACCAGGGCTCAGCGACACTTGACTGTTTCTGGCCAGTGCACAGAGTCACCCTTTTATTTCTGAATTACTTCACTAATGCATTTGGGGGGAGGAATCCATTTCTTGGGATTCTGAGCATCATAATGCTTTTATATGTGCTGGATTTGCGTGTTTAGTTGACACACAAAGCACACTGCTGTTGGAGGGCAGATAGCTGTTGTGTCCTCACAGCAGGACAGGCCTCAGCACCTTTACCCCTGACACATGTGGTTGGTTCTCTGGACCATTGTGACACCAGGCATCAGCCTTGGGCTTAGATATTGCATGTCCATCTCAGTACTCAGCAACTTCCCTACCCCAGCTTAGAAAACACTCATCCTTTGGGTTTGGGGATCCAAGGCTGCAGCCACCTCAGCTCCCTTCCTCCATCAAGTGTAATTCTATGCTGAGATACATGGGATGCCAAGTTCCTGACTTGAATCCTGGCAGCAATACGCCCACAGGACTAATTCTCTCGGTAGAAGACCTTGTTGACAGGTCCAGGTCATTTGCTGTTCACTTGGTGTGTGTTCGGAGTGTTTGGAGACAGCCACGTCCACCAGGCCTCCCTCACACAGGGCATGGCCCTTCTGCAGACCTCTCACCTCTTGGGCAGATGGAAGGGGATGGCCCCACCTTCATCAATGAAGATGGAGATGAAGAAGATGATGGCCTAGCTCTGCAGGACCCCCTAAATCTGATGGAGAGAATGAAGCTCTGCAGGTGTCTTCAGCGTAGCTGAGCTCGAGAGGGCTGGGGTGGGGTCGGGGGGTGTTTTGTACCCCTCTCCCATATTCACTTCAAGAAATGGAAATCAGATTGTTCCTGATGTTCTGTGGTACTTGGGTTTACCCAACTGCCACCCCTTCTTGGGAGAAATCACACCTTCTAAATCCATTGTGCTGCTCCTGGAATTAGAGGACACTGCAACACTCATCAAGGAGGGCAGAGACATCCAAACACCTCATCATCATCCTTCACCTGAAACACGAGAAGGTCAAGGGGCATCAAACTTGTTGGGAGTGTTCTCCTTCAGGAGGCACATGCAACACCCAGTCCCAGACTGGAAGAGACAGACAGTCAACCCAGTATATTCAGCAACAGTTTCTCTTGCTGAAATGTGTGGTTACAACAGATATTCTTCCATGATTTACTTACTAATGGTTTGTTTTCCATTCCTTTTCTAAACTCAACCCTCTTGCTTCTGCAGTACAAAAGAAGAGTCAAACTGACTACTTAACCAACTGAATACATCACTTGGGATGTTTAGTTCTAAAAACCTGGGAGGGTGTTTTTTTTCAAATTATTTACACTGCAGAGTGGAAAAATAGCAACGTTACTATAGCATTACATTAAATTTCCCCAGGTTAATGGGCTCAGTGTCAGGAGTGAATAATCACAAGTGTGTTGCCAGTGGAGAGACCATAAAGGCACGTTCCCTTCACAGTATATTCTACTCCATGAATATATTAAAATATTTTTCCCACTATGAAAAGAACGGAAATAGCCTTTTGTTTTCCTCTTTTCATAGCAAATGCTCCTGTCATTCGCAGCACAGTGAATTCCTTGAATCCATACCAGTCGGTTTTTATCCTTCCTTCAAGACCCAGAGGCCACTGGAAAAATCTTTCACATGGCTAAACTTCGCTGAATATATTTAACCAGTAAATTATTTGTCTTCTGAACCAGAAGAACCAATACTCATTTATGTTCTAAAAATGGTTTGTTTTACTTACTTTATGAGTTAGATCTGCAATAGTAGCAAAGCCAAGGGACATTTAATTAAGTTATATTTACTTTTTCATGATCTTTTAGCTTTAGATTATAAATCACGAATCAATGAGTACTTAATTTCCTCATATAGCATTAAAAGTAATTGCTTCATAAATTTGTTTTACTAATCCAAATATTTGCACAGAGTGCAGCACAAAGAAGTTGTTTCATTGATGAGAGTTCTCACTTCCCTTTCCAATGCTGGAGGAAAATGGGTTTTGCTCATTTGGGGTCCAGTCCTTCATGGTACAGAAGTCTCTGAACCCCAGTGGTGGCATGGCTATGAAATATTGATGTCACACCAGGTTTTTTGGTCATTGATTTCCTTGGCACTTGAACTGCAGTGAACTTCTCCCAAAACTCCAGTCTGTGGAGTAAGTGGGTCCCTGACCCCGTGCAGGGTCCTTAGCTACAGATACTTCTGCTTTCTTTCCAAAATCCAAGCCCAGATGTGGGGAGGTGCTTAGATCCTTCTGTATGAGATATGGCATCTTGGAAATGAGTTTCTGTTTAGCAATATGGGGCAGAGAAATCATTCCTGCATCCCTCGCTGTGGTAATGCACCCGCTGTGCAAAGAGCCAGCTGCTTGAGAAGCTGTACTCTTCCAAACATACTTCTTCTCACTGGTGACAAGACCTAAGGGAGCAGCATGAAGCTCTCTCAGGGGACAGTTAGGTTGGATATTAGGAAAAGGTTCTTCCCCTTTTCTTCAGGGTGGTCGGGCACTGAACAGGCTCCCCAGGGCAGTGGTCACATCCCCAAGGCTGACAGAGCTCGAGGAGAGTTTGGACACTGTTCTCAGGGACATGGTGGGATTTTGGAGACTGTCCTGTGCAGGGTTAGGAGCTGGACCCGATGATCCCTATGGGTCCCTTCCAGCTCAGGACATTCTATGATTCTATGATCCATTCTATGATTCTATGTGTTGGGTCCTGCTCAAGTCTCATGATTTGTTATCAGGCATTGCTGGGTTCCCCAAGTGGAGGATTATTTTACTGGCTTGTAGTGTGCTGAAAATCATCATCTTTTGAAAAACAGAATCACAGAATATTCTGAATTGGAAGGGACCCACAAGGATCATCAAGTTCAACTTTTAAGTGAATGGTCCTTACAGGAATTGACACATGACCTCACTGTTATTAAAACTGTGTCACAGCAGTGCCACGATTCAAAGCACATGCAGTTCCATGAGAGCACTCTTTCAATTAAAGGCTTCATTTGAATTGGAAAGCTTCTGATTAATTGGGTTTTTGATGGGAAGGGAAAAATCCCCAGCAGCTGCAGTATGGAAAAGGGTCAGCTTTGCCCAGTTCCCAAAAGACTTGACCAATGCTCGGTTCTGTATTTGTAACACCTTTGGAATGGGGTTTGGTGGGCTTTGCGTTGTATCTTGGACACAGAGGACGGACAGAGTGAGCTCATCCAGTGAGGACCATGCAGGAACAGGGTTTGTGAAAAGCAGCTGAGCTCCAGCATCATCTGCTTTGTGGTGCTCCTTGGCAGGAGAGGAGGGAGGGCAGCCTAAAAAGCAGCTGTGGAGCGTGAAGCACACCTGAGGTCTGGCTGGTAGGATCCAAAGCCCCTGCTCCAACTGGAGCTGTGAACATTCCCTTTAGACCTCATGCACCCCCACTCAGTGATTTCAAGTGGGATGTGCTCAACATGCAGAGTTTCCTCTAGCTGGGCTTCCGAGAGTTCCCACAGGTATCCTTGTGCAACCATAAATCAGGCAAAATCTCCAGGGGAGTGAGCAGTAATCTGGGCAAAGTAGAGGGGAAGGGAGGAGGAGGAGGAGGTAAAGCAAGAGCTGTGGTGGCCATAATTCTCCAGTGCCTGATAAAGGTTTTGAGAAGGAAGTTTTTTATTTCTTTAGTGGAGATGTGGGTGGCAGGGAGGGGTCAGAAAAAGAGGCCTGGGGTTAGAAACAACTGTTATATTGGAAGAAGATCTCCACTGGAGTGCAATGGAATAATCAAGATTTATTTATAAAATATTGCTATTAAATAAACATTACAGAAACTTTGGAATATCAAGCTTATTTATAGCTTTAGGCGTGAAAACCCACATTAGTATGTTGAATTATATGAGTTCACTGCTGCCTGCTAGCTGACAGCACGTCAAATTATTTGCAAATATTTTCTGGAACAGTAACCTTGAAGGATGCCAGCACCATTCAGTGTAACCTTATCACGAGACAGGAACCGAGTGAGGAGATGAGGACTGAGGATACAGAGTTTTTAGCAGCAAGTGACCTCTGACTCGCTGCCTAAAAACAGAGTTCACGTGGTGCCTCCCTCAGCAGAGAAAGATGCTTTTTTGTCACTGACATTTTCACTGATTCCATGCAGGGGTTTGGGAAGATGGTGTGAGTGATGTCTAGATGAGAAACTGCTCAGGGCAGGAATTTGAGAGTACATTGGTCACATTTAAGTGGGTTTATCTCCTCTAGCCTGCAATACCAAGCTTCTGCGGAAATTATGTAATCATTTTAACAAAGTGTTCTGTAATTGACATGAAAAAGGCAAAGTAAAATAAAAATGAATTACTCTGTAAGCAGAAAGGTTCATTCATTTTAACTGCAATCTGCAAGAGGGAAAAGGGGGAAAAAAAATCCCAAATGTAGGCTTTTTATGGAAATTGTGGCCTCGTTGAAATTATAAGCTTTCTGCTATTTAAATGAATAATGTTCCCTAACACAGACTATTTTCTCATTTAAAAGTCTGTTGGGGTATAATTTCATCCTTTTACTGTCTGCTGTGTTTTAACTTACAGCAGTCTGACTAAATATTGTATTTTCTATCCATCAAAAATTGTTGGTACAGTTTGTGCAACAAGCATTTGTTGCTCAGTTAGAAGTCTCTGGCTTTGAGATGCAACATTTTGCACGGAGGTTTGCAGGGTCCCCGTCACATGCGGGCAGGTGGCACTAAAATCTGTGGGTTTTGTTCCCTGGTGATGGCCAGTGGTGGCGATGGCGATGACACTTGGGCACACACGGAGTGGGAGGGCAGAGGAGTCCAAGTCATGCTCATTATTCTGGGCAAGATGCAGAGAGTCAGGCCAAGTGCCAGAAGGACTGTCCTCCCTGCAAGAGAGGGACAGAGGGGACAGGCAGGACAGTGACCGGCTCTAACCCACACCAGGCAGAAGAGCCGATTCGAGTGTTCATGGCTTTGGCACCCTGGACATGCTGCAGAGCTCCCTTGGGTGCCAAGTGCTTCTTCACAACAGCAAATCCAGTCCAGCGTGGGCAGCCAAGTGCCCTATATCCAAACCCCAACAATTTGCACATCCCACATGCTCCTAAATCTGAACTCATGGCTCCCAAACAAAAGTGAGACGGTAGCAAATACGGGCACTTGCATTTCTTCACCTTCTGTTTTCCAGGATATTTAGGATGCACCCAGATCACATCTCATGGGTTTATCCCTAGCTGTGGTGACTGGTCACTTCATCCTTGTTAAAACAAATGCTGAGGCTCTCCTGTACTCGCTTGGCTGGGACTTGGGGCTTTTAAAGAGCACACCGTGGGACCTACAGCAGAATAATGAGAGCAAGCAACTCGCAGCATAAATTACCTTCCATCTTTCGAGGGCATCTTCGTTAAGCAGAAGGACACAGCAGTGAAAGATATTTAATGACAACAAAAATGCCTTGCCTCAAAGATGCAGTTAACCTTGACAAATAAGTATGAATCCTCTAAGGAGCCATAAAAGTGCTCACCTAGTTTATGTCCATCGGGCTGTCGTTTGGATGCTCTATCAATTCTTACAGTGCTTCCAGTGGCGAGGCCAAGCGGCTTATAAAGTTTTACATGCTGTTTGTTTGCTGGTAGAATTACAGCTGTGGCACCTCTGCTACAGCAGGAGAGGAGTTCCTGGGGGATGCAGGTGAAGCCTGGAGTGCAAGGCAGGAATAGGGACTGGTACTGAAACCAGGATGCCCAGAGCAGGCAGTGGGCACTGCTGAGCCCACAGCACAAGAGAGCCCACAGCAGGCAGGGCATTACCCTAAAACAACATTCAGTGGCAGCTTCCAGGAGCCTTCTCTGCTTAGTGCCCAGTGGGGAACACCTAGATATCTCCCCACAGTTTAATAATGCTGAACTCTTTATCCCATCTGCAGGGACAACTGCAACTGAGGACAGCAGCCCTTACAGGCAGGATGATAAAAATTAGCACCCCTGGAAAGCCACTGTCCATGAGGTGAATCATCAAAAACACCAACAGGATAGGAAAGGACCTTCAAGATCATCCAGCTCAGGTCCTCTCACTCCAGCTTCTGGAGGGGATCTCTGTGTGTTGAATGGACACAGTGGGTGACTTGGGTTGTTAGCTTAATTTTTATCTAATTGTTTGCATTTTGGCTTGACCCAGCAGTCCTTACACTTCTCTGGCCACACATCTGTCTTGCTAATGCACTTTCTGTGACTAGTCCTCCCCTGTGGAGCTCCTGAGATGCAGCAAGAGGTGGGAATGAATTTGCCTTTCAATTGCCACAACATGTTGCTTCACGGTATTTACTTAGTTTTTGGCTTGAAATCTTATTCTCCTCTTGCTTACTGTCATTACTCCCAGCAGTTTGTTTCTCCTCTTATCTTGCCAACATGAAGTTTGAATAAAACCTCTAAAGAAACAGCCCAAGTATGAGAGAAATAGCAGTCGTAGGAGGCCACAGCCAAGGATTTTCAATTCTTGCCCTTTCTATTTCCTATTGTTTTTACCTAAGGATGCATTTTAGACTTCACTGGCCAAATTCATCCTATTCCAATGAAGTTACCTCAGAGACACACTTGGCTCTGTTGCTTTAAAAAAACAGATAATCCCAAACAGCAGGATAGTTTTATGACCGCTAATTACATTTGTTGCTATGCAAGCTAAGATAATGATAAGAGTAATCGTATCTCATGCTTCAGGGCATACGCTCATCACCTGTGGACATCAGGAAGGAATTTTTCTCCCCATGTACAGAACTGCTCAATTAACTAGATGGATTGTGGTGGGTTTGTTTTCCCTCTGTTTTCTTCCTCTGAAGCATCATCTATTAGCTGCAGCCGGAATAGGTATATCAGATTGAATTAACCCACAGCCTGATCCAATATGGGCGTTCCTAAATCCCCATACTAGGAAGTAAAATCAGCCGAGGAAAAAGAATACGTAGTCTTTTGCAATTTGGAAACGGATTGTTTTTTAAATGCCTGAATACCCTGCCTGTAACCAAAGTTGTGAATCCAGCAACACCGAGCTTTGAGCCACCCTGTTGCACAAAACCCGGCTCTGAGAGTGTCCCAGTTTGAGGGAACTTGGAGGATTGCTCTTCCCTTTTGACTCCGTGAGTCGCATCTGCATTCGAGCACCACTGGGTCCTCCGGATTATGTTTGTGGCTACCCGTCACGTTGCATTAGAATAGCCAGGCTCAGCCAGAAAAGCAATTGAAAGGCATTGGAAATCTGCCTCACTGCCCACATCCAGGGAATAAGCTCTCTGATAATCCTAATAGAGAAGATCAAATTTGCCAAGAAAATAGAAGCAATTGCTTGTATTTTGCTTCGTTCTCCTCAACTATCTTTCTGCTCCTCACAAGACTTAATCAACAGCTAATAAACCTCAGCTTCTCGGTGCACAACAGAGTATTGTCTTTCTAGTACTTGTGTTGGGACTGGGATTTATCTGTTATTGACTTCATCCCTTTCCTATCCTTCCCTTTTGTTTGGTCCCCATTCCCCTTTTCTCACTAGCGCTTGCTTTATTTTTATCTCTAGTAAAGCAGGTCTGCCATTTAATTAGCAAATTGGCCTCTACCTGAAGCCAAATGAAATGTAATCTCCTGTCGACCTGAATGCAAGGTAGAAATTCCACATCTGAAAGATTTTCAACATTTGTCTTTGCTCCTTTCTGGAGAAAAGCAGAAAACTCCCTGGTTTATTTCTGGGAGAAAATTCTGCAAACAAAATGGTTGGGATTTGCCAAAACTCATCAGGCCTTTGTTTTATGTTAATAAACCAGCCAAAAAAGAAGCCATTTCACAACAAAACACGAGTGACTCTGCATTGATTCCATTGGTCTGGGGTAGCAAAGACCTTTACAGGGTCATATTCAGATGCAGCTTTTGGTGGTAGATAAGACAAAGGTTCACAGAATCAAAGAGTCGCAGAGTAGATGGGGTTGGGAGGGACCTCTGAAGGTCATCCAGTCCAAGCCCCTGCCAAGGCAGTCACCTCCAGCAGGTGACACAGGAACGTGTCCGAGTGGGTTTGGAATGTCTCACTCCAAGAGCGGAGACTCCATGGCCTCCCTGGGCAGTCTGTAAAGATCAAACTTCCCAAAGATCAAACCAGATCTGCCCCTTTGCTCTTAGGCTGGTGTGCTGTGCAGACCCCTCCTGATCCAGGCAGTGTTGGATCACTGGGATCAGTCTCCTCATGCCATGGGCTCTGCCCCTGCCCGTGCCAATGCCTGGTGCCTCCACTGAGCCCCGGCAGGTCTCCTGCCTGCCTCTGGCAGCAATCCAGGGAATTGTGAGCTATGACTGTTCTTGACCTCTCTACACACCTGTGTTATTAACAGTTCATGAAACTCTACAGCCCTTTTAAAACACCCAGTTACTGGTATTTAATTCTCTTGACTTGAGCAATAAAACGAGATGGGAGAGGATGCCCAGCACCTCCTCAGGAGTCAGCCACCCAAACACATCTCTCACAGGGCACCTGAGCTCCCGTGGTGCTCAGCATCACTGAGCATTGAACCAACACCACCCCAATAAACCCTCTTGATTTAGTTTAAGGAGAAAGGTGTCATATTGTAATCCAATACCCAGGTCAGCGTGAGCAGTAACAGCTTATTTTCATTGCCGAGCCCGCACTGCACAAACACCTTTCTGTCAGCACTCCACTGGGTTAGTTCCAGGCAAAATGACTTTCTTGCTATCCAATCTGGCGTGCTGGCAGTGCGGGAATGCAAACAGCCAGCCCTTTGTGTTCACCTGCAGCTTTATTCCCTTCATCAATAATTGCTAAAGAGACAAGTGAAATTTTTCATACGTTGATTCTGGAATTATATCACAGCAGTGCTTTTGTTTGATCAAAATTGCTAAATGTTTTCTGTAACTCGGAACAGCATAAAAATTGCAGGCTTGAAAATTACACATATGCCTCATCCTATCTTGAGGAATTACAAAAGCTACTTGTGAGACGAGAAATGCTCACCATATTCCTTATGAGTTGTCCAAAAATAGTTGACCAAGCTATTCTGATTCCATGCAAAGCAATGGCAAAATGCTCAGTGCAGTCGGGAACATGCTGCTGCAATGCAAAATTCTCCTTCACTGAGATTCCCAGATCTAACACTTGCAAAAAATAAAAAGACCGTTCAAATGCATTAACAAGACCGAGCACGGACCTTCCGGTTTTATCCTGTATCCTTAGATCCACAGTGTTAAGAACACTCCAGTTCCATGGGGATTTGGCGTGGGCAGATGCCATCAGTCATGGAATCAGAATGGTTTGAGTTGGAAGAGACCTTAAAGGTCATCTCATTCCAACCCCCTGCCAGGGGCAGGGACACCTTCCACTAGACCAGGCTGCTCCAAGCCCTGTCCAACCCTGAACACTTCCAGGAATGGGCAGTCCACAGCCTCTGTGGGTTAGTCCTACCTCATACACAAGT
Organism: Manacus vitellinus; assembly: GCF_001715985.3. Lineage (NCBI taxonomy): Eukaryota > Metazoa > Chordata > Aves > Passeriformes > Pipridae > Manacus > Manacus vitellinus. Next base: position 3,235,184 of record NW_021940541.1, read on the forward strand.
CTGCCAAAACTGAGGAGAGCTGATACTGATGGAGAGTGCACAGCATTTGGCAGGTTGGTTCTAAAGGATAAGTTGCCTGTTTCTTTGGGTTTTATTCCAAGCTCAAAAACATTGGAGCTCCCCACCGTTCCCTTAAGCTTTTCAAGTATTCAGAACAAAAAATTTTGTCTCTGGCTCAGCCCTTGTTTTTCAGAGAGCTTTGCTAGTAAAGAGTAGGGAGTGAGCTGTGGGGAACAGAGAAAGAGAAATTATTAGGAGGACAATTAGGAAAGAAGAGTAAATATGGAGCTGGAAGAGAGGTGACACAAAAGGAATTAAGTTACCTCCGCAATGAGAGACACATCAGGAAGGGCTTCAAGGAAGTGGAAGTTCATATGATCATAATAACAGGAGGAGCCAACTTCAGCAGGAGAAGTTAAGGAAGAATTCAGAAGAATAGATGATAAGTAAAGAGGAAAAAGACAGTTCACGGGCTTTGGCTTCAAAGGGTAAGGCAAAAGGATGGATTTAGCACTAGAAAGAGGGAAAAAAACACAACCAAGTGGGAAAGCCTCAGTGCAGAGGGAGCAGAAGGGTCAGGACTAAGGCAGCACTGAAGTTACAAGTCTGTGACGTGGAAAGTTTAGTAAAGTTGTCAGCTCTGACAAAGAAAGTGTTAGGAGGGAGGAAAACAGCTTTGTGTACCAGAGAAACCAAACCTGAGGGACCAGCCAGATATTTAGCAGGAAAAGGGAGCTGAGGGAGAGAGCTGGAGATGACAGGGGAGAGAAGGAATGACCTGTGCAACACAGAAAGAGGCCTTGGGCCCATTAGCATTAAACCCCCAACTTCTCAGCAGTGTTCACACCGAAGCAGTGCCTGATTCCTTCCATTTTATTTTACTTGGTGACCAAGAGCAAAGACAGAAAGAGAGATAAGGCTTAAAACTAAAAGGCAAGGTGTTTGACTTGTCCAGTTTCCCTCTCAGACACCCAGAAACCAGTACAAAGCAGTAGCACCATGGATTGAGCAGGAGAGGTGGCTCAAGCAAAATAAACCCCAATCTGTTCACATGTGACAACAAATAAATATCTTAACAGGAGCTGGGAGATTCAGTTCTCTTCTTCTTATCCATGGGAAGTGACAGTGCCCAGATTGACACACTGTGACAGAGGCTGAAGTGCTAAATAGGAATTGTAGGGTGCTGGGTCCCTGCATGCAGCCACATTTATTACAACCCCATGTTTAATGTTCACAAACCATTAGATACATGTATATTTATGGTTTGATAATCAGCTGTCATTAACAGATGAGTAAACAACATAATGTTCATATTTAGGAGGAATATGCAAACTAAAGAGGAACTGCCAATTCCTAAGAACATTTATTTTCTCTACACTTAATGGGGGGAAAGGAGGCGGAAATACTCTGTCTGTAAATTAATTATGGGATATTGGCAATGCCTCCACTACTGTACAACTGTAATTATCCCATCTCCGTGCGTGGGACTGTAGTCATGCACCCCCAGCTATTCACATCCATGGGAGTTAGGGATATACCCAGTGTGCATTTCCTAAGTTGAAATCATTTTTACTGTCTCTTTGAACTCAGAAGGGCAGAGAAACGATGATCTTCTCAACCGGTGCCGTGCCAAGATGGTGAGACCTTCTGCCCTACTCCCCTCATGTAAATCAAACATGTTTCAAACTTCAGGAGAGGGTGGAAACTTCTCCCCATGGGAAATGCCAGTTCAAGTAGAGCTGTTTGAGTTGACTGGGGATTTCATGCAGTTCTGCAGAGCTCCTCTATTTTCTTACACATTTGTTGTTATCCATCAACTATGGGCAGAGAAGACTATGAAAACAAATTTGTGACCCCTCAACAAGCATCCCTGAGTTGAATATGGTCCAACACAGTTTTCACTCCCTGGCAACATCTTTAACAATCTCTGACACTGCTTTGCATCCAAAGATACTTTATGAAATGTATAATTAAAATGTATAATTATCCTATTTTTATGAGGGAAACTGAGGCACAAAGCAGGATTGAATTTACCCAGGAAGGGGGGAAAAGAAGTAGAGAATTATAATGAAAGGTCAGGTCTGGAAAGAATGGATTTACAGTGATGAGAAGATGCTTCACTAGTCATGGCTGAGAGAGCTGGAAGAAATCAAGTGTCCAGCTAGGGATGAGGCTGGGAACAGAGTCCAGCATCCTGACTGTCATCTCCCCACTCTCCCGCCAGTTAGGCCACATGCTTGAAAAATGATCCATGTATTTATAACCATATGGATACTTGACAAATAGCAAATTAACATTAACAGTAGTTTCCTGGACAACGTAACCAACTTTCCCCTCAGCTGATACTTCCCCTGCCTTATAAAATTAGAATATTTTGCAATCCATTTTGTAGATGGAAAGAGATCCTGTACAGATGCAACAGTTTGGCAGGTTATCACACCGGGGTTTTCAGCGTGAGATAGCACAGCCTCTCCAGCTGCTGAGGATCAGACCCTCCAGCAGAACCCAAGTCACTAATCTGGTGCTCCCTCCTGCCCATAGCCAGGCTTATTGGGGAGGATTAGCTCGTTGTCCAGGGGTAATTTTCTCAAATAAATGGGTCAAAGCCTGTGCTGGCTCCCCTCCTGCAGCCTGCTGAGTTCAATGGCTTTGCTCAGAGCACAGCCTGGTTCCTCATTTCCATCGAGATCCTTGGGCCGTGGCTGAATAACTGGAAGTGGCAGGTGAAGCCGAAGGTTTTGGCTTTGTTTTTCGTGAAGAAGGGATGAGTGCAGCAGAACAACATATGGTACAGTGCTGGGCTAAAAATGATTTACTGGGAAACTGGTGCTTCATTTCTGTCTCACTGCGGCCACATACCCTTAATGTAGTGGTGTAACTATTCATCTAATAAACTGCTAATATTTATTATTAATTGAACCATTTAATCTAACAGTGGATTAGGGGAAGGCAAATGTAGGACTTAATGACTCTGCTGATTGGTATAAATTTTAACACTGAGCTCGGGCTGCATAATACAAATTGTGTTCCTGCTGCTGATAAATACCTTGTAACTGGAGGAAACTGTGCCCGAGCAAAACTTGCACTGGCTATCAAGAGGTATTATTTTTTTTGTTGATCTTTTAGTGAACACTGTAGGACTTAACTCCAAAAGATGAGGTCACTGTCACCAGTGGTTTATTATATTAATGGCCAAGAAAGTGGTTATTAGTAATGTTTGCTTAACTTTAGAGGTCATCTTACATCCAGAATAGCCCCTGAATGGATGGTTTAGTGCCGCTGTGATAACTGAAGTGCAGGATAACAAACCATAATTATCTTTCACTTCTAACCAAATCCCCTGTGTTGTCTGAAAATCCATCATTGCCAGGACTATCTCCAGCCCACCCACTGTTGTGAACAGCTCTGAATTCCTGGTTTTCTATAACTGGAAGCAGGGACGCACCCACATCTTATGGGAGACAAATATCTGCTTAGCATTAAATCTTGTTTCCCAGGCACTGCTGCATGGGAGTTTAGGGATATTTCAATTTAGACTGGAAAGATGCTTCAGCTCTGTTACCTTTTGAGCCTTTGTAGTCAGAAACAGTGTCTGTATCCTGGGGAGAAATTAATGGAAAAGCCCAAACTTCCTAATGGGACATATCTTGCTCTAAGCTCTTGGAGGACCTGAGATCTCAGACTTTATCATTGTGACATTATGGGCTTTAGACAAGCTATTTTTAGAGGTTTCTTTAAAATTTGATCAGTTATAATTTTCCCTTTATGGTTATAATTTTCCCTTTCTTGTGAGCTCTATAGCTAAGACAGTAACTCTTGGAAACATGGCAGCACCCTTCCTAAGTGGGTTATAAGACCCCTCCTAATTAGAAATAGTCTTTCAGACATTTTCACATTAATTTTTAGTATTTTTTTTCTTACACATAGGACATATGGTGATGTTGTGTGGCCCTCGGACATTTGAACTTGCTTGAGTTATTGCTGCAGTTCCAAATTTCATGCTGAGAAAATTCTGATGCCACATTTTCTGATGAAAATTAAGGGCATGTTGTCATCCTTGGCTTTCCCACCTTAGGCCTTGTTGAGGCTCAATGTTAGTAGAGAGTTTGGTTTAGTCTAGAGCAGCAGAAGACAAAGCATTGAGTTCATCTTCCATTTAGTGTGTCCTATCCCCTAATTTGCTCTCCACTTTCTCCAGCTGAAGGAAACCTGCCCTGTAAGGATGTGTTAAAGAAACTGGAAACCTACCAGGGAAATCTATCTTTTTGTTTCCATCTACTTGTGGTAAGTGAGCTGAGAGAAAAGCTTTTTCTTACCCTCATGGCCTCTGCAGGTCAGGGGAAGAGAGAAACTGAAGAAATAAAAAGCTGAGGCTTGAATTAGAAGAAAAGAAAGAATTGGTGGAAAGATAAAAGCAGGGTGGAAAGAAAGTAGAAGAACCTCTCCAAGAAAGAGCTGAACTCACAGACTGTTCACCTGTTTGAGATATAAATGTGCTGGGAGTTTTGGCAGATGTTGCTTTATAAACTTGCCTTGTTTAGGGGCTCTCTTGATCTCACTGCAGTCACCCTACTGACACAGCTACCTCCTCACATTTCCCACTGTTATCCCACACCTGCTGCCCCTCACGCTCTCAAATTAGCTGAATCTGGAAGAAAAAGCAGCTGAGAGATTCCAGTGATAAAAATGAAGGGAAAGAGTTCAGTAGGAGGACAGACAGATTAGGAGGATGATGCAGAGGGAGAACTTAAGCAGAAGAAACTCTGACATAAAAAAAAAATAAATCAGGATTTGAATATGGAAATCTGAGAAAGGAAAGACTCAGCAAAGTATCCTCAGTGTTAAGTAGAAGCTGTCAAATCGTGTTTTCGGGGGGATCTTCAGAAAAAGTCAAGGGGGTGCAACACGTTACAGAAGGTTTTGGTGTTCAGTTGGGACAAATGCTGAGAGTCCCAGTCACTGCTGCTCTGGCACAACCCCAGCTCTGCCCTCAGCTGCACTGGACATCTGAAAGTCAGTCAAAAACGTGGCTCCACGCTCCCCAAACCAGCACAGAGCACTTCCCTCGCTCAGCCAGGCTGGGGTCCTGCCACGAGAACCAGAACCCTGCTGCAGAGGGAAGCAGCTCTGAGGGAGAACTCTCTCACCTCGGAAAGTCTGAACTACAAACCAGTTTTAGGAACTGGTGGTGAGGGAACCCACAGCTCTTGGTTTGCCCAGCACAGAAAAGAAGCTCAGTGCTTGCTGCTAACAGGTTTGCTAAATGCAGATGTAATTATCAGGTCAGAGTCTGCATCTCCTTCACCCATGGAAATGGCCAAAAATTTCCTGATCTCCATGGAAACACACGGGTTTAAACCATGTTCCCTCTCAACCAGTTTTGTTCTTCCTTCTCTTAGTGCTGGGTGGTATTTTACGGGTGTCCTCTTGCTCCTCATGCTCGTTTAGGTTGCCAGGTTGTTTCAGCTTTCAGTTTTTCTCCTGCCCAGCAACAGAATGGGACCATAAAAATTTACTTTCTTGTTTACATCCACTCAGCAATTTATAACAAGAAAAGTGGGAAAAACCATAAGCAAGGAATCAATGCTGCATTTAATAGTTAAGCATAAAAGTAATTCTTAAACAATATTTTTATTTCACTTTTAATGAGAGAGTGGAAATACCACTACTGGGTTTTTAAGGCCCATAAGGTGTTAGTACTCTTGTTATCTCTGATGTTCATGGTCTCTCGCACACTGTTTATGCTGGGCATTATTTTTGACAATGTAGTATGGCAAATGCCTGGACTGGGATTCCTTGGAATGAATAAAAGATTTATAGTGGAAATTCTACAAGTAATATCTTGTTATAATGCATTTTTGTGCTAACTGCAAGTGACAAGTGATTGCTCAAACTTGTTCCTGCAGCTACCAGGTTTTCCTCTTTAATCCTATATTAGTTCTACAGAAAAAAATATGAAATACAAGGAGAGCTGTCTTTTCATTTATTTTATCTTGCCTCTATAGAATATTTTCATGGTAAATTCAATATACTTTGTCCAAAATGTAAATGGAATGTTCAATATATTTTTAACTCAAGCACTGTTTAAACATTAAAATCCTCTTTTGCAAATGCCATTGTGATAGAAGGTTCAAGACTTTGCAGGGGCTTAATAACTTACTGGGAGGAAAAAGAGGCCAGTTTGGTACTTGGTTTTAGAGGCTTCACTTGCTTGCTGTGGTAGGACTGGAGCTAAGTTAGGAATTTCTGTGTGTGTCATTTCCCCATCCACGAACTGGACACTGTGTGCAGTGGGTGCTCTGCAGTCTATGGGGCAGGGAAACAAAGGGAAATGTTAAAAAAGACACAGTTAGGAGAGCTGCAGGTGGCAACTGATGCAAATCAACATAAAATAATCTGAAATCTTTTATGTTTGTAATGTGACAACCATGTTTTGGGGCCATGAGCGTAGAGCTTGGGAGCTTTGTGTATATTGGTTCCATTCCTGTCTGTGTGAAGTTATGAGGCACCGTTTGGGCTGTGAATTAGGGAAAAAAATCCTTAAATGAAAGAGGAAAAGCACAGTGAAGTTGGGACTGGTGACATGGTGACATGTCACTGCACAGTGTGGAATATTGGTATTTGCAGTGCAAACCAGAAAAGGTTTTTGTGCACAAACCATGCAGACACCTTGTCCCTCCAACTACAGTATCTCCTTTAGGTACAGGTTACTGCCAAATATTTCCAAGGAATGTACAAGGACCTGCTCAAGTGTCAGTTAACAGCAAACTCTATCCAAATTAAATTATCACTTCAAGTCCAAGGCTGTTTTGGCAGTTTATGTCCTGAAGTTGAATATGCATCCCCTCCATCCCTCTTTCCTCTCTAATCTAAACACAGGATGTTATCTTTATTACCTCCTTTCAAAACTTGCACAGGATTTTATTTACTCCTGTGTGAGAAGAAAATGAAAGGAAGAGAGAAACTGGCCTGGGGTTTTGGGGAGTAAAAACAAACTGGAGAGGCACTTATGGGAAGACAATAAATGGTGTAAGGTGATGTAGCTGGTCACTCAGGGAGCAGGAGCAATAGCTCAGGAATACCTGGCTCCATGCTCCATTGCCTTCAGCAAGCCTCTCCATTCTGGGCTAGGAAAACACTTTCTAACTCAATACCCAGGTTCTTTGCTGAGGTTGCCAAAGGTGCCCATTTGGGTCCCAGTAATGCTCTATGGATGCATGGCTACTCACCAAAAATCACATGGATAACACCTGCTGTGTCTGTCAGCTTTTATTTCTACCAGATGTAATTGGATTTAAGTGATGAAACAGGAGTGTGAGACAATCTGCCTGTTTAGGTGGGATCTTCTGGACACAATAAAAACTTCTGGACATTGGTCTACCCCTTTGTTAATCATCCGTTTCAAGATTCCCATCTTTCTTTTGGATTTCACTCTGATTTATTCCCACCCAAACCTTTTTTACAGAGCACACAGCTCACATCTCCATTTGCTTCTGTTTTCACTTTTACATTTTTCTTGTCATACTTGATACCAAAATCTTCTTCAGGCAGAAGTATTTCCAGAGCCACTGCCTTTATCTTTTCAGGCTGTGCTGCAGTAGAAGGTTGTATCATCATTGTGTCTTATTGGTTCCAGCTAAAAGCTGGGCTCATTGGTTGTATGGATTTATTGGTTTGTTGCCAAAATCAATCTGTGCATATGTTTATCGTGCTGTGACACAGTTACCAGTTTTTTAAAGCAGTAGTTTCTCTGACAGCTTGGCTCAGTGTCCTCTGGATAGTATTAATTTGCTGTAGGTAGAACTTCCTATGGAGTCACAAAGGCTTCCAAGCTGCCCAAGTCCGGACTGAGCCTGGGGTTGTATCCACAGCACTGTCCTACTCTCAGGTCTCTTCTGAGAGCCCAGTCTGCAGTTCAGACACAGAAATGGTGTCCCAGGTTTCTCCATCCCCACATTGTATCTGCTCTCTCATTCCCATCTCACACTCCTGCCTTTGTGCACAACCAAACAGGGCAGGCAAAGCTCTGAAGGACGTTCACCTGGCTGCACAGCAGCAGGTTTTTCCAAAGCAGCAGATGCCATTGTCTTGTCCTGGATCTTGGTTTCATCCCTTTTGTGTATCCCCAGCTTAGCCAGTACTGTGCATTAGGAAAACCATCATAACTTCCCTTCCAGACTAGTTTTGGTGCATGCAACAAGAGCAACATCAGGCTTGTCTGCAGAGAAGCCCCTGCCATGGGCCCACCCCCACTGAAAGGCAATTCCATGCAGGGCTTGGTTAGCTCTGTCTTGGCTTCTCAGAGACTTTCCACAGGGTATCAACCTCCTTCCTCAGGCAGGTGGTTCTGAATATCTCACAGTAACTTGTGGTGGATACCTCTCTATTTGTTCAGCTTCGGACCAACATTGAAAGCGTTGTTGGAAACATATTTTAGCCAAAGATTGTTTAGGTCAATTGTTCCTTCTGGTATTAAAGTTCTGAATCATCTTGGCATCAAGGTGTGACCTTTCCTCTTTACACTATTATGTCACCAAAAAGAAGGCAGAAATGGAAATAGGAAGATGATTGCAATAAATTTCTCACCACTGATATAATGTCTCGTGTGCACCAGGAGTTTTGTACTCGTAAACCTCATCATCCTTGGCACGGATCCACACTTAACTTTGTTTCTGCTAACAAAATCCAACATTCCTTTTTTCCAGCACAGCTTTCTCGGCATCATAAACCACCTGCTGGACTGAGTTCTCTGAAGTGACAGTGCAGAGATTCCCATCCAAAACTGATACAGGCAATCCGAAAAGCTGCGCTCCCGCAGTGCAGCGTCCCCACAGGAACGATCTTTCCAAACATAATGTTTTGATGTTTCTTGTCCAGAGGCAACAGTGGACAAAAAACATTTGAAAAAATCTAAAGTGTAGATAACAGTGAGGGGAATAAATGTCAATTCTTGATCTCTATCTGCTTTAGAAACAGTTAAATTTGTAGAGCAGAAACTCGGTGCTGGTTATTTACTACAATTCTCATCTCTCACAAAAAAAAAAAAAAGATTTTCCCCTTTCTTGAAATTAAATTTGACACTTCAGAGTCTGAAATAAACTCCATTTCAAATAAAATTGTATCTTTGGAACAATATACATCAAAATACAGAGGAAAATTGCAGGGAGATTATGATAGGATTAAGCTATTTCCTGCGAGGAGCGATAGCGCTGCAGCCCTGTCAGGAGCTCTCCTCCTGGATAATGCGGTTGTTCACCATAAAGCAGAGCTCCTGAGAGATGCTATTCCCTCTCCTACCTGCCAACTGGAGTGGTGTTAAAAAAAATGATGCTACCGGGAGTTTGTCAGCCGGTATTTCGGTTTGTTTTAGTTTCACTGAGTTCGGGTGGATCGTGTTGCCCTGGGCTGTGTCCCTCAGCTGAAGGGCCACTCCCCAGGGACCCCATGGTGGGGTTCTGAGTGCTCATGGAGGTTTCAGGAGAGAGAAAGGTGCTTTGGGTGACTCTGAAATAACACTTTGCTTTATGTGAAGGGCAAGGAGGGTGGGAAGGGAGGGTTAGCAGGCGAAAGGGGGGCACAGTGCTCTGCCAGAGCATCTGGATACAGCTGTTTGACTCTCTGTTCAAGAGAGCAAGGAGAGCTCCCTGTCACCCTCCTCCTATATTCCTCAGACACACTTCCTACAGAACTGGTGCATTAGCAGGATTTAATCTAGCATAAAAACCTCCTCTGTCTTGCAAACTCCTTCTCCCATTAATCCAGAAGATTTTACAGCATCTCTTTCTGAGTGTCAATCAACCATCAAACTGTACATGTAAAATGGTAATGGACTGTTTAACTTTAAAAGAAAAATGTGGTTTTCCTTTGCTGTAAGAATTCCTGGGAGGACAGAAACAGCCAGCTCTGTGTAATAGTAATCCTGTGGCTGGTGCTCCCAGACCTCAGCGTTGTTTCCCACTAACTTTTTTAAAGAAAGATAAGTCATGTAATTCCTTGTCTGGGAGCAGGATGTGCCTGCACATTGGGAAGCTGTGCTATCCCTGACAGAATCAGCAGTGCCAATAGTGTGGCCACAACTCCTGAACTGGGCTGGTGCTGGTGTGCAGGGGATGGTTTTGCTGTGACAGGGCAGGGGGAACCTTCCAGGTGTAGCTGCATCCACACGCAGGATGCTGTGCCATGGTGCTTGCACCTGGAGAGCATTCCTGCAGGCAAAGAGTATTCCTGCACCCAGAGAGCATTCCTGCACCAGCCTGCCTTTCAATTATTAATGAGTATTGGACTTCCTTCGTAGCAGTGAAAAATGTGATTCATGTTGAAATGTTGAAATCCCTCTTCCGTCTCTGCTCCCAAAATGTCAATATTTTGTGATGTTTTATTTTTTGATAGCATTATACATATGGCTCCCCAGTCCAGTGTGATAGAAATCTGAGAATTAGATCATTTGATTAAAAAATAAAAAAGAAGCAAAGCAGGCTTACTCTAATTTCTACTCAACTATTCGTAGGGGGCTAATTATTGTGAACTTTTGTATCATGATTTCATGTTAACTTGTTTAAGGAAAAAAAATCTATTTATAATCTGATTCCTCTATTTTGACTAACCAAATCTTGTGCAGTAATTAATTTTCAGGATTAATAAAAGAAAAAGGAAGAAACCACGGGAGACTAACTCCATATTTTAAGCATTCATTAGGAGTTGCTTCCATTTACATTTAACTTTGTATTCAGTTTGTAACTATTTGTTGTGGCTGCCCCATCCCTGGAAATGTTCAAGGCCAGGTTGGACTGGGCTTGGAGCAACCTGGTCTCTAGTGGAAGGTGTCCCTGCCCAAGGCAGGGGGTAAAAGGAGATGATTTTTAATGTTCCGTCCAACCAAGGCCATTCTATGATTCTTGGGATAAAATTAACACATAACCCCCCATGGATTTTTCCTACTCCAATAGAATTGGGTTTCTGCTCTGCCATCACATGAGAACTCCACCTTGCAAACCAATAAACTGCCACACCAATCAAAATCTCCCCTCTCCAGATCATATGAGTGGGATCACTCAGCTGCAGCTCAATTCTCACGTCTCACTTTTAACAGCTTCAGAATATGTTTCCAAAATACTTCATTTGATTTGAGCAGGTGACTGGTTCTGTTGAAATCAGCTGGTACAGTGGGAGTTTTATCCTTGGATAAAAAGAAATTGTTGAGTTCCATGTGAGTTTGATAACTAGATCCCCGTTTGCTATTGATGTGGACAGTATGTTCTGTGTAACACACAGATACCATCTCTCTCTGGAATGGAGAGATTCCCTGCCCTATGGAATTTACCTTCTAACAGTGGTTAGTGGATTCTGCATTTGCTGAATTATTTAAAACCCATTTTTGGTTTGATCAAATAACCTTCCACTTGCAGTACATCTGTGGTGAAAACAGTTTGTGGTTCTTTCTGGTTGATAACCAACCTTACAAGACTTGTTCATCTAAAATGACTGTTGAGGTAGAGGTGTGTGACTTCAGCCTAAGTATTCAATGAGTGTATACAAGACATAAAATCATCACAGGGTGGTTTGGGTTGGAAGGGACCTTAAAGATCGTTTAGTTCCAATTGTTATTGCAGCCATCACAAGGTCACATGTTGTTGTCACAGAGTGACAATTGTTTTGTGAGGAAATACATTTAACACTTCTAAAGTAAGATCATCATGTTCCACTTCAACATCTGAACCACTACAAATATTTATAAATTCAGGAGAGCTGGAGGAAAGAACATGCACACGCTTGAAATAAAAGAGCTGGAGTGGCCAGCACTGATCATGGGGACAGTTCTACCCTTCTGAGTGCTTTCACCCAGTACATTTAAATACTTCTTGCAGAGGAGAGGCCTTCTGAAAATGCCACCAGCTGTCATTTAGACATAATTCCTGTGTTTGTCAGTGGGCATTTACACAACAAGGCTGCTGCTTGTTCTCCTTCCAACACATCGGTTTCCCAATGAAGCCAACATGAGTTACACCATAAAGATGTAATATTTGTCATGTCACTTCAGACCAAAGATTTCTGTAGGCCAATATCCTCTTATCTGCACTGCAACAGTAGCCAACAGAGGATGTTTGGTAAAAAAGAATAAGTAGAGTAAGACCGAGCAACACTGAATCATCTTTCCATTGGAATATGCTCCCAGCTCCTAGGGAATTTTAGGGACTTCCACAGCCCTACTATTAGAAATTATAGTCCTAAATCAGTTATTTTCATGTCCTACAGGCAAAAAAAAAATCATCTGTTTTCCATTCCATTATTATGTTCCACTAGAGAGAGCAGAGCAACTATTATTATTTTAGCAGGGTCTTGCAGATAGAAGGTGCTATTGAACTGCAATGCTTTTCCTACCAGCTGGTGCACATTGCAGCCACAGCTTTGCTCCTAAGAAATGAGAGTTGCAGTCTTTGCAGGGGAGCAAGTGTTTATTGACTCCATTTTTCCAAAGAAATGGAGCATAGCTAGCCATCAGCATTTGCCCCAAGCCCTGCTTGCACTCGTGAGGCTGTGTCATTTCTCATACCCTTCCCACCACCGGGTATTGATGCACTTCAGAGCAGTGTATTAAAAGAGATGATTAACATCTTTCAGATGCTTTCTTCCTCCTGCCCTCCCTTGTGTAAGCAGAGTGGTGTTTTATTTGGAAAGGGTTTGTTTCTGTTCCTAATGTACAAGCTGCTGAGCCTTGATGACTGAGAAGGCAAGTTCAGGAGTACATCTTGTACTTCCACTGGAAGGTGTTCGGGTTTCTGATTGCTGTTATTTCCTGTGGGAGCTGGCTGTCAGAATTATCTGCCACAGCATTATGTAGTGACTTGCAAGGATATTATACCTGGGATTGTGGATGTTACCAGCCATGCTGGAACCTTTGGTGTTTTAGCAGAAATAGCTGGGGTAAAGATCATGTCTGAACACCAGGACAAAAGTCAGAGCCAGGTTCTTATCTCCTTCCATACCACTCACTTCTACTTAATTTAAGTATAAATTCTCACCCATTAAGCTTTGTAAATTCCAGGAACAGGTTAGGAATTAGTATCCCAGATTTACATATGGAAAGCCAAAGCCATGGAGAATCCATTCTCCAGCATCATATAGGAAATAAAATACAGATTTCCTGACGTCCATGAGGTTGTCCTCTCAGCCAGTTATATGACCCTGGGTTACAATGAGCATTTAATGGAGACAGTGATGGAATAGGATGGATAGCAAAGTTGCCAGTTCATATAGTAGAAGATTCCCATAAATGTGTAAAGGAGTACCCAGCTCTTTGTGTCCCACCCTGGAGGATTCCTGCCCCAGTGAAGCCAGGACATTGCAGGCAGTAATGAACGACCAGGAGCAAAACTTCACCTTAAGGACAGACATTTATCTCCTCAGCTATTAACTGATCAATTCCAATTGTCAGCATGTTCCCACTGCACTGATTTGTATGGATTCATATTGCAGTAAGTACACAAGGCACAGGAAGATTTTGCTCTCGTATGCAGAGGGAAGCGGGAACTGTTGACGAAGTGTCAACTTCTACGGGGTGATATTGCCAAGTGGAGAGAAGAGGTTGTAACAGCAAGAGGCAGGATATAGGAGGGGGATTTTTAATCCCAGCTGAAATATATGGAGTGATCCTCTGTTCATTTAACAGGCCCAGCAGTTTGATGAAAGTGAGACAAACCAGAAGAACAGCAATGATAAAAAACACCAGTCTTGATAAGGAAATAAAAAACTTCAAAGCCAGTGAAGTGCTTTCCCCTCCTCTGCTGCACAGCCTGTGCAGAGAAGAGAGGGAATGGGGGAGAGAGATGTCCTGAAGGAGCAGAGCTGATTAAAAGTACATCTCCCCTGTCACACAGGGTGATGTTGTTAACACATTTCCTTAAACCCTTGTGCACTGACTCGAGGCTGGAAGGCTCCTCGCTGAAACTGCAGCATGCTGCTTGTACTGGAGCCAGTGTGTTAATAGAGAGATCTATAAGTGTTGGCAGCCTCCCTCCATTTTCTCACGGAGAGAGAGCTACATCCGAAAATCCATGCTAGGCCTGTGCCTGGCTCTGAACTGGATGAGGACACCGATTTTGGAGCTGCTGCAGAGTCAGTGCTCCCATTGCAGCCCTCAGCTGCTGCTCTGGAGCTGGAGGCATCGTGATGGGGCTGTGGGAAGGAAGCATTTATCCTACTGAATAATTACCTGCTTGTAACAACAGGCTTCACTCTCCTGAGCCATCAATCTGCAGCCCTTTACCAGCATTAAATTAACTGGGGAAGGATCTGCGAAAGTGTCTGGAGAATATATAGGAAAAGTTCAAAAGTTTAGCGTGCTGTGGAGACTGCATGTTCACTGCTTAGCCAGAGGGAACCACGGAATTGTTCAGGTTGGAAAAGACCTCTAAGATCACTAAGTCCTGCTGTTAACCCAGCACTGCCAGGGCCACCACTAACCCATGTCCCCAGGTGCCACATCTGCATGGGTTTTAAATCCCTCTAGGGATGGGGACTCCCACTGCCCTGGGCAGCTTTTTCCAGGGCTGGACAACCCTTTGGCAAAGAAAGTTTTGCTAATATCCAATCTAAACCTCCCCTGGTACAGCCTGAGACTGTTTCCTCTCATCCTATCACTTGTTAAGTGGGAGAAGAGACTGATCCCCTCCTTGCTACAATGTCCTAAAATCATGGAGAAAACTTATTTAGAAACAAGACTTTCCTGACTCACTTGTTGCAAACGAAAAAAAAAAAAAAAACAAACAAAAAAAAAAGGAAAGCAAAATTATGGTGCTCCTTCTGAAGTCAATCTTTGTTTTTGGATCCAGCTACTTCTGTGGGACTGTACAGTATAAGTGCCACTGCAACAGTTGTCTGATCTGTCTGATCTCTACTTTTTGTCATCCATGTCCAACATATATAAAGGGCAAAACCTGCAGGTCAGAATTTTAAGTTATTATAGCTAAAAGAAGTAAGGAAAGATAAATAAATGTCAACAGAATCCTAAGTATAGATTTTATTTTTAAATTATTTTTAATAAGAAATGAAATCCATTTCTTTATGGAAGATCAAGTGTTAAGATTTTTCCAAGGCTTCTGCAAGGTTTCTGTGAAAAAATATGTGAAATATGGAGTCTGAATGCTGACAACTGAAATACCAGAAGAAATTGGAGCCCGATAATCCCACAGTACTAATGCAAAACTCCAATGGAAATCGATCCATAAAAATAAATCTGATAAACTTAATTTTACACCAATGTCCTTATCTAGAAAATTCTTCATTTTTAATTAAAGATAATGTGGGTGTACACTCTACACAAACAGAAAGCACACACCATTAATTTTTATAGATATTCACCAATACTTTGAAAGCTTCATTATACTTTGTCATGCTATGGACACCTGTCCTGGACCCATCAGGGTACAGTAGGTAGAGGACTGAAAATTCACATTCACCAGTTTACAAGCCTGATGATGCCTTGAAGATCCCACAGACCCTACAGCTGCTCAAAGAGGATGTCAGACCCACGTGAGAGGAAGAGCTGTGGTCAGACAGTGGATCCATGGCTGAGTTGGGAATAGATGCAAGGCTTTACCTCCCTGCCCCAGACAACATGAACTGAACCACAGCAGTGAATCCTCAGTGCAGATACCTTTCTTTTGATCTTTCATCTTGTATGTAGGCACTTTGTACGTTTTGGGTCCTGCAACTGCTCTTAGATGCAGTAGCAAGAAGAGCCCTAGAACTCATCTTCCATTTTAACATTACTGCTGATAAATGTACTCTGATGGACCACTCGGTTTCTCATTCATGGAGATATTTGGTGCATTCCTTTAATGGTTGGTGATGCACAAATCGGTTTTAATATCAATAATGAACAATTTGGATGACGTTCAGATTCAAGATCTGCCAAAAAAAAATTTGCTACATGTCAGGATTTATTGAGTACAATACACTGAGGTTGCCAAAGAGGCTGGAGTTCCTTCAGCAGAAAAGCAAACAGATGGTCCCAGGAAAGTGAGCACATTCTTAAACCCTGAATTGCATTTGGACAGAATGGAGCCACATCTGCCAAAGCCTGCTGGCCAGAAGTATGGCGGAAGGGAGCCATCAGAAACTAATGTGACATTCCTCAAGCTCTTTCACTTAATATTGATATTAGTAATCTAACAGGAATGTTCCAGAATTGCCAGGTGTCCTTTCAGTTGGCCAATTTAGGGGAAGGAGACATGATTAACAGTTAGTAACTGGATACACACACGCACTGCGGTCTGAAGTGTTCGCTGCTAAATTTATCCTTCTAGGTCATCCGTGTCCACCTGGCCTGGAGCTGAAGTGGTAGGCTCTCCTCATTTCAGATAATCTGGTTCTGATTTCTGCTGCCACGAGCCAAAAGATAATCTTGCAAATGTGCATGTCCCTCTGAACGAGTGGTGTGAGAGAAGATGCCAGAGCTGGGAGTGCATAGCAGGATTATTCTGGAGATCTTCTCAGGCTTAGCATGGCCAGGGGTTCAGGATCACAGATCAGGATACAAGGATATGTCAGGAAATAAATAGACTGTAGGAATCCTAATGGATTTGTGCTTGTGCAGTACTTTGTAAAGACAAACTACAGCATAAGGGGAAAGACTGGCTTGTTCTTCAGCTGTATTTAAACAGCAGAGTGGGAAATCATCCAGGGTTGTACTGTATGGGAGGGAGACACATCCTCTGGTTCAAACAAAGTCTTCAGAGACGCAAGATGTGATTCTAGCTCTTGGTCTAGCTTTGCAAAGAGTACAAAAATCTGCTCCATGACTCAGCTTCCCATCATAATTCAGGGATCATAATACCTCACAGGACTTTTACAGAACTTAATTTAACAATAAATATGAAATGCGAGGTCCTTGTATTATGAAAGGATCTGTAGCAATGTACTAACTGGGCATCACAGTGAAGAAATCACATCACTGGTGATGTGGAAAAGGTTGTCTGGAGAGCAGGCAGCTCTCTTAGTGGTCAGAGTAAGACATCTAATACACTGAGGGAGTTATACAGATGGTGAAATGCTAGAAAAATGTTGAGGTTCAGTTTGAGACTGGTACGTACAAGGATGTGCAGAGGAGGTATTTCAGTAAATGCAGTCAAATAGAGTTTATTCCTTCTTGTATACAACAAATAATAAAGTGAATTTCCCTTTTTTGTTTCCTACCCCAGAGCTGGCACATGGAGCAATGGTGCAGCAGGTCTCACACACACGTGAATGTCAGGACTCATGGTTAATTCTCAGATGATGCCAAGAGAAGTGGGAGTTTTGAGTTCCATCTTATCCCTCTTCTCTGCACCTTCCCATCAGCAAGTCTGAGTACACCTCTGGGTAAATTAAAACTGATAGTGTGTGTTCCCTAGGAGCTGGGAGAGGGGTAGGGTTGATGTCTTTGGTAGGTGTGAGGCTTCTCCCTGGTGTACTGTGCCTGTCCCAGAGATCTCTGTGGTGTGGCTGTTCTGCCTGTCCTCTTACTGATATCTTAGGAAATGCACACTTGTGCCTTGACTGCTGTATAGGTATTATTGCTTGGGATCAAGTCTTTTTTAGGATGGAAATGCTAATCACTGCCAGGTCCCTTATGTACCTCTCCATGAGTCTTGCCAGCCCAGAGCAGGTGAATTCCTCCTCCCCATCCTGAGCATGACTCTCACTGCTTCCCACCTCAGCCTGTGTTCACCTCCACGTAGAGAGGAACAGCCTGTTTGTGTCACAGGCAGAGACTCTCCAAGTGGAAGCGCTCACAAACTGGGTGCAATGAGGCCTTTCATCCTCTGCCTCCAGCCCCTGCAGTGACAAATGCAGCATGAACTGCCTGAGCAAAGCCTCCCACTGCCACCAGGGCGAGGGGAGGGTGCTCAGCACCTCGGAGGTGAACACAGATCTTCCCACAGCGGCACCAAAGCAGCTCCCCTGCCAACAGGGGAGGAATAAAACCTCTCAGTCGCCCGTGTCTGTGTGATGGGGAAATGGGTGAGATCTCCTCGCCCTGTTTGTGCAGGAGGTCAGACGATGCCGTTGTAATGGGCCCTTCTGGCTGCAAAACCTCTGAATATCCCTCTGTGCTTGCTGGGGTGTTTCATGTACACGTGGTGAGCCTGTTTTATCTCTGCTTTAACTTTGCTGACATCGGTGAGTTACACCAAGGATAAATTTGGCCTTTTCACTGTGTTTTGTACTGTAATTCAGCTTCTCCTTTGTTTAAAACTTTTGGCAGCTTGATATATTATAAGTGCCACGTATGTATAAAATGCATTTTTTTGAGCAAAGAAAAATATGCTAATATGCATATTCCTACTTTGTCTCTTTCTTGTTACCAGTTAATCAATCACACAGAATGTTTGTGACACTTATTAAAGGGAATGAGCAGATAAAAGCACATGACTTTCATTTATGAGACCCTGATAAGTTGGAAATACAAAGGATCTTACCAAAGGGAGTCAGTGTATACTAATGGGTAGAACAAAGAGCTGATAATGAAAAAGACATTCAATGTGGATCCCAGTTCTATTAACTCTCTTTGTGATCTTGTGTAACTGAGCTATTCCCCACACTTTATACATGTGACCAGCTCCAATCTGGGGGCCATGCTTCAGTGGAATATCATTAGGCCAATCATTCTTTTAAATAAAATACTTCTGTGCTGTCAGCTTTTAATTGCTATCAGCCAGAAATCCAGATTAAAATCCTGGAGCCTGGATCTGGGAAGATTATGTTTTCAGTCTGTGTTCAGATGCAGCTTCAAAAGGAAAGCAAATCCCAAACGCGGTGAATATTACTTATCTTCTTTTTCTCTCTCTCCATTTCCTTGTGTATTCAGACTGAGTGGCAAATCTGCAAATCTTTATTCCACCTGGTTGTGGGGTATAAAATGAGCAATCTGCTCTTCAGTTGAAAACTTGGAGGCTGTAGATAAATAACCCCCTGGAAATACCAACTTGAGGAGCAGAATGGGTATTGATCCAACATGCAGTGTTTCTCAGAACACATTACTTTCTTTTTCTGAGGGGAGCAGGTCTTTCCAACAGCAGGGATGCTGTCCTGGTGGCAGATGCTCCAGCACAGGCAGTGCAGGGGTGAGGGAATTGTGCTGCCTTTGCAAGGCAGGAGGAAACCCAGCACTCCAGCCCAGGTGCCCTGGGGTTGTCCAGGTGATGGCTATTCCAGTGCATCTCAGCATGAGGGACCCCAGGAACTCTCCCAGACTAATTGACTTCTTATGCATGTTTATCCTTACATATCCCACCTCCAAATGCCCCTGTCATGGAGTGGGAAAAGAGGTGGCAGCCATTTGAGTGTCTTTAGCAATATTGTGCAAGTGGAGCAGGCAGATCTTAGCCAGGGCTTGGCTTTGAGGCACAGTCCCACTTCTGGGGATGAGTAAATTCACAGAATCACAGGTTGGAAAAAACCTCTGAGATCACTGAGCCCACCCTGTGCCCAATCTCCACCTTGTCCCAGAGCCCAGAGCACTGAGTGCCAGGTCCAGCCCTTCCTTGGACACCTCCAGGAGTGGGGACTCCACCACCTCCTTGGGCAGCTCCTTCCAGTGCTGCTCTTTTAGCACCAGGACAGTCATTTTCTCTCTCTCATTTCCCTTCTGCAAGGCTGGGATATCCTTTCTCATGCTGCTCTGGGAGCAAATGAGCATTGGTAGTATTATTATTATTAATGAATCTGTAAATCTATTAATTCAACATGTGGCAGCATAACAGCACACAGTACCTTAAATATGGTTCTTAGGTGGCTGTATGAAACACATGCTGTTGTTATTTTGACTTTTTTTTATATTTTCTAAATTTCTCCCTTTTGGTAAGAACAATTATGTTACAAAACTGAGGAGAAACTGAGAAAGAATTGTGCAGTGCAAATGCTCAGGAATGACTAATTTGGAGAGTTTTTTACAACAAAGAAGTTCAAAAAGCAGTTAAAGGCCTGACTGTTAACAAATGAAAAAAGTAATTTGGATACTACCAACAGTGCAGGAGGTACTTTTATTAGGTAAAGCAATGCAAAAGTTTGGCATGGGTTCAGTAATAATAAAAGAGCAACTATAAAGAGTTAATTATCTCTGATCCCTAAAGGAAGTATATCTTTCCTATCATCATTGAGGTCCTTTGTAGTGCAGTGTTGGGAAAAACACAGCATTTTGGCTGAAAGCCCAACACCTGGCCTGGGAATCATGTTTTACAGTGGCCAAAGATCATCAGCTTCTCCTAGATAGAGTGCTAATAATGTGAAATTGGGGCTAAAGTTACCTCATTAGTAGCACCACAAGTAAACTCCACGGCATTCTTTTATGGATAAAAAAAGAGAAGAGGCTTGGAGTCCTGGTGTTTGCCTTGCTTTGATCTTTAAATAAAAGTGTCAGTGTTATTTCCTAAATAAAAAAAGGTATGGCTGTTGTTGGCCTAACCCTTCCTTGTCAAGTCCCCCTCACTGCAAAAATGGGACATAAAACCACACAGATTCTGTCATTGTGTTATAAAAGGGGAAATTAGGAAGGGAAAAAAACCCTGTAGAGCAATTTGGGAAATGCTCCCTCTTCCACCATTCACTCCAACTGAGTATTTCTAACGTTGGGTTTGTTGGGTTTGGTTTTTTTTCCATAAAACCAGATACTGGTGAAATATTTTGATTCACATAGAGCCTGTCCCAGTGGTGCTGCAAGGGCAGATCGACTCCACACTCCTTGGCAGATTAGATGGTGGCAGCCTTGATGCTCTCTGGTTGACAGGGATTTAAACAGAGAACTTCATGCTTGCCTACATGCATGGATATATGGATATTGGATACATGGATATATGAATGGATAAAGCAAAGGAGTTTTGAAAGAGCAAATCGTACAAAAATAAAATTCACCTGACAGCTCTAGAGCAGGTACACAAACCCTGCCCCATCCCTGGAAGTGTCCAAGGCCAGGTTGGATGGGGCTTGGAGCAACCTGGGCTAGTGGAAGGTGTCCCTGCCCATGGCAGGGGGTGGCATGAGCTGGGCTTTAAGGTCCCCCCCAACACAAACCATTCTGTCATTCCAGCTGTGGGATCTGTAGTGTGTTTAAGCATTATAAAAATACACATTATAAAAATACACATGAATGGACACTTTCTGCATGTGACAAGTTGTTACAGTTTGGGGATTTCACTTGCTCTCCCCAGACCAGCAGGGCTGAAGCCTCTTGGCTGAGGACAAAAAGCAGCACATCAAGGAAAGCTGCACAGCCCTGTACAAATAAATTGCCATTTTTTTTTCTGTTTTCCAGCTGAATAGTTTCATCTTGCTCATATTACCAGGAGAGTGATTAACTTGTAGTCTTCTCTTAAACCTCCCCTGCATTATGCCACCACTGTGAGGCCTTATGAGGGCAGAATAGCCAAGGGAGGTTTTAGTAAGGCTGATAATCTTAGTGAGGTTCACACATAGCTGGTGGGGAGGGAACCAGCACCCTCCCTCAGCCTGCCCCTGCCCCTGCTCCCAGAGGATCCATTGGCAGAAATGAAGTTCACTATCCACTGCAGCTCCTGGGAAGGAGAGGAGAAGGGAGGCCCCCAACAGCAAATCCAGACTGATGATTAGGGCTGTTTGGTCCTGAACCAGGACTCATCAGTTTCAGGGGGGCTGAAATAAAGTTTAAAAAAAAATACCAACAGAATTTCTTTGAAAGAATGTGTCAAATGTGGAAAAAATTCTGTAGTCATTTGCTTTGCTGGAAAATAAGTGTTTCTCTTTAAAAGCAAATGAATAACCCCCAAAATTTAAATTGTGAACCTAGGACAAATCCTCCCCAAGCCAGTGTGAAATATTTCTGTTTTATAAGGTTTCCACTCATTCTGCCCCTGCTCAGAAACCCAAGTGGGAAAGCAAGGCCGCCCTTTATTATGTATGCAGCCAACAAGCCCTTCCATCCTTTAATAACTGTGTCACAACACCTTTTTCAGATGCTTGATGGTGTAACGCAGAGGTTAATTGCTTATGGAAATGGCTGCTAATGTTAGAAGTGTGAGGGTAATTTGTTCCCCCCAGCAGGAAGAAGATATGGTGGCAGCACCTGAGCTGTGGCATCCCCCATCCCCCAGAGGCTCTGTCCCTGTTGTCCCCACCACTGTGTCATGGGTTGCTCTCCCGGCATGGGCTGGTGACCCTCATCCCCCACCCCAGGCTCTCCAGTGCTGTCACACAAGAGGAGGACTCATATCCATGCTCCTCAGAACCTTCCAGATCTCCTGAGAGGAGCAAGTGAACCAGTCTTACATGAACCCCATCCCTAAGGAACCGGAGGGGTTACGTCCCCTCCTGCTCCAAGTCAGTCCAATGCCCACGGCCTGGGGATCACAGCATTGCACCTGCCCTGGACACATGTTCAAGGTCTGCTGTGTACTACCTTCAGAGCTGAACTTCCCACAGGAAAAGGCCTCCTAATGGGCATGAATAGCAGCCAGATACGAGCTGGAAGGGTTTGGATGATCTACTTTTTTTGGTATTTGTATTTCTGAAGGGGTTTCCTCCCTGTGCTGGTGTTTACAGGTGTGTATCACAGATTCATAGAATGGTCTGGGCTGGAAGGGACCTTAAAGGTCCTTTTGTTTCACTCCCC
The DNA here is from genome assembly GCF_001715985.3 of Manacus vitellinus. Lineage (NCBI taxonomy): Eukaryota > Metazoa > Chordata > Aves > Passeriformes > Pipridae > Manacus > Manacus vitellinus. The sequence goes on from NW_021940541.1 coordinate 3,257,805, forward strand.
TGCCATGGGTAGGGTCACCTTCCACTAGACCAGGTTGCTCCAAGCCCCACCCAAACTGGCCTTGAACACTTCCAGGGATGGGGAATCCACAACCTCTCTGAGCAACCTGTGCAGGGGCCTCACCACCCTCACAGGGAACAATTTCTTCCCAATATCCCATCTAACTCTGCCCTCTGGCAGTGGGAAGCCATTCCTCTTTGTCCTGTCCCTCCAGGCCCTTGTGCAAAGTCCCTCTCCAACTCTCCTGGAGCCTCTTTAGGCACTGGAAGGGGCTCTAAGGTTTCCCTGGAGCCTTCTCTTCTCCAGACTAAACACACCCAGCTCTTCTAGTCTGTGTACCAGCGGGCAGAGCCCAGCCTGGCTTTCCAATGACAGTGTACCCTATTCTGGTGAGATCTGGTGCTGTTTAAAGCCAAACCTTAGTTTGTCTCACTGTTCCTGGCCCCGAGCCCTGGGGTCAGTGGTTGCCCATGAGGGAGGATGCTCAGTTCCTGGTGCAGAGGGAGCCTCTGCCTCCCCACAGTGGAGGCTCACTGGCCATTGATGGGAAGCGTGGCATGATACATGATGGACTGGGCAGCAGAAGGGTTTGGAGGGGCTGTCTGGGGTGGTTTGGATGCATCCTGGCAGGCACTGACATCCACACCAAGGTGCTGCTGCCCCTAGGATTCCCTAGGGCTGCTGTCAGAGTTAACACCATGCTGTAGCACCCATTGCATTGTTAGGGAAAGAGCATATACATGACCAAGTCCTCTACACTGCACTCACCCATGGCTTGAATTGGCACCCTGAGTGCAGAGAGTACCAATACACCAAACTGACTGTACTTCCTTTCACAGCTTTCCCTTGCTCAGGGATAAGGGACATTGCTTTGGCAAAGGGAGAGTTAACAATCCCCACAGACATACTTATGTTTATAACATACTCATCCAAAGCTTTTAACCCAGAGTAACATTTACACGGAGGCTGCAGAGCTCCATCATGCTGCTAATGCTTACAAGATTTCCCTAAATACTTTTCCGAAAGCTCTTCTTATGGAGAGAGTCCAGAGGGAATAAGTGAGCTGGAGTCAGGAGTGCTACCCCTGCTCGTGTCCTTCCCACTGAGGCTCTTGTTGGATCCACTCACCTGCACACCTGGGTGGGGTGGGGTGCTGTGGGCACAGGCTGCTGTGGGACAGTGGCAGAGACAGCTGTGGGTGATCCAAGTGGGCAGTGACAGATCAGCTCGTCAGATCCCGCGTGGAGATGGGGAGCAGACAGGGAGGAGGCAGATGCTTGAGACTTCCCCAGCAAGACAAAGAGCTCGGGCAAGGGCTGTCCTTCCAGGGAGGAAGGACAGGACTCACAGCGTGGAGCTGGAGGCATTTTGCTTCCTTCGTGTCTACAGTGAAAAAACTGAACTGCCATTTCATTCATCCTTTTCAAAATGAGTGAATAAGGCTCCTCTTTCCTCCAGCTTCCTCATTCCCCAGTCCAGTAAATAATGTGCCACTAAATGTCCGCCTCCCCCTTGATGGCAATTTATTGCAGCAGAAACACTGTTAATTTGGCTGCCTGGCTCCCAGGTGGGGCTGTGCTGGGGCGGTGTGTCCTGCCAGAATCTCTCTCTCCCCAGCTCCAAGGAGATGTGCTGGAACCCGGTGAGGCCCAGCGTCCCTCCAGAGGGGCAGGATCTGGCCAAAAGGCTCATCTACTGAGGGTGGGGTTTTTAATTTCTAACCTCTCCATCTTTTAGAGTACTCTAACATTAGATTGCAAGGCTGGGTCTCTGAATCCAAAAGGCAGTGAGTGCAAATCGATGTAGTAAAGCCAATGGAGCCAACAGGATTTACGTTCACTGAGGATCAGGCCCCCAGCGTGTACTCCAGACCGTGGTAAATTCTTACCTGGAGGCACCAGCATATTTAGTCCTGACATCATGGGAACATTACCTACCTGTAGCAGCTTAATTTACACACTCCCCAACACCTTTAAGATGCTTTATAACCTTGAAAATCCCCTGACAACAAATATTCTCTGTTAGCATATGCCAGCAAGGAAACAGTGCAGTACAGCCATACCAATTAAGCCTGAACATTTCATGCATCCATGGTATTTTTTTATTGAGGTACTGTCTATCTTTTTAACTAGGTTTGTTTTTATTGAAGCAAAAACCTGCCCTTTCAGATGAGCAGGCCAGTCTATCAGAGCTGACATTTAGTGGAAAACAAAGTGCAAGGCATGAGAAGGTTACAAGGGCTGGCACATGCTTTTGCCCAGATTAGCCTGTAACAGAACAGAACTCATCTAGTTATACTTTCAAAGAAATCCTTCTGTCAGTAAATTTTGTCCTGCTTGTGAGCAGAGGAGGAGGCAGAGCAGCAACGGTGCTCGACAGCTGTTCAAAATAAGGGTTTGGATTTATTCCGTCATACACAGTCCAGAACTGATAAAAGAGGTTGGGGCTGGCCACAGTTGTAAACTCGGTGGCTAAATCTGTGGTGGCTTCACGGTTTTACACCAAGGGAGAACATGTTTCGAGGCAAGGAGCTGAGTACGGTCCCCTGTCCTGGACAGTGTCATTCCCTGTGTCATCCTGCTGTCCCCCACCCCATCCCCCTGCCCGGGATGCTCCTCTGCCCCCAGGGCAGTGTGTTAGCTCAGCACAACCTCTGCTCCCAGCAGGACTGGGGCCGAGGGAGCTGAGCCCTCCCAGGATGTCCATTAGGCCTGGCAGGATGTGGTGTTGCCGGTTACTGATTACAGCAAATTTGGCCACGAAACCGGGATCTGCTCCTCGCTCTCTCCATGCAGCTGCCATTGGGATTGGCAGGAACTTTAAGCTTTCTTATTTGTGGCTTCCTAATGGCCTTTTTGGACCACTGTAGGTAATCAGGTTTTATTATCTGTGTCCAAATAATACTGAATTAATTATGCAACCTAAACTGGTGCAGTAGATTTCCAATTGGAATCCTAATATTTTCTAACCACCGGGGAAGACTTTTCCTGGTGAGTTTTTTGTGTTGTGTGGTCAGACACTGGCCCCCAGCTGATGGGCAAAGCTCCTTTCTGTTCAGCACTGCCCAAAGCTGAAGAGCCTGTTCCAACCCCAGACAAGCTGCAGTGCAGCTCTGTGTGGAGATAAAACAGGTAGGATACAAACTGAATTAATGGCAGGAGCATGGGTATTAAAACCGTGGATCAAGTGGGTTTTGCATGGCAGGGGACTGGAGAAGAACTGGAATAGAAATGTTGTCATCACAGGTGAAGTTCTTCTGCAAGTGAAGGAGTTCTAATCCCCAGATTTTGGAGCCATCATCACAAAGCAGTGTAGTATTTTTGTGTTTGAGAGGGTTTGGCAGCAATACTCAGCTGCTCAGTCCCAAACAGGGTGAGTTGTTGTAGGATTTTAGCATTCACACCTTCCTTTCAATGGGATGGAAAGGGGCAGAGTGAATCCAGTTCCAGAAGAACCTGGTCTGCTCGGACATGGAGAACAGAAACTAATTAAATCCACAGAATAAAGATTTTTAGGAAAATATTTGCTTCTCTAAAACTTCAAGTCTGAGCGTATTTGCTTTTCATGCAATTGTCATTATTTGCTGGTAAATATTAATAGAGGAGATATTTAAGCTAAATGTTTGGAAGCAAAGCTTTCCCTCTGTAATTCAGTGCCTTTATCTCCCCATTCATACACCCAACTTAAAATTCTTTATTCTTAACATCATCATCATCTGTTGTCATAGAAACTATTGCAATACATAAGTACTCTAAATGACTGCAACTTGGTTGAATGGCAAGGGATCAAGATGGACTGTGGTGGGGGAACACTTAAACCAGGTATATCTATGGACAACAATTGATGATGAGAAGAGTTGTTCAGTCTCTCAACAAAAAAAAATTACAACATTCATTTTCAGGCCAACAAAATCAGAGAATGGTATTTATTGAACCTTTTTGTTTATTTTGTGTATTCTTTCCTATGAGAAATATAAACCAGGAGTCTTTTCGTTTTCTTTAAACAAATCTGTGTAGTCCAGTTCTGAACTAATTTTACTGGGATTTCTTGGTGAAACTTCCTATGGAGAGTCGGGGTTTACATTCCTGATTTCTTAAGTGTGTGTTTATTTGTACCTTGCTAGTGAAGAAATAATACATCTGCTGGGTTTCCTGTGGCTGAGAAAACTAGCACTGAGCTTTGCCTCTTTAGTATTTCTACACCCATGTTCTCTTCAAATGACTGGTGAAGATACATCCACCAAAACCAGTTAGGCTTTATACAGCAAGTTATGTACCTCCAGTAGGTCTGCAGTCCTTTAAGTGCCATACATCCCTCAGAAGCGTGTGCTGTTCCCAAGAAGCAGAACAGAAGGTCAGTTACAAGTTACCATTTTTTTTTCCCCCTTGCTATAGCAGCAAAATGCCAGAAGAGCTTCAATTTGAAGCCTGAAGAAACTGTTATTCCTGCATCATCTCAGTGGAATGCAAAGCTTAGACAGGTCCTTAGGACGTGTAAATGTCACAGAGATTCAGTTTTGCAGAGAAGTCATTGACACTCCAGTGACAGCACAGCAGTATTTTGCTTCTGGTTCAGTACAAATTACAGACAACTTGACATTAGAGACCTTCGAATGCAAAAGCAGACTGAAATCCTACATGATCAAGTGACTTTCCCTATTTACAACAACACAGCTTTCATTTAGACGTCTCTTCAGGGACAAATTGATGGAATGGAAATGGAATAGGGAAAAAAGACGGGGAACTTCCTTATTTGTGTGGTACTGCTTGCTCCATGCTGAACCCTCTGAAGTCTGGCTGTGCCTCTCCCATGCAAGAATCTCTGTGTAAGTGTTATTGGCACATCCTTGAGCTCTGCCCTCTGAACTCCCCCTGCACAAAGCACAGAGAGCCAACCATTTAAATAAGAACAGACATCAGCAGCCTTTCCAGTCCTTGCTCATACTGTTTATTCCAGATAATCGTCTGTGTTCATATATGTTGTTTGGTGACTTTGCAATTATCATCTTATCTTTCTTTTTATGTGTAAGAACAGCCCCGTGACCGTTCTGCCAAGGTGGCTGAATGCAGCTTGATTTAGCATTTTAAAGAACTCATTTGCTGAAAATAAAACAAGCTCAACCAGGAACCACTGTGGGCCCGGGGGAAAAAATAATGCTGTGGGTTCTGAGACAAACTAAGGAGCCCAAATGTTATATGTGTAGGGAGGGAAGATATTGGGTGATGGCAAAAGGACTGGAGCAATGGCTTTAACTGCCTGTGAGGGAAAGACATCATGACACTCATGTGGAGATCAAAAGACAAAACATTGCTTTGAACAGAACAGGAGAAAAAGGGTTAATAAGAAAAAATTGTGCCAGAATAAGTGAAGAGTGCTCTTGCCCCAAAGAGTGACTCCATGACCTCAGTTCCTACTGAGGCCAGCAAACAGAGAGCAAGTCAAAAATACAGGAAACATTTTAATGTCTACACTGCCCATTTTTTTTCTTTTTATTTCTTACCTGTTTGATGGGGGTTTTTAATCCCCTCCCAGCCAAGGCTGTGTGCAGCTTACACAGTCAGCCAGCCCATACCTGCACCAGAATAAACACGAGCGGTTCCCTGAGAGCTTGGGCTGCATCTGCCCTGGCTGCTGGGGCAGGGGCTGGGCCATCAGGAGAATCACAGAATCACAGGACATGCTGAGTTGGGAGGGACCCACAGGGATCATCAAGTCCAACTCCTGGCCCTGCCCAGGGCACCCCAACAATCCCACTCTGTGCCTGAGAGTGTTGTCCCAACACTCCTTGAGCTCTGTCAGCCTTGGTGCTGTGCCCACTGTCCTGGGGAGCCTGTTCAGTGCCCAACCAGCCTCTGGGGGAAGAACTTTCTTGTGAGCCCCTCTCTGCCATTAGAGGGGGCAAAGCTTCTCCTTGGCAGCTCCCAATCCTCAGCAGGAACACGGGGGTGGGTCACTCCCAGGGATGTGAACACCCACCTGGATTTCCAGCCTTTCAACCAGGGGAGGACTTTTGCATTTTGATTCCCACTTTTGGGACCACCTGAGCAGATCCAGGTGACACCAAACTCCTCACTTAGTGAAGAAAGTCATCACAACTCACAGGCCATGCCTAGCAAAGCTTGGGCCAATCAGAAAGCAGGATTTATATTGCCTAATTAATTCAACTGTCAGGAAATTAAACTATCATGTACTTTGATATCTGTCTGTTTTCTCAGGTGCAGTTATATTTGAAGAGACCCCACGCCTGTTTAGCCGTGATTCCTTTTGGAAATAATTGGCATGGTTTTGATTGATAATGTGTATTCCTCTTTAAAGGAAAACACACTATTTTTCATAATCAGAGGCTGAATGCATAATGAGTGCTCTGGTGCTGCCTTTAGCATCAGGTCTGTCAAACTGCACAGTTATTTCCATATTGATGCAAACTAAGATATTACACTCCCTCATTACATTGACATGGCACATCTTTCAACAGTCAGCTTCCAATCATACGTTCCTTGCAAACAAAATTACCTTCATTTTCTCTTTTGCTACAGAAGGAACTAGCAGTGGAAATGTGCCCTAACAAGCTAATCAACTAATTTTTAGAATATGTTTGAACCATTTAATATTCCAAAAGAAAACAAGAAAAAGTTGCTAATGGGTATGCTGGCATAAACAGAAATAAATAGACAACTGGTTGACTGAACATTAGCATACTTAAGTTTTATCGAAGTCACAGAGGAATTCATTTTGCAAGTCAAAAAAGCAAGATCTATTTGTATCCATAAGCCAAACCACCTCATTTACTCAGTACATTCTTGAGCAGATAACCTTGGTTATGAAGGTAAAAGGGAAAAGAAGGAAACTATCCTTTCATGAGCCGAATACTCCAGGCGATAAATTGATTTTAGTGGGACCAGTGTGTAGGGCTACTGATAATGGTTTGTGTGATACTAATGGCCCTGCTGCTAGGAGAGAGCAGCCGGGCTCCGGGTTATGGGCTGCCATTCAGAGGGTTGGCAGGCAGAGAGGGTGTTTCCAAAGCAACATCCAGGGATGGGAAGAAGGGAGAGGTAGCTTTGCATCGTTAAATCCTAACTCCCATCCCAAACGGGCGACCACAAGCAGGGAGAAGAGCTGGTGTTTTAAATGACCCAGTTCAGGGGAAGGGTCTGGAAAGGAACACACGTGGAGGGTGTTGACTGGAGAAAGCATCAGTCAGGTAGTGACATCATGCAGGGAAATCAGTGATACAGGAGGACTGAGGCCAGGAGGTGCCTCACCAGCCCCTCAACCACCTCTGGGAGCTTTGCAGGGACCCTCCTGTTCTATCAGGGAACACATTATTTGTTTTGCTGCAGGAGGGTTCCAAACCCTGTGCAAAGATTATCCTTGTGCCTCACATTGTGCAGGGCTGGGTTTCACTTCCTGTCACGATCTAGCTCTGCATTTGTAACCTGTGTTAATTTGCTTGGGAAAATTCAAGGGAAAGTAAATTATTGTGGTGACACAGTGTTCAGGCAAACCTTCAGTGTCTCCCCCAGGTCTGAGTGTGGAACCAGTGACAGTCCTTCCCTATGCTTGTGTATAATTAGGGCCACGGTGGTCACCAAGTCTGGTTGTGCCTGAGGACAGCTCTGGGCAGCACCTTCTCCTGAGGCAACACAGGAACAGCCAAGCCATCCTCCCATGAGGCAGAAACGTGTGAGTTGTTCCTGAATCCTGCAATGTCCAAATCAGAGTTGTTCCATGCACAGGTCACCATAAGGAATATATGGGGTGATTTACACATCTGAAACCATAACCTGGCAGCAGATCCCTGTCTTTCATGGCTGTATGTCTAAAATTTGGGTGCTATATTTTCCTTTTCTTCTCCTATGGGACATTTCAGAATCCAGCCCCGAAGGCCATTAAGTTTGAGTCGCTGTAAAACCTAACATCATTATCAGCCGCATTTCTTTACATATCCAGGGCAAAATACCTTCCAAAGCTGACAGTTGCATGGGAATGCACCAGACTGTTCCCTGACGTGGGATTAAACAACATACTGTGTAGCAAGAGAAACATCTGTTTGTTCTTGAGCTGAGCAGCGACTGTCTCGGATGAGGGTCCGGAAGAGGAGAGGGACGGCTCAAGATGAAAGCTTGCACTTCAGCTGTTGGGGGAAGGAATACATCCATGGTCCTGTACGATATTTCCGCTCCATCATAAAAATCAAGGCAGTGCTATCCCGGCAAATACCCCGGCACCACTGCAGCATGACAGCCAGCAAATGAAACTGGAAACACTTCCATCATGAAACCATATCCTAGTAGTCGGAAAGGCAGGCTAGGGAACAGATGTCCCAAGGTCTGTGAGTGTATCCTATCCATTGGGGATGTCTTTTGGTCTCGGAAACAAAAGGGGTTCCTCATGATGAAACTGTCTGTTGGCAAAAGAAGGGTGGGAGAAGCTCTCCCCTGTTGTGTGATGCTGCCAGATCCCACCAAAGGGAGCACACGGATGTGGAAGGGAATGGCACGGAGATCAGAGGCTGTGGGCAGCCAGCCGAGGAGGGGCTTGGGGGGTGATGTGAGATCGTGGGTTTCAAGCAGTGGGGCACAGAGCAAGAGAGGCAGCTTTCCTCCCACGTGGCCTTCTTAAGTGGTTTCAAACGCACTCCCCAGTTTGCAGATTTAGACACAAATTTGTACAAAGAAGTGTGATAACTCTCCCTGAAACCTGATTTGATTTTCTCCCTTCACTATCTTATCTGGTACGGAGGAGATTTAAGTCATACCAGATTATGAAGTGTTATCCTCTCTACTCAGCCAGAATATCTCCAGACGGTCAGGCTGCCAGAGCTAAGCTCCAGGTTGCCTCTGACTCCAAGTTTAAATTTTGAAGGTACTTTTTACCCAACCACTGGCTCAAAAGACAGAAAAACCGAGTCCTACAACTGGTAATTCCTTTACATAAATAACAATTCTGCAAGATCCCTTTAATGACATCAATTATACATAACTAAGTGCACTTTAAAGACTGATTTCTTTTTTTAGGGGGTTGTTTTGAAGCATCTTTGAATTCATTAAGAGTAATTTTCCCTTTATAAACTGAAAAGCAAGTTTCCCATAGACACCAATCCCCCTGACAGGTACATTGTTCCACTTCCAGGTCTAGTTATTTACTTGCCAAATGCATCAGACACAGAGCCTGAGACCAGCCACACAGATATAAAAATACACAAATTAACCTTCTTCTTTTTCCCAGCTGGTGGTTGTGCACAATCCATGGAACCATGGGATGGGAAAGGGGATGTGCCATTGGGCTGTGCTGGGGCTGGTCTCCCTCCCCAGGGGCTCTCCTGGTGCTGCATTTAGCCCAAGTTGCCCAAAAAGTGAAAAGAGAGTAAAGCAAAAAAAGTAAGAGTAGAAATTATATCTTTTAAAGATTAAATGAAGAAAGGTGCAAGGGTTAAAGGTTTTGTGCTGTTCTCTGTGATGAGCCAGACCCAGACATTGCACAGGCTCTGATAGCAGACCCTTGGTAGGGAGCAGTACACCCTTTCACCCTAAACATGTTCCCCAAAAACATCAAGACCACCTGCAAATTAATTTTAAGTCATGATAGTTTTTCACACTCTGCTTGCAAACCTGCCAGAGCTTCTTCCTTTCTTCCCCCTTCTCCCAACCGCAGCAGGAGGTCCTGTCCAGACAAAGGGCTCTTTCCCTTGGCAGAGCAAAGGAAACCTTTCCCTTGAATTAGGAATGCAAAGCTTCATTCTTGGCCAAAGATCTGAACCTCGACTGTTTGTGGTACATTGTGAGAGGTTGTTTTATATTGTCCCCGCTCACATTCCCTCTGTGCAGGGAATGGGGACAGTCTTCTGTGCCAAACTCACACAGACGCTGCAGGAATAACGGCACTGAAGACATGAGGCACCCAGAGCTTATGGACATATGGATATCTGCAGCAGGAAGAGAAGACCCTGATCACAGCATTCCCTCTGCCATGTGAACTACTGTTTCTACTTAAAATTTCACTGGCAATCTAGAAAAATGCCACTCAGGCAGAGCGAGATGCCTGTGCACAGAGGATTGCTGGAGAGTATAAAGTAACAGTCAGCCAGCAGCTGATAATCTGCTTGTAAACTCCTGTTTGGAAATAAAGACAATCCCATTTTACAGTAACCAGATGTTTTAACAGAATATTACTATTTACAAGTGCCTCAGGCTATTGTTTTATACAGGTCTGAAGAGGGCTTACAAAAATGGAAAATCAGAAGCAAGTGTGCAGTTCAAAGGCTCCTCAGAGCTGTGAAATTTGGTGTGTAGTGGGATAGATCCCCTTTGTTTGTGCCTGGGATGTTGGGCAGGATTGATTACCCAGTGTTCCTACATAACTTACCTAATCAAGTTCCTCTCTGCTCTGATTTTACTTGTTCTTTACTATCCATAACTGGATAACTTCTCTCCAATTTTCTCCTTGGAACACTGAAGATAAGGTTTCTGTTTAATCATCCTGCTTTAAGTACTTGCAATCAGACAGGATATTGCTGCTTTTAAAATAAGACAATGACATTTAATGACTTTCATTTCTTCCTGTACAAAAGATTAATTTATATGCCAGAGTCATCTTTTTCATTGGAAAATTCTCTCCACTCTTTTTGAAATTATTCAATCTGATTAACAACCTAATTCTCCTTTTATATTTCCGATTTTGTGGCTTTCGCAGCCAGCATTTTGCTTGTCATCTTTTTACCAACTCTAATTCAGCTTTTGTTTCTGAATAAGTCCGAAGTTAAGAAGGCAGACAAGCTGTGAGGTGTGTGAGTGCAGACAGGCTATCCTGGGAAGGATGGCTCTGTGCTGAGCTCATGGAGCAGCACCACATGTGGAAACAGCCACCAAAAGCTGTGAGAAAACAGAGGGATTCCTGTAACAGCCCTAAGAGGCTCTAAGTAACTCAGGTGAAGGACTGTGGGGTTTCTGTATGTGTCCCTGGGAAAACACAGGGTAGAAGCAGCACTGGGAAAGCACAGAACTCATCACTGCTCTTTTCCAGGCACTTGGGAAAAGCCCCCATTTTGGAAAGCTCTGCAGAGAGGGTAGGGATAGGAGCCAAGAGCTGACAGGGAAAAAAAAACACCTTCTGGAATACACCTTACCTGGCTGCTTCAAACTGCAAACCCACATATTTAACCTGCCACTGTCTACTTGTACTGTTCAATATTCTCCTGGAGTTGCTGTTGGAAAGAAAGGTTTCATCCAGGTGCTGTCTATGAGCTCATCATCGGGATGGTTCTCCAAGTACAGACCTGAAACATCTATTCAAACCTTTGCACTTTCTGCACCACTGCTGGTGATTTGATGGTTAATAACATAAATTGCAATGTAATCTTTAGCTTCCAACGGGTGAGTGCTTGCCTTTATCAAGGTAAATACCATTGTTAGGAATTTATTCTGTTTTTCTGCTAATATGCTTTAAAGGAATTATCATTTTCCTTGCTCTGCTAGCCACCATTTTCTTTTTGCACTTTTTCTAACTTTTACTTTGCTTTACTTGGCATTACAGCTTTCTCATTTATATTTGTAACATTTCACTTCTGTGGAGCTTATACATGTTCTCTTGACTTCGGAAATACCTTCATTTTCTCTTTCAAATCAAGCTATTTCTGTTTCTTTAGTCAGCAAGGCCTTCTCCTGCAGTTATGGGATTAGGATTTTCCAGGCACAGATGACTGTCCCCATTCCCTGCACAGATATATAAGAAGAGGTACTTGAGCAAGCCCCTTTATAAGTTTTTTTTATTCTGAAAAAAACTCTTACACCCAACAGATTTAGCCCACAGTTGTTTCCTGGACTGTGAAACCAGTCTTTTTAATGGATCTAATGTACAAATGCAATGTTGAAGTGGATTCACACGAGCCACTTTGCTGTGTGAGAACTTTTCAAAAGCTCTAATGGCTTTTTCCACACTTTCCAGTCTTTGTATGAGACAAATGGATGAGCCCAAATGCTGTTCTTTCTCTCAGCATAGTCTCTGTATGTGCATGGGATGCCCTTGCTCATGTGTATCACAAATCATCAAGGTTTGCATGGAGTTTGAGCTACAATATCACATTTCCATGCTCTTTTTAGTGCCACACTCGCTTTTCCTTTGTGTCAGGATCTTACTCCCTACTGCTGCTGTTGCTACCAAGTGGCACTTCCTTTTCAGTGAAGTGGCATCCTAGTTTTTGAAGACTGCACTCTGTTTCCAGTTCATGTGTTATAAATAGAGCCTTCGGGTGCATCCTGACTCACACAGCCCCACGGAAGATGGAATGTCAGGTTGGATGCTTCTGCTCTGCCCCACATGTGGTCACAGGCAGTGCTAGATCCAGAGCCACACTGGAGCTGCCTCAGGGAAACCCTACACATGGTCTGCAGCCTGTAGCTGTCTCAGCTCTGCCTTGCATGGGAATTCCTTCCAGCCCAGCCCCAAGGCCTTGGGAAAGGTGGACATGCACGTGCAGAGTGCCATAAGCAGATGCTAATGATACTTCCCATCTGAGGGCTGCGAGGTATTGTAATGATGCTTTAACACAGCTCAGCAATCAAACCCTAGAGTGTAATGAAAACAGGAATACATGTTTAACAGAGGAGAAAAGCGTGTAGGGAACAGAATGAAAATGATTCTTCACTTAAGGGCACACACATGTAAATACACGTACGTGTCACTTGACTAATCCGTGACACTTAAACCCAAACCCAAACCCTGTTGCTGGGGCACGGCAGCGAGGGTGGCAGTAATACGGAAGGCTAGATGGGATCCACTTTCCAGATTAAGATCCTAATCTTGCAAATAACTTCAGGCTGCTGAAATCTGACAGCCACGTGATGTCCTCCCTGTGGTGTCTCCCACACCCCGCTGGGGACCGGCTCTGCCCTGGTGTCTGCCCTGTGCCCCATTCCCACTGGGATGGGGCAGCACACTGGGAACACCAGGCAGGACCCCAGCAAATGAATAAGGCACCAAAGATGATGACAAATAATGAAAAGCTGAGTAGACCAGGGGGAAAAAAAAAGTCTGGCTCAGGACATTCCACCTGGAGCGTTGCCTCTCCTGTGGAATTGATTTTGCTGGCTGGAGAGGTGGCTTTGATGCTGTTGGTACCCCGAGCGTGGTTTTGGCACAGTAATTTCCTTTAAGGAAAAAATAACCATGATGTGAATGAGAGTTGACATGACAGATTGTATCTGCTGTGCCTGTTGGCCCCAAAGGCAGCCGTTTGTGGTTTAAAATTCAGTAATTATGGATGTACACAAATGTTTCTAATGGGCCCCAAACAGTCAGGCACATGGGCCACCATCCCTGAGTGCTGAGCAGAAAAGACTGGAATTAAATGAACTAGCGAAGAATAGGAGCTTCACCTGGGTGGAAAGGTCTAGACAAGAAACCTCAGACTGGGGAACAGCCACAGGTTGTCCTGCCGTGAGGAAGATCACTTGGAGGAATCTGGTGATGATGAAAGAACAAGACCCACCCCTGAGTTTTACAAGGCTTTTAGCAGGTGTTCCTGCCCGTGGCAGGGGGTGAAACAAGGTGGTCTTTAAGGCCCCTCCCAAACCAAACCATTCCATGATTCTGTGATTCTACAAGGGCTGGTCACCTCTGGCAGAGGAAAGCCCCTATCCTCCACCCAGCAGGGCTGTCAGTGCAGGCGAGGAGCTGTTAAGCACACAACTAGACCCTCTGTCTGGCTTAATCTGCATCCTGAGAGTGTCTGAGGCATGGACTGGCTCTAGCATGGGTTTTTATTCTATTTTCAGTAGCTGATTCCTCTCTTAAAGCCCAGCAGAGACCCTTGACCAGGCAGGATGGGCTGTCGGGGCAGTGCCTGGTTAATGAACCACCGCAGCACCTTTGTTTCTCTGGCTGCCTGGCGCCCTGTTCTCACTTGTACAATTATTACAAAAATCAGCCAGAACACTGCCTTGAGATATGATTTTCATAGTGGGATAGATTTTATTATACCAGCCGTACAATACCCGCTATTATCATTTTGATTATATGCTCCTCTCATTTGCACTATTGGAACATTATCTGTGGTACATTCATTATTACTTTATAAGAAACTGAAACTACATCCTTAAGATGAATTGTAAGGAAGGATTTCTATTTCCTCAGATAGATACTTTGGCTGAGATCATTAAGTGGCAAACATTATTTGTAAAAGTTTATTTTATTTTATTTACGTAAACTCTAAAAGAAAGAAATAACACAGATATTTCTAACAGACAGAAAAGCCTGCGGCTAGTAGCAACAAATGACTGCAATTTAGAATTCATGTACTATTAAGAAGTTCTGATTAAATTGTAAGTTCCTTTGGAGGAAGGAAGTTGGATAAATGAGAGTCTGGCTCAGTGGGCTTTGATGGGCTCACGGGGGCCAAGGGGTCAACAGTGGCTCACAGGGTCCTTCTGCCCCCTCAACCCGAGGCCTCTGAAGATCAGATCAATCATGAACCCGATGGGAGAGGGCAGGGCAGGAAGGTTGTGTTTAATAGCCCAACTGGGTTTAAAGCAATGGGTTTAAAGAGATGCTGGATCACCTGCAGGGCTGGTGATCATCCGTCACTGGAGTGCAGAACGTGTCCAAGGGCGAGACCACCTCGGGCTCTGTGCCATGAGCAGGGACAGCCTTTGCCCTGAGGAGTTTGCTCCCCACCTTTTCTCCGTGTTGCCCTCACCGTGCAGGAGGCCTCGTCCTTCTGCACAAATGGGAAGGGAAAACCTCCAGCCACAGGCACCTTACCCCCAGGTCTCTTGGTGCACGTCCAGCTCTGCTTCCAAGCCAAACTGCCCCCCTTCTGCCCAAAGTAGGGGGCACAAATCCTGACCTTGTTCAAGGTCTAAAACTTCCCACGACTGCAATACAACCAGATTTTCACAGCTCCTCTGACTGAACAAGAGCACCTGACCTGTGAGGTGTTCCATGTTTCTGGGAAGATGTCCCTGTTCATTGCAGGGATATTGGACTAGATGACTTTTAAAGGTCCCATCCAACCCTAACCACCCTGTGATTCTGTTATTCTAAGACTTGGTGGAGCTGCTCAACTACCATGGCCAAGTGAGACTCATCACTCATACTTAAGGGTCATCAGGTGTTTCAACTGCAACAGAGTAGTCAAATCACCAATTGTGGATGCAGCTGGACCATATAAAGGAACCTGCTAATACATAAAGCCCCTTGCATCTTTAAGAAGGATAATTTGTGTCTTCACTGGAAGAGATCATACTTTGCTGTGTAGGTAAGAACATTTTCAGGCTGATTGCAAATCATAAATATTTGATGTACTGTAATTACTAGTTCTTAAGTATCATTTCCCAAATTATTATTATTTCTATTAAATGCATAGCAACTTGGGATGGAAGAGTGAGTTAATGCAGAAACACTTCATCACTGCAGGTCTGGGTTTGTGGAAGGTCATTAGTGAACTTGTGTTTTGTTTCTTCCCACCTACCTGTCCCACAGACCACTGCAAAAAGCAGAATCAGGTTGAACTAGGTGATCTTTAAGGTCACTTCCAACCCAGACCATTCCATAGTTGTATGAACTACTAGAAGCTGAATACAGTAATTCCCCTGAGAATAAGGGCTGGAATCCTGCTATGATTTTATGTTCCCCTTTACCTGCTGCATCATCGTTTGGTCAAATTATTTAATCTCTCTCCTTGTTCGTAGCCATCATTTAAATGGATACAACAATTCCTCTGTCATGGGTGTGTGATAAGGTTTGGGTGATGTTTGCAAAGCACACTGAGATCTCTGATAGAGGTGTCTCCATCCTGTGCAGCGTGGTCACCTTCAGGCTGTTCCAAGGAGCAGGACGTGGGCGATCCAGCAGGATGGAGGCAGAGGTGTTGCTGGGGGATGAACCACCTGGGAGTCTCGAGGTCCAGTCCTTCTCCACTCCAGCAAATCCAGTCTTGACCCTCTCTGAGGCCACTTGTAGCCAGATCTCTGAACCTAAGTTGTTGTTCTCGTGTACCCCATCCACCTAACACCAAGATTTCCTACTTGGTGACATTGGGCTTCGGCTGCAAGTGACGAGCAGCTGCACAGTCCAGGTGGAAATCTCTCCTTCCAAAGCATTAAACAGTGTCCTACAGCCACCGCTCCAGACCTGGGCATGGCAAAGGTCGGGTGCCCAGTTGTGGCAGAGGTGGGTGGCTGCAGTCCCCTCTCTGGCCAGTGGATTTGGGATTCCTGGGGTTTGGTTTGTTTCTGCCTGACCCCTAGTGCTGCCCGAGTGCACCTATGCGGCAGCTCAATTATTACTTACAAGTTGGCAAACAGAAAGAAAATATTCAAACTAATCTGGAATAAGTCAGATATACTTTTCTTCACCTCTGGGGAGATTTTCAACTATAACAATGTAGCTTTGAGCTTCTGACAGATGCTAATGAATTGTTGTTTACATGTTTGATTTACTGCCTAAACAAAGATAAGACATGCTCTTGAAAACACATTGAATGCACAATCCAAACACATCCATTAAATCTGTCACAATAAACATGACAGCTTTCTTCTAACCTAACAACTGGCATGCCTCATTTACATATTAATGAGAAAACTGGGATCAGTCTGCACAAATTGCTTCTATCTTGCAAAGGGGAAGCACTGACTGACAGTGCAGCTCTCCGTGGTGTAAATACAACAAGTAAATACCTCTGCCATCTTAATGGATTTTATTTTTATTTGCCTATTTGGTTCCACGGTTATTGATTAGTTGTCTCTCGTGAAGTGCAGTGACAGACGTTACAACTACGGGGACAGACATTAAAAGAGTTCCTACAACTTCCCTGGTGCTTGAGGTGTCTGTTGGGCTTTGGGCTTGGCATTCCCAAAAAGGCTTGGATAAAGGCTGGATCTACCTCGAAGACCTCTCTGGCCTCCATCACCATGGGATACGTGTCCCAGTGCTCCCAAAGTCTCTGTGGTCCCTAAAACATGTTATATTAGCCTTAAACCTCTGGAGGATGAGCTGTTATGCAGGTGGGAAAACCAGACATAAAGGGGAATCTGAGCCATTTCAAATGTGACTTGGGAGTTAAACTCCTGGAGTTACTTGGATTCCTAATTCTGCAGAGGTTGTACCAGAGTATGGCATTATCATAACAGTGGCATCTAAATAACATGGAAATCTGAGCCATAGGTACAGTGGAGACTATTGTAGAGTTTTTCTTGAACTCTGAAACTCTGAAGTCACATCAGCAGGGAGTTAGCACCATCTAACACCTTTTTTTTTTCAGTATCTGTACCCTACATTACATGTTAGAATACTCAACCCCTACTTTATGTATCTCTAATTGCCTACAGGTTTGATATCTGGTCCCACTGGATGCCTGGGGCCTCCCTGTGCCAGTGGAGGAAGCTCAGTGCCTACACAGGACAGACCATGTCACCTACATCTGTCACCAGCCTCGGGAGCATTGCTCTCCACTGCCCGTGGAGGAATCCCAGGAAGCCTCATCCAACTTTTGGACAGCTAAAGGAGATAAGATGAATTGCACCTTCAGTGTCACTGACTTTCAGTCAGATTCACATCCTGAAGAGCTTAAATTACCTTCCAGAATGGCACTTAGCTCTCTAAATCGACTTCCCTAAAATGGACTTGGAGCATGTATTGTCACAGCACTACGTGGCTTTGCGCTGGGGAGAGGTTCCTAAGACACCATCCATGCTCAGCTTCAGCAGGGGGTCCTCAGAATCCTCAGGAGTAGATCCCAAAGTCCCTTATGGACCCTGAAGATAGAACCATTACATATTACCCTGTTGAGGGATCACATCACTGTACACCACACAGAGTCTGAATTTTCCGCAGATCCACAGGTCGTTGCAGCAGGGACAGGGGAAGTTGCCTCCTCCAGGCCCAAAGCAATGTGAATCTGAGGTGCAATCCTCAAATCCAGCCAAAACCTGACTAGATCAGGAGGAATGGTATAGATTTAGAATCCATGTTTTGAACAGAAGCAGCTTTCAGATGCAGAACTTCTGACCATCGTGTGTCTGTCTGAAGGCACTGGAGAGCTCTTCGCTGAATTTTGATCTGTCTCTAGTTGCACACTTAAAACATAACTTGGGCTTTGGATACAGAGAAGTTTCCTCTTGTAATGGTTTGCTCTGAAAGGCTGTATGAATAACACAAGAAATGATCCAAACTGTTCCAAAGGACTCCAGGGAAATTAATGAACTCCAATGCTTTTGTTTTGAAGTTAAATATTTTTTTGGTCTCAGTGAACTATTTCTTGCCTACAAAATTGTGCACACTGCTTTATTCTTCTGAGGCCCACAGAACCAAATATTTCAGAAGACTAATTTATCTCCTGGAATTTATACTCCTATTTCTAGATTAAAAGGGCTGTGTTCAGTTACTCTTGGACATAGATTCCTCCTCCTCTCCAAGACTCCTCTGTCTGACTCATGTCTCCAGACATTAGGGGTTTGCCCCTGAAGTAGTCTTTCATCTGTTTATGGCTGAACAGTTTGTGTGCTACTGGGGCATGGCATAATAACTGAATTTTTATTAAATAATTAACATCAAATGAAACAGATTTTGCTATAAATGTTATTCCAAGCCAGCATTATGGAACTACATTCAAATAGATGAACACACCCAGAGGAATCCAGAGAACCTCCCCCCAAACGAAACAAACCCCAAGACCCCAAACTTTCTCTGGTGACAAAGATCTTCATTCAGATGCAGAGGCAGATCCCCATCCTTGTTCAGGAGGAGCCCTCCCTTGCAGTGAGAGGCTCTGGAGAAGTCCACAGAATAAGGTATTGCTCAACCATGCTGAGCAGAATTAGTTGTGCACAACATACAAGCAATGAACTGATTTAATTCCACTGTCAATCAGCAAGGAAAAAGGGCCAGCACAACGCAGAGTCGCTTCTCCTCAATCTGAGAAGAGCTTTGGGGGAAATATTGTAAATGTCATAATACAATATGTTAAATATAGTAGTTAAAATACTGTTCCGCAGCCAAATTCTCATCTTAGACACACACACAACTCCCACTGGCAGGAACAGGAGTTGTGCAGAGGAACCCCAAATGAGGAAAATCTGTTCTGAGGAGGGAAGGAGGCTGGTCAGGGTGGGTTTATGTGTGCCCTTTGAACTGATTGTCAACAGGGACCTGTGGATATGAAAATATTCAGGATAACTTTGAAGGCTAATGAAGAATAATTTTGGAAGAGATTTCTAACCTCATTCTCCAGGACTCTGGACTAAATCCTAGGTCAAAGCCAGCATTTCTGTCCCTCTATACTAATGAACTGTGGACTAAGTAAGGACAGGAGTGAAGCCAAGAAGACCCCAGACCTAATCCTGATTTTAACACTCCCTGTTTGTGGTTTCATGCAGATGACTTAAAGCTGCTTATCCCACCCCATGTAAAACCTTAACCATAATTGTACTGATAAGGGCAGCAGTTGTGGAGAGGCTGCACACAGGGACTGTGAGGTTTGCTTTAACTAAAGTCATTGCCAACCTGTGAGCAGGGGCTCTGCCAGGGCCCTGGCTCCAGCACTTCCAACACCTACGGCTTCCAGGCAGTCAGGGCTCCACAGATGAGGGAGATCAACAAACAGGGCAAAGCTTTGCTGGGGGGGGGTGTGTAATTAATAAACACAGAGAGGTCTGGGTTGGATGGGACCTTAAAGCTCAACTTGTTCCATCCCCTGCCATGGGCAGGGCCACCTTCCACTAGCCCAGGTTGCTCCAAGCCCCGTCCAACCTGGCCTTGGACACTTCCAGGGATGGGGCAGCCACAGCTTCTCTGGGCAACCTGTGCCAGGGCCTCCCCACCCTCACAGGGAAGAATTTCTTCCTGATGTCCAATATAAATCTGCACTCTATCTGGTTAAAGCCATTAGATAGAAAAAGCCATTTATTTCAGTTTAAAGCCATTAGATAGAAATAGGTAAATGTTGTTTCCTAGGCAGTGATGGTTCTAGTTTGTGGCTTAGTCTTTGCAACCACTTTAATCTTCATAACCACAAAGAGGTGGTGACTCCACTACTCTCCTTTCAGGGAATCACTATCCCTGAAGATGTCCAAGGAATGACTGGACATGGCATTCCATGCTCTGGTCTGATTGACAAGGTGGTGATCTGTCAAAGGTTGGACTCAATGATCTTGAAGATCTTTTCCAACTTAAATAATTCTGTGATTCTGTGTAATCATGGGAAAACTGTGATTTTGTGACGCCAAATGTGTCCTCATCCATACTTTCTCTTCCTTACACCTGCTCCCTGCAAGAAGCTACAGGTTTGCTAAGGCCATATTGTGCTTTATTCTCCATATTTGATCATATTCCTTAACGACCAGCAGGAAGCCACGTAAAGTAGAAGCTGCACAGCAATTAAGGAGCATGGAATAATCAGCAGGTGTGAGACTACTGAAGGAGGTTTGAGTCAGTACAGCTCAATGCAGTATAAAGAGATGAGTAAGAAAAGGAGAAAAGAGGCACAATCCATCCTTTGGACCTTTCTTCTGTAAATGTGTCTTATCCCTTTAAAATCCATTAATTTTTTTTTTATAGAGTTGACACACCGAGGCAAATGAATTCCACAATTTAAGTAGGTTTTATGGGGGGAAAAAAAAAAAGAGGTTTCTGCTATTTGCTTTAACTGCTCAGAAGTTTCATGTGGCAAACACTTAAATTGAGTACCACATAATCACTCCCATTACACCTCCTCCACGCCACTCAGGCTATTACAGATCTTTATCATATTTCCCCTTCAATCATCTCGTTTTCTGAGCTGAGGGGGATGCGGGAGAATGACACACAATATTCCAGAGGTGAACACACATGAATTTATCTCGTGGCACAATGATGTTGTCTGGTTTAGTGGTGTTTTGCTGCAGTTGTGATGGTCGGAAGATACAGATGGAACAGAGCTCATAGACAGATGTAACACCCCTTATTGCACCAACTATACAGCTGGAAAAATTAAATAAGCTCTCAGGCACACATGCCTATATATTCTAGTTGCCTTTTTGGCTGCCTTTGAGCTTTGACTGATGTTTCTTCAAACTATCAGCAGTGGTTCTCAGATCTCTTCTCTAAGTGATGAGAGCTGAAGAGGAGCTCATCAGTGAATACACACAGAGAGGGCCGGGGGTTCCCTTTGAGCTTAGCAGAATTTAATTCAATCTGCTGTTTTGCCACAGAGCTGGTGGGCACCATGAGACCCTCCACGGCTCTTTGAGGACTTTGCCTTTGACTTTTGCACCGTTTTGTATCATCATTTCGTTATTCATCTGTTTACTGGAGGAAACTTGTAAAAGGAGGTGAATAAAACACAGGGGTCAAATTAGTTTGTGTGTTTCTTCAGCACTACAGCACAGGTATTGATGGGCTCAATAGCTTTTCAGAATGAACAATCACTCCAACATGAGAGTTTTTACTGAGGTATCAGCAGCTCTTTAAAATCACAATTCACACGTCCTTTTTCCATGCTGGGTCCGGATCATTACAGTTTCCAGCTGAGCAGCTGTCAATTTGGGCTTACCTCCCTTCCAGGATCCCAGTTGGGAAAGCCTTGTTAAACTCTCATATTGCAAAGCAATCAAACATGTTTGTTTGATTGTTTGTTTGTTTGTGATGATTTATGCTTTGATTAGGCTTTTGATATTACACTGGTTAGGGTAAGGTGCAAGTAATCTCTTGAAACGGTGCCAGCACTAAGTCAATATTTCATTAAAACTCATTTATGAGAGAGCTGATGAAGGACTAGAGTGAGGTCTCCACACGTTTCATATTCATCTATTTGGTATGGCAGCTGATTATCTAAAATATATTTAGGTACTTGGTGTAGTTACAACTGGTACAATTCCTAATGTAGGATAAGTTGTAAAAATAAAAAGTGTCTTTTATGGACAAAATTTAGTCTGCTTCCCTAAAAAAAATAAAAAGTGATTGTAAATATGTGACTGTAAAGACATTGCTGCTGCTGTATCTGTGTGGATGAGCTGTACAGAGAAGGGGGAAAGCTTGAAAGAAGAGGCTGGGCAATATCGAGACCAGGCTGTGCTGCCTGTGGCAGGGTTTATTGATAGTATTTCTGGCAAAAGCATAAATTTCCTACCTGGATTTTCCCTTTTACTCAGTCTCTTTACTCTCTGTATCACACACAGCTAATCCACACCACGGGACCCACACTTGCCAAGGTTCATCCGTGCTCCACTCTCATCCCAGGCACAGGCCACCAGCTCCCCTCCGCCTGCCACACACAGCTGCCACTGTGCTCATCCAAGGTGGGACAACTAAAGCAACAACAGCTTTTAAGACAATGCAAGTTGTCAAAAAGTAGATACAAACCCAAATGCAGAGCCAGCTGGGAGAGATAAAAAGCAGGAGCACAGGTCAGATGTGTTGCAAGAGCTCTCCATGGCAGGAGTCTGCTGAAAGGGATGCTGGTGTTTGCACTGATGGGAGCACCCTCTCCCTGAGAATCAAAGGAGAAAATGTGTTTTGTTTAAATAAGAGTCCACAGACACCTTCTTACTCCAAAAGAGTTTTTCTCAAACTCAGTAGCCCTGTAACACCGTATGAGTGAGAGGCACACAAGTAAATTGTTGGCCAGGTGAGGAGATGATGAGCTCTTCATCCAGTACCACTGACAGGGAAGGTTTGAGCACCGTGAAAGCCTCATGTCAAGTGAAAGAATGAAGTGAAATGTAACTCCAGGCCTGACAAACAGTTGGCACCGGTGCCGCCGGGGAAGATTAATGCCTCCCTTCTCCTCACCTGCGCCGACGTGATGTTCTCTGACACATCTAATTGTAGGAGCTGAGGTGTACAAAATGTCACCCTCACTTAAAACCTTATCAGGTAATCGGTCTGTGATGATGTGGAGACAAACAGGAGGTTAACAGATAGGTCTTTATCTCGTGCATGAGGAGGAAGATCTGCGTGTCTGCTGCAGCGATAGCGATCGCCGTGGTCTGTGCTTTCCTGTGCTGGGAGGGAAATTATACACTGAGGTCAACATACTCAATGAGAGCCTGCCAAAATATGTATTTCCTTTCTACAAACCTTTTTTGAAGAAAGGTCTCATGCTGGAGACTGTAATTAATAAAGGAAATATTTATACAGTGTCACAAAATTTACCAGTCACTTTATAAACATTGATGATCCATGTTCCCTGTCCCAAGGCACTTACAGGCTAAAAAAGGCAAGAGACAGAGAGCAGTTTAGATGAGGGAGGGAGCAGGGCTTATTAATGGTGAGAAGAAAGAGAATGGGTTGCAGGGAAGGCTTTGGGAGAAGGGAAAGCTTCATCATGGAAATCGAGAGGTTTGTAAGGCGAGGGTGGAAAAGTTGAAGATTGAGGCAGAAGTGTTTTGAAAGGGCAGATACACATGTGGGCACACACTGGGAGCAGAAATTCAGGCAGTGATGCTGGTGAAGTGACTGGTGAGATAACTGTGGAGGGCCTCCACAACTAGAGAGGTCTGGAGGGGCAGATGTGGAGTAAAGGGCCTTCAGGACATGGGCTGTCATCGAGCAGCAGCCTCAGCAGAAAGGATGAGCAGAGGGCTGGAGAGAACAGTGAGCTGGGAAAGGTGCTGGACTGAGGGGAGCTAAGGGAAAAGTGGAGAGCCAGCAATGGAGAAGGGAAGAAAAGACAAGGAGGCATTGCAGATACTGGTGACTAAATGTGTGGTGGGGAGAGAAGTAGGAACACAACATTGCAGAGAGGAGAGGAAGTAAGATAAAGGAAAGGAAGTTCAGGCAGCAAGAGTTAAGAACTTTGCCATTGATTTTGGGGACAAAGGAGGAAAATAAATGATAGAGAAGTGAGTGGGATTAGGGGAAGTGCTCAAAGATAAGCACAGCAAGAAGGTAGAAAGCAAAAGACAAAGGCAAGCGGGCAGCAGAAGAATTAATCAGGAAGAATTAATCAGGATCAGGCAACTGGAAGGGAAAGTGAAGCAACCAAGGATCCCAACCCACTTCTGACATTGTCATTTTTCTCCTCTGGTGGGAGAAAAAAAGAAATGAAGATGATTTTCAAATATCTGGGCAATAATATTGGGGCATTGCAACTACCCCCAGCTTGTCACAGCTTCATTCAGCCCCACTTTTGCTGGGGGCAGCACCAGGATGGGATCACAGTCAGCACTGTGAGAGGCGATGCTGCAGCTCTGCTACACTTGGTGAAATTGGTCCTCATCCAAAAACCATGGAGTTCAGGCAATTCAAATATTCAGTAGTTTCCAATATTCCTTTGGAAAGATAAAGTCTATGTATGTATGTCTGAGTTTTGAAGTAGTAAAATGCCACAGTATTTTTAGTCTTTGTTTGATCAAAGAAAAATGAACCAGATAGACAAGTAAAAAATTACCCAGGAGTTGAAGTCACTGGTGATGTCTTTTATTGCGCTATCATACAAATAGGAAGGATGTTCTTTTCATCTGACATAATGAAAAATGTATACCCTTTTCAAATTCACTGGTATTAATTCTGAAGTTAGCCCTAAAAAAAAAACCAAAAAACCTTGACGTTACCTGGAACTTGACGACTTCTGATTAATTTAATAGGAAAAATCTCTTGATATCAAATACCAGCTACTGCTCAGGAGAAGGTGAAGGGAATATGAATTTTTTTTTAAACTCATCTATTACGTTCAAGTAATGATAAAGAGCAATTTTCAGACTTTTCTCATACTAATATTTATTGTTCACACTAGATTAATCAAGACAGAAGTGTTCTCCTAAGAGTTAGGGACAGTTCACTCCTGAGTAGGTGCAGCTCAGAGCATTATCCAGTCATCTTATCCCATGTGAAAAATGTTTTCTGCTCTGAAATTCCAGTACCTTTGTATTGTGGAGGTGTCAGCCAATGCTAGTGCCAAGTATGGGGGGCACTTTGAGCCAGGCATCCTCCGTCCTCCTTTGCTGGGAGCCCAGTTTGGAACCAGAAACAAGGTGGTGGTGTATGACTGGGGACACCCACAGCTAATGGACTTTCCCAAGGTCACACAGGAAGTCTATGGCAAGAATAAAATTATGTCTTTCATTTCATTTTGCACAAGTCAGTGAAAACGTGCTCCTGGTACACGGCCCTTCGTGGTTTTGAACCTGGTGATGGCCACATCCAGCTGTGTTTGTAGCCTCATCTTCGTGCACCTTTACACTTCAGTGAGGAGAAGCACATGCTTTCACTCCAAGATTTTATGGCAGTTCATAAAGGCTGCCTTTGAGCTACTGTTTATCATAAAGCACATTAGAGTTAGTGGAAATTTGCGCTGAAATGGGAAGGTGAAAGAAAATCCTTCCCAAAACACAGTTCTGGGATATATTACTGCATCCACAAAGTACTCCCAGATAAATGGGACAGTTCCTGGCTATGCCACTGGGTGGTATGTGATTGGGGTGCAGCCAGAGCGATCCTGGGGAAACTCTTCTGACTCTTAGTGCAAGTACAGTGGAGAAGTTTGACTTCACTGTATTGCAGCCATGAACTCGAGTTATTGCATTTACAGTTTGTATTTGGGAATTAGTTTGGTGGCAGACCACACATTCTTAATTTGAGTGTATCACCACTGATGGGATATACCCCATCCAGAAGCTGAACGCTTTTGCTGCACTGGGTAGATAATTAATTACGTTCATAATTTTATATTCAAGTGAGCGCTGGAATGAAAAACCCCACCTGCCTCAGCCTGGGTTCTTGGGATACTGAGATGTGGGGAAGCAAGGGGGAAGATGACTTAATGCCTTGCTTTTGTCTTAAATTTGCATCAGAAATTGTAATTTTATTAGAACTAGAATTCTAATGGTTTTTAAAATGTCAGTGTGAGGAGGTGATTGGAAGAAAGTGGCCTTTGGAGTGGGGGCTCTAACACATGGAAACACCAGAGCAACAAGAACTTGCAGAAGAGTCTGACCAGGTTGAAAAATTAATGGGATTTATTTTGCTTTTAAAGTTCAAATTAAGAAAAGAGCATAAAATAGTAAAATACCATGATAGTGAGAAGAAAGTAGTTAACATACTGTGTGCTGCTCTGTATGGAAAGGGATTTTGCTTACACAGAGTGTGGAAATGCTCAGCTGCTTGTCCCTTCTGAGCAACATTAGACCCTGAATCAGGAAAGATCACCCACACACATCCTAAAGGGCTTTCCTGCTGACTGAAGCTTTCCTGAACCAGGGCCACAAGTTTTGCTTTTCATTTGAATTTATAGCTCAAAATAGGTTGAACTAGTTCCTTTTGACTTTTTCTCTCTGTGCCCATCCCACCCGTGTGACCCCGACCCACCACCCTGAGGCAGATCTCCTTGGTGACCATATCTCCTTCATTAATCCTCCCAGTGTGGTTGCTAGTCAAATTCCAGCTGGTTTTGTATCCCAGAAGGTGTGCACAGCATTGCTGCCAGATGAAGATCCGCCTGGAGCCTTCAGCAGCCTCGTCCCACCGATTCCCCATAGATCCAGTGATGCCAGAGATGTGTCAGGGCTTCTCAGCAGAACCTTGCAATTCTCCCATCCCAAGGATGATGGGATGGACTTAGACCCCTCTTTCCATAGGAGGGGAAAGCTGGGAGCTCTGGACATCCAGGTTTCTTCCCTCTTCTGACTTTTCCTAGGTTTTTATTCAGGTTACCTCTATGTTTTGTTTTATGGAGCAGCACTGTGCAGACCTCTGTGTGCTTGAGTCACTGTCTTTCTCTTTCTCCTTTGTACAGACTGAAAGGTCTGTTTGTTGAAGTTTCTTCTTTTACCAGAAGAACCTAATTCCACGCTTTCCCCCTCTTTATCTCCACAGTAAGGGGGAATGAGGGAGGAGACAGCTTTCTAGGAATTACTCTGCAGGAACCTTTCCTATCCACAGGCAGTTTTACCAGCAGATCCTTATCCCAACCTCTGGGGTGGAGGTTTCCTGCAGGTGGAGGCAGAAACATAATATTTGTGTATTTCAAAGACAAGGAATTTTTTGTTTTCTCTCAGTTTTCTTACATAATAATAATCTCCACCACTTTGCAGGATCCTTGTCATAAAAGACTTCTGGGATGGATTAAACTCCTTGGCACCTCCTCAGTGATTAATCAATCTCAACAGGCGTTTATTGCTTTGTTCACTACAGCACAGGAGAGATTATCCCTTAAACATACTTGACTCTTTTGGTACCATTCAATTACACCAAAAAGAACCCCAACACATATACAATTATTTTGAACTGCTTCTCCAGCAAGGAGCAATTGATCTTTGAGAGTCTCTTCCTCTTCTTGTTATGCTGATTAATAGCCTTGGAGTTTGTCCCTGAGAGGAAAACATTTCCAAAAATAGATGACAGTTTCCATCTTCATATTTTAATCCCTCGAGGGCCCTTTGCATCCACAATGAAGCCTGTAGGAATATTCCCATTCATCCCCATCTTTTTTAACCTCATCACCTCCACGATGGAGCCACCCAGATCCCAGTGCAGGGGAATGAAATGGGAATTCTTGGCACTGCTTGGGGTCACACTTTGCCTGCACCCCACAGAAGGCTGCCAGTGTCCTTGTGGAATGCACCATGTCAGGGAGTGTCTCAGAAACCAGTGGCTGTGTCAGGGGAGGAGTGAGAAAGCCCAGTCCTTCCAGAGCAACTCTCCTCCAGCACTGAAGGAAGCAAAACATCATCCTTACCTACCATGGTGGAAATTCCTGGGTAAATACTTACAGAAATCCTGGGAAGAGGGAGAGGGTGGGTGGTAAAGAGAGGGAGGGCAATGCAATGAGTTGTAGCACGTGGCCTGGGGAAGCCACCTTCCTGCTGGAGACAAGCCCAAGCACTTTCCTGCTTTTAAACAAGTCTTATGGCTAAAGGAACATTTATAGCTGCTCTAGTGGTAAGCACATGAGCCTGCCAGTCATTTTGGGATTGTGTATTGTACTCACTCTTATCCTTGGAAATTTCTTTAATACTATGCCCTATGAAATGCAAATAGCCAGAAGGAAGAGGTGACTGTAAACCTCAGACTTCCCCATTGATCATGAACAAATAAATTCTACTGTGTAAGCAAAGCAATGCTGCAAAAACATCCACTGGCACAATGCAGAGAGAGTTGGAACAAACTCCTCTCTGGACTGTGTGCAACTGAGCTCCTTGGAGCAGCTCCCCATGCGTTGGGATGTGGGATGAGGGCAGCCCTGGGTGGGCTGCAGGGAGCCAAAAGATGCAGCTGATGGGGCTTCCTCTGCTGTGGCATCACAATGTCATGATGATTTGGAGCAGAAATCAGCCCTTTTTGGTGCAAATGGAACCACACTTCAGGTCCTGCTCAGGGGGGACCTTCTCACTCTTTCCAGCTTCCTGACAGGAGGGTGGAGTCAGGTGGGGGTCGGGCTCTGCTCCCAAGGAACAAGGAACAGGACAAGGGGAAATGGCTTCAAGTTGCACCAAGGGATGTTTAGTGTGGATATTAGGGAAAATTGCTTCAAGGAATGGGTTGTCAAACCCTCACACAGGAGGACAGTCCTTATCCCTGGAAGGATTTAAAAGCCATGTGGATGCGGCACTTGGGGATATGGGTTAGTGGTGGGCTTGGCAGTGCTGGGGGAACGGTGGGACTCAATGGTCTTGGAGGGCTTTTCCAACCTAAACAATTCCGTGAATCTGTGAAACACTTCCCGGAAGAGGGCAGGGCTGTTCCCTGGCTGTGCCTGGGCTCTGGTGTGATCCCAGTGCTGCACGTGCTTTCTCTTTAAAGGAATAACACAGTGTCAGCTTGCAAACAAAATAATGATCTTTTGTTGCTTTTCAGGAAATGATTTTTAATATACTTTATTGAAGCAAGGGAGAAACAATTTAATTGAGAGAGCTGCTATGAACCATATTTAACCTCCGAAGTACTAAAAAGAGTATTTTCAGATAAGTTATGGTTTTTAATCTAAGTTAAACCATTATGTACATAAGCACTATGTTTTTGCTATTCTAATAACTGCCAGCTTGGACTTACCAATTCCTTTTTTATCATCTTTTTTGTCTTCCAAGACAGACCGCTGCCTTTGAACTTTAAGAAATATTTTATGTTTTATTTTTCTTCATTTCTTTTCTACAATGAGTAGAAAAATGCATTCTTAAATCTGAGCATGACTTCCCTCAGCATATCTGTAACTTACTGGCTTTCCCAGGAGTTTTGAAATGTCTGGATAAAATTCTTGCTTTTAAGAAATGCATGCAAGTGATTGCATCTCATCTGTCCTGGATGGCATCCAGTGATCTGTTGTTAGTTCAACACTGTGATTAATAATTTACATATACTTTACTAGCACTTGAAATGAAGTTTCTTCCCTGCAATGATTAATTACTGAATGAACAGTATTGAAAACATATTATTCTCGTAATTCATTTGGGGAGATAATCTTGGTAAAACATGAAATTAATTAAGTGACAGCAATGGAGAGGGTTTAAGATTTACATTGATTTTCTGCCCATTGAAAAACTGTCCTTAAGTTGCATGTCAAATTCATATGCAAAAGAAAGAGCATTTTAAAAAAGAAGACTTGGCTTTTTAGTTTATCTGTACAAAAACATCACATCATTGCAGCTCCTTCACGGTACTTTATGTATCCATTGTGCCTTTCCTGCAAAGACCCAGAAATGTTTTACAACCATTAATGAATCAATGTTTCCCAACAGCCCTGTCCATAGGTCAGGTTGGAGTGTCCCAGCTGCAGCAGGGGCAGGTCGGGCACAATTGGGTTAAGCCAGGGAGGGAAGGGGCAGAGACAAGATAAGAGCCCTGGAGATCTGTGCTGCTTCACCCCGGGCTCCTCTCCCAGCCAGGTCATCCTTGCAGGGATATATTAATAACTCTTGGTTATTCCCACGTCTGGTGATCTTTGTTATTAAAAAATACATCAGAATCCCATACTCTGTTCCCAGCAAACAATAATCCAGAGACTGTAATTTTAGCAAAACTCTTTTTTTTCTTAAGCATTTTCTCCACCTTTCCAGAGGAATGAACATTTCCTCTCAACACTAACCACTCTTCCAACCACTCGACAAGTGTGCTCCAGGGCTGACTGTGGTGTCTGGTCCCTGTCCCACAGCAGCACCAGCAGCTTCTGGCATGGCCCAATATATGTAAAAAAAAATATCTGTGAGCACAGGTTGGGCACTATAAGGTTCAGGGATCTCAACTGACTTGTAATTTATCAACTTTTATTCTCAGTCTTTTTCTAGTTGACTCTTAATATCATTTGCCAAGTCTTTGAGCAATATTGACTCAGCAATATGAGGTTTAAAGTTATCCCCCCCCCTACAGAATGGGAGATAAACAGTCCATCGCTGGGCTGGAAGGGCAGCAGCCACTGAGCAGTCCCTGCAACAAGGTTCTTCTCCTCTGCCCAGGCTGCAGGAGGCTGCAAAATGAGGCTCACATCTCCTGAACTGCTCACTCACATGAGCATCTTCCCTTCCAAGCCTGCTTCCCTCTTAAGGATGTTGGACCAACTTCAGCCTCCAAGATCTTGGAAGATCCTCTGTGGAGTTCTATCATACAGTGGTAGGATAACAGTGGTTTTCCTTAGGATGATTTCTTGTAGCTCTTTCTCCTATCTCTGTTCTCTCCCAAACACATTTTAAGTGTATTCTCCGTCTCTAAAAGATCTCAGATTTTTTGGAATCTAGGCCTTTCAGGAATTTTGTTGTAGTCAGTGACTCTTAATCCACAACCTCAGCTGTGCTGAGCCCAAGTTGTGAGGTCAGTGTGCTGTGACCAGTTGTGTTCTCATGGAGGTGCTCCCAGCATTTGTCTTCCAAGAAGTGTTAGCACCACCAGGCTTAGTGGAAGGTCTGCACAAAGAGGTCCAGCACTGAGAAGACTTGTCTCCACATGGGAACAGACACCCTGTGAAACGCAGGAGCCATTAGACCTGCTTCAATTGCTGTCCCTCTGGCTCTTGCTGAGATAATCTCTCTCTTTATCACCATTTATACACTCAGTGGCTTTGCTTCTACAGTCTGTCCCCTCCACCACCCACAGAGATGTTTCCACCTTTGTGATTTCCTCCAGAGCTCCTGGACAAGAAGCTGCTCCCCCAGGGATGGTTTGTTCTGAGCTGAAAGGGTTCTTTCGGCAAGCAAGGCTAATGGGATGTGCCCCCTAAAAAATTTGGTGCTGCCTAAAAAAACTGCTGCCCACACAGGTCTCTGGAACATGATCAGTAAAAACCCTATGATGAAAAAAGTCGTCTCTTCAGTGCCAAAACCAAAAGCTTCTAAACTCCTCAGGAGGCTGTAGCCCAGGGACACAATCCAAGGGAAGAGAAATCAGTGCTGCCATCGTGTTTCTCCTCTGTGAGTCAAACAGGCATTGTCTCACACAGCCTTTTTCCATCGTAAGGCAGCTCATGACAACGGTTTCTACCAACACCAGCCGGGTGCTGGCAGACTCCCTGTCTCTTGCTTGAAGATAAAGATTACAATAGCATCTGGGTGGAGGCCTGGGTGAGGAAACGCTTCCCACAGCATCCCTCAGGATGTTTTCTGGAGCCCTGGCAGGCATGCCTGCAGCGCCCAGGGGTCAGTGCTCCTGCTGGGATTTGCAACGCTCAAGCAGCAAGAACAGCAGCTCTCATGGCTCAGGGAAGAGCAGAGCCTGCCCA
This sequence comes from Manacus vitellinus, assembly GCF_001715985.3. NCBI lineage: Eukaryota > Metazoa > Chordata > Aves > Passeriformes > Pipridae > Manacus > Manacus vitellinus. The sequence goes on from NW_021940541.1 coordinate 3,289,420, forward strand.
GAGGCAGGTGGGTGACTCCATGTGTTGGCCCTGTGCAGGGCTCTGCCACCACAGGGGCACAGAGGCAAACTGGTGTTGTTGCTCCCATTTACAGCTGGAAAAACGGAGATGCTCAAAGACTCCAAGGCCATGCCCAGCCGGAGAGGCCTTGGTCCTGCTTCATGCTGAGCACTCTTTTTCTGAATCCACCAAGTCCTTAAGCATGTGAGTAGCCCTGATGAAATCAGTGGGATTACTCCTGTCCTTAAAGATAAACACACACAGAAGTGCTTCACTGCACCAGAGCCAGGGGAATTGGCATCTTGCAGGACTTGGGGGGAAAATGCTGCCAAGGAGCTGCCCCCCATCCCTGAGCCCCAGAGGTGGCTGTGGGTCTCCCAGAGATAAAGTTCTATCACCAGAGGCTGGTTATGTCTCACAGCAGTGCCTTCCTTAAGCTTCTCTGTGTGAGTGCCTTGCAAAAGTTTGGGAACTTCCTGCCTGGAGGACCTCGTGAGTCTCACTGGTGCCTCTCCCAAAATGGGTGGCAGCACTGTGGACAGACAGTGCACACCTGCCCTGGGTAGGTGAGTGCTGCCCCAGAGTGCACCAAGGTAAACTCTCCATGCATTGCTTGTCAGCCCTGCTGTCAGATATGCTCACAGTGTACTGTATTCACATTTTTCCCTCCCTGACCCTCAACATCTCAATTTTCTGTCTGCCTTTGAAATCTTGGCTAATTAGGAGGCTACATGTTCCCTGTGAGACTGGCCTTTTGTGCAGAGTTTGTAATTAGAGTGACTGTGCAGTGCTCTATTAATTGCAAGAATTGTGATTTTTAGATTAATGAGTTAATTGCTAATATCTGCATACGACATTCCCTCAAGATGTATTACATTACAGTAAATAAACCTTGTGTCTGGAATGGCAGGCATTAAAGGAAACTGATGTGATTAGTTTGAATACTTTAGATAGCTAAAATAATATTTACTCAAAACACAATGTGTGTAAAACTGGATTTTAAAGGCTTCCCCCCCCCCCAGCTCTCCTTGCTAGATAACATTTATATTTGATATCTCACAGACAGGAGCTGCCAGGATGCTGTTCTTCCCATAGAGATCCTCCAACCCTCCCAGTTCCACCATGGGCTCTCCATCAATCCCTCCATCTCCAAATACACTTTATATCTCCTTTAGACTTTATCCCAAGTGCTGCATCTTGTCTTTGTTTCCTCCTTCAGCAGTTACTGCCATCCCCATGCACATTCCCAGCCTGCAGCATGCAGAGCCAGGGAAAAGCTGAAGCTGCAGAAGTTGCAACAGGATGGAGAGAATTATCCGTATTTAAACTCCCAGGCCGCTGCTTAACTGTTGTGGAAAAATCCCATTGGAAATGTAACAGCCAGAGCAAGCCAAGACCTTGGTAACAGCTGAGTGATTTTCATCAGACAAGTAGCTGTTTGCTGAAAAGTGTAATTTTGGGACAGCTGAAACTATTTGCAAATTCATCATGATTTCAGGAAATAGCCTCATGTAGAAGAAAAGCCCCAAATGAAAAAGTTTCCCAGTTTCCCAATTTGATATTTTTGAGATTAAGTGCCTCTTTTTGTTTTGCAAATGAAATTTGATTTAGATATTTATCTAAATTAGATAAAAACCTACAGAGAACAAACGCAAATGCTGGCTTGCATGACACATTCCCTTTGGGGTTGGCTCTGAGTGGTTTTTTCCTTTTTGTGCTTTTTGTTTATTTGTTTAAACAAAACCTAGGCCCTACCCAAAACAATTTCCCAGGGTTTTAGTTTGGGCCGAGTTATTCACATGAGTTATTCTCTTGCTTGCTAACCCACAGAACTAAAGGGAGGACGAGTTAATTCCAGTAACAAGCAGCTGCCTGGCTCAGTATCAATAGCCAATAGACTTCTCAGAGGCACAGAGAAAAGTTCATCTGGAAATATGTCATTGCATTTGAGGTTTTTAAAACTCATGTTTGCTCATGCAGCTGGGAGCCCATCCAGCTCAGGTGCCTTGCTGCTGCTCATCAGCTTCCTTAGCCAGAATCACACCAGACTCAGCCCCTGCAGCTTTAGGTGCCTGACTTTTAAATAAGGTGGTTTGTTACATGAATTAAAATTTCTTTAGAAAACAGCAGTAATAGCAATTGTTAAAGTATTTCAGGTTTTTTGAGCCTTGCTAGTGAAAACTTCTTCCTGCTTTCCTGAGGAGAGCCCCTGTTCCTGTTGCTGTGCATTTGTGGATGTGGTCACTCCAAGACATGTCCTTTAGAGGGAGGATTGCACTGTGGCTGGGCATTATTCTGGTTTGGGAGATCTGTCTGTACCTCAGATATCCACTCAAATACTGCTGCACCTCCCAGGGCTCTTCACTGTGGGTACTGTGAATGCACTTACAAAACCTTTGAGATCCACAGGTATTGAGCAGAGGCCATCCAGGTGTGCAAGAGGAAAGAAAGATGTGTCACAGACAGGGAAGGGTCCAAACCCAGACCCCAATCCACACTGTTGATGCCTGTGATAGGTTATCACAGCACTATTAAATAAAGAAGTCACTTTGGGGTGTCCTGAGTCTTTCCATGTTCTCTGTCTCTGAACCTGAGCTGGACTCCAGGCAAAGTTGCCAATGTGCCAGAGGATGCTTAAGCCAGCGAGACATTCCAAACATCCTGGATCAATTCTTAGAACCCTGAATCCATGAAAAACACGTTGGCCAAGAAGGTATGAAAGGGAATGGCAGAGGAGGAGTAGTTGACTGGCAGCAGATGTACTCTGTGTGCCAGCCCCTCCTCTCTGCTTCCTGCCCACCCCCTCCGAGGGGCAAAGCTTTACTGGGTCTGGTTTTGCTCACCTGAGATCAGACACCAGACTCAAGCAGGGGGTGAAACTCGCTCTTTTTCCCCTAAGAAAATGCGTTCCCTGAAATCTGGAAGCCCACCAAGGCTGTGACCATGCAAACACTCTGGGCATCCTCTATCGCCTTTTCCAGATACGTACCTGGAGAAACAGCTCTGCTTAGGAGCTGACTCCAACTGTCTATAACCACTGAATCCAAAGTGCATGTCAAAATGTGACATGGAACAGGATCAGAAACTTCTCTTTCTGGAGCATCCCTAAAACCATGGGAGAAGATCTTATGTACTAAAATACAGGACCCAGCAGAAGGTTGGTTGCATCACGTGTCTTTGGGAAGATGCTGGAACAAACAGGAGCATCCATCCTGTCTCTGTCTTTTGGGAGATTTATTTGTTTCTTACCCCAGATCCTGGGTATTGAAGGCATTTTAGAGGTCTTTTCCAACTTTAATGACTGTCTGATTTCCCTGACTGCCCTTTCTGATGTCTGTTCAGGAAATAGGAGTGTAAGAGACCAGACTTTCTATGCCTTTTATCTTTTCTGAATTCCTACAGCTTATGCACTGCCAACAGAAAGGTAAAAGTGCTTACTTAGAAACTAAGGACTGGTCTTCACCACAAAGGTCTGTTGCTTTGATACCATTTCTGTTACACCAGCAAAAATCTTTGTGGGGACACAGTTCAATCATTAAAAGAAATGCAGACCCCAGTGCAGCTTGTTCCAGTTTGGAAAGCAAAATAAGCAAGATGGAACAGGCCATGGTTACACCAGGATAATTATATCACAGTAGGACTTCCACTGTGTCACTGTTTCAGTTTACAGACCCAGCAATCCTCTCTGGAGCTGTCACTTGCTGTAACAGTGGTCCTGCTTTCAGGTGGATCCTCCTTTGCTTCAACTCACACACTCTGGCAATGAGCAGCTTTTGGCTGAGATTTGGCTACAGGGCTTTTTTTTTCCCATAAGAAACCCTTCCTTCAGAACGGAGAAGAGGAAGGGTGAGTGCAGGCTGCTTTGCTGCTAGTGCATGTGTGGAGTCACTCCCAAATGCCTGATTGACCTCTGAGATGACATTCCTTCTTTAAATTCCCGGTAGGGATGGTGGCAGCCCCACCTGGTGCCTGTGCCCATCGCAGGAGCCTGTGTTGGGTGGCTCTGGGTTGTTTAGATTGCAGTGGCAGGTACAAGGCTCACCCAGCTCGGGCCCCTTTGTACTGTACCGACTCCAGGCAATCCACAGGCACTGCCTCATCTGCATTTACCTCGCTTGCTCTCAAGCTGACACCACTCCTGCTACATCTCTGGTGACCAGAGAGATTTAAGACACAATTGTACTATCAATGAAATGCAACTTATGCCTTCCAGCCACTTGAATCCTTGGAGGGCCTCATGCAGGGCTGCACTGCTTCAGTTTGATGCCAGTAAGTTCCTAATTAGCATAGGAGACTGAAGCCCAGTGCTCTGGTGAATTGGCTGCTGGCCGGGGACTGCGGGAAGCAGCTTCTCCAGACCTGCTGAGGGACCCAGCACGAGTCTCTTCATCTCTTTTCCCCCGGTTATCTTCTCCAACTTCTCACTAACCTGCAGGTGCTTTGGGGCTGAGATGATCTTCCCAAGGACAGTCAGAGCCAGGAGGAGAAGGTCAGAGCTACTGGCTGGGCCAGCTCTGCTCTGCCTCTCCCTTGTCTCTAATGTGGTCACGATGGATGCCCCAGAGCAAACTCTGAGAGACAGAAATATCCCTTCCAGCTTCCAACAAGCAGCAGCACGAGGACTTTCTGAACCCAGAGCCCACAGCTAGATGGCATGTGCAGGAATCACTGATGGACCTGTGTCCCAGGAGTTTATTTTAGCCCCATTTAATCTATGATATAATTTGGCTCTGCCATATTTTGGTGGCAGGATGTTGCACTATTTAATTTTGTATTACAAGAAAGGACTCCAGATTTAAAATCTGATACCTAAGGGTGACTTGATACATTCTTGTGTTATAAGAATTTTTGCATCCTCATTCCTTATTCCCTCTCCCACACCCTGGAGGGTTTTACAGACATCTGTCAAACCCCCTTTGGCCAGATCTTTTCCAGCCAGATCTCGGATGATGCCCCAGGCACAACTGTAATTCAAACAGCGAGTGACAGCTAGAATAAGGCACTGTGAGTCGTGTCTGAGGAAAACAAACACACATGTGTCATTCCAAACACTAGCAATGCCCGAGCAAGGTGATTCCCAGCGTCCCAGCAGACAGCACATTGACTGGAAGGTCCAGTTCACCCTTTCATTTTGTAACCCAACTCTTTTCCGTGGCAATTATAACGTTAAATCTCCCAATAACTGGCCTACAAAACAATAAAAAATGTGGAATTAGAGGGCTGGGTGCTGTTCCCCATTAAGATATTATAGAACACTACTGAAGGCACAGGCCACTGAAACAAGCTGTTTCAAGTTTATGGAAGGTGAAGGTCAAGGAAGCCCACGGCAGATAAGGGAGGGAGTGGGAAGGGCTCAAGTGTCTTTATCTGATAACTGTTTGTTTAGAAACACCTGGCACATACATCAAATTAGTGCATCCAAATGCCCTTCAAACTTTAAACCAGACAGATTGATTCAAGAACCTTTCATTAAACTTTCCTGGAAAGATTAAACATCAGCCATGTGTTCTATCAGCAGAACAATTCTGCTCATGCGGTGGTGACATTAAGTTGTTTTATAGAGGGGGGACACAAATGTGCATGCACTCTGTGAGGCTTTTCTCCAGACTTGTAATTCCTTGCTTAAGAATATAAACTGAACAAAATGGGAACAAAAATGCCCCAACAGTTCTGCATAATGATTTCACACACATGCGGGGGGGGGGGGGAGGAGGGAAACCCCAACAGGACTATAAAAAAAGGGAATTTTATTGTATGTTTGCACCCTTTTGCTCATGTTTGCAAAGGGAAATGGATTTGAGAATTTCCCACCGATTTGAATTCAGTGTCTGTAGCAGGGCAGAAGTAATATGTATTGCCTCGTTCTAATCATCGATTCAATTCAAGAGTTCTCAGCATGGAACTCTTTTTCTTTCTCAACGGGAATAAATTTGCCAAGAAGGGATAACACCAACATATTATGTAAAATATTATCCGGTGCCTGAATTTGTGCGACTTTGTGAAAATCAGTCCAAATCTATATTTAATTTAATGTGAGAAAAGTACGGTAGCGACACCGTAGTTACAACACAACTGTTACTGTTACGATCAATGTACTGCTGCACTAAATTGTTTTATATATTGTATTAGAGGATCCCATGTGTTTTGTTGGTCTTAGAGCCCACTTGTTGCTGCAGTTGATGCCAGTAGGGGATTAATACGTTCTGGTAATATGTGTGGGTACCCTGCTCCTTGCCAACAGCCCCTCTGCGACCCCACACTTGTCTCCCCAACACAACCACGTCCCTGTTTTCAAAAGAGAAACACTGAACACCACTGGAGCCTTTTCTCCCACAGATCCTGCAAAATGCAGCGTCATGGTTCCGGGAGCGAACACCCAGCGCTGTAACCTCCGCTGCACAGAGCACAGGAACAGTAATATATTAACAAGAGATCGCAGCCTGACAAATGCTTTTAAGATGGTGTAAGCCAGCGCTGCTGCCATAAAACCAGCCCTGTGCTCCCTGCCCCGGCTGCTCCTTCCCTCCCGCCTCAGCCTCTCCCCGCCGAGCACGTGGCCTGTGGGGCTGAAGGCACAACCAGGCTGGGGAATGGATCCAGCTGAAAATAAGCTTTTTTCCTCCCCCCCCCCCCCCCCTCGCCCCCGCAGCAGGATTAGTGTTCAGCTGGATCCGTTCCCTGATCCACTTCACCTTGCAGCTGCACAAATGCTGGTGCTGGCAGCGGGAGGAGCAGGGAGGGCTGGGAGCGCGTGGCCGGGGCCCAGAGGAGCCAACTGCTCCTGGAGGCACTTGCGGCAGCAGCTGAGCACAAGCGGCTATTTTTTTAATAGACCTGGTTTTCTTTCAAAATTAGGAAGAACTGGGAGAGTTTCTGCCCAGACTGCAAGTAACCTACACCTTTCCAACCAGGAGTTCAAAGTCCAGCATGACCCTGCGGCAGGACATCGCCCAGGATGTGCAAGTCCTGCTCCTGGAGGCAGAGGGAGGGCAGGGCAGGACCAGGGAAGAAGATCTGGGGTCTCAGGGCCCTTACAGAGCACATATGACCACCCACATCAGCGTGGGATCAGAGCCTGGGGGAATCCAGCACCTCAAACACCAAGGCAGCATCAGTGTAAGGTAACAAATGAGGGTCATCTCCCGCAAGAAACCCACTTGAGATACTTCCATGAAATTCTGAGAAGTATTATTCCTGGCAACATCCACGCTTGAAGCCTGCCTCCATGGTTTCTTTTTCATGATGACGAGATTCGCTGTGCTTTTAAACCAGGGAAAAAAAAAGACATGGATCCATGGCGCTTTCTCGGGGTTCCCACTGAGCCTGTGGTATGACTGAGTACTTTCCACTTACATTAAGTTATGGTTAGGGTATGAAACTCCAGGTCTCTGTTGAAAATCTTTTAAATGTGCAAAAAACAGTGTTACAATAATTAAATTCTAAAAACTTATCCTAAAACTGTGGGGAAGCTGCTGACCTAAGATCACACACTGCCTTTAGTAGCAGTTTATTTCTACCAGTGCAATCCTTCACACGGGATGACATCCTTACAGTAAATAATAGAAGAAGTGATGTGAGCCACCCTCTTAATGAACTTACTTTTACAGGATTGATACCAAATGTTGGAATTTTGGCTTCCCAGTAGAAGTAATTGTGCTCGATGGTGCTTATATACCCATGTCTGTCTGGTGTGAGATCAAAACAATAAGAAAAACAACCCGTCTCCTAAATGCTCTGGTCCAGAACAGTTTACCCAATATGTTTTGGACCAAGCCCTCTCTGGTTTGCATCAATGACAGGAGTGGAATGAAGGATGTACTTCATTTAATGCATTTTAGAGTTAGGCTAGAGTACTAATATTAAATGCATTTTAAAGTTAAACTGGAGTACTAGCAGTAAAACCAGAGTACACCGGAAAATAAAACAATCCATTTCTCCAGGTTCCAAATTTACACTCACAAAAACCTTTAAGGAAAATTCTGTACTGTATTCATATTCCTGTTTATTGCACTTTTATTACAGACAGGTAAACCAAACTCTACACTTATGTTTCTAGAACAGAACTGGTAGAAAACAAATGTTTGCTGCCATCCACCTGTAAAAAAAACATGAGCACCTTCTCATATACAGATTATTATTTTAATGATTATCCATGATAAACTAGCCAACACATCAGTTCAAAACCAGTTACATTGTAAAAACCGGTAAAAAATAAATGGGGTATTGATGTTGGTGCTGGGCACTTGGCGTTACTGACATCCAGATTTCATTTCTAATGATCAGACATGGCTCAGGAAGATCTGGGCAGGATTTGTGTCTGCCTATTCCTGCGTAGCACCGGGTAACTAAGTTGCACAAACACTTGGAGCAGTAAAATAACTGGTCTATTCTAGTCAACAGATACTCGCTCTAAATCTGCAGAGAGAGAAGCTGGCACTGAAATTTATGCACTGAGAGTCATCCAGCTGAAGTCACTCTGACTCCCTGCGCTACATAAAAGCGACGCGGGAGCATCGTCTTTGCAGGATCAAGGCCCACGTTTGCATCTGCAAATCAACCTCTTTATGAAAAGTGGGCTGTAAATTTTAGTTAGTTAGCTAGTTAGTTAGTTCCTTGAGCAGTACCAGTGCAGCAGGAGGTGCTGCTCTCGGGCTGACGTGTCGGTGAAGTGTAGAGGGGAAGTGTGATTGTGCTCCCGGTTGACGGAGCGCCTCGTGTGACGGGCGTTCAGCTGCTTGGAGCCAGCATGTGGGTCAGGGAACAATGTCTGAACATCACCGTCTCCCTGCATCCACTGCTCGGGGAAAACAAGTTATTCACAGGGGAAGCATGTCATGCCTTACTAAAAATAATTATGAATTCATCAAATATAACGCGGGGCTACACACTTTCTGTTACATTTTAGTACATAGTTAAGCCGCAACACTGGATGAGCAGCATTATTCCAGCATGGGAGGTGAGGCCTGGCTGGCAGGGAAAAGGGGCATTATGTAAATCCTGCAACCCAAACACCCCATTCCCATATTGGAAGGACTCACAGGAAGTGCATTTTTTTAGTTCATTTGATTTGATTTCACAAAAAATGATGTTAGGAGGGCTTGGTTCCTAATCAGTGTCAGAACTTGCCAGTACAGTTACAGACAGATTAGAATAAATAGAGGAGAGGGAGAAGAACAGATTGTTTTTTCTTTGCAGGTATCCCTCATCAACTAAGTTTTCAGAACTCTTTTTCTCCTAACAGGGATTATCTGCACAACTACCCCCAATTACTCCATAAGGATGGGTGCCTCAATGTTTTAAAACAGAGTTAGAGAAGGAAATGTGGAACCTTCCTTTTTGGTAGCAGCCTGAAACATCTGTCCAGGAATTGGGTAAAATACAGAAACAATCTGGGGGAAAAAGGCCAAAAGAGAGGTCTGGCCTGTGCCTGCACACAGCAAACCCATCCTCTTCCTTCAGCTATTACATCTTTCCCTTGCCCCAAAGCTTCTGCTCCCAAGCTGTGGGAAGCCAAAACACCCCACTCAGCACACACTGAATTTTACGTAAACCAGAGATGCTGGAGGAGCCAAAGCTCCTTCAAGGTTGGGCAGCAGCTGAATGGAAGTTTTAAAAGCTGCAATTTGAAGTTAAACCCCCATGGTTTCAGGCCTCCCACCGAACCCACTGTGTATCTTCTTTCCGAGCATCTCATTACAAAGGCTATTTCACACTTGATGAATGTTCGATCGCAATCCAAATAGTTTGAAGAAAAATCCACATGCCTGAGGATTGCCCCCTGCTAAACTCAAAGATGCTTAGCTTCAGAGCTTTCTCCTTTAGAACCTGTAACCTAATTGCTCCAGTAATGAAATAATTATTTGCGTCTTTGACCCCGACGTATGTCAACTAACTTTGTTTATATCATGAACTCAAGGTTATTTATTAGAAGCAACTGCTGTGTTCCTGCCCTGCATCCCCATACATAGTGTACATAATATTTAACAAAGCAAATTGGGAAAAGCAAAGAGAAATGGGGGCTGTGGTTTGAAAAACTCCCCACTGCAATGCCCTGGGCAAGGCCTTGGTCGGTCCACTGCGGCCCATGTGAAGGAGCTGCCCACAATATTTGGACAGTTAGCAGTGCTGGTACTGATGGAAATCCAAGAAATCCCAGTAATACAGAGATGGTGATTTTCGCATTGAGGTTTCCTGCAGGCAAGACAGAGTTTTCCCTTTGGAGGGACTTTTGCCAAAGGGAAATATGCAGAATTATATGTGTCTTCCGGCTGAACGCTGCTGAATTTTGCTAAAATCTGCTTGGAGGTGCCTGGTTGTACCCATGTCACGCAGAGCCTGGGTGTCACAGGGTGGCCACAGCTGTGGCCATCTCAGCTCCGGCACCACGGGGAATCCTGGTGAGCTGAGGCCACGAGAGGCTTCAGCTTCTGCAGGACAGCAGCAGCAGCCCCCAGCAGCAGGTGCTCAGAGGACAAATGATGGACATGGTGTAAACATCCAGCGAGGACCTACAACGTGCTTGTAAGACTCAAGATCTTTAGGCCCTCCACCGTGTAATTCCACCCACAAAAACTGAAGCTCGCTTATTAATTTTGATGGACAATTGAGCCGGTTCAAGGGTTTTATTTGAGTAGAAAAAGGAATGTGCTGTTTCCCAGGCTGATTGAGAAGCACGGGATATATATAACACAGGAGGCTCGATGATTATACAACAAAAAGATGGGATCACCACCTGCCCACATTCTTGTGATAAGCAGATGAAGAACGTCTGTCAAAACATTAATTCCCAAATCTATGGGGGTAACGCGGAACACAAACACAAATAGCTGCGATCGGAGCGCGCTCTCCTTATCTCGCACTCCGCCGAACGCCCCGCCGCGATTTTACGATGGTCACACCAAATCGGGCGCTCGGCGGGGACGGTCGCGGCAGCCCCTCCGCCTCGGGGATGTCACCAGCGCGGGCCCCGCATCCCCGGTGGCCTTTATTCCCCGGCCTGCCCGCATCCCTGCCAGCCGGGGGTGGGATGCGAGCCCGCGCACGGGGGGGGGGGGCGACGGCGATTACAAAGGCGCGCGGGCCCCGGGGGCTCGAGCGGGATGTCCCCCCCCACCCCTCAGCGGCTGGTGCCCTGCGGTTGATGGGGACCCCGGGGGGGCCGCGGTGGGCGCGGGTGGCCGAACAAAGGGCGGCGGCCGCGCCGTGCCCCTGCCCGCGCCCCCTCCGCCCCTCCCGGGCCCCGCCGAGCGCAAACAGGGCGCGCGCGCCCCAGCGGAGCCCCCTTCCGCGCCCCCGGAAGCCCCGCAGAGCCCGGTCGTCCCCGCACGGTCCGGTTGGCCGGTGTCCCCCCGGCGCCTCCCCGCCGCCCCCCCCGCCGCCTTCCTGCGCTGCTCTGTTTGTACTTTAGCTGATCCACTAATCCCCCGAGAGAGCCTATTTGTAGTGAAGAGTATCTATAGGGGGCGAGGCTGGTCCATGTGGGTTTGTGTCATTGGTTTGCAAGGAGAGACCCCGCCTATTGCCCAAAAAAAAAAAAAAAAAAAAAAACAAACCCACAAACAAAAAAAGGGAAAAAAAAGAGGAAAAAAAAAAAGAGGAAAGAGAAGAGAGGGGGAAAAAAAAAAAGGGCGGCCCTCCCCCCCAAGTTGCAATTAGCATCCTCCCCGCTGCTGCTGCGGGGCTCCGGTGCCCCCGTCCGCTCCCGGCGCGGCGGCGGGCGGAGCAGGAGAGCGGGGAGACCGGCGCGGCGGCGGGCGGAGCAGGAGAGCGGGGAGAGGGGGGGTGGGGGGGGAAGGATTAAGTTTTTTTTTTTTTTCTTTTTTTTTTTTTTTTCCCCCACTCTTAATTTTAAGGTTATTTAGGAAAAATATTTTTTAATTTTTATTCTTTTTAATTTTCATTTTTTAAAATTCTTTTATTTCGGCTCAATAACCGCACTCGCCCCGCAGTCACTTAGCAACTCTCCGCGCTTTAACCCGCGGAGGTGCGCGGTGCCCGCGGGGCCGCGCCTTGCTCCTTCCCCTCTGCTTTTACCCACTTAGATCTCAAAATAATTTCCCCACTATTTATTTATTATATATCCCTCCCCGCTCCCCCCCCCCCGATTTGGACATTTTAAACCCTTCCCTCATATCAGTAGAATGGAAAATCAGAGGGGGTGCATGGATTTATGTGCTGAGATTGTTTTTTTCACACCCCTTCCAAAAAAATACCCCACTCCCTCCCCTAAAAAAAAAAAACTTGCAGAAGGGGAAAGAATAGCCTTTTGTCCTGCCGAGGGACGTGCCCCCAAGGTAAATCCTGGCTGGAGCTTAGCGCCTGGTACTTTGCCGGGTCCCAGAGCTCTGGCTGTGCTGGGGAGGAGGAAAGTAGGAGATGGAGATCTCAAAGTAGTAGAAGTAATTTCTTCTTTCAGCTACACTTCTCCGCTTGCCTTTGAATTGCCTGCAATGAATGTACGTAGCTCTAATTGAAGTACTTTAATCATTCACACTTGATTAAGTATACCGTGACCAGAGGAGAGGAATAGGAAAGGAATACACACGGCTCCCTAGAACGGGAGGGATGGGATGACATTTTAATCCCGTGTTTTAAAAAACATTAGTGAAGCAGGAAAAAACCGATCGCCGGTGACGGTTCGGTATAATGGTCCCTTGTTTTCATACAGATGGTGGCTTTCCGACGGGATAAAATTGCAGTTATTGCAGATATTTAGGAGGGGGGGGGAAAGGCACGTACTTTTCAGTTTGTTTAAGCAGAGTGAAGAAAATAATGATAGACGAGATGCCTGGTGGCAAAATGCTTTTGTTCCTGTTTCCATCAGTGCATAAGGGCGCCGACCTGCTTTAGCATTCTTTAAAGGTCTCTTTACCAAGGAAAATTGAAGACGGTCTCATTATAGGAGAGTGTGTTCGGAATACTATGAGGTATTTATGAATTCAGAGGTGATTGTTGGATCTCAGACATTTCAATTACGCATCCTGTAGTAAAAAAAAAAAAAAAATAATAATTTATTTGTAGCGATGTGTTCTGTAATCTGTTATTTCCTTAAAGCTGATCTGTGCTCGAGCTCCGGAGCTGGCCGAGGGAATGGGTCCATCCACGGGGCTCGATTCGTGTTCTTTGCCTCGCAAAACTTTCTGCTGCAGGGGCAGCCCCAAGTTCCTGTAGAAGCGATTGTTTGGGAAACGTCAGCTACCGTCAGTATTTTTCTGGAAAATCTGGCGTGGTGAATGAAGGGTGGTATTTTTAGAAAGGAGCTTTTTATTTTTGGAGGCATTTGTGAAGCCCACCTGTTAACCATTAGCGGGGACAGAGGTTGGCTTTCATCGTTCGCAAACCCGGGTGCATCTGGGGGCTGCGGCCGTTACTCGCCTGATCCAAGCTCTTTCCAGTCATGGACAAATCAAAGTGTCTTTCCCTTTAAAAGTCATAACCAAGTATTTCTAAAGCTGAACAGAAAGTAAGGTAGTTTAGTCAGAGTGGTGGCACTCTCCTGTGTTTTGGAGCGTGGTTGCAGGAGCGTTTGACTTTTCCTTTTCCTCTTGGAATTTCAGACTGAGATGCTTCCATGGTCCAGAGTTTTATTGTCAACTTTATAGCATACAAATCACAGATGATGTTTTCTTGCCATCAACTTTCCCTCTTTTTAAGGTAGTTTTCTCCTCGCCAGCCCATGTGGGATCCTGGGGCTGGGCTGGCAGGGCAGCTCCAGATGCCCTGCAGAGCTGCTGCCCCACAGCCCACTTTGCTGACAGCTCCCTCACATCCCCCCTGCTTTTCCAAGGGCAAAGTTGTGCCCTTTTCCACTCCAGCTTTTCCTAGATTCAAAGGAATGTCCTCATAGCAAGAACTATAGCAGAGCCTGTCATCTTTAATGCCAGCATTTCAATGCAGAGATTTGTTACTGGGGTCTGGTGGTAATATTCCTTGTATCAGGAAAAACATCACCCTCAAAGTATGAGGTCCCAGGCACGAGCTGGAAGTGGTGTACCGAAGCCTTTGGCCGGGAAAGTTGATTTATCCATCAGGCTGGCTGCACTTCAAATAAAACTTCTTCAGTTCAGCTGACTCTGGCAAGAATGAAATACCCTAATGAAAAAACACCCTGAATCTGGGTTTGCCCAACCATTTGGAAAAGGTAGGTTAATTTTCCCTGGGTTTTTTGGGGGCTGTTTACTAGCTATGGGAATTGAAAGTGGCTTCGCATTTAAGTGGAAGAAATGGAAAAGCTTCTCGGAACACAGCACTGGCAATTTGCAAGTGTTTTGTTAAGATCTGGTGGATGATGCTGTCTCATAAAACCTGATGGGTGTCACATTTACTCCTCACATCAGACCTAGTGTGAGTATTCCTGCCTTTGCTCTATATTCTCAGTGTAGTAAGTTAAAGAAGTAGAGAGTGGAGCTGCTGGTGAGCAGCTCTTAAATCTGGGCTGATTGCTTACACCTGCCCCAGAGGTTGGGGGTTTTTCAGCCCCCCCCTCATCCCAGCTGTTAAGGATATTCCAATTATACGCTCTGACAGGAGAAATGGCAACAGGGCTCACAGGTGAATTAAAAGACTGTGAGTGGGTGGTGCAAGGTGATTGTTGGTTCCCTCTCGCAGGGAGCACTCAAACTTTGAAGGGGAAGTTTTAGCAAGTCCTCGCTGGTTTTTCTCTGGTTGCTGGGATAAAACAATTGTTTTAGCCAGGAATTGATTGGTGTTTTCTCTGCTGCTGTTTGTGATGCTGGAAGATGTAGTTCCAAAGCGCGGTTCATCACACCCAGGTAGGAAGATGTAATTCCAAAATGCAGTTTGTCGTGTTCAGGTTTGCCTGGGCCAGCTCTTATTCCTTCTGCTATGTTCCTGTGGCTTGTTGTTTGTGGTTTTGTTTTTTTTTTTTGCTCCTTCTCCTTTGCCAAAGAAAATAAGATTTAGGTAAAAGGATGAAAAATGCCATGACTGTTCCTTGCCCCAGCAAGGGCATGGAAACAAAATCTTCTCATTATGCCACGTGTCTTGTCCTTCTGCTCAGCTCCATCATGGTGAAGAGATTGGTATCTTTGGAATTTTGCTAAGGAGTCACCACATAAAATTTTGTGTGAACTCAGCAGGAGTTTTGGTGACGGAGCACAGAAAAACCAGTTGTTATTTATTTAGTTCTACAGTGATGCTTTATAAGTGTGTACTCCTGTTTCTTGCACTGTGAACCCTGGTGATTTCTTGAGAACCAGGAGTAAACATCTGGAGCTTTTTAATTAGTTTTTGTTTCTCCTCTCTAAGGTGGTAATGCTGATGGGACATTGGCATTTGCTTTGGTTTGGTTGGGTTTGTTGTACATGGGCTGGTGAGGCAGTGCTGTGTGGGAAGGTCACAGTGGTCCTGCTGCCAAAGCTTAGGGGTTTTTTTTTTTTTGCTCTGTAATGATTTCATAGAGTCATCATAGAATTATGGAATGGTTTGGGTTGGAAAGGACCTTAAAGTTCATCCAACTCCAACCCCTCTGCTATGGCCACCGACACCTTGCACTAGACTAGGTGGCTCAAAGCCCCACTCAGCCTGGCCTTGAACACTTCCTGGGATATGCTGTGATTTTTTAGTGCCTGGGTTGTATTATTGGGAACTTCTGTGGGATTGTTAAAAAGAAATACACCTGTAAAAGCATGTGGTGGAACCAGCGTGGCCTGATGGAGAGATTTGCACCTGCATGCTCTGACAGTCAGTGCAGGTGGGATGAAATTTGCTTTGGCTGGTCTGGGGTCTGTAATTGTGTGTCCTGTGTCAGGAGGAGTGTGGTGAGGAGCAGGGGCAGTGTTTTCCCCCAGACATCCAAGCTGTGGTGCTGCAGAGGATGCCCTGCAGTGATGCACGTGTCACTGCCTCCGTTCCCATCGGTGTTGTGGTTTTGGTGTTTCCCATACGTGTTGGCCAGTGGGGAAATGTGTGTAGCTCCTGGAAGGCAGACATGAAGCTGCCATCAGACCCCTGAAGCAGCTGTGGAGGGGGCTCAGCATCGTTGGCATCAACTTCAGTAGACCCATCAACCCCTCCTGGAGCTCTTCAGTGCTGCTGTGTGGTGGTGTTGCCACCTTTGGAGGTTTTCATGGGGTTTTTAGCCCATCCTGAAATCCCAGTCAGGGAGCAGAGCATGCTCTGGGGGTTCTGGATGCTCAGTTCTTATGATTTTGCCAAAGGAGGACAGCACCTAGAAGACCATCACCTTTCAGGGCCCCCCTGCTCCACAGCTGGGAGCTGTGTGCTCAAGGGTTACAGGGTTATTTTGGATAATTCAGCTTTTTTTTCCAAATACACGGTATTCTGGGTGGATCAAAGTAGGCATCTTGATAGGCATCTATAAAGTCCCATCTGTTCTGGGCCTTTACTGTTAAATGCAAATAAAACCCAAGTTACTTGAACACATCAGTTGTAGACTTTAATTATTAATGACTTGCTCCTCCAGCCTTACCTGGCACTAATTTCATGTATCCTTTAAGCCAGTAAAAAACAGTGGTCCTGCTGAAGTACTGGGCTCTTGTCCATCCCTCCTGATGGAAAGTAGTTTTATATGGCTAAGAACAACTTGCTTGATTGTTGAATTTTGGGCTCTGCTTTGCTCAAGTCCTCTCTCTGATCCCACCAGCAGTCAGAGCAGTGTGAGATTAGGGAGAATTTTTGCCACAATGGTGGCCAGCTCGAGGTTGACCATTCACACCATTCTTTGGGCACAGGTGTAGAGTGCAGGGTACCTTGGCTGTGAGTTTTGTGAGGAGGTGCTGGTAGGAACCTCACTGAGCTGATGTTCACACCAGGTCAGCTGTGGTTGCTCCATGTACATAAACTTGTGCAATGTTGTCAAACACTCAGCCACTGTTTCCTTGCAGCAGCATATATCAATTATTTTTGAAATAGACCCCTGTAGCACAGCGTAGAGGGAGAATGTGTGGATTACAGACATAATATTTACAAGGAACCAAGTCTTTAATGAGACCAGGAGTAATGTAGATGGGTTCTCTGTTGCTAAATATAAAAGATATGTAATGGATGCTGTTTATCTTTTTTTTCTTTTTTTTTTTTTTTTTTTTTTTTTTTCTTTAGTGACCCATTCACTCTGGAAAAAGAGGAGCTTTTGTGCTGAGGAGGTTGGCACAAAATTGTGGGATATTCCAAAATCAGCCTGGCTTTTAGTTATTACTGTAATAACTATAATGTGTGGCTCTGCAAGGTATGAGCAACCGTGGTTGGGAGTGTGGATGAGCCCCTTTGAATGCTGATGGGCTTTGGGAACAGTGACAGGTGTATGAGGACTGCAGAATCAGGCCCAAAAGAGGCTGACAGAGGAGTGGAGCTGGTACATCATTGTTGGGGTAGAAAATAAGCAAACCCAGCAATGAATCCCATAGCTGGGTCCTGTGCAGATGGTGGGTGTCACACCATGGCATGTGGTGAGCTCTGCAAGTCCTCCTGCAGTGATGGATATTCCTGTTTATATTTGGGTGAAGCTGCTGTGATAGGTGTAATGAGCTCTGCAGGTCCTCAGCCTGCAGTTATGGGTATTTCTGTTAATATTTAGGGGAAGCTGCTATGACCTGTTTGTTCCCTTCTCACTAAACAATTCCCTTTTGGTGCCTGCCAGTGGCAGAACTGTCATCCAGGATGGCTCCCAGCTTTCCAGTATCTTTTCCCTTTTAAAAATACGTGAGACCAAATATAAGAGATTATATTAATACCTGTAGAACTACCAGAAAGAGTTCACTTGTTTTACTTTTATGCTGAAAACCAGGTTTTCCATGAGAGGGGATGTTGGAAGGAATCAGTAAATTAGGCAAAGTAATAAGGCTAAATACTAGATGTTACACTTAGAAGTTGAGAGACTTGAGTTTTGCTGGGATTAATTGTAGATGAAATCAATTTCAATATACAGGAAAAAAAAAAAACCTTTTCATCAGCTTTCATGATTTCGGTTGTCTGACGTTTCATGATCCCACAGCACAAGCTTGTGTAGATTTTATATTTGCCACTGGTCTGAGCTGGTCCCTCTTTTCATACAAAAAATGGTACAATGCAACATTTGAGCCTGGAATTAGGGCATCTCAGAGTTTAGTACTGGAATACCTGTGCTAACTTCAGCTTTGCCCTTTGCTAGTAACAACAGTGTTTCTCAGATAAAATACCTATTCTACCTATTTTCTGTTCCCAGAAGGAAGCAGGATTGTTTTATCTGCTGTAATATCATTCCCAGGTGAAGCACTAGAATGACATATTTTTCCCATCTGTATATCTATATCTGTGTATCTGGACAGCAAAAGTTGTGAGTTAGAATCAGCTTAGATAGATTTGGGGAGAAAAAGTGCAACTTTAGTTTTGTCTAGCCAGAAGTTTGACATAATTCTTGGATCTGTGCTTTCTTGGAGGTGACCCAACTTCACTAAATACTGGTTCCAGCCTTGCTTGGGGTATGAAATCTCACCGTGGTCCAGCCACAGGCAGTGAGGTTTCAGCCACTGATTTTTTGTTGTGGTTGTTTCTGAAAAAGTTTCCACTGAATGATGTGTCAGGAGGGAGAATCTGGCCAAGTGTCTCTGCTTGTCTGTTCCACCTTCAGCCATCGCCCTTGCAGCCTGGGCTCTGGGTTGTTTAAGGTGCTGGATGCCAAATTGGGGTGCTCAGCCCTTATGATATGGTCGATGTCTGCACATCCATGTGCCTGAGAGCAGAATCAATAGCAAAGAACAGGCATCAGAGCTTAGGGAAAGGGGTGCAGAGAGAAGCTGTGGCTGGTAGACAGGAGGACAACAAACAATTCTGCAAAATACTAGAAATCAAACTAGGTTATTAGATGAGGTTAATAGGACATCAAAAATATTACACTTTTGTGTGAGGGGAATGATGTGTTTAGTCCCTGTTAAGACTGTGGTAGAAGTAAATGTTCTTTAGTCAGACCTTTGTGCACCAGCCCCAGTGTCTCTCATCAAAAAAGGTTTAGAGAGTAAACTGAGCCAATAATGTGTATTTCAGTAAGTCTTGAAGTACTGGAGAATTCCAGTGAACCGTGGCAATGCTTATCTTGTACTATTCTAGAAAAGCAGTAAATGGGCCAGGCTGAGTATCACAAACCTGTCAGCTCAACATGAGTCCTGGACAGACGCTCCAAGTCACTGCTAGGGATTTATTTAAGGTTGGAGGCAGGATGGTGATGCACTTGGTCTCCAATGGCTTGGGTTTAAGGGCAGCACATCCTTGAGAACTAACTTTTCTGTTTCCAGGAATCCCTCATCGATTGGATTGATAAAGGTGACTGGGGGGGGTTTATTTCCTTAGAATTGGTCAATAAATGCAGCTTGGTTACAGCACCACTGTTTGGGCTGGGGATGTGCAAAAGGACAAATGGCTGAGACCCAGCAGAGCGTCAGCTCTCAAAATCCTCTGGTAAAATCAGGAATAATTCCCAAACATCCCCTTCTAGCAGCCTCTCTGAACACTCCTTTTTGTCCTTACGCCGCTTAATGTGTGAGCAAGCCGTGATAAGGCAGAGAGTCACTGCAGCTGAAGCTTGAAATGTCACAAAGATTGGGAGAGTGGTAAATAACGAACGGGAGTGACCGCTGGTGAAAGCAATTTGTATTGCCTGGATACAAGCAGGTAATATTTCTCAGATGGCCAACTGTAAATTTCTCTATCTGAGAGCAAACAACAGGGGCCGTAGCTCCAGGATGCTGTCTGGAGAAATCATGTCTTTATGGAGGAGCGGGGAGTCACGAGCCAGCGCCACTAATATGATATTATGGGCAAAGGTCTTGTGTGCTCCTTGTCTGAGCTGGCAGGTGGCTGCCAGGCTGGAGCAGGGACGTGGCAGCCACCCTGCCCCTGCTGCCTGGCAAGGAGGGGCTGTGGAGGGCTGCGGGAACGCAGAAGGAGTCGGGAGGGGATGCACGAGAAGGGTCCAGGACCTCCATCTGCTTGACTTATCCAGGAGAGTGTTGGAAGGTAAATTGATTAAGGGAATTAGTGTTATCATGGGGAAAATAAATTGAATAATAAAGAGCTCTCGGGTCTGGCAGGCAGAGTTTTAACGAGACCTGAAAGCTGGAAGGTGAAGCCAGGGAAAGAACAGGGTGAAGGTCCATGGTTTCAGCACTGTTGGTGGTGGAAGAAGCTGCTGGAGGTGCTGATGATTTCTCGACCTTTGGAAATGCTGAGTTCAGGGGTGTTTGTTCATTGGAGTGAAAGAGGCTCAAGCAGTGATTAATTTAGGTAAGTTACTGTGCAGTGTGTCAGGCTAAAAAATCACAGTGGTCTCTTCTGACCTCAAAATCTTGAAAACCTACCATTTAAATGAGAGCACCCAGGTGTTTGCAGATCCCAAGCACCAGCATGACAGATTTTCTTCAAGAAGATGCCCTGCAGAGAGGAGACCTGTGTCTGAAGGTGGAGATTACAGGATGGGATCTTGAGCACTCAGGAAAGCTCCTGTAGGTTCTTCATTTCCCTAAAATATGCCTTGTATCTGTCACAGGGATGAGTTACTTCCAGTGTCAACACCAGGTACTTGGCACAGGGTGAGAAGTTCACAAGGGCCGTGTTAGTCTATATTGTGTCTAATGCCTGGGTCAGGTGTGAGTTAATTTAGGTGCAGGAAGGGAATGAGGGAGGATTACTTTTTTTGATAGTTGTGTGTTTTATCTGATCATGCAGAATTTATTCAAACTCCAAGCCAGCTCTTGGTGGCCACAGAACATCAGAAATAGCTCTGACCCTGGTGGGAAACTTGAGAGCAGAAGAGTGAAAACTGATCAAACCAGGTCAAATCCAGATTTAAACATCAACTGTACATTGCTGGTGTAGTGATTTTGTTTGTGTGCACATTTATTTTTGAAGTAAGAACGTGCAGTTGGATGTTTGAAGATTTACTCTGCTTTTAGATGAGTTTGCAGATGGGTCTGTCCATGTCATCCATCGTTCATGGAGGAGATTTGTGGGATCACTGGGCTCCATGTAGTGCTTGAGTATGAAGCTGTTATGGCAGGAATGTTGTTTCAGATCCCCTTTCTGTATATACAGTGTACATCTGTATCTACATACACCTATACAGTATATATCTACCTCTGTATCTATACACAGAGCTATACATATATAAATGTAAATATATATATATACAGAGGTCTATATCTTCTGGGTTTTTTGGACTAGAAGTCGAATATGTTAAAAACCCAATTGTAAAGAAAACAAGGAATATGTGAAAACATCAAACTAATGACGTTTAGTGGTTTATTTGGCCACTCAAGGTCTCTGTGTGCTGTCTGATCTCTGGGAGAGAAATTGGAGCAAACTAGGAATTTGTTGGTGCAATTAAAGGTGGGGGGAATAAAAGGATAGTAAGATGGACTCGTGTGGTAACACAGCTTGGGCTAATGCTGTGAATTAAGGACATTTAGATGTTTGGCTTTGTATGATTTAGCTTAAACAAACAAACATTGCATTAATCTCATTACTCTAGCAAGTGAAATAAACCTTTAAGGCACTTAAACCCTGCCCATGGTGGTGAACTCTCAGACCAGCGAGACCCGTTTCCACACAGCACAGCTACTCCTGTGTGTAACGTTACTCACCTGTGCAAGTGCTCGCAGGAGGGGGAGCCAATTTGGGGCTGGTGGAAGGGACCCACAACTGCCTCTGAGTTGGGAGGGACCCACAAGGATAATCCAGTCCAACTCCTGGCCCTGCAGGCACCCCGACAATCCCGCCCTGTCCCTGAGAGTGTTGTCCAAATACTCCTTGGGCTCTGGCAGCCTTGGTGCTGTGCCCACTGCCCTGGGGAGCCTGGGCAGTGCCCAGCCACCCTCTGGGGGAAAAACCTTTTCCTGAGATCCAGTCTAAACCTGCCCTGACACAGCTTCATGCCATTTGGGAATTGCACTGGTCTGGCTGGCAGAGCCAGGGGCACGAAGGGTGAGTTTTTTGCTGCCAGGTGCTGGGCACTGCTCACGATCCTGGTACCAGTCATCCACGTCTCTGTGTTACTTCTGTATCCTTCCACTATAAAAGATGGGATTGCAAAGGTCCTTGTAGGGAATGTAATAACCCCCCTAAAGCTGTCATTCAGAGCTGTGTATTCCTGTGTGCGTTGTCCTTCCATCGCTCTGTTGGTGTAATGGATGTAACAAACCCTGGCTTGGAGAGTTTGGATATTTCCTTGTTAAGTGTCCTGTGGTCTGCACTTCCTTTAGAGGAGAATGTAAGAATTTCATTAACCTGGACATGTTAGGCCAGCCTAGGAATTTTCTGTTGTCATTCAATTGCATTTGTTTGGGCTCTGGTAAGGCAGAAAATGACTGAACCACATGTCATGTTTATAAGATCAAGAGTACCTTGCTATTTTCATACAGATCTCTTAATAGAGATTAAACACAAAATAAAGCAGAATGCATCAACAGTGATATTCCCATAAGCAATATTGTAACTTGTATGCAGTGTAATTATATTTTGTACACTTGCCAATTAAGCAGTTATGCTTTAGAGAAAAATTACTTTCAAGAGATGGAAGAAAAGTATCGCAGTAAATCAAATAAAATATACATGTGTTAGAGGGTTTTGTGTATGCAGCTGAAATTCTAAAATTTCCTGCTGTGTTCAGGTTGCCACGTGCATGACCACTCTCTGTGTCCTGTAGCTTTTTTTGGACTGGAAGATAACAGATAGGAAAAAAAAATAAGGCATAAAAAAAGACATTGCTTCCTGGGATAGCTGCGTGCCACATGAAGCAGAGACGCTCAGGAGTCCTGCTCTCCATCCCCAGTCCTTTTGAGCTCCTGCCCAGTCCTGCTGCCCCAGAGTAGGACAAGGTGTGGGTGCCAGCTGGGCATTTGGATCTGTGCACCCCAAAGCCCAGGGCAACTGCCTCACAGCTTGTGGCTACTGTGGAGTCGCCCCTGCTCCATAACATCATAGAACCATGGAATGGTTTAGGTTGGAAGGGACCTTAAAGATCATTTTGTTCCAACCCCCTGCCATGGGCAGGGACACCTTCCACTAGCCCACGTTGCTCCAAGGCCTGTCCAGCCTGGCCTTGGACACTTCCAGGGATGGGGTAGCCACAGCTTCTCTGGGCAACCTGTGCCAGGGCCTCCCCACCCTCACAGGGAAGGATTTCTTCCCAATATCCCATCTAACCCTGCCCTCTGGCAGTTTCCCTGATATGTCTTGTCCTGTTCTGTTGGCTATGCACTGGAGAAGAGCACTTGGAACATGTAGATGTGGCACCTGGGGACATGGTTCAGTGGTGGCCTTGGCAGTGCTGGGTTAATGGTTGGACTCGATGGTCTTAGAAGCCTTTTTCAACCTAAATTATTCTATGGTTTTATGAAACATGTTTTGGGTTTGGGCTGCTTTTCTTCCCTTTTCAAGCATTTTTGCTCTTGTTGCTCTTGAGTCAGTTTGTCCTTTCACCCCACACTCCCCATGGTAGCTCACCACCTGATGGTGTGGGACTGCGCTGAGCTTTGTTTGTGATTAAAACCCCTCAAAATAACCCTCTCCCAGAAATTCATGCCTTCCTGTTCTTCACCTTCACTGGCAGCAGTGGCACTGCACTGTTGGGAGTGAGAAATGTCAGCGTTCCACTCAAATTGATATTTTCCTGTAATTTCAGTGACCATCCTTTGGTATCTCGGGTATCCTCAGCAGTTAGACCTGCTCTGAGGAGTTGTGCAGATGTTGTCTTGGGTGAGTGATGCTCTGTTCATGTGCCACAAGCCAAGACCCGAGAGCCTGAAATAACTTGCATGGAAGTGTACCCAGAAATGCTGGTATCCAGTGTGTGTCCAGTCTGGGCTTCCTGGGAATTAGAGAGCTCTGTAAAGTCATTAGGAAGTTTCCAAGGTACTGATATTGGCTGAACAGGCAAACTTAGTGCAGGGTGACTGTTAGGAAATTTAAGTTGCTGATAGAAGTGATACAAGGTTTTTTTTATTTTTTATTTTACTGTGAGGTCTTTGAGGAGTTTAAAACATTTTGCTGAGCATCAGTGGTTTAAATGAGCTGGTGAAGACTATGGCCAGGCTAGATGGGGCTTTGAGCAACCTGGTCTAGTGGAAGGTGTCCCTGTCCATGGAAAGGGGTCGGAACTGGGTGATCTTTAGGGTCCCTTCCAACCTAAAACATTCTGTGATTCTGTGCTGTGTGTCTGAAAGGGGGTGAGGGGAGCCCTGTGGCTCTTGCTCCCTGTCAGCTCTTGGGAACCTCTGCTCGTGTAACACCTCTTCTGCTTTTTTCTTCTAAATCACTAAATGTACATTTTCATCGTCTGGAACTCACAACATTACTTTAAGAATCACTTTCTGTCATACACAATTAAGAATATGTCACTTGAAATGTGTCAAACAAATATATTGGAGTGAGAAAACAACCCTCAGAAAACTCAGGATAAGGTCTGCTGGGAGGGAAGTGCTGCAGAAGACTTCTTGTGTCGTGGCTGGTGGCCTGGTGACCATCCCTCCCTCGCTGTTAGCCATGGGATATGTCTGGCTCTGGGATCTGGCTGTTCTCCCTCCTGCATCAACACATAGCTGCAGCTTGGGCTTGGAAATGTTTCCTCAAGTTCTAACATGTGTGCTGTGTAGGGGACTAATTTGTCAGCAATTTAATGGTGGTCCTCACTGAAAGATACATCAGTGTTTTCAGCATAATAATTCCCTTTTATTTGAGGGGTTTAACTGGCCAGAACATTATCTCCTGTGATGTGCATCTTTCCCGAGCGAGCTAATTAAAAAAACACCCCACTTTCCAAGTGGCCCTACCGTCCTTTCCTGAACTCTCTGTTACAAACAGTCCTGTAGGTCAGATGAAGAAGGAATCCAGGCTCACCAGGTGTTTTTTTTGTTGTTGTTGTATGGCTGCATCGGTGAGACACAGGGCTGGCAAGGGATGGCACTGTCAGAGCTATGTGAGTGGAGCTCCCCTCGACACCCTGGACTAACATACCTGCAGCCTTTGGAATAAACTGTGTGTCATCCAAAGCACTCATGTTCTAAATGGGAATATCTGAGCGTGCCTGGCATGATTTGTTTTTTCAGTGTTACAAATCTGCACGCTTTCAAAGGCTTTATAGAAGGTGTTTGCGTGGAAAAACTTGTCAAGAGAGTTTTGTTTCAAGATGACTAAATAAAGCAGTAAAATAAAATCAGGGTGGTGTAGAGCAGGGTTCCCAGCTGCCCTCCATCTCTGTTCCCCTGGACCCTGGCTTGCAGCATCACATTCCTATGTGGATTGTGCCAGCTTCTGCCTTTCTCAGGTGAATAACAGTGCTCTTGGGCAGGCGACCACTCACCTGCTGTGGTTCCATTCCCACTCTCCACTGCATTTCCAGTCCTGCTCTCCAGTGCCAGTGGTGGATCTCTTACCTTTCCCCTCCCACACCGTCCCTTTGCTGTGCTGCCAGCACCAAGTGCTGGATACACACTGACAACCGCAGGGGCTTTTGTTCGTCCCCTCCAGCCCTGTGCCTTTGGATCCTCAGGAGTCTGGAAGCCGTGGCAAGTTTATTTCCCTTGGTTTATTTTTAACCTCATGCTCCTGGCCCTGCTGTTGGTGCTGGCCATCACTTCACGATCCAATGGTGTAAAGCGGTGTAACACAGTGGGTCCGTGTCTGTGGGTGGGATTATTCCTCCAGAGGTTTTACCTTGCTCATCCCTGATGTGCCCACGCTGGTGGAAATGACCACTGGGCTCTGTCCCTGCCCACAGCAGGCAGGAGGGGTTTGGAAGTGATGAGGTTTGGAAGTGTTGAGGGCTAGTTGCAGGACAAACAGCAAATTTTGTGGAGGGTGAATTAAGCTTTCGCCCCACATTGTCCTGTGTGGGTGTGTTTTGCAAAGTGTTTCTTGCCTTTTTTTCTGACTTTGTCACAGATTAATTCCTGGCTCTATTTGTAGCTGCATTGCTTCCAGCAAGTTTGGGAGAATTGTCCCGGTTTTAAAATCATCTATTTTTTTATATCATGCACTTCATTGCCTTGAAAACTGTACTATGAGTCATACTAATAAAAAGTGAGTCTAAATCGGGTTTGGCATCACTTTTTTTCACCAACCTAGCACAAAAAGGCAAATCTTCTGCTCAAGATGCAGGACTCTGGTTGAGTTGAAGAGTTTCCTTGTCATACCTTGGCTTTATCAGTCCCTCATAGCCTTTCCTCCTCTCCCCCCCTCCACTGTCCCAAGCCTCTCTGCTAATTTTAATTTGAGAAGAAATAAGCCAAGGTAAGCTCTGAGTTTAAGAAGATGATTATCGCAACAGAATAATTACATTTGGGTACTTGATTTGATTTGTTAGCTGGAAGATTAGTTTGAAAGCAGAGAAGAAAATGAATGCATTGTTGACTGCAGGAAGTTATTTATGAGTTTTTACTTATGTTTAAAGGAATTCCCCCTGTGACTTAAGTAGCAGTGCGATTTACAGCCTTTCACATTGGCTGGCTGGATAAATAAATAGAATAAAGACAGGAAGAATAAAACAAAATGGTACCAGGTTTT